>NC_134102.1:142259148-142887457 GCF_000715075.1 Nicotiana tabacum
TGGACCATCACCAATGAAGGTTGGCATTGAATCTCCTATCTTTTTAGAGCGTATACATAGGGATATCCGTGGATCTATTCACTCACCAAGTGGGTTGTTTAGATGTTTTATGATCCTAATAGATGCATCTTCAATATAGTCTTATGTGTGCCTACTATCATCTCGCAACCTGGCGTTCTCAAAGCTATTAGCCCAAATAATTCGATTAAGGGCACAATTCCCAGATTATCATATAAAGGCTATTCGCCTTGATAATGCTAGAGAATTCTCATCTCAAGCTTTTGATGATTATTGTCTATTAGTTAGGATAAAAGTTGAACATCCTGTATCTTACGTTCATACTCAAAATGGCCTTATAGAGTCATTTATTAAACGCCTGCAATTGATAGCAAGACCACTACTTATAAAAATAAAATTGCCTACTACTATTTGAGGCTATGCTATATTTCATGCAGCATTCCTTAGTCGTCTCAGACCGACACATTATCAAAAATATTCTCCGTCACAATTAATTTTTGGTCATGAACCAAATATTGCTCATCTACGAATTTTTGGTTGTGCTGTATATGTGCCAGTAGCACCACCACAACGCAGTAAGATGGGTCCCCAGAGAAGGTTAGGAATATATGTTGGGTTTAAATCACCCGCTATTATTCGCTATCTTGAACCATTGATTACTGCTCGATTTGCAGATTGTCGATTTGATGAAATAAATTTCCCACAATTAGGAGGAGAGAAAAAGGAAATCAAAAGAGAAATTGTGTAAAAAGTTTCATCATTATCTCATTTTGATCCACGTACCCTTATATGTAATGAGGAGGTCCAGAAGATCATTCATTTACAGAATATGGCAAATCAAATGCCAGACGCGTTTACTAATTTGAAAAGGACAACTAAGTCACATATCCCTGCAGAAAATGTGCCTATTCGAATTGATGTCCCAGCATGACCACCTACTAGCATGAGAGCTAGTGAACCTAAAGTACGCCTGAAGCGTGGTAGGCCTTTGGGTTCTAAGGATCGAAATCCCAGAAAGAGAAAATCGATAAATGATCAAAATGATACTATGAAGGAATCTCCTGAAGAGACCCAAGACCTGATTAGTTCTAAGATTCCTAAAGAAATCAATGAACCCGAGACTCAAGTGAGTGAGGAACTTTTAATAATTTCTACTGGTGATGGAATTAATTTAAATCGATCTGAAATAGTGGTAGATAATATTTTTACATATAATGTTGCACTTAACATTATGCAAGATAGTGAGGATCTTGAACCCCGATCTATTGAAGAATGTCGACAAAGATCTGATTGGCCAAAATGGCAAGAGGCAATTCAATCAGAATTGAACTCACTTGCTAAAAGGGAGGTTTTTGGACCAGTAGTCCAAACACCTGCTGGTATAAAATTAATTGGTCATAAATGAATTTTTGTGCAAAAAAAGAATGATACAAATAAAATTGAAAGATACAAGGCGTGCCTTGCCGCACAAGGATTCTCACAACAATCTGGAGTCGATTATGATAAAACATATTCACCCATTATGGATGCCATAACATTTCGATATCTCATTAGTTTAGCCTTACATAAAAGTCTTTAAATACATCTAATGGATGTAGTTACATCTTATCTGTGTGGTTCACTTAATAATGAAATTTACATGAAAATTCCTGAAGGATTTAAAATGCCTGAAGCATATTCAAAATCTCGGGAAATGTATTTAATCAGATTACAAAGATCTTTGTACGGTTTAAAGCAATCAGGGCGCATGTGGTATAATCGCCTCAGTGAATATTTGCTGAAAAAAGTTACATAAATGATGTTATTTATCCACGTATTTTTATAAAGAAAATAACATCAGAATTTGTTATACTTGCTATTTATGTTGATGATATAAATGTTGTTGGAGCTCCAAAATATCTCCAAAAGGCAATTGAATATCTTAAGAAAGAATTTGAGATGAAAGATCTTGGAAAGACAAAACTTTGTCTTGGTCTACAGATTGAACATTTTGAAGATGGGATCTTTATCCATCAATCTGCCTATACATAAAAGGTCTTAAAACGCTTTTATATGGACAAAGTGCACCCACTGAGTACACCAATGATTGTTCGATCACTTGAAGTGAATAAGGACCCGTTCCGACCTCCAGAAGAGGATGAGGAACTCCTTGGTCTTGAAACACCCTATCTCAGTGCAATTGGTGCACTTATGTATCTTGCTAATGCTACAAGGCTTGACATAGCATTTTCTATTTATTTACTAGCAAGATATAGCTCTTCTCCTACACGAATACATTGGAATGAGATTAAGCATATATTGCGATATTTAAAGGGAACTCTTGATATGGGTTTGCTTTATGCTAACAAAGGTAGTGCATATCTTGTTGGTTATGCAGATGCAAGTTATTTATCTGATCCCCATAAAGCTCGATCTCAAACCGGGTACATGTTTACATGTGGAGGTACTATCATATCATGGCTCTCCACAAAGCAATCTATTGTTGCTACTTCTTCAAATCATGCTGAGATAATAGCTATTCATGAAGCAAGTAGGGAATGCGTATGGTTGAGATTGGTGATTCATTTTATTCGAGAAAAATGTGGTTTGTAATGCGATAAAAGATCCACATCTTTATACGAAGACAATTTTATAATTTAGTAGCTAGTAGTAATACTAAAAGCATGTCAACATTTAGAGTCTATTGCTCAAATGATATTCAATTATCTGATATTATCTAATATAAATGATATTTTTTTGTTTGTAACAGAAAATATATTTAAGTTCTTATAGCACTTAGAAGTAGGGGTGGGTATCGGTCGGTTCAGTTCGGTTGTGAATATTATCGGTTTGGCATATCGGTTATCGGTTTATAAATATGCTAAACAAATAACCAAACCGATAAGATATCAGTTATTGGGTATCAGTTAGTTGGTTATCGATCCTTATCGGTTCGGTTATCGGTTTACTCGATAATAATCAAAAACATCCAAATTTTCATATTTTTATTAAAGAAATCGTGATCATACTGTTAAGAGAAAGGAATTGAATTTTTGTTCTTAAGAAAAGAGAGATTAAATCTCAACTTTAGAAAAGAAAACTTTCTTTGCATTTGATAATCCCAATGAATGATCTCAATTTTCAAAGTTATAAGTTAGTAGGAGTGAGGAATAAGACATTAAACAATCTAATCTTACTAACTATCTCACTGTGGGCGGGCGTAATTCATAGAAAAATAATAAAATTCTAATCTTGTAAATAATAAAGAATCAGTGCAACAAAAGAAACAAATACATAACCAAAAAATTTAAACAATTAATTCTTTAAAGTTTAAAACTAAAAATCTTACTCTAAGGATTAAGGTATGAAGATGAAGAGTAAGTGCCGAGAGAATTGAGAGAATGAGAGAATGAGAGAATGAAGCCTAAGGAGGATTTATATACTTAGTGGGTAAAATTATAATTTTGTTAAAGTATATTGGGCTATCGGTTAAACCGTTAATAAAATTGGACAAATCGAGACCCGAACCGATAACTCAATAGTCAAATAACATTAAACTGTTATTGAATTATTTACCCAATAACCCGATATCGATAACCCAATAGTTATTTATCGGTTTGGGCTATCGGTTATACCCGATATATGCTGAGCCATACTTAGAAGGTCACTCAACTAAATTTCTCAAATTTTTCATGGCCAAATTCTATTTTACCCTCTAAATTATTAGCCTTTATTTTTCTTTTTCTTTTCTTTTTTTACTTTTTTAGTAATATGTTTTTTTCTCTTTTTAATATACTAATTTATATGTATGTATTTTGCACGTATATCTCGCTAATTATTATAAGATACGATGACATTTTTCTCTTCCTACAACTTTACACGTTATTATGTCAATTGAAAGATGACGTTGCTTACCCCTAATAATTGTTATGTTATTCACCTATGTCAATTTTTCTTATTTAAAAATATTCTTTTTTGTCTTCCTTGAAAGAAAATAGGTGCATGTTCGTACATATTAATTCTATATTGCATAGTTGAGTGTTGTTACTTTCATATCGGTATATATATATATATATATTTAAGGTGAACGAATAATTGAGTCTTTAACTTGTAAAAATTGCACGGGGCGCCCTATTTGGTCGCCCCTTTTTAACTTGTACCCTTTTTATTTTTCCGTTTGCATCCGTACTCGTTTTGTTAAAAGCATTTTAAAATGATGATTTTGTCCTTCTTTAATAAAAGTCTACTTTCTCTCCAGGTATACGACATATTGTCTCTTGTCTCTGTCTCTCTCTCTCCTTCTTTACGGTTTTTGATTCTTCTCTGAAATCAAAAAGTTTTTGCCATTGCATTCTGCTTGATTTTGCATCTGTTTCTTCTCCAATAAAATTAAGTATAATCACAGGTACGATTTTAGTGGTTGCTTTTGTACATCGCATTAACTATGTATGGGGTTTTAATTTAAGATCAGTTTTATGATTTAATTTCTGGGTTTTTTGTTGTTGTTGATAGTAATCGTAGTTGAATCGTTTTTCGTTTTTTATTTGTGCTAAAATAGTTTCCTAGGTTTTACTTTGATCACTGCATTAGTTTTGTAGGTTTTACTTTTATGATTAGTGTTTTTAGATTTTTTGAAATTGTGTTTGTGTTTTTTATGAGAATGCTATATATTCTTCAGTGATTTTTGGAGATGTTAAAATTTTTAAAAATTTTGAGACTCAAATAGATGATACTATTAAAGTCTGAAGTTTATAATACTTCAAGCATAACTTAAGTCTGAAAAGTCTAAAGTTAGAAGGCTTTAAAATATAACTTAAGCCAAATTGTTCTAAAGTTTTTTGATGATTCTTTTTATTTGGTCTGAAGTTATAAAAGCTGTAAAACATAAATTATGCCATAATGTTCTGAAATTATTTTTTTCACCTGTAATATTTTTCAACAAATGGTATCTACGAAATTCAAAGCACCTAAAGATCCTAAAACACCTAGAATACGTAAACCTCCTTCAGTCCTTGTTGACGTACCTACAAAATCATGGGAGAGATATTATGAGTTTCGAGATTGGTTTAACTGTCATACTTACTAGAAGGGGAACCACGATTTGACGGGTTTAATTGCATCTTTCTTGACTCCTGCACAACATGAGAAGCTGAATAATGGTACATTTCAGTATATCATAGCTATGGTGAATTTCCATTGCAGCATGAATTTGGTTCATTATTTGATTCTTTCTCGCGTAGTCACCAATTATTGAGATTCTATTAGTTTTAAGATTTTTGGATGTGATGTGTCGTTCAGTCTTGAAGACTTTCACATTATGAATGGTTTGAGGATAAGAACACATAATGTTGAAAAATTAATTAAACGAGATAGTAAGATTCTGAAGCGCTATTTTGGGAAGTCTAAGGGTGTGACCTTAAAGTACATTCAAGAGTATATGATATGGAATCAAATTAAAAAGGATGATGTGAATTTCAAACATGTATGCGAGAGTGATGAAAATGTTATGAAGCTTATAGAAATTATTATTGTGGAGTCTAATTTGTTCGGAAGAAAACATGAATCAACTGTGTTGGAGGAGTCTACAGCTATTGTTGAAGGCGATGAGGCTTGTGTTAATTATCCTTGGGGTATTGCGTCTTATGAGAAGCTTATTACCTCAATGAAACATGCTTTGGACAATAAGGACAAAACCAATGCAACTGAGCATATTGTTGGTGGATTTTCATTTCCATTATATGTTTGGTTCTATAAGCGCTTCCTAGATATTCGGGACAAGTATTTAAAAGATGACGAATACAGTGATGTCCCTCAGGTTCGTAGGATGTTGCGTTATCCATGTTTGGGAGAGCCTAAATTTAAGGAACTTCATGCGGATTACTTCAGTAATCATGGTGTAAGTTAATATTCTTTATTTTTTCTTTTTTCTGTAGTTTTGTTAATATGTTGACGTATCAGTTTTATTTTATTTTTCCTAATATACATTTTTTATTAAACAGAAATATCATACATTTAGGTTATTGGAGATAATTCTTACCGAAGAGAAATTGAATTCAATGCCTTAAATTGGACAATTATCATGCAGCTGCAAACGTTCGAAGGTAGTGATTTCAGTTCCTTTAACTGGTGAATCACCACGTAGTCGGAGTCGACCAAAAAAAATGAATCGAACTCCTGTAATTGGAGAATCACCTCATACGTGAAGTCTTTCAAAGGCGGATATAGGATTTGAAGGTAGCGAGTGCCACAATTTCCTGTAATGTACACCTTGTAATAACCAATATTGAGTTTGTTCGAAGTGTTTGTTAGGTTCATTTTGTTTTGTTCATTCGGGAAATTTAATAGGCATTTTTTATTTGCAAATATAAAAATTACATCTCTTTTCAGACCCTACTTGTGAGATTTCACTGAGTATGTTATTTGTTTTGTATGAAAATTACATCTAAGCAAATGTAATAAGCATTTTAAAGAGGGAATCTGTCACGACCCAAAATCTCACCTGTCGTGATGGCACCTATCTCAATAATAGGCAAGCCGAAAATCTCAATGAACCACAAATTCTTTTAAGTCTCCAAATATATTATTTAAATACAATACAAAATCCCACAAATACTAATACAAACACTCTCCAAAACCTGATGTCACTAAGTACATGGATATCTAATATGGATATAAGTCAAAAGAAAAAGGTCTATAATAGTCTAAGACCAAATACAGTAAACAAGGAGATAGGGAAGGAGAGACAAGGTCTACGAAAATATGGCAGCTACCTCTGAATCTCCAGAAAATCAGTTGTGTGGAAGAATCAACACCCGCTATGTCCAGGAACACCTGGGTCTGCACACGAAGTGCAGGGTGTAGTATAAGTACAACCAACTCAACAAGTAACAATAATAAATAAGGAACTGAAGATAATGACGAGCTACACAGTTACAGTTCATTTCCAGTAATTCCAGTAAAGAATAGACATGCTTTCAAATCCGGCAGTTTAAGTCAAATCAATTTTATACTGTTCAAGTTCATGTAAACCGGATATAAAATCTTTCAGAAAATTTTACAATAATGACAGATAACAACTAAGTGCAACAACAAATGAAAAACTAGTACAGCCTCTCAGGACAACAATCACTCCACTCGTCACAACAACTCATCCACTTGGCTCTCAGCCCTCAACACTCACACTCAATGGGTACCCGCGCTCACTAGGGGTGTACAGACTCCGGAGGGACTCCTACAACCCAAGCGCTATAATCTGCACGGACAACTCACGTGCTGTACGGACAACTCATGTGCCATAATATAAGTATCTGGATCCACACGGCAAACTCGCGTGCTGCACGGCCAACTCACGTGCTATAGTATAATATAAGGATCCGCACTGCCAACTCACGTGCTGCACGGCCAACTCACGTGCTATGGTATAATATCTCACAATTAGGCCCTCGGCCTCACTCAGTCATAAAGCTCTCCAGTCTCCTGGGCTCTCCACAATCATAAAATCAGCCCAAACAACAATGATATGATACATCAATAATGAACAATAGAGACTGAGATAAAATAATCAAGTAGTTGTGACTGAGTACAAAACAACAATTTAAGTAGATAATTCACATGTACACGACCTCTGTGGGTCCCAACAATACCAACATATAGCCTAAACATGATTTCTAGCATGACTTATAGTCAAGTTTCTACAACACATAGAGAGCACATAACTATCAACAAGTTATTCAGCTTTACAGTTTTCCCGAGACTGACCAAGTCACAATCCCCTCGGTGCACGCCCACACGCCCGTCACCTAGCATGTGCGTCACCTCCAAAATAATCACATGACATAAAATTTCGGGGTTTCATACCCTCACGACTAGATTTAAAACTGTTACTTACCTCAAGCCGAAAAATTCTTATTCTGCAATGTCCTTTCCTCGTGAATTGGTCTCCAAACGCCTCGAATCTAGCCATAAATAATTTTTTTCAGTCAATAAAATTTATTGGAATTAATTCCATAAGAAAATATAAATTTTCCATAAAAATCCAAAATTTAGCTCAAAAATCGCCTGTGGGGCCCACGTCTCGGAACTCGACAAAAGTTACAAAATATGAACCCTCATTCCACCACGAGTCTAACCATATCAAAATTATTAAATTCTGGTAATAGTTCGGCCCTCAAATCATCAAACAACGCTAAAACCATGAATTATACCCCAATTCAAGCCTAATGAACTTTGAAATTTCTAATTTCTACAAACGACTCTGGAACCTATCAAATCACGTCCGATTTACCTCAAATTTTGCGCATAAGTCATAAATGACATAACAGAGGTATTGATATTTTCAAAATCGGATTCCGACCCCGATATCAAAAAGTCAACCCCCGATCAAACTTCCCAAAAATTCAAGTTTCGGCATTTCAAGCCAAATTTCACTACGGACCTCCAAATAATTTTTCGGACACGTTCCTAAGTCCAAAATCACCATACGGCGCTATTGGAATTATCATAATTCAAATCCGAGGTCTTTTACACATAGGTCCACATCCGGTCAACTTTTCCAACTTAAATTTTCAATTATGAGACTAAGTGTCTCATTTCATCCCGAATTCCTTCCGGACCCGAACCACCTACCCCGGAAAGTCATAAAACAATTGTAAAGCATAAATTGAGCAGTAAATGGGGGAACAAGGTTATAATACTCAAAGCGACCGGCCGGGTCGTTACATTCTCTCCCTCTTAAACAAACGTTCATTCTCGAACGGGTTTAGAATAATATGTGGAGTCTCAAATAAGTGTGGATATTTGCTCCGCATCTCTTGCTCAATCTCCCAAATAGCTTCTCCAACTGGCTGGCCTCTCTAGTGTACCTTCACTGATGCTTTGTTTTTTGACCTCAGCTTTCGAACCTGCCGGTCTAAAATAGCCACCGGCTCCACATCGTAAGTCAAATTGCCGTCCAGCTGCACTGTACTGAAATCCAGAATATGAGATGGATCCTCGACATATTTTCGGAGCATGGATACATGGAACACTGGATGAATACCTGATAAACTAGGTGGTAAGGCAAGTTCATAAGTGTAACGACCCGGTCGGTCATTTCGAAAGTTATAGCCCTGTTTCCCCCATTCCTGCTTCTTTATGTGTTGTTCAGCGATGTTGAGTTGTATCGAGTTGGTAGGTTTGGGTCCGGAGTAGTTTTGGAGTGAAATGAGACACTTAGTCCCTTAGTAGAAAGCTAAGTTAGAAAAGTCAACCGGAAGTTGACTTATGAATAAACAAACTCATTGGGTGATTTTAGACTTAGGAGTGTGTCCGAAATATAATTTGGAGGTCCGTGGTAGAATTAGGATTGAATTGGCGAAAGTTGGAAGTTTAGAAGTTCTTAGGCTTGAATCCGAGGTTGATTTGGTATTTTGGTGTTGTTTTGGGTGTTTTGAAGGTCCGATTAAGTTCGGGTAGTGATATATGACTTGTTGGAATTATTGGTTGAGGTCCTGAGGGCCTCAGGTGAGTTTCGGATAGGTTTGGGTTGTGTTGCGCTCGTTTTTCTTATGTTTCGACACCGTTTCTTCAAGCATAAATGATATTATATTGGAAAACATGAGCTCCAATTTTCTTTTTGATTGAAGCATTAGATCCGTATCGTAATTACGGACCCGTATAAAAAAGAATCATCGAATTTGGACATCGTATGAGGATTTTATGATCATTTTACTAAGAATTATGTTGCTAGATTTGTCAGATTAATTATAAAATTGCCACTGACTGTGTATTTAAAAATCTGCACTATTTGCAAATATTAAAACCTACATATCTCCTTCATTATAAGGTCAAATTGAGTGATTCAAAAGTCTAACTTGACTAGAATTTCACAAGGAATCCATTGGATGCATAAAAAGTGAGTTTCGGGATCATTTGGCATAATAAACAAGGCAGGATAGCTGGCAGAAAAATATATAAAATAAGGGTTTGTTCATTCAGTCATATTTTGAGTTGGGGAGCTCGGATTAGGGCGATTTTGGAGGCGATTTTCACCATAGGGATTGGGTTAAGTGTTTTCCACTCAGTTTTGGTTATATTTCATGAATCCATCTTCGTTTTTGGGATTTGATTGATGATTTCAAAGTAAAATTGAGGGAGTTAGGGTTTGAGTTTTGGAGAGTTTAAGTGAGGATTTGAGGAACCAAACAGAGTCTAATTTTGTTGAATTTTATATGGTTAGACTCGAGAGAGGACGAGGTTTATTATTCTTCCATTTTTGACTGATTTCGAGATATGGGCCATGGGGCCGGGTTTTTGCTGGTTTTGGATTTTTGGCATATTTTGTAGTTTTTATATTGAAATTTGATTCGTTAGCCTATGTTGATGGTATTAATCTGATTATGGTTAGATTTGGAGCTTTTGGAGACCGAGTCCAGAGACGAGGGCATCCCAGAGTAGGAATTTACGCTGTTAAGGTAAGTAACAGTTTTAACTCTGGCCTTGAGGATATAAACCCGGAGAATTGGATATCATGTGATTGTTTGGAGGTGATACCCATGCTAGGTGACGGGCGTGTGGGTGTATACCTCGAGGGATTGAGACTTGGTCCGTCCCGTGAGGCTGTGAGGCGTAATAACCATTATCTGTGTTTATGCATTTACTTGTTGGTGAACTTGTCTGCCTTCACGTTAGAGATCATGTTTAGGCTTCATTCATGCTCACGTTATTTGTACTCAGTCATAGAAATTATTGTACATGTTTACCTCAGTCTCTATTATTTTGCTGATATATTGTGATACTTGATGTGGGGTGTGTCCCCTTATTTGTGGTGCATTGTGAGGCTGGAGAGGTACATGACTGAGTGAGGCCGAGGGCCTGGTTGTGAGGATATTAATACCATAGCACATGAGTTGTCAGCGTAGCACGTGAGCTGAACGTGCGGGTCTAGGTATTGATACCATAGCATGTGAGTTGTCCGCATAGCACGTGAGTTGACCGTGTAGATCCAGGTATTGATATGATGGCGTGTGAGTTGTCCGTGCTTAGCGCTTGGGCTTTGGGAGCCCCTCCGGAGTCTGTACACACCCTTAGTGAGCGTAGAGTGTTGAGCATTGAGTGCCGAGTGTGAGTGCTGAGTGATGGAGTGACATTGCTGTGAGGTTGCATTTACTTTTGCTGTTGCTGCATTTTCCTGTTAAATTTTCCTTGTAGTCTTACTGATTTATGAAATTACCTGTCTACTTCTGTTTGTACTTAATTGTCGAAATAATAATTGGATTATTCTGCTTAGCTCGTCACTACTTCTCAGTTCCTTAGTTATTTCTGTTACTACTGAGTCGGTTGTACTCATACTACACCCTGCACTTTATGTGCAGATCTAGGTGAGTTAGAAGGCGGCGATCGTTGAGTTCAGGCCGGCTATCTTTGGAGACTGCAAGGTAGCTGTTAGCGTCCGCAGGACCTTGTTACTCCTCTTATTATTTCTTCTTTTGGACAGTTAGACAACTTATATATCTTAGTTCATAGTTTTAGATGCTCATGACTTAGTGACACCCCGATGTTTGGGGCTCGTTTCCGTATTTTCTATATTATATTTAGAGTTGATTTAGTTTATGAGAAATTCAAATATTGGTATTGTTTTATTAAATTCTTATAATTGATTTAGTAGTAATATTTTGGGAAATAGGCTTGCCTTGTAACACGATAGGCGCCATCATGACCATGGTTAGATTTTGGGTCGTGACAATAAGCCACTTCTCCAATCTTCTTAAGTATCTCAAAAGGCCCGATATACCGAGGGCTTAACTTGCCCTTCTTCCCGAACCTTAACACGCCCTTCATGGGTGAAATCTTGAGCGGAACCTTCTCCCCCACCATGTGAACAACATCACGAACCTTCCTATCGGCATAACTCTTCTGTCTAGACTGTGCCGTGCGAAGCCATTCCTGAATCACTTTGACCTTCTCTAAAGCATCCTGAACCAAGTCAGTACCCAACATTCTAACCTCACCCTGCTCAAACCAACCCACCGGAGACCGAACCCGTCTCCCATATAAAGCTTTATACGGAGCCATCTAAATGCTTGACTGGTAGCTATTATTGTAAGAAAAATCCGCGAGTGGCAGAAATTGATCCCAAGAACCCCAAAATCAATGACACAAGCGCGTAACATATCCTCCAATATTTGAATAGTGCGCTCGGACTGTCCGTCCGTCTGAGGGTGAAATGTTGTACTCAACTGAACCTGTGTGCCCAATTCTCGCTGCACTGCCCTCCAAAACTGTGAGGTAAACTGCGTACCCCGATCTGAAATAATGGACACTGGCACACCGTGTAGGCAAACAATCTCGCGAACATAAATCCCAGCCAACCGCTCCAAAGAATAATTAGTACCAACTGGAATAAAATGTGCGGACTTGGTCAGCCGATCTACAATCACCCAAATAGTATCAAACTTTCTCAAGGTCCGTGGGAGCCCAACTACGAAATCCACGGTAATACGCTCCCATTTCCACTCCGGAATTTCAAGTCTCTGAAGCAATCCTCCCGGCCTCTAATGTTCATACTTTACCTGTTAACAATTTAGACACCGAGCTACAAACCCAACTATATCCTTCTTCATATGACTCCACCAATAGTGCTGCCTCAAATCCTAATACATCTTCGCGGCACCTGGAAGAATGGAGTACCACGAATTGTGAGCTTCCTGGAGAATCAACTCATGCAAACCATCTACATTAGGCACACATAGCCTGCCTTGCATCCGTAATACATCGTCCTCTCCAATAGTGACTTCTTTGGCATCACTGTGCTGAACCGTGTCCTTAAGGACAAGCAGATGTGGGTCATCATACTGACGTTCTCTAATACGATCATACAGAGAAGACTGGGAAACCACACAAGCCAAAACTCGATTCGGCTCCGAAACATCCAATCTAACAAACTGATTAGCCAAGGCCTGAGCATCCAAGGCTAAAGGCCTCTCTGCTACCGGTAAGTATGCTAAGCTGCCCAAACTCTCCGCCTTACGACTCAAGGCATCGGCCACTACATTGGCCTTTCTGAGATGATAAAGAATAGTGATATCATAATCCTTAATCAACTCTAACCACCTTTGCTGCCGCAAATTAAGATCCTTCTGTTTAAACAAATGTTATAGACTCCGATGATCGGTATATACCTCACACTGGACACCGTACAAGTAATGTCGCCAGATTTTTAAGGCATGAATAATAGTTGCTAACTCAAGATCATGGACTGGATAATTCTTCTCATGTACCTTTAACTATATGGACGCATAGGCAATCACCCTACCATATTGTATAAGCACTGCGCCAAGACCAATACGTGACACGTCATAATACATAGTATAAGACTCTGAACCTGTAGGCAACACCAATACTGGAGCTGTAGTCAAAGCTGTCTTGAGCTTCTGAAAGCTCTCTTCACACTCATCCGACCACCTAAACGGAGCACATTTTTGGGTCAATTTAGTCATGGGCGATGTAATAGACGAGAATTCCTCCACGAAACGACAATAATAACTGGCCAAGCCGAGAAAACTCCGAATCTCAGTAACTAAAGATGGCCTGGGCCAACTCTGAACTGCCTCTGTTTTCTTCGGATCCACCTTAATTCCTTTACTGGGCACTATATGTCCCAAGAATGCCACCGAACTAAGCCAGAACTCACACTTAGAGAATTTGGCATAAAGTCTCTCCTCTCTCAGCCTCTGTAATACAATACCCAAGTGTTGTGCATGCTCCTCCTGGAAACGTGAGTACACCAGAATATCATCAATAAATACTACGACTAATAAATCAAGATATAGCTAGAACACACTATTCATCAAATGCATAAATGCTACTGGGGCATTGGTTAGCCCAAAAGACATCACAAGAAATTCATAGTGGCCATAACGAGTCCTGAATGCCGTCTTTAGAATATCCGAATCCCGAATTTTCAACTGGTGATACCCAGACCTCAAATTAATTTTGGAGAACACCCTCACTCCCTGAAGTTGGTCAAATAAGTCATCAATACGTGGCAATGGATATTTATTCTTGATTATAACTTTGTTCAACTGCCTATAATCAATGCACATCCGCATAGTACCGTCTTTATTTTTCACAAATAAAACTGGTGCACCCAAAGGTGACACACTAGGCCTAATAAACCCCCTTTTAAGGAATTCCTGAAGTTGCTCTTTCAATTCTTTTAACTAAGTTGGTGCCATACGATACGGAGGAATAGAAATGGGCTGAGTGCCCTGCACCAAGTCAATACCGAAATCAATATCCTTGTCGGGTGGCATACCCGGCAGGTCTGCAGGAAATACATCCGGAAAGTCTTGCACGACCGATACTGAATTAATAATAGGAGTATCTACATCAACATCTCTCACAAAGGCCAAATATGACAAGCATCCCTTTCCAACCATACGTTGGGCCTTCAAATAAGAAATTACCCTGCTAGGAACAAGATCTAGAGAACCCCTCCATTCAACCTTTGGTAACCCCGGCATCGTTAATATCACAATTTTTGTGTGACAGTCCAGAATAGCATGACATGGAAACAACTAATCCATACCCAGGATTACATCAAAATCAACCATACCGAGTAATAAGAGATCAACTCTAGTATATAGTTCCCCAATAGTTACTACACACGACCGATACACACAATCCACATTAATAATATCGCCCACCGGTGTAGATACACAAACAGGGGAAACTAAAGACTCACAAGGCATATCCAGATAATGAGCAAAATACGATGATACATATGAATAAGTGGAACCAGGGTCAAATAATATAGAAGCCTCCATGTGGCACACTGAAACAATACCTGTGATCACCGCATCTGAGGAAACAACATCTGGCCTGGCAGGAAAAGCATAGAATCGAGCCTATCCGCCACCTGATCGGCCTCCCCCTCTTGCTACCCCTAGCTACCTGACCCCTACCCCGTGCTGGCAGGGCGGGTGGTGGAACTGCTGGTGCTGGTGCCGTCAGTTGAGGACTCTGCTGTGGAGCCCCACTCAACAACCTAGGACACTCTCTCTTGAAATGACCAAATTCTCCGCACTCGAAACAACCCCTCCTCTGATGGAACTACTGCTACTGATAACCTGAGGAATTACCTATAGAAGCCTAAGCGGATGAAGCATGATGAGAACTCTGTGCTGGTAGTGCACTGAAGGAAGACTGGCCTGAGTGAGCACTGTAAGAACCGTGGCTATCTGATGCACCACGATGAGCTGGACGACTCGTCTGAGTGTGTCTGTAAGAACGACCCCTACCACGGTGAAACTGACCCCCTGAAGGAACACCGTTGTAATCCCCCAGACCACGAGGCCTCTTAGCCTCTCTCTCTCTCTCTCTCTCTCTCTCTCTCTCTCTCTCTCTCTCTCTCTCTCTCTCCACGTTCCTGGATACGAACCATCTCTATATGCCGAGCAATGTCCACTACCTCATCAAAAGTAGCACTAGGTACTCTCTCCCTAGTCATAAGTAACCACAGCTGATATGTGAGGCCATCAATAAACCTCCTAATCCTCTCCCTATCAGTGGGAACCAACCAGACTGCGTGACGAGCCAACTCAGAAAATCTCATCTCGTACTGCATCAGGGACATATCACCCTGGAGAAGCTGCTCAAACTATCTGCGCAGCTCCTCTCTGCGGGACTGAGGCACGAACTTCTCCAAAAAGACCATGGAGAACTGCTGCCAAGTAAGGGGTGCTGCGCCAACAGGCCTACGCCTCTCGAAAGTCTCCCACCATATGAGTGCATCCCCAGAAAACTGAAAAGTAGTGAATGAGACCCCACTAGTCTCCAGAATGCCCGTTATCCGAAGCATCCATTGACTCCTATCCAGAAACCCCTGAGCATCCTCTGACTCAGTACCGCTAAATGGTAGAGATCGAAGCCTCTCAAATCTCTCAAGTCTCCTCTGCTCATCATCTGCCACAATAGGAACTACCATGGCCTGAGCAGCTGCAACCGGCTGGGCTGGTAGTGCCCCCGGTATCTGAAGTCCCTGCACTACCTAGTCTGGAGTACAAGTAATGGGGGTATGAGTACCTCTCCCAGTCTGAGAAGTGGAAGGTGCGGCCTAAGCCGAAACCACCTGAGCCAGACTAGTGCAAGCTGCCAATATCTGGGCCAAAGTCTCCTGAAGGCCTGGAATCTCAATGGGCACAGCTGGTGCCTGAGCTGACCCTGTCGGCTCAGCTATATCTGGAATCTGCTCCTGAGCTGGGGCGACTGGTGGTACTACATGTGCTGGTCCAACTGTGGTATGAGCTACACCTCGACCTCTACCTCGACCCCGGCCTCTACCACGGCCCCGGCCTCTCACGGCCCTAACTGGTGGCACCGGTGGCTGACCGTCCGATCCGGTAGTACGTGTCCTCACCATATGTGAGAGAATAGAATAACAGAAATTTAGTTTTCGGAATCAACAAATTCGCATGACAGAATATAAGAAAGTGAAATTTTCCTAAGGGTTCTGCAGCCTCTCAAAGATAAGTACATACGTCTCCATACTGATCCGCAAGACTCTACTAAACCTGCTCATGACTCGTGACACCTATGTAACCTAGGCTCTGATACTAACTTGTCACAACCCAAAATATCACCTGTCGTGATGGCGCCTATCTCAATACTAGGCAAGCCGAAAATCTCAATGAACCGCAAATTCTTTTAAGTCTGCAAATATATTATTTAAATGCAATACAAAATCCCACAAATACTGATACAAACACTCCCCAAAATCTGGTGTCACTGAGTACATGGGTATCTAATATGGATACAAGTCAAAAGAAAAAGGTCTATAATAGTCTAAGACCAAATACAGTAAACAAGGAGATAGGGAAGGAGAGACAAGGTCTGCGAAAACACGGCAGCTACCTCTGAATCTCCAGAAAATCAGCTATGCGGAAGAATCAACACCCGCTATGTCCAGGAACACCTGGGTCTGTACACGAAGTGCAGGGTGTAGTATGAGTACATCCAACTCAACAAGTAATAATAATAAATAAGGAACTGAAGATAATGACGAGCTACACAGTTACAGTTCATTTTCAGTAATTCCAGCAAAGAATAGACATGCATTCAAATCCGGCAGTTTAAGTCAAATCAATTTTATACTTTTCAAGTTCATGTAATCCGGATATAAAATCTTTCATAGAATTTCACAATAATGACAGATAGCAACTAAGTGCAACAATAAATGAAATACAAGTACAACCTCTCAAGCCAACAATCAATCCACTCGTCACAACAACTCATTCACTTGGCTCTCAGCCCTCAGCACTCACACTCAATGGGTAACCGCGCTCACTGGGGGTGTACAAACTCCGTAGGGGATCCTACAGCCCAAGCGCTATAATCTGCAGGGACAACTCACATGCTGCACGGACAACTCACGTGCCATAAAATAAGTATCTGGATCCGTACGACCAACTCATGTGCTGCACGGCCAACTCACGTGCTATAGTATAATATAAGGATCCGCACAGACAACTCACATGCTGCACGGCCAACTCACGTGATGCACGACCAACTCACGTGCTATGGTATAATATCTCACAATCAGGCCCTCGACCTCACTCAGTCATAAAGCTCTCCAGTCTCCCGGGCTCTCCACAATCTTAAAATCAGCCCAAACAACAATGATATGATACATCAATAATGAACAATAGAGACTGAGATAAAATAATCAAGTAGTTGTGATTGAGTACAAAACAACAATTTAAGCAGATAATACACGACCTCTGTGGGTCCCAACAATACCAACATATAGCCTAAACATGATTTCTAGCATGACTTATAGTCTAGTTTCCACAACACATAGAGAGCATATAACTATCAACAAGTTATTCAGCTTTACAGTTTCCCCGGGACGGACCAAGTCACAATCCTCTCGGTGCACGCCCACACGCCCTCTACCTAGCATGTGCGTCACCTCCAAAATAATCATATGACATAAAATTTCGGGGTTTCATACCCTCAGGACCAGATTTAAAATTGTTACTTACCTCAAGACGTGAAATTCTTATTATGCAATGTTCTTTCCTCGTGAATTGGTCTCCAAATACCCCGAATCTAGCCATAAATAATTCGTTTCAGTTAATAAAATTTATTGGAATTAATTCCATAAGAAAATATAAATTTTTCATAAAAATCTGAAATTTAGCTCAAAAATTGCCCATGGGGCCCACATCTCGGAACTCGACAAAAGTTAAAAAATATGAACCCCCATTCCACCACGAGTCTAACCATAACAAAATTACTAAATTCTGATAAGAGTTCGGCCCTCAAATCCTCAAACAACACTAAAATCATGAAACTTTAAATTTTCTAATTTCTACAAATGACTCTGGAACCTATCAAATCACGTCTGATTTACCTCAAATTTTTCGCACAAGGCATAAATGGCATAACGGAGGTATTCAATTTTTCAGAATCGGATACTGACCCCGATATCAAAATGTAATGACCCAGCCAATTATTTTGAGTATTACAACCTCGTTTCCCCATTTACTTCTCAAATTGTACTTTACAGTTATTGTGTGAATTGCCGGGGTAATTGGTTCGGGTCCAGTAGGGTTTTGGAAGGAATTGGAATATTTAGTTCCAAGGTTTAAAGCTTAAGTTAAAATAGTGACCGGATGCGGACTTATGTGTAAACGTCCTCGGATTCGAATTTTGATAATTCCAATAGCTCTGTATGGTAATTTTGGACTTAGAAGCATGTCCGGAAAATTATTTGGAGGTGCGTAGTGAAATTTGGCTTGAATTGCCGAAAGTTGAATTTTTGGGAAGTTTGATCGGGGGTTGGCTTTTTGATATCAAGGTCGAAATCAAATTCTGGAAATTGGAATAGGTCCGTAATGTGAAATGTGACTTGTGCGCAAAATTTGAAGTCATTCCGGATTGATTTGATGTGTTTCGGCACAAGATATAAAATTTAAAAGTTCAAAGTTCGTTGATTTTGAATTGAGGAGTAATTCGTCGTTTCGATGTTGTTAGGTGTGATTTGAGGCCTCGAGTAGGTCCGTATTATGTTATGGGACTTGTTAATACAATTGGTTGAGGTCATGGGGGCCTCGGGTGAGTTTCAGACGGTCAACGGATCAAATTTGGACTTAAGGAAATGTTGGAACTGCTGCCTACTGGTGTGATCGCACCTGCGAATATTTTGATCGCAGGTGTGAAGCTGCATGTGCGTGAAATAAGCCGCAGAAGCGGCCAAGAGTGGGACTGGGCAGAGCTCGCAGGTGCAAGGAATTTGCCGCATCTGCGAGGCTGCATGGGCGAAGGTGTTGGCGCAGATGCGGACTGGGGCTGGCCTGGGGCGAACGCAGGTGCGAAGGGTTTGCGCATCTGCGAGCCTGCAGATGTGAGAAGGGCGCTGCAGATGCGAGGTTTTGAAAGGTTGGCATTGTCCGCATGCGCACAATTTGTTCCGCAAATGCGGATGCGCAGGTGCGAGCCCAGGCACCGCAGGTGCGGAAATGCCTGGGCAGTGTTTAAAACGAGGGTTCCGAGATTTTTTCTCATTTTGGACATTTTTGTAGCTCGGTTTGGGCAATTTTGGAGAGAAAATTTTCTACATAACTTGGGGTAAGTGTTCTTAACTCCCTTGTGATTATATTCTATGAATTAATCTTCATTTTTGGTGTAAGATTATTGAATCTTCAAGAGAAATAGAAGAAAATTTCTATAATGTCACAATACGAATTTTTCAAGTTTGAATACCGATTTGGAGTCGGATTTGAGTGAAATTAGTATGGTTGAACTTGTAATTGGATGGGTTGTCGTATTTTGTGAGTTTCGTCGGATTTCGAGATGTGGGCCCCATGGGTTATTTTTGGGGCGCAATTTCAGATTTTTGGAAAATATTAGTATTTTGATATGGAATTAATTCTTATAATTTTTGTGGGCTGAATCAAATTAATTGTTACTAGATTCAAGCCGTTTGGAAGTTGATATGCGCATAATGGGATTTCTGGAGCATTGTTTAGCTTGCTCGACATTGGATTTGGCTTATTTGAGGTAAGTAACTCCTCTAATCTTGGAGTTGAGGGTATGAACCCTGAATATATGTATTTTGTGAATTGTTGGGAGGTGACACACATGCTAGGTGACGGGCGTATGGGCGTGCACTATAGAAATTGTGACATAATTGTTTCTGTGGAATTTTATAGTTAAATAATCTTGGTATTTTCCGTGCGGTTTTATGTGTTAAAGAAATTGAGCTGAAAAGCATATTAAAAATCATGTTGAGGCTATGTGCCAGTATTATTGGGACCCACAAAGGTCATATTGCTGTGAATTATTACGTTAAATTGAAAATTCATACTCAGTCATATTTATTTCATTGCATATCATATCTTAGTCTCTGTTGTTATTTATTGATACATCATATCATCATTTTGGGCTATTTTCATGACATTGTGAGCCCGAGAGACTGGAGAGATTGACAATTGAGTGAGGCCGAGGGCCTGATTTGTGAGGATATTTATGGGATCGGACTGCACGCCGCAACATATTGCATATTTATGGGATCGGGTTGCACGCCGCAGTATGTTTGATATCGGCCGAGGGCCTGATTGTGAGGATGAGTGTGGATCGGGGCTGCCCGCCTGCAACATACTTTATTATTATAGCACGTGAGTTGTCCGTGCAGTACGTGAGTTGTCCGTGCTTATAGCGCTTGGGCTGTAGGAGCCCCTTATGAGTCTGTACACCCCCCATCTAGTGAGCGTAGGTACCTACTGAGTGCGAGTGCCGAGTGCTGGGTGACTGGGAGGCATGCGTGATGGTGAGGTATGCCCGAGTGGCAAGAGTGATTGTGAGGTATGCCCGAGTGGCACGAGTGACTGTGAGGTTTGCCCGAGGTGCTGTATATGAGTGATATTCTGTCTGAGGGGCTGTTTATGATTTTATCACTGAGTTGCATCGCATTGGCATGCACACACGACATACATGCATAGAGATATATTTTTTCTCATGCTGTACAACATCACATCATTCATGATTTTTATTACATATTTTGACAGATGGGCATAGTGATGCATTTGTTTTACATGGGTTATCCGGAAGGAAAATGAAACATATTATTTATTATTGAAAAGATTTTTGGAGAAATTTATTGTTTTCAAACTATTCATATTATTGGCAACTTTGGCAAACGATAAAGGTTTTCACTGATGTATTTGAAAGAAAGAACTACTATTTTTGAAATCATTATTTGGCTGAGTATTTTATCCTTGAGTTACTTTTGGTATTATTTGCTTTATGTTATTATGGATTGTTGTGGACTATTGGTTTTGGACCCGACCTTGGTAGAAGCTTGTCACTACTTTCAACCTACAGCTAGGTTTGTTACTTACTCAGTACATAGGGTCGGTTGTACTGATACTAAACTTTTACACATTGTGTGCAGATGTTGGCTGTTGTTGTTGTTGTGCTCGATGGCTGCGGGATTTGACGATGTACATGCGTTCCTATTGTAACTGCCTCTTGTCCAGGGTAGCCTTAGATTTATAAAAGCTCTGTTTATGTATTATTCAAACAGACTATGTATTTATTTCATTTCCGCTTTGTATACTCTATTCTTAGAAGCTCATAATTTGTACTACCAGTTCTTGGGGATTGTATAAGATTAAGATCTTTATTCACTTAAATTGCTTTAATAACTATTATTAGAATTGAATAATCGAAAGTTGGCTTACCTAGCGGGTTGGGTTAGGTGCCATCACGACTGGTTGGATTTTTGGGTCGTGACACAAAAAGTCACCCCCGGTCAAATTTTCCAAAAATTCAACTTTCGGCATTTCAAGCCAAATTTCACTACGGACCTCCAAATAATTTTCCGGACACGCTCCTAAGTCCAAAATCATCATATAGAGCTATTGGAATTATCAGAATTCAAATCCGAGATCTTTTACACATAGGTCCACATCCGGTCAACTTTTCTAACTAAATTTTCAATTATGAGACTAAGTGTCTCATTTCACTCCGAATTCCTTCTGGACCCGAACCACCTACCCCGGCAAGTCATAAAATAATCGTAAAGCATAAATTAAGCAGTAAATGGGGGAACAGGGTTATAATACTCAAAATGACCGGCCGGGTCGTTACAGAATCATACATTTATTATTAAAAATACAAGTAAACTCAATATTTTCACTAGAAAAATACATCTTTTTTTGTATGCTAAAAAAATGTGCACAAGTAAAATAACATCTTCATAAGGGAATTCCATCAATCAGAATAAGAAAAATAAAAAAAATATTCAATAGATAAATTATACCCCATAGGTAAATGCAGAATTAGATAAACTACAAGATCCCAAAAATTAAAATCACAAATCTCATATTTTTCAAGGCAATGCTTGAAATATTCATCATAATTTAATAGTAAAGAGATTTAAATTGTATTTAAGAACTACAGAATAGCACAAACTATTATGTTATAATAGAAAAAAGAAATTACATAAATTAAATTTTATCTCAATCCAAAATTCTGATCAAGATCCAAGTTTTTTTTGATTTTGAAAGAAAAAAACTAAAAGATTTGTGATTACGAGTTATTTTATGAAAATTTTAAATTTTGTAGGCTCTTTTTTGAGTGTTCTTGCTGAAGATCATAGATAAAATAATAGTGAAAAACAATATAAAAAATAATAAACAACAAATAGAAAATTGGGAGGTAGCTAAAAAGGAAAATAATTGGGACAAAGGAAATAAAAAGCATAAAAGGGAAAGTCAAATAATGTTCAAGATAATTTCGAACTTGAATTTTACACACGAGAAAAGCTTTCAAAAAGGTCTACCAGCCATGACACCTTTGTCTAGTTTGCGACTAGGGGTGACAGGATCAAATATTGAACCTAGTTTAAGAAAATTTCTACATAAATATATGATAATTTTACCAACCTACCGGGTGCCATACCATCCCCATCCTAAAGAATGGATCCGCCACTGGTCGTTCTAATCGTTCTACACGGGCATTTGATGATGGATTAGTTAATACAATATGTCGTGTAATTTTTTTTTGTGTGTGTTTAGTCTAAAGTTCTTCATACTATTTTTTGCTTAACTATAGCATGTTTTATGTGAAATTTTTGTTCTGTATTTTGCCGAACTTCAGCATTGTTTTGAGCTGAAGTTTTTATTCTGTGTTTGTAAAAGTTTTTGTTTTGTATTTGTTTAACTTCGGTATTCTTGGAGCTGAAGTTTTGTTCTGTATTTGTAACACTACAACATGTTTTTGTCTACAGTTTTTGTTCTGTTTGTGATGAACTTCAGCATTCTAGGAGCTGAAGTTTTGTTTTGTGTTTGTAAAACTAAAGCATGTTTTGTCTGTAGTTTTTGTTTTGTTTTTGATGAACTTCAGCATTCTTGGAGCTGAAGTTGTGTTCTGTGTTTGTCAAACTATAGCATTTTTTGTTTGAAGTTTTTGTTATGTATTTGCTGAACTTCAGCATTCTTAGAGCTGGAGTTTTTTTTGTATTTGTAAAACTTCAACATGTTTTGTCTAAAATTTTTGTTCTGTATTTGATGAACTTCAACATTCTTAGAGCTGAAGTTTTGTTCTATGTTTCTATTTTCTGAAATTGTTGTTCTGTTTCTATTTCTATACTAGAGAGTAATGAGAGAGGTTAAAAACCATATAGCAGAAGAAAGGTGCATGATCGTGAAACAAGTTATACAAGAGTTTCAACAGGACGAGCGATCTGTTATTGTGGACAGGTTGTGAAAAGGTCAAGGTAGGCTTATTTACAGAGAAGTCTTTATCCTACTAATGTTATTCTTTTATTCATAATAATCACTGTTAATAATTATTTATAGGAATATTTTGATATGAAGTTTGAAAAGTTGTTTGACATTGTCGACAAATCAAAAGGAAGAGATGATAGCGGTGCAAATTTTGAATTCATGAACTATCGACAATATGATAGGATGAACGAATCCTTCTATCACCACCCAAAATCTCACCACATACGCCGTGATGACACTTAGTCTCTAAGACTAGGTAAGCCGATTACAATTAAATTTCAAGCCATTTTATTTTTTGAAACATATAATTTAATACAAGTGTCGAAACCAAAAGCGAAAATAATTATAACAACCTCCCAAGACTGGTAATACAGAGTCACGAACTCTGACTGAATACACGAAATAATCTCAAGGATCGAATATACAATACTTTTTTGAATAATAATTGGCACTACAAGAAAAATGGAAAGACTCCAAGGGACTGCGACGGCCAAGCAGCTCTACCTTGAATCCTTGCGATCAACACACTAATTCTGTCCGAGTCTGATATCTCCAATACCTGACTCTGCACAAAAATGTGCAGAAGTGTAGTACGAGTACACTAAAGTCGGTACCCAGTACGTATCAAGACTAACCTGGTGGAGTAGTGATGAGGTACAGTCAGGACACTCACTAGTCAAATAACCTGTGCAATATAGCAGTATACAATAGTACTGGAAAACAACTAGCAATGATAGCAACAAAAATCAACCAGTGATATAAACAACAAGACAACAAGAACACCATAATTATTGCTCGAACGAATAATGAACACAAGTACAACCAATTAATCAAGTCCTTCAAATATAAATCTTTCACATATAATTTTTTCAAATAAATATCTTTCGAAAGTCTTTCAAATAAATATCTTTCGAATATAATTCTTTCAAACAAATATCTTCGAATATAATTCTTTTAAATAAAAGTTACTCTGTGACACCTCATTTCATAATCATAAAATAAGGGTTTCAACCCACTTTTATATTTTCGTAACACGGGTCTCAGCCCGCTTTCATATTTCCACGGCACCTCGTGCCCATATTTCTATCATAACCGCACGGACAACTCACGTGCCATTAATAAAAATCATTATATTTCCCCGGCACCTCGTGCCCACATTTTATATCACATCTGCACAGACAGTTCACATGCAAATAACATAATTATTATATTTTCTCGGCATCTCTTGCCCACATTTCATATCACATCTGCACGGATAGTTCACGTGCCAATAACATAATCCGCCCGGCAATAGCCACAGGCTCACAATTTCAACATAGATCAGACTATTATCAAGTTTACCGAAACAACAAGACAAGTTGTATAAGATATAAAAATAAACACAAAAAAAATCACAACATCACATGAAAATCACCAGCACAATAACCCCATATCATCACATAAAAATTACCAATATAATAACCTCACATCATCACATATCACTCCTATATCCACCCTTATCTCTCCTATAGCCACCCTTATCACTCCTATAATAGCCTCAATTATCCCTCCGCCCTGACTATATCAATAGCCACCCTTATCGCTCATATAGCCACCCTTATCACTCCTATAATAGTCACCTTTATCGCTCCGTTTAATAGCCTCCCTTATCACTCCGCCCAGACAATATCCCAACACACATAACAACAGTGAAATGCGACCCTTATGCCCGCATTATATCAACAGTGGGATGCCACCCTTATACGCTGCATAACAGTAACCCATATCACATAACAATTCACACAAAATATTATCACAATAACACAACATAATCAACTCGTATTTAAAAATTGCCCATAGGCCACAACCTTTCCAAAGGTATAACAAAATCAATTAAATTCATAACAGATAGCCCACGGCTCAACACAATGTATATAAAATCTAAAAAACAACAACAATGATAGAAAAGTAACTCAGCAAGAACACATAATCCACATAAAAGTCAAGTGACAATCACACCAAATTATCATATAAAAGCAAAATCGGCAAACAAGGAATGAGGCATGACAAATAAAGAATTTAATAACTACCAATAATTTCCAATTTAATACATATGGGTGTCTACGAATTTTAACCGATATAATTTGTATATATAAACCAAGTGCGTACTCGTTACCTTGTGTACACTGCTTTCAATCACATAATTTTCACATAAGACTCAATGCTTAAGGGGTAACTCCCCCACTCAAGGTTAGGCAAGATACTTACTTTTTCGGAGTTAGGCCGATATTTCAAAATAGTTTTCTTACGTGAAATGACCTCCGGACTGCTCAAATCTATCCAAATTAATTGCATAAATTCATTAGAATTCATCGGAAAAAATTTTGGATAATAAAATATCGACTAAAAATTTCACATTAAAAAGTCAACCCGAAAGTCAAAGCGGGGCCGCCTCTCGGAGCCCGACAGAAGTTTTACGAAATCCGAACACCCATTCCGATACGAGTTCAACCATACCAATTTTATCGAATTCCAATAACAAATCGACCTCCAAATCTTAAATTTATATTTTTTAAAGATTTTGTAAAAATCCCAATTTTTTCAATTTAAATCCGAAATAAATGACGAATATGACCATAGATTTATGAAATATAATCACTTCCCGATATAGAACACTTACTAAAGTTGAAGTCGTGAAGAAATGTCACGACCCAAATTAGCCCTCCATAAGGTGTCGTGATGGCACCTAGTCTTTACGACTAGGTAAGCCTAATATTACGAAAAATATAAAGAAAACACAGCATTTTAAAGATAAACAACATATTGTGAATAACCAAGAGTAGTACCACTCGGCATATAGAAAATAAAGTTTCCAAGACCCGAAATATCACTAAGTCACAAGCTGCTATAATCTATGTAGCTCTAAACAAAAGTCTGAAGATAATAAAGAAAGTCTCTAGGCGAGGGAGTAGAAGGAGACTCCGAAGATCTCTGTACGCAAGCAGAAGTACCTTGAAGTCTTCTAGAATCAGCAGCACGCACTAACTCCAAGGCTGATAGCTCGTACCTGGATCTGCACACAAAAACATGCGCAGGAAAGGGCATGGGTACACCACAATGGTACCCAGTAAGTGCCAAGCCTAACCTCGGTCGAGTAGTGACGAGGTCAGGTCAAGGCCCTACCAGAGTAAATATAATAAATTAAACAGTAAAAGGTATAAGTAAAATTTACGGTAACACAGTTAAAGAAATTCTCAAAAATTTAACAGTTAAGGGAGTCCTCGACTCAGAAGAAGGTAAACACAATGGGGAATCTCCCGAGATACCGTCCCGTAGTTCCAAAATAAATATGCAATACAGGGGGATCTCCCGGAATACGTCCGTAGTCCCAAAGTAAATATGCAGTGCTGGGGGATCTCCCAGAATACGTCCGTAGTCCCAATGTAAATATACAGTACTGGGGGATCTCCCGGAATACGTCTGTAGTCCCAAAGTAAATATGCAGTGCTGGGGGATCTCCTGAAATATGTCCGTAGTCCGAAAATAAATATGCAGTACATGAGGATCTCCCGAAATACGTTTGTAGTCCCAATTTAAATATGCAACGCAAGATGAAATGACAGGTATGTCATCGAGTTATACAGTTTATACTGAATACATATAAGGAAAGTAGGGACTTAACTAAGCATGGCATATAGAATGTCAAATAGGCAGTTAAAACACGTAAGCATACTTCTCTAGTCTAAGTTTAACAATTAAACATATTAGTGCAATTTAATAAGGAATACTAGTTTATGATTTAGAAGGGAAAAACAGGATTTTTGCAATAATAGCCCGTGTACGTACTCGTCACCTCACGTACACGGCGCCCACACATCAATTAATATCAAACATCTTAAGGGAAAAGTCCTCAACACAAGGTTAGGTAAGCCACTTACCTCGAACCGCTCAAATCAACTCGATATCATGTTCTTGCCACGAGTATCCGACTCCAAATGGCCCGAATCTATTCAAATTAACTACATAATGTAAATATAACTACAAGTAACTAATTTAGCTAATTAATTCGAAGCTAAAGTGTGAAATTAGGAAAAACGCCCAAAAAGGTCTCCCCGGGCCCACGTCTCGGAACCGGGTAAAAATTACAATTTTTGAACACCCATTCACTCACGAGTCTAGCCATATTAAATTTACTAAAATCCGACACCAAATGGTCCTCCAAATCCACAAATCAAACTTCCAAATCCCTAGCCTCCAACTTCCAATTTCCACCTTAAATACACACTCACTAGGTGGGAAAATACATGAAAAAGCAAGATTATTGATCAAATATAAGCACAAGGGACTTACCTCAAGAAATGCCTCGAAAATGCTCTCAAATATCGCCTTAAACCGAGTTTGCAAAGTCAAAGAAATGACAAAAATCGCGAAGCCCTTCAGTTTTAACCATTGCCCAGGTATTTCCGCACTTGCGGAACCTGGGCTCGCACATGCGGGTGCGCTTGTGCGGAATAAGTGTGCATATGCGCAATTCACTTGCCCCCCTCTGCCTTCGCACCTGCTACGAAAGGGCCGCACCTGTGCGTGCGCGCCTGCGAAAATCCTCTCCGCTTCTGCGTAACTTGCGCACTTGCGAACAGTCGTGCGCATTTGCGGGCATCGCATATGCGGCCTTTTCCCACGCACCTGCGACCCCTGACCAATCCACCCAACTCCGCTTCTGCGCGGATTTTCTCGCACCTGCGGGCAGCCTTGCGCAGGTGCGATTATAGGAGAACCACCAAATGTTTCCTAAGTCTAAATTCATTTCGTTAAGCATCCGAAACACACCCGAGGCCCCCGGGACCTCAACCAAACATACCAACCAATCCTAAAACACCATACGAACTTAGTCGAGCCTTCAAACCACGTCGAACAACAACAAAATCATGAATTAAGCACGTATTCAACCCTAAAAATTTAAAATTTTCCAAATTCTACAAACGACACCGAACCATATCAAATCTAGTCCGAATGACCTCAAATTTTACAAACAGGTCACAAATGACATTACAAACCTACAACCACTTTCGGAATTCCATTCCGAGCTCGATATCAAAATTTCCATTATCGGCCGAAATCGCCGAAAAACTAACCTTCGCCAATTCAAGCCTAGTTCTACTACAGACCTCCAAAACACATTTCAGACGTGCTCCTAACCCCAAAATCACTCAACGGAGCTAACGGAGTTGACGGAATTCCATTCCAGATCCGTCTTCACACAGTTCCGACTACGGTCCAAACTCTAAGGCTAAAACTCACAACTAGGGACTAAGTGTCCCAAAACTCCCCGAATTCTATAACCAAACACTCCGGCAAATCCCAAAAGCAAAAACAAATATGGGAAAAGCAGATATTAGGGGATCGGGACTCAAATTCTCAAAACGACCGGCCGGGTCGTTACATCCTCCCCCTCTTAAAACAATCGTTCGTCCTCGAACGAGTATAAAGACATACCTGAAACTATGAAAAGATGAGGGTACTGGCTGCGCATATCCTGATCGGTCTCCCAGGTCGCCTCCTCAACCGGCTGACCCCTCCACTGGACCTTTACTGAAGCAATATTCTTTGATCTGAGCTTTCTGACCTGCCTTTCCAAAATGGCTACTGGCTTCTCAACATAAGATAGATCTTTGTCCAACTTGACTGAGCTGAAATCCAATACATGAGTCGGATCACTGTGATACTTCTGGAGCATAGACACGTGGAATACTAGGTGAACTCCTGCTAGGCTGGGAGGCAAGGCAAGCTCATAAGTAATCTCCCCAACTCGCCGCAATATCTCAAAATGACCAATGAACCTCAGGCTCAGCTTGTCCTTCTTCTCGAACCTCATGACGCCCTTCATAGGCGATACCCGAAGCAAGACCCGCTCACCAACCATAAATGCCAAATCACGAACCTTACGGTCTGCATAACTCTTCTGCCTGGACTGGGCTGAGCGAAGCCTTTCCTGAATCACCTTCATCTTATCCAGGGCATCCTGGACCAAATCTGTACCCAACAATCGGGCCTCGCCTGGCTCAAACCATCCCATAGGGGACCGGCACCGCCTACCATACAAAGCCTCATACGGTGCCATCTGAATGCTGGACTGGTAACTGTTGTTGTAAGCGAACTCTGCAAGTAGCAAGTATTGGTCCCATGACCCTCAGAACTCCATCACACAGGCATAGAGCATATCCTTAAGAATCTAAATCGTGCGCTCGGACTGCCCGTCCGTCTGAGGGTGAAAGGCTATTCTCGACTCCACCCTAGTACCCAACTCCTGCTGTACGACTCTCCAAAACCGTGATGTGAACTGTGTACCTCTGTCTGAAATTATGGATACTGGAATACCATGAAGGCGGACAATCTCTCTGATATAAATCTCAGCCAACCTTTCAGAAGGATAAGTGGTCAAAACTGGAATAAAATGAGCTGACTTGGTCAGCCGATCCACGATCACCCAAATAGCATGGAACCTTCTCAAAGTCCGTGGAAGTCCAACTACAAAGTCCATGGTGATCTGCTCCCACTTCCACTCTGGGATCTCTAACCTATGAAGTAATCCACCCGGCCTCTGGTGCTCATATTTGACCCGCTGACAGTTAAAACACTTGGCCACAAACCCAACTATATCCTTCTTCATCCTCCTCCACTAGTAGTGCTGTCTCAAATCCTGATACATCTTCGCGGCACCGGGATGAATGGAGTACCGCGAGCTGTGGGCCTCATCGAGAATCAACTCCCAAAGCCCATCTACATTGGGCACACAAATCCGGCCTTGCACCCTCATCACACCGTCATCACCAATAGTCACATCTCTGGCATCACCTCGCTGAACCTTGTCCTGAAGAACTAGAAGATGAGGATTATCATACTGGCGCTCCCTGATACGGTCATAAAGAGAAGACCGAGCAAGCACACAAGCTAATACCCGGCTAGGCTCTGAAATATCCAATCTCACGAACTGGTTGGCTAAGGCCTGAACATCCAAGGCTAAGGGCCTCTCAGCTGCCGGAAGATATGCCAAACTCCCCAAACTCTCTGCCCGGCGACTCAACGCGTCGGCCACTACATTGGCCTTCCCTGGGTGGTATAATATAGTGATATGATAGTCCTTAAGTAGTTCCAACCACCTCCGCTAACGCAAATTAAGGTCTTTCTGCCTGGACAAGTACTGCAAACTCCGGTGGTCAGTGTAAATCTCACAGGGAACACCGAACAAATAATGATGCTAGATTTTCAGGGCGTGAACAATAGCTGCTAACTCGAGATCATGAATTGGATAATTCTTCTCATGCACCTTCAACTGTCTAGACGCGTAGGCAATCACCCTACCGTCCTGCATCAATACCGCTCCAAGGCCAATCCTCAAGGCATCACAATAGACAGTGTAGGACCCCGGACCTGTAGGCAATACTAATACTGGGGCTGTAGTCAAAGCTGTCTTGAGCTTTTGAAAGCTCTCCTCACACTCCTCGGTACCCCTGAACGAAGCACCCTTCTAGTTCAGCCTGGTCATAGGTGCTGCAATGGATGCAAAATCCCCCCACAAAGCGACGGTAATACCCTACCAAACCAAGGAAACTACGGATCTCTATAGCTTATGACGGTCTGGGCCAACTCTGCACTGCCTCTACCTTCTTCGGATCTACCTTGATCCCATCACAAGACACTATGTGGCCCAAGAATGTCACTGAATCAAGCCAGAATTCACACTTAGAAAATTTTGCATACAATTTCTTCTCCCTCAAAGTCTGAAGCACGGTCCTCAGGTGTTGCTCATGATCTTCCCGAGACCGGAAATATACCAGGATGTCGTCAATAAACACAATAATGAAGGAATCAAGATAAGGCCGGAACACACTGTGCATCAAATGCATAAAGGCAGCTGGGGCATTGGTCAGCCCAAATGACATGACAAGAAACTCATAGTGACCATATCTGGTCCTGAAAGCAGTCTTCAGGATGTCCGGCTCCCGAATCTTCAGTTAATGAAAGCCAGAACGCAAGTCAATCTTGGAAAACACCCTGGCACCCTGTAATTGTTCAAATAAATCATCGATGCGAGGCAAAAGATACCTGTTCTTCACTATAACCTTGTTCAACTGCTGATAATCAATACACATACGCATAGAACTATCCTTCTTCTTCACAAATAAGACCGGAGCACCCCAAGGTGATACACTGGGCCTGATGAAACACTTATCAAGCAACTCCTGCAACTTCTCCTTCAACTTCTTCAACTCAGGAGGAGCCATACGGTAAGGAGGAATAGATATGGGCTGAGTGCCCGACAACAAATCAATGCCGAAATCAATATCTCTATCGGGCGGCATGCCCGGAAGATCAGCTGGAAACATATCTGGAAAGTCCCTCACTACTGGAACTAACTCAACTGTAGGGGTATCAATATTGACATCTCTCACATTGGCCAAATACGCATCACACCCCTTCTCAACCATTCTCTGAGCCCTAAGAAATGAAATGACCCTGCGGGGAGTATACTCTAAGGTACCTCTCCACTCTAATCTCGGCAAACCTGGCATAGCCAGTGTCACGGTCTTAGCGTGACAATCAAGAATAACATAATGGGGCGACAACCAGTCCATGCCAAGATAACATCAAAATCTAACATACTGAGTAATAACAAATCGGCTTTGGTCTCAAAACCACTAAAAGCAATCAAACACGACCGATACACGCGGTCCACAATGAGAGAATCTCCCACGGGAGTAGATACATAAACAGGAGAACTCAAAGAATCCCGAGATATCCCCAAATGTGGAGAAAAATAAGAAGACACATATGAATACATAGAGCCTGGGTCAAATAATACTAATGCATCCCTATGACAGACAGGGACGATACCTGTGATGACTGAATCTGAAGTAACGGCCTCTGAACGGGCTGGAAGGGCATAGTACCTGGCCTGGCCTCCCCCTCTAGGGTTACCTCGACCTCCCCGACATCCACCTTAAGCTGGCTGAGGAGGTGGGGTGACAGCTGGTGCTGGAAGAATGGCCGGAGGACCCGGTGGAGCATGTGGAGGCTGATAAGTCTGTGGAGGTGCACCCCTCCTGGCTCTGGGGAAATCTCTAACCAGGTGACGAGTGTCACCACACTCAAAACAACCTCTCGGAGGATGCGGCGGCTGAGACTGACTCGGACCTGGCCTGCTGGACTGGCCGATAATAGCACCTCGAGTAGGAGGCATTGCATAATAGGGCTCCTGAGGTCTAGGAGGAGCTGGAACACCGCTGGCTGCTGGAAGAGCTGAATGAACAGGGCGACTCATAAAACCCCTACCATAGCGTGCTGCTAGTGCACGAGCTCCTGAATAATGACCAGTCTCTCGAGACCTCTTGGCCTCTCTCTCCTCTTTGTCCCGGGCAAACATGCCCCCCCCTCTCCTGGCAGTGCTCATTGCCTGATGATAAGTGATGTCCATCTCCAACTCCCTAGCCATACTGGTCCGAATACTGGGGTGGAGTCCCTCAATGAAGCGACGAACCCTCTCTCTGACTGTAGCAACCAGAGCCGGCGCATGGCGAGCTAACTCACTGAAATAGACTGCATACTCCGACACAGTCATAGCACCCTGACGCAACTGCTCAAACTCTGCGCGCCAAGCATCCATGAGGCTCTGAGGAACATACTCACGCAAGAACATCTCTGAAAACTGAGTCCAAGTGAGTGAGGCTGCCTCGTCCGGACTACTCAGCTCATAGGCATGCCACCACTGATATGCCACTCCCCTTAGTTGGAAAGCGGTGAAAGAAACCCCACTCGTCTCCACAATGCCCGTAGTGCAAAGAATACGATGACACTCCTCAAGAAAACCCAGAGCATCATCTGAAGCTAGTCCGCTGATAGTAGGTGGGTGGTACTTCTTGTACCTCTCAAGTCTGAGCTGCTCTGCCTCAGAAGCAGCTACCCTGATCTCATGCTGAACCGGAGCCATTGGGGCATAGGAATATACTCTGGCGCCTGATCAACCTGGACCCTCTGCTCAGGAGTGCGGGCTGCGGGAATCTATGCCCCTCCCCTGGCCTGAGATGTAGCGGGAGCTATCGAAAATAGTCCAGCCTGAGCTAGAGTGCTGAACATGCTCAAGAACTGAGCTAAAGTCTCCTGGAGGGCTGGAGTAGCAATAGGGATCTCTGGTGCTGTCCCTTCAGCTGGAGCTACTGGGGGCTCCTCTGACGCAGCTCTCGCAGGTGCTCGGGATGCACCGCGTGGTCGTCCTCTACCCCGGCCTCTGGCGGCTCTGACAGGGGGCTCAGGTGCCTAATCGTCGGTCCTCCCAGTATGGGTCCTCACCATCTGTGAGAAAGAATAGAATAAAATCTTAGAATTTTTGGTGTCAATAACTCGCACGACAAGGAAATCAAAGAAATATGATTGTTCTAAACAATTACATAGCCTCCTGAAGATAAGTACGGACGTCTCCGCATCGATCCGCGAGACTCTAATAAACTAGCTTGTGACTTGCGACTCCTATGAACCTAGTGCTCTGATACCAACTTGTCATGACCTAAATTAGCCCTCCGTAAGGTGTCGTGATGGCACCTAGTCTTTACGACTAGGTAAGCCTAATATTACGAAAAATATAAAGAAAACACAGCATTTTAAAGATAAACAACATATTGTGAATAACCAAGAGTAGTACCACTCGGCATATACAAAATATATTTCCCAAGACCCGGAATATCACTAAGTCACAAGCTTCTATAATCTATGTAGCTCTATACAAAAGTCTGAAGATAATAAAGAAAGTCTCTAGGCGAGGGAGTAGAAGGGGACTCCGAAGATCTGCGGATGCAAGCAGAAGTACCTTGAAGTCTCCTAGAATCAGCAGCACGCACTAACTCCAAGGCTGATAGCTCGTACCTGGATCTGCACACGAAAACATATGCAGGAAAGGGCATGAGTACACCACAATGGTACCCAGTAAGTGCCAAGCCTAACCTCGGTCGAGTAGTGATGAGGTCAAGTCAAGGCCCTACCAGAGTAAATATAATAAATTAAACAGTAAAAGGTATAAGTAAAATTTACGGTAACACAGTTAAAGAAATTCTCGAAACTTTAACAGTTAAGGGAGTCCTCGACTCAGAATAAGGTAAACACAGTGGGGAATCTCCCGAGATACCGTCCCGTAGTTCTAAAATAAATATGCAATAAAGGGGGTTCTCCCGGAATACGTCCGTAGTCCCAAAGTAAATATGCAGTGCTGAGGGATCTCCCGGAATACATCCATAGTCCCAATGTAAATATGCAGTGCTGGGGGATCTCCCGGAATACGTCTGTAGTCCCAAAATAAATATGCAGTATAGGGGGATCTCCCGGAATACATCCGTAGTCCCAATTTAAATATGCAACGCAAGAAAAAATGGAAGGTATAGCATCGAGTTATACAGTTTATACTGAACACATATAAGGAAAGTAGGGACTTAACTAAGCATGGCACACAGAATGTCAAATAGGCAGTTAAAACACGTAAGCATGCTTCTCTAGTTTAAGTTTAACAATTAAACGTATTAGTGCAATTTACTAAGGAAAAACAGTTTATGATTTAGAAGGATAAACGGGATTTTTGCAATAATAGCCCGTGTACGTACTCGTCACCTCACGTACATGGCGCCCACACATCAATTAATATCAAACATCTTAAAGGAAAGTCCCCAACATAAAGTTAGGCAAGCCACTTACCTCGAACCACTCAAATCACCTCGATAACACGTTCTTGCCACGAGTATCCGACTCCAAATGGCCTGAATCTATTCAAATAAATTGTATAATGTAAATATAACTACAAATAACTAATTTAGCTAATTAATTCGAAGCTAAAGCGTGAAATTAGGAAAAATGCCCAAAAAGGTCTCCCCGGGCCCACGTCTCGGAACCGGATAAAAATTACAAATTTTGAATACCCATTCACTCACAAGTCTAACCATATCATATTTACTAAAATCCGACACCAAATGGTCCTCCAAATCCACAAATCAAACTTCCAAATCCCTAGCCTTCAACTTCCAATTTCCACCTTAAATACACACTTACTAGGTGGGAAAATACATGGCAAAGCAAGATTATTGATAAAAAATAAGCACAAGGGACTTGCCTCAAGAAATTCCTCGAATATGCTCTCAAACATCGCCCTAAACCGAGTTTGCAAAGTCAAAACTATGACAAAAATCGCGAAGCCCTTCGGTTTTAACCACTGCCCAGGTATTTCCGCACCTGTGAAACTTGGGCTCGCACCTGCGGGTGCGCTTGTGCGGAAAAAGTGCGCATCTGCACAATTCACTTGCCCACCTCTACCTTTGCACCTGCGATGAAAGGGCCGCACATGCGCGTGCGTGCCTACGGAAATCCCCGCCGCTTCTGCGTAACTTGCGCACTTGCGAACAGTCGTGCGTATTTGCGGGCATCGCAGATGTGGCCTTTTCCCATACACCTGCGACACTTGACCAATCCACCCAACTCCGCTTCTGCGCGGATCTTCTCGCACCTGCGGGCAGCCTTGCGCAGGTGCGATTACAACAGAACCACCAAATATTTCCTAAGTCCAAATTCATTCCGTTAAGCATCCGAAACACACCAGAGGCCCTCGGGACCTCAACCAAACATACCAACCAATCCTAAAACACCATACGAACTTAGTCGAGCCTTCAAACAATGTCGAACAATACCAAAATCATGAATTAAACACAGATTCAAGCCTAAGAATTTAAAAGTTTCTACAAACGACGCCAAACCACATCAAATCTAGTTCGAATGACCTTAAATTTTACACACAGGTCACAAATGACATTACAAACCTATAGCCACTTTCGGAATTCCATTTCGAGCTCGATATCAAAATTTCCACTATCGGTCAAAATCGCCGAAAAACTAACCTTCGCCAATTCAAGCCTAAATCTACTACAGACCTCCAAAACAAATTCCGAACGTGCTCCTAACCCCAAAATCACTCGACGAAGCTAACGGAGTTGACGGAATTCCATTCCGGATCCTTCTTCACACAATTCCGACTACGGTCTAAATTCTAAGGCTAAAACTCACAACTAGGGACTAAGTGTCCCAAAACTCCCCGAATTCCATAACCAAACACTCCGGCAAATCCCAAAAGCAGAAACAAATATGGGGAAAGAAGATATTATGTATCGGGGCTCAAATTCTCAAAACGACCGATCGGGTCGTTACAAGAAATCCTCAAAATCTCCCTCGAACCGAGCTCCAAAAATTCCAATCAAAAATGACGAAATGGCCATTTTTGGCCCTTATTTTTCTGCCCAGTTCCGCTTCTGCGGACAAGTTTGCGCATTTACGACATCGCTTCTGCTACGCCCCTGTCGCTTCTACGAAGTCCACTGCCCAGATATTCCATCGCACCTGCGGCAAAATGCCCGCTTCTACGAAAACGCAGGTGCGAGCAGTCCATCGCTTCTGCGCTTGCTTCGCTTCTACGAAGCAAATTTCCACTTTTACGAGGCAGCTGAAGCGTGCCATTTTCTGCTTTTGCGAAGCCCCTCCACCCCATCCATCCTCGCTTCTGCGATGTCGCTTATGCGATCAACCCACCACAGAAGCAATTGCACCAGCAATCAAAATTCCAGCAGCACCAACTAAGGCTCAAACGATCCGAACCCTGTCCAAAAGTCATCCGAGCCAGCCGGAACCTCGTCTGAATATACCAATAAGTCCTGTAACATACCAGTGACCTACTCGGGGTTTCAAATTACATCAAACAATGTCAAAATTATGAATCGCGCCTCAACTCGAATTATGAGTTTTCAAGTCTTCCAACTTCTATAATTTGCGCGGAAATGTATCAAATCAATCCGGAATGACTTCAAATTTTTCACACGAGTCATAAATGACATAATGGAGTTGTTCCAATTTACGGAAAGGAAATCTGAACCCGTTATCGACAAAATCAACCTTCGATCAAACTAATAAATATTTTAAAACTTCAACTTTTTCCAATTTCGCCAAAATGCGCCGAATTGACCTACGGACTTTCAAATCCCAATCGGGACATATGCCTAAGTTTGAAATCACTATATGAAACTATTGAAATTGTTAAAAATCCATTCCAGAGTCGTTTACACAAAAGTCAAATTCTGGTCAACTCTTTCACTTAAGCATCAAAAATAAGAATTGTTCTTTCAATTTAACCATGAATCATTCGAAAACCAAACTCGACCACATACGCAGGTCATATTACATGTTACGAAGCTGATCGAGACCTTAAGCCTCCTAACGGGACACTAATTCTCAAAAAGACAAGTCGGGTCGTTACACTTTCGAACCTAAATCTGATATTAATGCTGCTTATGATGGACTGCATAAAGTCCCAGCTGAAAATGTAAGAGGTGAGCAAGCAGCTGTTGAAAGCCAAGTTCAAGTAGTCGAGCAAGTTCATGGTGTAGAAGGGCAAGTTGAAGCAGAAGGTTCTAGTATTGATAGACTAAGCAAAGTTGCTGGATATGATGAACATTTATCAACCGATAATGTAGGAAGCAAGAAAGGTGCAGAGATTTACAGACTAGTTAAAGACGGATGCCGGAGAATATGATTCCAACCTATTTAGATTATCTGGAATTGATATTCCAAAGTCATTCTTTACCGAGCTTGTGGACCCTAACTCTGATATTGCGGATGATGTAAGTTATTAAGTTTGTTTTTGAATTGGTTTTGAACTGTATTTCCTAAAACTTCAGCCGTATGTTTGTTTTAAATTTTTTGTACTGTAATTTGGCAAACTTCAAACTTATGCATGTTTAAGTTTTTAGTTCATTTGCTAAAACTTCATATTAAAACATGCTGAAGTTTTGTCCTGCAGTCTGTAGTTTTGTAATGAGTATTTTTTCTAAACTTCGGACTTATACATGCTGAAGTTTTTTAGTTCATTCCCTCACACTTCATACTAAACATGCTGAAGTATTTGTCCTGCAGTCTCTAGTTTTGTAATGGATTTTTATCTATTCTTTAAATTAAAAATGTTGAAGTTTTTCAGTTCATTTCCTAACACTTCATACTAAACATGCTTAAGTTTTTGTCCTGCAGTTTGTAGTTTTGTATTGAGTTTTTTCTAAGCTTCATACTTATGCATGCTGAAGTTTTTTAGTCCATTTCATTACACTTCATACTAAACATGCTTAAGTTTTTATCCTCCAGTCTGTAGTTTTGTAATGATTGTTTTCTAAACTTCATACTTATGCATGCTAGAGTTTTTTAGTTCATTCCCTAATACTTAATACTAAACATGCTTAAGTTTTGTTCTATAGTCTGTAGTTTTATAATGAGTTTTTTTTCTAAGCTTCAGACTTATACATACTGAAGTTTTTTAGTTCATTCCCTATCACTTCATACTAAACATGCTGGAATTTTATTCTGCAGTCTCTAGTTTTATAATGAGTTTTTTTCTAAATTTCAAACTAAACATGCTGAAATTTTTTAGTTCATTTCCTAAACTTATTTTTTACTCTGAATTATATTGTGGTTAAATTAATATATTTTCTTTTTATGTTATTCATTTGCAGTATATTGAAGTGGTCGTATATTTCTTGCGCGAGCAATATTGTTATCACCTTCCAAGTTATCCAAAATCAAAATGTGCAGTAATAAATTTACTTTTTGATCAGTATATGACTAAGTTGGCTCGTGTTCATCCTTCAGATGAACAGAAGGAGAAAATTTGAATAAAGAAGGAAAAGAGGATGGAGGAGAAAAGAAAAATGGAAGAGAAAAAGAGCAAATCAAAGAGAAAGCGGGCTATCAAAAAATAGGTGATTGAGGAAGCTATGGACAGCGCCCTCGCCGATGTTCTAAAGAGGATGGAAGAAATGTATAATGAAAACAAAGCACTCAGGGATCAAATGAAAGAACACCAAGAACGAGTCGATAGGATACCTGGCGCTCCTAAGCTAATGCCAAAGAGGGATGCCGACAGGTTTGTAGGGCAGTCGTACAACGAAGAAGAAACCCCGCATGCCATACAAAAGACCTTCAAAATGCCGCCCTACCTCAGGATATATGATGGAACGACCGATCCCAAAGATCATGTGACTCGTTATGTAACCGCCGTGAAAGGAAGTGACCTCACCAAGGAACAAGTGTCCTCTATTTTGCTGAAGAAGTTTGGCGAAACCCTTATGGGAGGTCATTAACATGGTACTCACATCTACCAGCATGCTCCATAGAAACTTTCAAGGAAATGGCCGATAAGTTCATAACGGCGCATGCTGAAGCCAAGAAGGCCGAAACAAGAGTAAACGACATATTCGCCATCAAGCAGTCCTTGGGAGAGGGACTGAGGGACTTCCTCGCTCGATTCAACAGGATAAGGATAACCCTACCGAACGTTTCCGAGGGGATGGCGGTCGCGGCTTTTCAGAATGGTTTGAGTAGAAATCGTTTGAGGGCAACTATAAAACTGCTGAGCCGATTGATGAAATATCCTCCAACCATTTGGGACGAGATCCATAATGCTTACTGTGCCAAAGTCCGAGTAGATGGGGACGACCTCAATGGACCAACCCATCGGCTCATCTCGGTACAAGCCGAATCCAGAAAAGAATGAAGAGACAACATCAAGAGGGACCACCGGTATCACAAACCAACAGGGAACGACGCTTGCCATACGTCAGGGCCCCCGCCCCACCTTCCCTCCACTATGAAGAAGGCCCATCGAGGCCGAGGACAGGGACTCACCGTAATGAAAGAGGTATGCTCCCCTTATTATCCGCTCAGAATTTTTGTGTATCATCTACAAAAATAGTCTATGCTCTAGAGAAACTCGGAACAAAGGTGAAGTGGCCGCCAAATATAAGATCCGATTCGAGCACCGAAAAATCTGACGCCCTCTGCGAGTTCCACCAGGAATGCGGACACAAAATAGAAGATTGTATCGCCCTCAGGCAAGAAGTTATAAACATGCTGCGGCAGGGACACCTCAAAGAGCCGCTGAGTGACAAGGGAAGGAATAACTTTGCCAGAGGACGTGAACACCAAGGTCCACCGAAGCCGCCATCACCAGCTCGTACTATCAACATGATCATCGGTGACAAAGACATCGCCTCTATCAATGGCATTAAATTCACCACCACTCAAAAGCTCAAACAATCTATCACCCGCGAACGGTATGACGGACTCGAAGAAAGTATTACCTTCGATGAGTCAGATGCCGATGGTTTGACTTTCCCTTATAATGACGCTATCGTCATTACTTTGCGCATTTTAGATACTGATGTCAAACGTATCATGGTGGATGATGGAAGTGGAGCGTGCATTATCCATCCCCGAGTCCTCACCCAGATGAGACTCGAGGACAAGATAGTGTCGCGATGCATCACACTAACTGGTTTTAATAATGCAATTGAGCGGACATCGTGAGAAACTTCAGCATGTTTAGTCTAATATTTTTGCAAATGAATATAAAAACCCCAGCATGTGTAGTCTGAAGTTTAGGAAAAAACTCATTACACAACTACAAATTGTAGGACAAAACTTCAACATGTTTTAGTATGAAGTTTTAGCAAATGAACTAAAAAACCTTCAGCATGCATAAGTTTGAAGTTTTGCAAAAACTCATTAGAAAATTACAGACTGCATGACAAAACTTCAGCAAGTTTAGGCTAAAGTTTTAGCAAATGAACATAAAAACTTTAGCTTGTTTGGTCTGAAGTTTAGGAAAAAACTCATTACAAAATTACAGACTACAGGACAAAACTTCAGCATATTTAGTATGAAGCTTTAGCAAATGAACTAAATTACTTCAGCATGTTTTAGTATGATGTTTAGGAAAAAATCATTTACAAAATTACGTACTGTAGGACAAAATTTCAGCATTTTTAATTTGAAGTTTTATGTTATATATCTTTGAAACAACTTCATGCTACATTATCATGAGGTTTTTAGCTTTATATTTCATTGAAACTTTAGACTTCAACGTGAAACAACTTTGTGCTATATTAGCATGAAGTTTTAGTTTGTATTTGTTTGAAACTTTCAGACTTCAACGTGAAACAACTTCATGCTATATTAGCATGAAGTTTTAGCTTGTGTTTCATTGAAACTTCAGTTCAGCATGAAAAAACTTTATTCTATATCATTCATGCATTAAATTTGAAGTTTTGAAAAGTTTTTGAAGATCTATAAGTGAAAACTCCATGCTATATCCGTGAAACAACTTCATGCAATTGTGATTTGTAAATGACCATAAGTGAAAATATCTACAGGCATTAATTGAATTCAGATTTTGTTTTTTATGTTCAAAACTTAAAAAGCATGACGATTACGAAAATAATTGCAGAAATATATATCATGAAGCTCAATCAGTTTCACAAACTAATGCGAATTCTGAAGATGAATTGCAATACTTACAATGTATTTTGTAATTTTGAATTCTGAAGATGAATCTGGTTCAAGTTTCTATTTTTTTTATAAAGCTGCTAAGATGAGAGGAGATCTTCGACCAGGGTTGAAGGAGATCTTTTGACAAGGGACGGAGTGATGAAGGAGATCTTTTTCACGAATGAGGTTGCAGACCACGCGATTAATGCGTGATGTAGATTTTATATCTTTTATGAGAGGTATAATTGTCATATTAGTATGATTTTTTTGTCAACTGACTACCAAATTAATAATTTTTAAAAATAAGGTACATGTTAAAAGGTGGCACAAATATAGGGTACAACTATAAATTCCCCCGTTAACTTGGCGTAGAAAAATTTTAGTCTCTGAAATAAACACGATAAGTCTCTTTTACCTATTTGCAATATACTTCAAATACTAATAGTGATTAGAATTTAATCCAACATCAAATATATCTACTAGTTGAATCCTATAATTAGTTTACTAATTTAGCTCGTTTATTCCTATATCTTCCTTTTCATCATCCTATTTTCCCCTAAGTTTAGTTCTATAAAGTGCAACTTTTTTTTGGCTAGGGAGAAAGGTCAAATTTGTCCCTAATTATGCGAGAAGTTCAAATTCGCCCTCTACTTAAAATATTTAGGCGGAATACATATACAACTACTTTAACTTGCCCAATATTTTCATCTGGCTACCTAGACTAAGGCATGTACCTATTAAATATATTAAATAGCACAATAATGTGTCAATTTAACTTTTCCCGCTTACTTAGCACAAGACGTGAGTAGCAGCCAAACTGAGCACGTGACTTCTTCCATAGCCGCTGACATGGATTCGACAATGGTAAAAATTAAAATCCCCTCCCTTTATTAACTTATCCCAACAGAATCCCAAAGTTAATAAACCCTAAATCCTCTCATCTTCTCCCTTTCTTCTCCCATGGTAAATCTGCGACTAAACAGAAATAGAAGAATTCCAACTTCAATTTTTCCTCTTCTGGCTGTAACTTAAGATTTAAGTTTCTTCTCCTCACATCAAATCAAGCTTCAGTTTCTTCGTTTTCTTCTTCGCACTATATAATCTCTACCGAATATGGTGTACTTATGTCGATGTGGGCATGTTGCAAAGTTTCAAACTTCCTGGACTGATAAAAACCCAGGTCGCTTTCTAATGCTTCCATTTGGGAAAAGTAAGTATTTTTGTTAATCTTTTTTAAAATTTTTGGAATCTTCAATCTCAAGTCGTGTCTTTCTTCCTTGTAGGCATCTGGTGCATGCAAATTCTTTATGTGGCATGATGATCAAATGCCTGAGCAACCAAGGAGGGTTATTTGTGGTCTCTTAAAGAAAGCTAACAAATTTGAAAGACAAAATGCTCGGTTGAAGTGGGTTGTGGCTCTACTGTTGCTTTACATAAGTTGTATTTGGCTTAAGGCTACCTAGTTTCCAGCAATTTGTTATGTATTAATGGATGGTTTAGGGTAGGTTTTTGTCACGATCCCAAATTCCCTCCGTAGGATGTCGTGATGGCACCTAGTCTCTAAGACTAGGTAAGCCTATCAATGCGGAATATAACTGAATACAAAACTGAAATTTAATCCTTAACAGTCGAATAAATAAAAATTGCAATTTAACAATTTCAACTCCCAAAACCCGGTAGGAATAAGTCATAAGCTTCTAAGAATTAATCATCGGTGTATCTATATATCAGGGTCTAAGGAAAATAAGGAAGCAACATAATAATGATAGAAAGGGACTCCGGAGTCTGCGGCCGCTGGCAGATATACCTCGAAGTCTCCGTACACAGGTAGCTCACTAATGTCTGGAGTCTGGACTGGTAGGATGTACCTGGATCTGCATAAAAAGATGTACAAAAGCGTAGTATGAGTACACCACAGCGGTACCCAGTAAGTGCCAAGCCTATCCTCGGTAGAGTAGTGACGAGGTCAGGTCAGGCCCTACTAGAATAATAAAAGACATGGTGATATGTTTACCAATATAATAACAATAAATGACAATAAAAATGAATCAAGTAGTATGTCACCATTAAATTGCACAAAATAAGGGCAAATAATACCTCGTGGAAAGGAAACAGAAATTTACAGCTTTAAGAGAAATTACGACAATAAATCAAGGGCAAATGCAGCCATAAATAAATATCAACAAGGGCACTCCCGAGGTACCGCCTCGTAGTCCCAAATCATAAATAAATTCACAATATCTCATTTCCTTATATCACCGCGGGAGCCTTCACATTTAATTTTAAAGAAAAAAATATTTTTTCCGAAATAGCATCCCGCGTTTTAGCCACCCTTATCACACCGCATGACTTCTAGTAGTTTCCCTACTAGCCACGCGTATCAAGCCACCCTTATCTCACCGCATGCGTTTCAACACCCAGACCTTATACCACCGCATGCGTATCAATATTACAATATATCACAATTTGCACCTCAAGTGCCCAAATAATTCAATTTGCCAAAATAAACAACATCAACAATACTTTCCACAACATGGAGCTCACGGCTCAATCACGATGAGTACAAAATCTCACAAAATATTCAGGAATAAATAACTCAGCAAAAATAATATTTAAATATTTCTAATACGTTGCCTCAGTTCAAAATTTAAAATATCAAATACTTCATATTAATAATATTTAAATTAAAAAAATTCCACCTTCAAATAATACACAGAATAAAAGAAATCAAGTTTCAGCTAAACATGTAAAAACAATTAGCAAGAGAAAGTCAAGAAAATTTAAAGTATATAAATCAAATCAATGATGGAAAATATAATAAGATTTAATAATTTAATTAATATGCAACAGTGATCTACACAATTTAAAAACATAATCTTTCACATTTAGCCCGTGTACACACTCGTCACCTCGTATACACGACTTTCATCACATTACAAGTATCACATCAATGCCAATCCTAGGAAAAAATTTTTCCACACAAGATTAGACAAGTCACTTACCTCGACTTGCTCCAATTTAATCCACTATAGGCCTTTTTGTAATGACCTGGCCGGTCGTTTCGAGAGTTATAGCCCCATTTTCCCCATTTCTACTTCTTTTTGTGTTATTCAGCTATATTATGTTATATCGGGTTAGTTGGTTCGGGTCCGGGAGAAACTCGGAGTGAAATGAGACACTTAGTCTCATAATTGAAAAATTGAGTTAGAAAAGTGGACCAGATATGGACCTATGTGTGAACGATCTCGGATTCAAATTCTGATAATTCCAATAGCTCCGTGTGGTGATTTTGGACTTAGGAGCGTGTCCGGAATATTATTTGGAGGTCCGTAGAGGAATTAGGCTTGAAATGCCAAAAGTTTAATTTTTAGAAGTATGACCGAGGGGTTGACTTTTTAATATCGGGGTCGGAATCCGATTCTGAAAATTGGAATACTCTGTTATGTTATTTATGACTTGTATGCAAAATTTGAGGTCAATCGGACTTGATTTGCTAGGTTTCGGCATCGAATGTAGAATGTTCCGACGTCGTTTCTTCGAGAATAAGTGGTATCACATTAATCAAATGAGTTCCAAATTAATATTTGATTGAATAATTAGATCCGTATTGAAATTTCGGATCCATACCAAAAAGAATTGTCGAATTCGGACATCATATGAGAGAGTTATGCCCATTTCCGTATCGGAAAAGATTTCCCGTCGCCGCGAGCGCCCAGGGTAGCGTGGGGCGCTATCCCTGGCGCTGGGATATTTAAGGGTACTGGAAATAGCGCCACAGGCAGCGCCCCACGCTACCTGTGACGCTCGAAAACGTCAGAGGCTCTATAAACGGGTCTTTTGGCCTTTTTTGACATAAGAATAGTTGGGGAGCTCGAATTGGGCGATTTTCAGAGGCGAACTTCACAAATTGGACTGGGTAAGTGATCTTAACTTGATTTGATCCGTTATTCATGAATCTAACATTATTTCCAGCACTTATTTCATGATTTGGGGGATTAGAATAGAAATGTTTTAAAAATTGATTTGAGGGTTTGAAGGCCGAATCGGAGTCGGAATTTAGAAAATTTTGTATGGTTGGACTCGTGGTTGAATGGGCGTTCACATTTTGTAACTTTTGTTGGGTTCCGAAACGTGGGCCCCACTATTGATTTTTTGAGTTAATTTCGGATTTATTTGTGAAATTTAGCATTTTCATATGGAATTGATTCCTACACCTCGTGTTGATTGTATCGAATTATTTTGACTAAGTTTCGAGGCGTTTGGAGGCCGAATCGCGAGGAAAAGGCCTATTGGAATAAAGAATTGCTCGGATTGAGGTAAGTAACGATTGTAAATCTAGTCCTGAGGGTATGAAACCCCGGATTTCGTGTCATTCTACTATTTTGAAGTGACGCACATGCTAGGTGACGGGCGTGTGAGCGTGCACTATTGGAAATTGTGACTTGGTCCGTCCCGTAGCAACTGTGAAGTTGCATATTTTGTGGAAATTATATAATACTTATATGTTTTAGAAAGAGTTTCGGTAAATTGGGTTGAATGCCATGTTGGGCCTAGTGCCAGTACTGTTTGGACCCTTAGGGGTTTTATTTTATTTTATTTATCCTCTCACTGTTTTCGGATGAAAATCTATACTCAGTCATGGTTATACCTTTTTACTACATAACTCAGTTTTATTACTCGATTTTGATGCATATAAATGTTATTTTGGGCTGAGCACCCTATTTTTACTAAAATGCCCGAGTGGCTTGAGAGGTTTATGACTGAGTGAGGCCGAGGGCCTGATTTGTGAGGATATTTATGGGATCGGGCTGCACGCCGCAGCGTGTTGCATATTTATGGGATCGGGCTGCACGCCGCAACATATTTGATATAAGCCGAGGGCCTGAGTGATTATGCCATGATTTGGCTTGATATAGCGCTTGGGCTGAAGGAGCCCCTCCGGAGTCTGTACACACCCCCAGTGAGTGCAAGAGTGATTGTGAGGTATGCCCGAGTGACAAGAGTGATTGTGAGGTATGCCCGAGTGGCACGAGTGACTGTGAGATTTGCCCGAGGGGCTGTTTATGATTTGATCATTTTCCCTCACCTTTACATTGAGCCTTTGTTTAAAAAACCGTTGGAAAAATATCTTTCAATGATTTTTACCGGAACCGGGTTTAAACGAGATGATTTGATTCAAACACTGATTTTTAAAGCATGTTGTACTTTACTGAGATTTCATGATATGAACGTTATATGCTTTATTGCTCGTCACTACTGCTCAGTCTTTATTTATTGTTGTTACTTACTGAGTTGGCGTACTCACGTTACTCCCTGCACCTTGTGTGCAGATTCAGGTGTAGCTGGACACGGTAGCGGTTATTGATTGTTCTGGTTGTAGATTTTCTTGGAGATAGCAAGGTAGCTGTTTGGCGATCGCAGCCCCTGCTCTTCTCCCTCTTGTCTTCTTCTAGTTGTATTTAGCTATTTTTCAGGCTGAGTTAGCCTTGATATTGTTAGACAGATTGTAGTAGATGCTCATGACTAGTGACACCCCAATGTCGGGTTTTTCCTTCCGCACTTTTATTTTTGATTGGGAACTCCTTTACGAAGGTTTTTATGTTAAATACCATTGAAATTATCTTTGAAATGAAAATATCGGTTTGTTTTGGAAATGAGTCGGCTTCCCTAGTTCCACGATAGGCGCCATCACGACAGGGATTAGTTTGGGTCGTGACAGATTGGTATCAGAGCCTAGGTTACATAGGTCTCATGAGTCATGAGCGGGTTTAGTAGAGTCTTGCGGATCGGTACGGAGACGTCTGTACTTATATTCGAGAGGCTACAGAACCTTTAGGAAACTTCACATTCTTGAATTCTTGTCGTGTGAATCTGTTGATTCTAGTGACTAAACATCTGTTGTTTCATTCTCTCACAGATGGTGAGGACTCGTACTACCGGTCAGGAGGGCCAGCCACCAGTACCACCAGCCAGGGCCGCAAGAGGCCGAGCCGCGGTGGAGGCCGTGGTAGGGGCAGAGGTGCATCCCGTAAAACAGTTGGGGCAGTACCTGCAGATCCACCGGTTGTCCCAGATCAAGACCAGGTTCCAGTTGTTGATGCACCAGCTCAGGCACCACCTGTGCCTATTGTGATTCCAGGCCTTCAGGAGGCCCTAGCTCAGATTCTAATAGCGTGTACTAGCTTTGCTCATGCGGTCTCTATTTTGACGGCCGTAACTACTTCTTAGGCCAGGGGAGGCACTCAGACTCCTATCGCTCGCACACCCGAGCAGGTTATTCAGGGAGTTCAGACACCAAAGGCACCACCAGCCCAGCCGGTTACTGTTGCTCAGGATTATATGGTTCCTGCCATGCCTGAGGATGATTAGCGTAGGTTGGAGAGGTTTGGGAGACTCCAGCCACCACCTTTCAGTGGCACAGAGAGAGAGGATGCTCAGGACTTTTTGGACAAGTGTCAGAGGATACTCTGTACTGCTGGTATTTTGGAGACTTGTGGGGTCTCATTCACTACTTTTCAATTTTCTGGTGCTGCACTCAGATGGTGGGAGACTTACGAGAGGCGTAGGCCTGTTGGCGCAGCACCCCTTACTTGGCAACAGTTCTCCGTGGTCTTTTTGGAGAAGTTTGTGCCTTGATCCCGTAGAGAGGAGCTGCGCAGATAGTTTGAGCGACTTCGCCAGGTTGATATGTCTGTGACACAGTATGAGATGCGATTCTCTGAGTTAGACCGTCATGCTATCTGTTTGGTTCCCACGGACAGAGAGAGGATCATGAGGTTTATTGATGGCCTCACTTATCAGCTACAGTTGCTCATAACCAGGGAGCGGGTTTCGGGTGCTACCTTTGATGAGGTTGTCGACATTGCTCGGCATATTGAGATGGTTTGCGGTCAGGAGAGGGTTGAGAGGGAGGCCAAGAGGCCTCGTGGTCAGGGTGGATTCAGCGGTGCTCCTTTTAGGGGTCAGCTCCAGCACGATAGAGGTCGTCATTTCAGACAAGCTCAGTAAGCTCGGCCACTTCACCGTGGTGCATCATCTGGCCATGGTTCTCATAGTTCTCATCAGGGCCACTCATCACTTAGTGCCCTTCCAGCTCAGAGTTCGTCCCGTGCTCCACCTGTTCAGGGATCTTCCATGCCAGGTTCTTCTACCAGTCATCTCGGTGCTAGGGGTTCCCTTCAGTTTCCGCCACAAGCACCAGGGAGTTGTATTGAGTGTGGGGAGCTTGGGCATAGGTGGAGGCATTGTCCTCATCGTCATGGAGGTCTATCTCAGCATAGGAGTCAGCCTCCAACTTCAGCACCAGTTACCTCACCACCCGCCCAGTCAGCTCGGGGTGGAGGTCAATCAGCTAGGGTTCGCCCAAGAGGGGGAGGCAGATCGGGGGTGGCCAGGCCCATTTCTGTGCCCTCCCTGCCAGACCAGATGCTATTTCTTTAGATGCTGTAATTACAGGTATTGTCTTTGTTTGTCACAGAGATGCTTTAGTATTATTTGACCCTGGTTCCATGTATTCATATGTTTCCTCGTATTTTGCCCATTTTCTGGATATGCCCTGTGAGTCTTTAGTTTCATCTGTTCATGTATCTACTCCTGTGGGTGATACTATTGTTGTAGACCGTGTATATCGGTCATGTGTGGTGACTATTGGGGGTCTAGAGACCCAAGTGGACCTTTTGTTGCTCAGTATGGTTGACTTTGATGTGATATTGGGTATGGATTAGTTATCTCCATGTCATGCTATTCTAGATTGTCACGCTAAGACGGTGATGTTGGCTATGCTGGGAATTTTGAGGGTTGAATGGAGCGGTTCTGTAGATTATGTACCAAGTAGGGTGATTTCATATTTAAAGTCTCAGCGCATGGTTGAGAAGGGTTGCCTATCTTATTTGGCTTTTGTGAGGGATGTTAGTGCAGAGACTCCTATCATCGATTCTGTTCTGATGGTACGTGATTTTCCGGATGTGTTTCCTGCAGACCTGCCGGGCATGCCGCATGACAGGGATATTGACTTTGGTATTGATTTGGCATCGGGCACTCAGCCCATTTCTATTCCACCGTATTGTATAGCACTGACAGAGTTGAAGGAATTGAAAGAACAACTTCAGGAACTCCTTGATAAGGGGTTTATTCGGCCTAGTGTGTTACCTTGGGGTACACTGGTTCTATTTGGGAAGAAGAATGATGGTTCCATGAGAATGTGTATTGATTACAGGCAGTTGAACAAGGTCACAGTCAAGAATAAGTATCCTTTTCCTCGCATTGATGATTTATTCGACCAGCTTCAGGGAGCGAGGGTGTTCTCCAAGATTGATTTGAGGTCCGGTTATCACCAGCTGAAGATTCGGGATTTAGATATTCTTAAAACAGCTTTCAGAACCCGATATGGCCATTATGAGTTCTTGGTGATGTCTTTTGGGCTGACCAATTCCCCAACAGCGTTCGTGCATTTGATGAACAGTGTATTTCAGCCCTATTTGGACTCATTCGTTGTTGTATTCATTGATGACATCTTGGTGTACTCTCGTAGCCAGGAGGAGCACGCTCAGCATTTGAAGATTGTATTACAGAGATTGAGAGAGGAGAAGCTTTATGCAAAGTTCTCCAAATGTGAGTTTTGGCTCAGTTCAGAAGCATTCTTGGGGCACGTGGTGTCTAGTGAGGGTATTCAGGTGGATCCGAAGAAGATAGAGGCGGTGCAGAGTTGGCCTAGTCCGTCCTCAGCCACAGAGATTAGGAGCTTTCTTGGTTTGGCGGGTTACTACTGTCGCTTTGTGGAGGGATTTTCATCTATTGCATCGCCCTTGACCAAATTGTTGGTGCTCCATTCAAGTGGTCGGATGAGTGTGAGGAGAGCGTTCAGAAGCTCAAGACTGCTATGATCACAGCTCTAGTGTTAGTTCTGCCATCAGCTTCAGGTTCTTACACCTTGTATTGTGATTCCTCGAGGATAGGCATTGGTTGTGTTTTGATACAGGAGGGTAGGGTGATTGCCAATGCCTCGCGCCAGTTGAAGACCCATGAGAAGAACTATCATGTCCATGATCTTGAGTTAGCAGCCATTGTTCACGCCTTGAAGATTTGGCGTCATTATTTTTTGGGGTTCATTGTGAGATCTATACTGATCACCGGAGTCTGCAGTATCTGTTAAAGTAGAAGGATCTTAATTTGCATCAGCGGAGATGGTTGGAGCTTCTTAAGGACTATGATATCACGATTTTGTACCATTTGAGGAAGGCCAATGTGGTGGCCGATGCTTTGAGTCGTCGGGCAGAGAGTTTGGGGAGTTTAGCATATCTTCCAGTAGCAGAGAGACCTTTGGCATTGGATGTTCAGGCCTTAGCGGGCCAGCTTGTCAAATTGGATATTTTGGAGCCTAACCGGGTATTGGCTTGTGTGGTCTCCAGGTCTTCTCTTTATGACCGTATCAGGGAGCGTCAGTATGATGACCCCCACTTGCTCGTTCTTCAGGATAGGGTTCAGAGAGGTGATGCTAGGGATGTGACTATTGGTGATGACGGCGTACTGAGAATGCAGGGCTGGATATGTGTGCCTAATGTAGATGGGCTTCGAGAGTTGATTCTTGAGGAGGCCCACAGCTCGCGGTATTCCATCCATCCGGGTGCCGCAAAGGTGTACCAGGATTTGAGGCAACACTATTGGTGGAGGCGGATGAAGAAGGATATAGTTGGGTTTGTGGCTCGGTGTCTAAACTGTCAGCAGGTTAAGTATGAGCATCAGAGACCGGGTGGCTTGCTTCAGAGATTGGAGATCCCAGAGTGGAAGTGGGAGCGGATCACCATGGACTTTGTAGTTGGGCTCCCACGGACTTCGAGGAAGTTCGATGCTATTTGGGTTATTGTGGATCGACTGACCAAGTCCGCGCACTTCATTCCAGTTGGTACTACTTACTCTTCAGAGCGGTTGGCTAAGATTTACATCCGGGAGATCGTTCGCCTGCATGGTGTCCCAGTTTCCATCATTTCAGATAGGTGTTCTCAGTTCACATCGCAGTTTTGGAGGGCCGTACAGCGAGAGTTGGGTACTCAGGTTGAGTTGAGCACAGCTTTTCACCCTCAGACGGACGGGCAGTCTGAGCGCACTATTCAGATATTGGAGGACATGTTGCGTGCTTGTGTCATTGACTTTGGCTTGATATAGCGCTTGGGCTGAAGGAGCCCCTCCGGAGTCTGTACACACCCCCAGTGAGTGCAAGAGTGATTGTGAGGTATGCCCGAGTGGCAAGAGTGATTGTGAGGTATGCCCGAGTGGCACGAGTGACTGTGAGGTTTGCCCGAGGTTATGATTTGATCATTTTCCCTCACCTTTGCATTAAGCCTTTTTTTGAAAAACCATTGGAAAAATATCTTTAAACGATTTTTATTGGAACCGGATTTAAATGAGATGATTTGATTCAAACACTGATTTTTAAAACATGTTGTACTTTACTAAGATTTCATGATATGAACGTTATATGCTTTATTGCTCGTCACTACTGCTCAGTCTTTATTTATTATTGTTACTTACTGAGTTGGCGTACTCACGTTACTCCCTGCACCTTGTGTGCAGATTCAGGTGTAGCTGGACACGGTAGCGGTTATTGATTGTTCTGGTTGTAGATTTTTTTGGAGATAGCAAGGTAGCATTTTGGCGACCGCAGCCCCTTCTCTTCTCCCTCTTGTCTTCCTCTAGTTGTATTTAGTTATTTTCCAGGCTGAGTTAGCCTTGATATTATTAGACAGATTGTAGTAGATGCTCATGACTAGTGACACCCCGATGTCGGGCTTTTCCTTCCGCACTTTTATTTTTGATTGGGAACTCCTTTACGAAGGTTTTTATATTAAATAATATTAAAATTATCTTTGAAATGAAAATATCGGTTTGTTTTGGAAATGAGTTGGCTTGCCTAGTTCCACGATAGGCGCCATCACTACAAGGGTTAGTTTGGATCGTGATACTTTTTCTCAATTATCCAACTCTGAATGGCTCGAATCTAGCCAAAATAATTCGATACAGTCAATAAAAATTATAGGAATCAATTTCATAAGAAAATACTACATTTTTCAATAAAATCCGAAATTAACTCAATTTTAAGATTTAAGTTTCTTCTCCTCACATCAAATCAAGCTTCAGTTTCTTCGTTTTCTTCTTCGCACTACATAATCTCTGCTGAATATGGTGTACTTATGTCGATGTGGGCATGTTGCAAAGTTTCAAACTTCCTGAACTGATAAAAACCCAGGTCGCTTTCTACTGCTTCCATTTGGGAAAAGTAAGTATTTTTGTTAATCTTTTTTAAAATTTTCGGAATCTTCAATCTCAAGTCGTGTCTTTCTTCCTTGTAGGCATCTGGTGCATGCAAGTTCTTTATGTGGCATGATGATCAAATGCCTGAGCAACCAAGGAGGGTTATTTGTGGTCTCTTAAAGAAAGCTAACAAATTTGAAAGACAAAATGCTCGGTTGAAGTGGGTTGTGGCTCTACTGTTGCTTTACATAAGTTGTACTTGGCTTAAGGCTACCTAGTTTTCAGCAATTTGTTATGTATTAATAGATGGTTTAGGGTAGGTTTTTGTCACGACCCCAAATTTCCTCCGTAGGATGTCGTGATGGCACCTAGTCTCTAAGACTAGGCAAGCCTATCAATGCGGAATATAACTGAATACAAAACTGAAATTTAATCCTTAACAGTCGAATAAATAAAAATTGCAATTTAACAATTTCAACTCCCAAAACCCGGTAGGAATAAGTCACAAGCTTCTAAGAATTTATCCTCGGTGTATCTATATATCAGGTCTAAGGAAAATAAGAAAGCAACATAATAATGATAGAAGGGGACTCCGGAATCTGCGGACGCTGGCAGATATACCTCGAAGTCTCCGTACACAGGTAGCTCACTAATGTCTGGGGTCTGGACTGGTAGTGTGAACACCTAATTTTTGACCGCACCCAAATTCGATACTATTTTAGTGTAAATATTTCTTTTAGGTCTAATCTTAATATTTTAAACTTTTATCTTAGTCTTAATAGGTTTTATTTGAAAAACAAATATTAAAAAACTACAAAAAATAATATTCACATTCTTAGGGTATAAGTTTATTTCTATTTACAAGAGAAAAGAAAATTTACAAAAAATACTTGGTTTCTTTTAATTTGAATTCAAATAAGTAAGCTATGGTATCTTTTTTTAGTATTATTTAAATTATATGCAAATATTTAATTTTCTTATATTTTTCTTAGTCTAAAAGAAGTGGGTTCATATTTGTATTTATGTATTTTACCTTACCTTTTCTTTAAATAAAAGAAGTAAATAAAATAACATATTTTTAATTAAAAAAAAAAGAGATCTTAGCTAACTCCTATCTGATCTAACAATCCCAACTTCCCCCACCCCTCATGTCACTCTATACCAATGCACACACTCATATCCAAATCCCCATGTCCCCCCACTCTTTCACGCACACATGCACACTAACACATTAACTTCCCTCACCCATACATCTATATATAATACACACACATTACATAAAAGAGGGAGGACAAAAACAGTTCTGAAAAAAAAAACGAGAGTCAGAGCTAGCGAAGAGAGGCAGCAACAACTCCTTCCCCAAAAAATCAGTAGCTTTCACCATATTTACAGCCATGTAAAACTCACTATCCCTCACCAAAAATCAGCAATAAAGCACCATTAATGCCACCCAAAATATCACCATTTTTCTCCATTAAAACCAGCAGCTTTCTAGCCTCGAAAATCACCCAAACTTACTCTCGAAACTGTCCAGAATACAGCTGAAAAAAACAGATAAAAAACAGCCCTCTTTTCCTCACAAAAAGTGCAGTGTTTTTGGGATCGAGTTCAGTTAAAGCTTTGATCGTTGGTCGCTAGTTCCGTTCTAGTTTCACGTTGAGGTCTCGAGTTCCGGCGAAAGTCCGTTGTTTCTTTCAAGTTCTTTTGGATTGTCGCGCTCATCCGAGCAAACCAGTAGATGTAAAAGTTGTTTGCTGGAGGTTTTTAGTATTAATGAAGGAATTTTGCTAACGGAAGGTCACTTCTCAACTTGTCCTTTACTATTATTGCGATATTTTTGGTAAATGTTTGATCAAGTTTATTCTTTTTCTGTGTTGGAGTATCTTTTCTTTAGTCTTAATTAGTTGTTTTTCATGATTTTTGTTTCTTGTTTTGGTATTTTGAAGAATTTGTTTAATCACGTGTGTGGATATTAGTATTCTATTTAGTCCTATAGAATTTAGAAATGAAAGTTGATTGGTCTATATGATTTTATTTTTGATTTTGACAAAGGCATTTGTGTTGTGTAAGATAAATAAATGAGTGGATCATTTTCCCACTTGTTGGTAGGCTTTAAATATGTACGGGCCAAATCTTCTTATTCTGCTAGGCCTATGAAACACTAAAACGATTAATCCAAGTCCAGCAATCCATTCTTTAATAATGAATTCGCCCATCTTCTTCATTTATTCTATAATACTTAATTCCATAACAACGAAAAAGTCTCCTAGATAGTCCGTTTACGTCAATTCCAAAAAAATAGAATGCTAAGTTATAATTAGTTACTTACTAAAAATAGCTAATTCAAGCCCTTCCACTAACAATAATCACCATAACTTATGCCTTACAACAATCTCAACTTAGGAGAGAAATAATCATGAATCGCCGGTAGTATGCTTGGCGCGCTCTTAATCAAATCATCAAGATTATGTACACGTTCGCGTGACATAGTTATGATTTTCCAAATTAAAGGTAAAGTATGCGTTCGCGCAACTTTGACACAACAATCTTAAAAATAATAAAGTATTATTAATTGTGTACACGTATGCGTGACATGATTCCTGTCACACCAAACAAAATGAATACACGTAGGCGTGATTCGTTTCAAGATAATTCCATAATTACAAATAATCAAGCAATTAAAAGCGCTCTAAGACAAAAACACATAAAGTTCCATAGAATGTAAAATATCCAGAATTGGTTAAGCCATGTATAATTATTAAAGCGACCGTGCTAGAACCACGGAATTCTGGAGTGCCTCACACCTTCTCTCGGGTTAACAGAATTCCTTACCCGGTCTTCTGTGTTTCGCAGACTTAAACAGAGTCAATTTTCTTGAATTGGGATTGTAAAATAAATGGTGACTTGGGCCACCGTAAATATTTATTCCAAGTGGCGACTCTTTAAAATAAAATAAATTAATCCCTTTTCAAATAAAGTCACTTAAATTGGAAAAACTCTCTATCCATAGGGAAAAGGGAGGTGTGACAGGTAGGATGTACCTGGATCTGCACAAAAAGATGTGCAGAAGTGTAGTATGAGTACACTACAGCGGTACCCAGTAAGTGCCAAGCCTAACCTCGGTAGAGTAGTGACGAGGTCAGGTCAGACCCTATTGGAATAATAAAAGACATGGTGATATATTTACCAATATAATAACAATAAATGATAATGGAAATGAATCAAGTAGTATGTCACCATTAAATTGCACAAAATAAGGGCAAATAATACCTCGTAGAAAGGAAACAGAAATTTACAACTTTAAGAGAAATCACGACAATAAATCAAGGGCAAATGCAGCCATAAATAAATATCAACAAGGGCACTCCCGAGGTACCGCCTCGTAGTCCCAAATCATAAATAAATTCACAATATCTTATTTTCTTATATCACTACGGGAGCCTTCACATTTAATTTTAAAGAAAAAAATATTTTTTCCGAAATAGCATCCCGCGTTTTAGCCACCCTTATCACACCGCATGACTTCTAGTAGTTCCCCTACTAGCCAGCGTATCAAGCCACCCTTGTCTCACCGCATGCGTTTCAATACCCAGACCTTATACCACCACATGTGTATTAATATCACAATATATCACAATTTGCACCTCAAGTGCCTAAATAATTCAATTTGCCAAAATAAATAACATCAACAATACTTTTCACAACATGGAGCTCACGGCTCAATCACAATGAGTACAAAATCTCACAAAATATTCGGGAATAAATAATTCAGCAAAAATAATATTTAAATATTTCTAATACGTTGCCTTAGTTCAAAATTTAAAATATCAAATACTTCATATTAATAATATTTAAATTAAAGAAATTCCACCTTCAAATAATACACAGAATAAAAGAAACCAAGTTTCAGCTAAACATGTAAAAACAATTAGCAGGAGAAAGTCAAGCAAATTTAAAGTATATAAATCAGATCAATGATGGAGAATATAATAAGATTTAATAATTTAATTAATATGCAACAGTGATCTACTCAATTTAAAAACATAATCTTTCACATTTAGCCCGTGTACATACTCGTCACCTCGTATACATGACTTTCATCACATTACAATTATCACATCAATACCAATCCTGTGGAAATTTCCCCCAAACAAGGTTAGACAAATCACTTACCTCGACTTGCTCCAATTTAATCTACTAGTAGGCCTTTTCCTCAATTATACAACTCTGAATGGCTCGAATCTACTTAAAATAATTCGATACAGTCAACAAAAATTATAAGAATCGATTTTATAAGAAAATACTACATTTTTCAATAAAATCCGAAATTAACTCAAAAATCACACGTGGGGACCACGTTTCAGAATCCGGCGAAAGTTACGAAATATGAACGCGCATTCAACCACGAGTCTAACCATACCAAAATGATTAAATTCCGATAACAATTCGACCCTCAAATCCTCAAATCAATCCAAGAGGGTTTTCAAATTTTTCCAACTTAAATCACCAATTAAATGTTAAAAACAGTGATGGATTCGGGTAATCTAACCAAAATTGAGTTAAGAATACTTACCCCGATATTTTCTCTGAAAATCTCCCAAAAATTGCCTCTTCCCGAGCTCCAATCCATCAAAAATGAAAAATGGTTTCATAACTTAAACTCTCTCCCCAGACATTTGCTCTACGCGATCGCGAACAATCACACGCGATCGCGAAGCACAGTTTTCCACTGCCCAGGTTTAACCCTACGCGATCGCAAACAATGCCATGCGATCGCGATGCACAAGATTACAACTCTACGCGATCGCATCCCTCTTCACGCGATCACATAGAGCAAACGCGTGGCCCAGCTTCCTCTTAAGTTTCCCCTACGCGATCGCAAACAATGCCACGTGATCGCGATGCACAAACTGGCCCAACCTACATGATCATGGTTGAACTCACGTGATCGCAAAGAATAAAATCAACACTGCCTCAACTAAGCCTACGCGATCGCGTCCCAATCTTCACAATCGCGAAGAAGGTTTGAAATACCAGGAAACAACAGCTACCAGCAGTGCCAAAATGAAGGAAAATAATTTGAATACCATCCAAAACACGCTCGAGCCCCTCGGGACCTCAACCAAATATACCAACAAGTCCTAATACATCATACGAACTTAGTCGAGTCTTCAAATCACATCCAACAACACTAAAATCATAATTCATACCCCAATTCAAGATTAAGGAAACTTAAGAATTTCTAACTTCTACATTCGAAGTCGGAACCTATCAAATCAAGTCCGATTGACCTCAAATTTTGCACACAAGTCATGACGTAACGGAACTATGAAAATTTTTGAAACTGAATTCCAACCTCGATATCAAAAAGTCACCTCCTCGGTCAAACTTCCAAACTTAGATTACTATTTTAGACATTTCAAGTCTAATTTAACTACGGACTTTCAAATAAAATTTCGAAAACGCTCCTAAGTTTAAAATTACCATACAGAGCTGTTGGAATCATCAAAATTCTATTCCGTTATTGTTTGCACATAGTTCGACATCCAGCCAACCTTTTCAACTTAAGTTTTAAACTTTGGAACTAAGTGTTCCAATTCATTCTAAAATCTTTCCGGATCCGAACCGACTATCCCGGTAAGTTACATAACAGTTTTAAAAGCACATAATGAGCAGTAAATAAGGGAATGGGGCTACAACTTTTAAAACGACTGGCCGGGTCGTTACAATTTTGTTCAGTATTTTGTAATTTGTAATGTGCAGTTTGTTCAAGCATTGGTTTGGCATATTGATCATTAATCTGCAGCTTTTACCTTATGTTTGTGCATATTATTTAATGTAACAAATCATTCATTCTCTAAATATGAATTCCAATATTCGTTGTTCATTACTCTAAGTTGTCTTTATGCATAATTTTTAATGAGTTATGAGAACAATTCAATCAAATGCCAACAACTATATGCCCACTAAAACTAGTAGTTCCAAAATATTATAGATAAGTGGCTCATATATAAGCTTTAAAATAAACATCAACGAGTAGTCATAGGCAATTACATTGTCAAAATAGAAGTTTTAAGTTGCCTTCTAGATCTAACAGTTTGTTACATATTCAAAACAACGACAATCCTAACATCAACTACTTATCAGAAGATCCCCTTTCATGTGTTGATATTCTTGAGGATTTTGTGTTGGTTGGAGCTGTTGATGGTTGGCCTTTTCTACTGGATGCACTCATATGCTGCAATTGTGTAGTTGTGATTGCTTTTCTACCTCTCCATTTCAGGCCATGTGGTTAGAAACCAATATCAATATTAGTACCAACTGCACTTGTTACAGTATTTTCACCCATGATAAGTTTTTCAGAAGTTGTACCAGACTGGAATGTCATAATATCATGACACATTAGTCACATGCATTTGGGTTGCCATAATATTAGTAAAAAAAGGTGTGACATGACAGTTAAAATCAATACAGGTAATAAGCAATTAAAATTAATAAGTAGTAAATACAGGTAATAGGATATCTTCTGCATGTCTGACATGACAGTTAATTCTTCTCCATTACCCAGTTCCAGATCTACAATTAAATGCTCTATGAACAAACTCCATGCTATTAAATACATTTGATGATTGTCATTCTTCTCTATTGCTATTAGTAGTTCACCTTTACAAGCACATTTTAAGAAGCAACCATCAAAGCCTATAATCCTCCTATACCCTTCTATACAGACCCTTCTTTAAAGCATCAAAACAGATATAAAAATACACAAATAGATTCTTCCTAGGTGTTGTTTCTGTGTCAGTTCTAATCAAGCATGAGCTCCCAGAATTTGTTTGCTTTATCATGTCAGCATAATCACAAAGTCTTGAAAATTCTAACTTCCAATCACTCATAAAATGCCTTATCACTCTCATTTAGCCCTGTAACATAATGATTTACCAACATATAAGCCCAATTTATCTCTGACCAAATCTTGAATTTCCAGAATTGTAATTCCAGGTTGAGATGTGATTCTGTCTTTAAACTTGTTAGCAATAAACTTGGAAGTGCACATTTTGTTCTTATTATATGTTGGACATTTATGGACAAGGTAGTAAGTCTTTACCAAAAAGTCTTCTGTATTTTTGTCTTCACTAGCATACAATAACCATTTGCATCTCTTGCACTTGCACTTCACTCTAACTCTCTTACTATCATTAGGTCTCAATTTTAACTAAACTTTGTACTCAACTGCATATTTAGTTACAACCTCTCTAAATTCCTTAGCATTTTCAAATACCATACCAAGCTCAAATATAGCTAATACACAATCTGGATCATACCTAACCTTGTTACTTTTCTTTCTCCTAGGTAAATCAACCCCAGGTTCAGCAACAGGATCTAACTCGTCTTCACTATCATCACTACCAACATCTGAACTATCAATATAGTCCTCATCACCAGCTAGTTTACCAACATACCTGGCAACCTTGTTCCTTCTAATGTCTTCAAACCCTCTATCTATACCAGCTTCCCCTAAAATGATTTCCTCAGGCACTGCATCTTTCTTTCTTTTATGAATACCATTAGTGTTGGCAACCTTGGCAACCTTCTTAGTTCTATATTCATCCCTGATAGCCCTCAATTCATCATTAGCATCACTGTCATCTTTTTCAGGAAGTCCATCTAAATTAGAGTAACTACTTTCAAGCTCAGAATCAGTCCAGTCCAGATCTGATAAATTATCAACACCGACTAATTGTTGCTCTTGTACCCCTTCCTTTTTCCCCTTCATCTATTACCACATCTACTAGGTCATCTATACTAGTAGCCCCATACCCAAGTTCAGGTCCAGACATATTTATTGACTTACCAGTCGAGTATTCAGGCCCAGCAAGTAAGCCCATAACTTCAGGCCCAGCAACAAAGCCCACAACTTCGGGTGCAGCAACTACAGTTTCATCTATAATATGTTTAATGTATAAGTCCAAATTGTCTCCTGATTTTAAGTCATTCAGAATCTCTAAGAGTTGACAGTCTGTTTTCAAGGCCTTGAACTCTGAACTTTGAAGGTCAAAATGATAAAAACCACTCACAGAGGCATACCCTAAATCTTTAGCATAAGAATAAAGCTCAATAACTGAAAAGTAGTCTTTATCAATAGAAAATACCACAAGTTCCCTCTCCCCAATATAATTTGGTACACGATCAACAGTAAATGTCCCCCATGGTGGAATTTAGTGGCTATAAATTGCGGCATCAGATAAAGTAATGAAATAGCTAACAAAAAGATAGAGAACGTCACATGCAATGAAGACTTCCAATTTAAACCTAAATTTGTGACCAAATATCAAGAATACCCTAAAGCAAACATAAGACGACAAAGAGAGTGAAAAGAGAACTTATGTATCTTGTCTCTTCTCCACGAGCATAGATAATCCACCATCCGAGAACCCCCATTTGAGTTTCTCTATCAACAATCCTAATCAACTTCTGACAACCCTAATTTTACTCCTAATCTGAAATAAAATAGATGAAAAGGATAAATAGCACGAAATCAAAGGATAACCCCAAACAAAACACTGTAATCGGATGAAAATATAAGAACGAAATCAAAGAAGAAAGGGTAATCGATCGTGAGTTGAAGAGAGAAGAAACAAGTTTAGGATTTTTTAACTAGACGAAATGAACAAAGTGATAGGGATGGGCATATATCGGATAAAATCGATAACCCGAACCGTTAATTATTTATTGTATTATCGGTATTGGGTTATTGGGTTAACGGTTGGGTAATAATTTAGAATTTTTTCACTATTGGGTTATCGATTTGGACCTCGGTTTGCCAATTCTGTTAATGGGTTAACCGATAACCCAATAAGGATTAATAAAATTACTACTTTACCCTTAAGTACATACATATGCTAGGGCTTCACTTCATTCTTTCCTATTATTTCTCAGCCGCATTCTTCAGTGACTATGTTGATAAATCTTGATATCCACATTCTTTATCGATTTTGTTCTTGTTGCTCTAATAAATCTTGTTGCTTCTCCACGTTTGTGTTTCTCTGCAAGAACTTATAATCTTTCCTTTTTATTCTTCCATCTCTATTAAAACAACAGCAAGAAATACTGTTAAAGAATATCTGAAAGGAATTGCAGGTACTCCAGAGTATCTGCGGGTTCACCTGTCTGAAAGTCTTCAACTTATAAAGGTTTCGTCCCTTCAGAGTATGATACAGACAAGCAAAGTGAAGAAACATAGTTGTTCTATTGATGAACGCGGGAAAGCAATGGTATGTTAATAATAATTGTTCTATTGTGCTTTGCTTTTAGTTGTCATTACTTATATGGCTATGTTGATAATGATATTAGTAATTTGGGGTTTCGGTTGATTTCAGTTGATAAGTCACTATTTTTTGGTTTAATTTTATTTTTGGGTTTAATTCTGTTTTTGACAACTTTTAGAATTAGAACATGTATTCTTTTACCGCAAAAATGCTTGTTTAAGTTGGGAAGATGTATGACAACTTTAACTCGTAATTTCATTTTGTCTTTTTTTTCATTGTCATTATACTCCTTATGGAATCAGCTCTATCGGGTATTCTATTTGTCATTGTACTACTCCTTGTGAAACCGTCTGTAAGTGGATCATAGTGGTGTAGATTCTTTAAGATGTTCAGTTTGTCATCATTCTTTAACCGTTGATAATGCTAGTTCAAATGATGTGACGGTGAAGGAGCATTCTTTTATATTCAACTTATATAATACATAGTATGCATTGGTAAGAATTTACTTGACTTAATATTTTTTTTCTTTTTATGTTTAATAGGTGTAACCATGCCTCGACTTTGTGGTCTCAAAGCTATCTCACATGTTTGGAGTCACTATGAAAGGATTGGAGAAGGTGATGATGGAAAGTAAGATGTAGTCATTGTCATCTTGTTTTATGTTACAATGCACGACAAACTGATACTAAGTCCTTAATGAGGCATGTTGAGCATTGTTTGGAGCGCAATTTGGTGAAGCCTATAAGGATTGGGTAGTTGTTGTCTTGTTAACTTGAATTTGAACTATTAGTGTTATGTTTGAACTTGTTAATCTTAAGGTAAAATTGCTACTACTTTGTATTGTTATTAATGTATTTGGACAACTGTTGTTGAAGAATTAGTACTATTTCAGTTGTGTTTGAACTTTGGACAACTGTTGAATTACTAGTACTCTTGTTGCTCTTGATTATGGTTTGGCAGGAAACCAAAAAATTGTTATTTATGTTCCTGTTAACTGCTATTGTACTGCCTAGCTTTTGCTTTCTTTTGTGATCTCAGTTATTGAGCTTGACTAGTAAAAAGTCCACTGTCTGCAGTTCAGGCTTTTGCTATATGCTTGAGCATCTTTAAAACTTTCAATTTCTTGATGTATTTTGAATTGGCTGTTGTAGCAAGAATTAATTAATTGATGTTCTTGGAACTTGGAGGGGTACTGTAATAAAATGGGATTCATGAGCAGTCTCAAGTTTCTTGTATTTATAGGGCATATGATAGAAAGTTTTTGTTATGTCAATAGTTTATTTTATTCATTTATTTTTGATTTTGTGTTCACATCCTGTGAAGGCATTGGAGAATTATTAATTGTCATCTGATGCTACCTTTTGTTGTTGATTATTTAATAGAAATGGAATCTCAACTTGCTTGACTTGTAATTTAGCACTGTTGGGAATTCTTGGCTTTGGAATTGGATTCTTGCTTGGTCTTTTTATTGGATTTTATTTCTTCATCTACTATGAGCCCACTGACGTTGAGGTATTTAATAAGAGGAGTTAAAGAGTTGAAGATGTACTGTATAGAAGCAAAAGCAAATGTTGTCAAATTGTTTCAATTTATCAAAATGAAGCTTCAAATATTAGTTGTGGCCAGAACGCAGAAATTAGTATACTATATGTGAATTGTCTTTTCTTTTTTACTTAACTCTAGATTGAGTTATCTTATAGGTTAAACCGATAACCGAACCGATCATGGTTGATAACCGATTAACCGATAACCGATAAATGATATCTTATCGATTTGGTTATCGGTTTACCATATTTGTAAACCGATAACCAATACGCTAAACCAATAATATTTACAACCGAACCGAACCGATGCCCACCCCTACAAAGTGAATTTTGGGAACGGGTAATTTACATTATGCCTTTAGCTTAGGAGTAATTCCGACATGGTCAAAAAATAGTTGGCATTGTTGGCTGGTTCATTTTGACACGTAGGCCACATTTTATTTCACGCACAGGTATTTTTAAAAGGACTAAGCGGGTAAAGTTAAATTGACACATTATTGTGCTATTTAATATATTTAATAGGTATATGCCTTAGTCAAGGTAGCCAGATGAAAATATTGGGCAAGTTAAAGTAGCCGTATATGTATTCCGACCTTAAATGTGAGACACGTGACATCACCTGGTGCTAAATTTCCTCTGTTTGAATATAAGGGAAAATTTGACCCATTTTGATAACAATGAGGACATATTTGACCTTAATTATTAACTGAGGTACCTGTCTTATTTTGCATAGTTGAGGAGCAATTTTAACTATTTTCCCTTTAATATAAAGAAAAACAAACTAAGTAAAGGCCTATAAGAAATCTATGAAATAAATAAGGGGAAAAAGCCAAAATTATCCCTCTATTATTGAAAATTAGTCACATTTATACCCGTTTTTACTTTTTATCCAAAATCATACCTGCCGTTAGTATAGTATATAAGTTTGTCCCTAACCCTAATAGATTTCCTATGTGGCACCGGGACCCCATAATAATTTACCAACTAGGCAATTCTTGACCCATTATTTTAGAAACCCGACCCGCCCTTATAACCCATTAATTAGTCTCCTTCATCGATCAAATAAGACCTTATTCGGTCGATGAAAAACTAGGCTTCATGCACAAATTCCCTTTCCTCTTGTTTTCTCTACTCTGTCCTTTCAGGTGAGATTCAATGTCGCAGAGTAGTACTTCCTTTCAGAGAAGGTTTCGATGTGGTATTATTGCCAACCATTTCACATGAACCACTCCCGCTAACCCCGGTAGAAAATTTTATAAATATGCACGGCCTAAGGTAAGTGTTTTATGTGGATTTGTCTAATCTTTCTACTATATCTAGATGTTTTGATTCGAAAATTGAATCTTTTAAATGGTTCTTTGGCAGAATAATTCATATGGTTATTTCGAATGGAAAAATGAAATATTCGCGGATGGTCCCAGCTTGAAATAAGAGAATTCACGTCGTCTTTGAATGCAATTACGATTGAAAGAAACAAATTGAGAGAAAAAGTAATTGCCATGGAAGCCATGAACAAATCTGAAGCTACTAAAATCAAAAAGTTGGAAGAAAGAGTTGTACAACTAATGATGGTGATAATTGGTTCTTGGGTATTGTTTGTTAGATTCTTTGTTGCCTGGATAATGAAGTAGATTTCATTATGGTTCTTCCTTGTTTAGTTGATTATCATTGTGTTAGTTCAGCCCTCTCTTTGTGTAGTGAATTGACATGTATTGCTTAGTGAAGTAGGAAACTAGTTTCTTAAGAATTGGAGTATCTCCAATTAGAATGATACTCCAATTGGAGATGTAATAGTATGATGCTTCTATTTTTGGCTTGAAATGGTGAATGAATATGAGGCTTCGGTTTTTATCATTCTCCACTTTGAATTAGTAGGTGTTAATCTGCACAAATACCTGTTATAGCAGCAGTTACATATTTACCATATCCTTATGTGTTCAATCTATATTAACAAGAAGATAATGTCATAGTACATCAGAATAAAGGGAATAAGACGAACTTAGAAATTCATACCATAAACTCTTTAGAATTTACTAACATTGACAGAAATTCATAACTTCAACTATCATAGTACATCACCTACTTCATAACACCAGCTGTCATAACATTCACATAATGGACTTCATAGAAGTCCATACCACCAACCACAAAAATAAATGTACTATCATAGTAGTAATTACATCAACCACCAAAATAACAATTGTACTGTCATAGCAGTAATTACAAGCCTTTTAAACTTAAAATTCACAAAAACTTTCACCACTTAAATGACTTTCCACATTTAGTTCAAGTCACGTTAGTTTTGTGACTTGCCATTACCATTTCTTATCTTCATCTTGGCCATCTTTTCAAGTTGATTTCCGTCACGACCCAAAACCTAACCCGTCATGATGGCGCCTATCGTGGTACTAGGCAAGTCGACCTTTCCAAATCACTTTCAAAATTTAACAGAAATGAATAAAGATATTTAAAATAACCGAAGTTTCTTATAAATACGGGGTAAAATCCAAATAAAACATAAGTGCAGAAAAATAGCCCGACATCGGGGTGTCACTAAGTCATGAGCAACTAGACTCCCAATCTAAAAGACAGTGTCTACAATAGTCTGCGTCTAGATATCAATACAGAGAAAGAAAGATAATAAGGAACGAGCACAAGTTCTGCGAACGCCGACAACTACCTTGTAAATATCCGGAAGATCAACTGCGCACGAACTCAATGAACTCCACATCTGGTCACACCTGGATCTGCACACAAGGTGCAGGGAGTAACTTGAGTACATATAACTCAGTAAGTAACAGAATTTAATAAGGAACTGAGAAGCAGTGACGAGCTATAAAAATACAGTTCATATCAAAAGTTTTCAGTAAAGAGTGAACATGCTTTCAAATCCAGTGGTATAAGTCAAATCAGTTCGAGCCCAAGTAAAACAGATATGAATCTTCCAGAATTTCACAACAACATCGTACAGCAACCAAGTGCAACAATAAATAAAAGTAAGTAGAGCCTCTCAAGGCAACAATCACTCAACTCATCTCATAAGCTCATACTCTCGGCTCTCAGCCCTCAATACACACTCTCAATAGGTACCTGCACTCACTGAGGGTGTACAGACTCCGGAGGGGCTCCTACAGCCCAAAGCACTATATTGCTGCGGTGTACAGCCCGATCCATATATTGATGCGGCGTATAGCCCGATCCAAGTACTGCTGCGTCGTGCAGCCCGATCCGATATATGGCCCGAAGGCTTGTTGCAGCGTGCAACCCGATCCAATATTGATGTGGCGTGCAGCCCGATCCAATATATATCTCACATAGATCTCAACCTAGCACTCAGGACCTATCTCAGTCACTAACCTCTCTAGCCCCTCGGACTCACAGTATATCATAATAGCCAGCCCAAACAGAGAATACAACAAGTATCAACAAGAAATGAGAGGAAACAGAGATATAACACACAATAAGACTGTGACTGAGTACAAGACAATAATTAGCAGTCAATTCAACAAGTATACGACCGTTGTGGGTCCCAATAGTGATATCATATGGCCTAAACATGATTTCTAACATGAAAGGCAGTCAATTGCTCAAAGACAAGGAAACACAAGTAATAACAATGGCTATTCGACTTTACAGTCTCACGGGACAGACCAAGTCACAATCCCTCATGGTGCACGCCCGTCACCTAGCATGTGCGTCACCTCCAAATATTCACATCATACTAATTCTCGGGGTTTTATACCCTCAAAATCAGATTTAAGACTGTTACTTACCTCAACGGCGTAGAATTCTACTCTGGAATGCCCTTTCTTCTTGAATCGGCCTCCAAATGCTCTGAATCTAGCCACAAACAGTACAACACCATTATAATAGGTTTAAGGGATCAATCCCACAAGAAAGCTATCAAATTAGACCCAAAAATCCGAATTCGGCTCAACCTTGCCCCCCAGGCCCACGTCTCGAAACTCGACAAAAATCATAAAACCCGAAAGCCCATTCACTCACGAGTCAAGCCATACTAAATTCATCGAAATCTGACATCATTTGGTCTCTCAAATCCCCAAAATCCACTCTCCAAAATCCCAAGCCCTAACCCCCAATTTCACTCCAATACCCCACTAATTAGGTGAGAAATCAACGAAAAAATATCATAGCTAAGGATAATTAGGCTCAAGGAACTTACCTCAGTGAATAACCTTGAATTTTCTTCAAAACTCACCTCAAAAACTCCAAAGTCCGAGTTCAAAATTGTGGAAATGAGAAAAAAATCTCTAAGTCCTTTATTTATACATTCTGCCCAGCGAAACTGCACCTGCGGTCCCTTTTGTCGCTTTTGCGACGCCGCATCTGCGGACCAAGCTCCACTTCTGCGGAAGGTCACTTAAAACCCCTGGACTGCTTCTGCGACTCTCGACCGCATCTGCGATCATCATAGGTGCGGGAACTACCTCGCCCCTGTGGATTCCCTCTCGCAGCTGCGCATGCCTGCTCGCAACTGTGACTCTCGCAGGTGCGGGAATACCTTCGCACTTGCGGTTCTTGCCCAGGTCCTCCATGGCCGCATCCGTGGCTCCTCAGTCGCTTCTGCGGGCTCGTACATGCGGTTCCCACTCCGCAGGTGCGAAAGACACTAGAACCAGCAACTTCAGCTACATTTTCCAAGTTTCAAACCTTTCGTTAACCACCCGGAATCACCCCGAGGCCCTCGGGACCACAATTAAATATATCAACATATCCTATAACCTTATACAAACTTAGTTGAACTTTCGAATCACTCCAAACAACATCAAAACACCAAATTACCCTCGACTTCAAGCCTAAGAACTTCTAAACTTCCAAATTTCGCAAACGACGCTGAACCCTATCAAACCACATCTGAATGACCTCAAATTTTACACACACGTCACAAATGATACCAAAAACATATTCCAACTTTCGGAAATCCATTCCGACCCCGATATCAAAGTTTTCCACTGCCGACCAAAATCGCCAAATTTTCAATTTTCGCCAATTCAAGCCAAATTTCACTACGGATCTCCAAATCACATTCTGAATGCGCTCCTAAGTCCAAAATTACCTAACGGAGCTAAAAGAATCATCAAAATTCAAATCTGAGATCGTTTACACATAAGTCAACATCTGGTTGACTTTTCCAACTTAACCTTCTAATAAAGAGACTAAGTGTCTCATTTCACTCCAAAACCACTCCGCACCCGAACCAACTAATCCGACATATCATAATATAGCTGAAGAACACAAAAAGAAGTAAAAATGGAGAAAACGAGACTATAACTCTCGAAACGACCGACCGGGTCATTACAATTTCCTGTTATAGCTTTCTTACCATTCCAGGTGAGATTCTTAACTGAGTATGGTAGGTTTGAGGGCACACTCACACCAGATGAGTCACCAACAAAATTGATGGTCCTTGTAATAGCTGGTATTGTTCCTTGCTGTCTCATAAGCAGTCTTGTCCTTTCTTCAGAGAAACTCCTTGGCCTAATATCTAGGCAGAATCTGATTCAAAATCAGGAAATTCAAAATCTGGAATGACACTATTGGTGGGAAGTTTCCTTTGCACTGAAGAAGTTGGCATAAACTGAAAGTTTGTGTCTTGAACTGGATGACTTGACTGACTTCCTTGACTGAACTGTGGTGCTGAAAGTTGTATTTCCTCCTCAACTGGTATATTTGCAGCAAGTGGTGAATGGGCTGTTAATCATTATTGTCTTCATCTCTTAAACATCTTTGTCTCTTTGTCTGCTTGCCCTTTTTCTTACTTGACATTGGTTGTTTTCCCTTAGAATGTTATTTAACAAAAGAAATAGAATAGTCATAGTTAGGGTAAATAAATAAATAAAAAATAGACAGTATTTGAAAATAAAGAATATTACCCTTGCACAACCCCTAGCATTGTGTCCAGGCTGACCACATGTGGAACACTTCATTATTCTCCCCTTCCTGGACTGCATCTATTCACCTTGTCTGTTGACTGTTTCATTTTTTTCTCTTGTTCTTTTGACTTTAGGCCTGCCAGCCATCTTCACAAATTTTGGTGGTTCCATTGCATGAGATGCTTCTACCTTCCAAAATTTTTCTCCCCTTACTGGTTGAAGCTTATGTGAATAGGCTAGGAGATAGGCCTCTTTGGTGTACCACCAGTGTATTTCAGTCAGGGGATTCATCTTGTTGTGTTGTATTGCTTTGATTGCATGAGGACATGGGATTCCATTAAGGTCCCTTGTCCTACATGTGCATCTCTTCACCACCATATTCACTGTGTGTCTGTCACCATCTTCACTTACTTCATACCTTTCTTGACCATTGGAATGAACATGACACTTATTTGCAATCTTCAAGTATTGGCTATACAGTTGCATGGTTTGGGGGCTGAAGTTATTACTCCATGTCATTACAACAGATTCACGTTCCCTTAGCATATTCATAACCTTTACTCTAATATCCTCAAGTATCTTGACAATTGGCTTGAATCTTGCTTCCTTGATTCATGAATTGAAGGACTCAGTTAGGTTGTTGTCCACTGAGTAGTTCTTGCAAACAGTGTCAAAGTATGCTTTACTCCAACTTTGGGGTGGGTACTTCATCAAATCTTCAACAACATCCTTACCATCTTCATCCACTTGTCCCATATTCTTTAATTGGTCTTTAAATGTCATGGACTTGTGTAACTCATTATAATCAGTCAACTTATCAGATATCTTCCTCTCTTTTTGTGTATGAAGTCTTTCTAATGAATTAAAATCACTATCTGAACAATCAGAAGAATGACAGACATATTCTTCATTGTCATCTGAACTACAGTCAGTAGCAGCCTCAAGTTCTGATGTGTATGACTCAATGTGCTGGACTATATTATAAACATTAATACTTAACTCACACTCATCTACATCAAAGAAATCAATAACATTAAACTGATCACTAGCCAAAGACAGTAGACTCCTAACACCTTGATCACTCTCTATTTCATAATATCTACCAGAAGGCCCATTCACAATTACTTGTTGAACTCCAATAAACCCCAACTTAGAAGTAAATTCATTTACTAAATAGTTGTAAGACAATAGGTCAGAGTTATAACCTTTAACAGTGTGCACAAGCTTCCTTGAGTATAACACTTGTGGATTATATATCCAATCACCACTATAATGAAAGATCGGATCCAATAAGACCATTGCATATAAGCTACAAAATAAGCAAGGGAAAAAATTAACAGAAAGTAATTGCACTATACAAATAAAATGTACAAATACAAGTACAAAATAACATTACAAACTATATAATATGCTGACAAAGTGGATAACCATAAATAAAGACAATAACCAAATTTGGACCATACAATAAAGACAGAAGAACCACATAAAGTTAAGACAAAGATACATAAAGAAACAAAAAAAATAGTGCGCTGCCACACATGAAGGAGTCAGTGAAGACACAACTACAATAAACAAAGAGACGATGGGGGGACCCAAGTCTATAAACAAAATAAAAAATAACTGAATTCTGACTCATTTATCTCTTAACTCAACGCATGTGTATAAGAAATAGGGGACCAAACACCCAAAAATCAGAGCAAAAGAAACAGATCCAATACAAAGGGGACCCCTTTTTTGTTAAAGACCATATATATAGGACTACTAAAATTGAAACTCTAAACCGAAACAAGGAATCAATATACCAGATAGGGATCATTCCACTACAAAATACTAACCCACAAACTACCTCCAGTAATAAAGACCAAAAGAAGAAAAACAAATTTAGGGTTAAATCGAGTATGAACAGACCACATGCAAACAAAAACAATAACAAACGAACACATCTCGTAACTAAAAAAATACATATTTAAACGAATCATTCAAAACCCTAGTCAAAGAAACAAAAAATCGAAAACCCTATGTTACATTTAACTCTAAATTGAAACAATGAGATGATATGTTTCAGTTGATACCAAAAACAAAGCAAAGGAATGACGATTTACAGTTTTTAAGACGAAAATTGGTACCTTCGTATACATCCACGATGAAAACGCACGTACAGTGAAGAGGTTAGGTGAGAGCTCTTTCCTTTTTTCTATCAGCAACTGAAGGTTTTGACAATTAAAACAGGTTGAGACTATTTTAATGAGACTAGTTAACGGGTTATAAGGGTGGGGCGAGTTTTTAAAATAATGGGTCAAGAATTGCCTAGTTGGCAAATTATTATGGGTCCCAGTGCCACATAGGAAATCTGTTAGGGTTAGGGACAAACTTATATACTATACTAACGGTAGGTATAATTTTGGACGGAAAGTAGAAACGGATATAAACGTGACTAATTTTCAATAGTAGAGGGATAATTTTTGCCTTTTCCAAATAAATAAAGCTAATCCATCAAAATAACCTAACGGAGCCATGTGTCTGACAAAATGAAATTCAAAGGCCTGGATCATCCCAACACAAGATCAATCGTCATTGGCGCAACAAGTTCATCCTCCACTTCCTATTGGTCCACGTCATCAACAATGACATGTTTCATTTCACTCGTTGAACCGAGACTTTCGGGTATCGATCGAAAGCCCAAAGCTCCACTCTTCTCTTCAGTTCCTCACAGTATAAAATCCTATATCACCAAATTTTCACGTCATTTCTTCTAGCCTTCACAACTGAGGACTTACAACAGATTATAATACATACATACATATTGAACGAACACATTGTGTTGTACATATAGCAGGGTGTATTGTACGTTGATACGGTTAAAAGCCATGGCTGGCTATTTGAGGCGAGGCAGTTCTCTCGTCGTGCTAGCGATCGTCCTATTCGGTAAATTCGCCGTTTCGATTTGCTCGTAGATCTGTTTTTATTTTTTTCTTATTTTTTAAAATATTTAAGCTTGTTTTGTATGTTAATGTAATGGTGAAATGTAGTCGACTAGATCTTATGTATAATGTATGTGTTTGTAGATTTGCATGTTTGATGTGTAATTCTGGATCTGATGATAGTTTTTATGCAATTTCGGATCTGTTTGAGGACTTTTATGGCTTGTTTTTTTTCCCGTTGATTTAAGTTTAATAGAAAATGATTAAGTACTGGAATAGAATCTTCACGGATTCATGTGTTATGATGGATTGAGACGCGGTAGATTGATAGATTTGAAGTTCAATTGAGAATTTTCATATGTATGTGGTTTTTATTAAGTGGAAACAATATTGCACTTGGAATGAAATTAGTGTTGTAGGTGCTATACTCTTTATAAATATGGACACCAAGTCTAAGTGATTTCTTCCCACGAGCAAAGTTACCGGTATCTGTGCTGAACTAGCAGGTACTAGGTAGAATAGTTGAGGTGTCTAGCAGGTACCAAGTAGAATAGATGAGGTATTCGTAAACCAAATTAATTTTACTGAAAAAAAATAGCTGAGGTATTCGTAAGTTGGCTCAGGTGCTACCATCATAAGGAATAAATATTTAGATAACTTCTTTTGCTACTACCTCTTCTTTTTGAGTAATAAATATTGTAGAGTAACATCATGTAATTAGATGATGATATACGATGTTTCTACTTAGTGTACGCGTGTATGTATTATATTTGTGTATAGTCCATGTATCCAATTTGAGTTACTACTCTAGATTAGATTTTTCAACTCCATAAAACAGAGAAACAAGATCACTGTCACGTTCAAATTTCACATATCCCTGAACATTACATAGCAAAACAACTTTTTTACTATAGGTATTTCAAATTTATACTTGATGGAATGCTACTGTCTTGGGATGAATATATGGCCTGTGGATATGGATGCACATTTGTAAGGGTCATTGTCAGATCCCTATGGATACTTAAACACTTTTTTATTTAGCTGAATGAAACTTTAAATATGCTAAAAAGCTGCTGGTTTATGTTGTTAGCTTATCAAAGTTGTATGGCCCTATTTATTTCTACTGAATAGCATGTATGGACCCGAGTTGAGTGGAATAGGTACGAATGATATATATAGCTAAACCAAACTAATTTGTGATTGATTTACGAACGAGGCATAGTTGATTGGTTGATCGATAGATAGTACACACACACATGCATACATGTGTTCCTTCTGCTGTGTTATGTAATGTGTTTCAAATATAACTTACTGAGACTAACGAGTGTCATTTGTGGTCTTACTTTACCCTCAAACAGGATGTCTTTCTGCACTTTCCATTGCAAAAGAGGAGGCTACCAAACTTGGAACAGTTATTGGAATTGACCTTGGGACAACCTATTCTTGTGTCGGTGTTTACAAGAATGGTCACGTTGAGATTATAGCTAATGACCAAGGAAACCGTATTACACCATCATGGGTTGGATTCACTGATAGTGAGAGGTTGATTGGTGAGGCTGCAAAGAACCAGGCAGCTGTCAACCCTGAAAGGACTATCTTTGATGTTAAGAGGCTTATTGGAAGAAAGTAATAGTCAATTTTCAATTAGTTTCATATGTTTTTGTATGATTGTCTATTTATTATGCTTAGAGATGCTTTACCATAATTTCAGGTTTGAGGACAAGGAAGTACAGAGGGATATGAAGCTGGTCCCATACAAGATTGTAAACAAGGATAGTAAGCCCTACATACAAGTCAAAATCAAGGATGGAGAAACTAAGGTATTTAGTCCTGAGGAAATCAGTGCCATGATTTTGACAAAGATGAAGGAGACAGCTGAAGCATTCCTTGGGAAGAAAATTAAGGATGCTGTGGTTACTGTTCCTGGTATGTTGTAATCAAGTTCCCACTGTTCAATTTTCGGTTTTCATTTTTTTCCCTTCATGACTGAATGTTACTCTCTTTTCTCTCTGCAGCATATTTCAATGATGCACAAAGACAGGCTACAAAGGATGCTGGCGTTATTGCTGGATTAAACGTTGCTAGAATTATTAACGAGCCAACAGCTGCAGCCATCGCCTATGGACTGGACAAGAAAGGTGGTGAGAAGAACATTCTTGTCTTTGACCTTGGTGGCGGGACATTTGATGTCAGTATTCTGACCATTGATAATGGCGTGTTTGAGGTTCTTTCTACTAACGGTGACACCCATCTTGGAGGTAAGGATCTTTATATATCTAACAATTGAAATTTGAGATATACTACGGTCTACAATTTTATTACCAAGAACACCACTGTTAACCATAGTGCTGTTAGGATGTCCTGATTGTAGTGTTTGATGGGCTCACAACTTGACATTAATGAATGAAATTGATTTTATTACTGATTGCACATTAGTGTGTCAATTTTTTGGAATCTGTAATGATAGCTGAGGTCTAATTTGGGTTTTGACCCTGCGTATTGGAAAATGGAATAGATTCGCATACTTCAAGTCGATGAGGAAGCTTGATAACTTTCATCTTATCAGATAATCCGTCTTAGATTTTATTCTGAAGGCTCCATATTTTTGTTGCAGGTGAGGACTTTGATCAAAGGATTATGGAGTACTTCATCAAGTTGATTAAGAAGAAGCATGGTAAGGACATCAGCAAGGACAACAGAGCTCTTGGAAAGCTAAGGAGAGAAGCTGAGCGTGCCAAGAGAGCCCTGAGTAGCCAGCACCAAGTCCGGGTTGAGATTGAATCACTATTTGATGGTACTGATTTCTCTGAACCATTAACCCGTGCTCGCTTTGAGGAGTTGAACAATGATCTCTTCAGAAAGACAATGGGACCCGTGAAGAAGGCTATGGAAGATGCTGGGCTAGAGAAGAACCAGATTGATGAGATAGTTCTTGTTGGTGGAAGCACCAGAATTCCTAAAGTGCAACAGCTCCTGAAGGACTATTTTGACGGGAAGGAGCCCAACAAGGGTGTAAATCCTGATGAGGCAGTTGCTTTTGGTGCTGCTGTTCAAGGTGGTATCCTTAGCGGAGAGGGTGGAGATGAAACTAAAGGTACATGATCTAATTAGTTTCTTGTCATAATTTGCTTTTCGGTGTTGTTCATGGTGTGTTAGCAGCTTTTAGTGATTGATTGTCGCATGTTTCTTATGCGCAGATATTCTTCTCCTGGATGTTGCTCCTCTCACCCTTGGTATTGAAACTGTTGGGGGTGTCATGACCAAATTGATTCCTAGGAACACCGTCATCCCAACCAAGAAGTCCCAAGTCTTCACCACTTACCAAGACCAGCAGACCACAGTCTCCATTCAGGTATTGCTTTGCTTCAAGTTTGTGCAATCGTAATTAGCTCACAGTTTTAGAAATATTCTTTAATTTGTCCTCTAGTATGCTTCAATTCTCACTGTTGATGACAGGTTTTTGAAGGTGAAAGGAGTCTTACTAAGGACTGTAGGCTGCTTGGAAAGTTTGATCTGACAGGAATTGCCCCGGCTCCAAGGTCTGCTACACTTCTTCTTCTAGTTATTGTGCATTACATTTTGGAAACCTATTGGGATTTGAATTGAATTTTTGACATTGGTTGAACAGGGGAACCCCACAAATTGAGGTCACATTTGAAGTTGATGCCAATGGTATTTTGAATGTTAAAGCAGAAGACAAGGGAACTGGTAAATCCGAGAAGATTACCATTACAAACGACAAGGGCCGCTTAAGCCAAGAAGAGATTGAGCGTATGGTTCGTGAAGCAGAAGAGTTTGCTGAGGAAGACAAGAAGGTGAAGGAGAGGATTGATGCCCGTAACAGTCTTGAAACCTACGTGTACAACATGAAAAACCAGATCAACGACAAGGACAAGCTAGCTGACAAGCTGGAGTCAGATGAGAAGGAGAAGATTGAAACAGCAACAAAAGAAGCCCTCGAATGGCTAGACGACAACCAAAGCGCCGAGAAAGAGGATTACGAAGAGAAGCTTAAAGAGGTAGAGGCAGTCTGCAACCCAATTATCACAGCTGTTTATCAAAGATCAGGTGGAGCCCCAGGTGGTGGTTCATCGGAAGAAGAAGAAGAAGAAGATGGCCATGATGAGCTGTAAGCTATTCTGAAAAATCTCGATTGACACTGATGAAAAGATGCAAGAAATGAGGATATAGAATAGGTTGAGGTGAGGGTTACTGCAAATTTTGTCAATTGTTAAAGCACGAGGGAAGAGGTGTCCCTTCTTCGCTTAGTTTTTTTAGGTGAAGATTTTCGTGGAACAATGTTTCCTTTCTTGGATGTTGCTTAAATCTGTTAAATAGAACTCCTGACATTTTGTTTAGTGTATGATTATCCATTTTAAATATTAGGTGCGTTGAACTTATTTCCGAATTTAATTCCTTCCAAACGCCATTTTATTAGTATTATTTTTATAACAGTGTGTTTGAGCTAAGCTCAAAGTCAGCCTCTTTTTTATAGGTACCAAATTAACTATTGTCAAGTCCTAAACTCAACCACAGGGCAAATTGGACAAATAATCAAATTAAACGCAACTCTTAATTAAGTTGTTTTAACTTTCAACGTACCATTTGGGCACAATTAATATCTTTTCAAATCCTTCATATTTATCAAGACTTCCCTCAATCTATATTGCAGTTCCCTTGCATATCCTTTGAACTACTGTATAAACTTTTGAAACCATTTCATTAGTGAAAATAACATATGTCATCCTATTTGCATAATCTGCTGAATAATCTGAAATGAAGAGAGATTGGCATTTAACTCTTGCAAATAGAACATAAACTTAAAAGACAATGCTAATCCTTGTCTAATTTGTAGTTATTTCACGTCTCAATTTTTTTATAGAGTTTACGAACTCAAGAACATAGCTGGATATATAAGTTGCACGTTACAAGTATCTCTCAGTTGTAGAACGTCAAATAAATTTAAGCAAAGAATACATGCACACATATATTATGTGTATATAATATTTTTTCATTAAAGGGTAAATGGGCATCATTATATTAAGAGTTAAACAGACGCGTGTACTTTTACGGAGCATTTTTCTTTGTTTATTGAACTTTTGTTGGTGATGACAAATTGGAGCATATGTAGTTTACAGTTCTTTTGAATAATTTCTTGCTACAAATTTTATGTGCATGTGTAATTGCACCTGATTTTGACATGCATTATGATTTTTACATGAATTTTGTCTTCTGTTTCCAACCAATCAGTGCAGAAGGTTGGTCTTTCTTGATTTGGGCTATACTTTCTTTTTACAATTTGTTCTCTTCCACTTATTTATTCTTTTTCATTGTTTACTTACTGAAATTTGAAGTGGGCTAAGCACCCAAGGTGTTTGATGATGGGCCTCTTGGACCTTTATCAATCAGTTGGGTGATTGGAGCACTGGCGGGCCTAGAATTTTAAGTGTATGAGTTTCTCAAAAAATAATAACTGGATTAACAGACTGGGTTCTAAACTAAATATTCTTATACATTTAATGAATTTTTCAATGCAAATACAAGATCTAGACAAAAGCTACTGGAACCCGTAGTTATTGTGCCGGATCCGCCCCTGGATTGGAGCATACTTAATGCTGCCCTCACAACTAGTGTGCCAAATGGGCGGGCCGAGTCAGATATGAACGGATCAAAAACGTGTAATGCAAAAACAGATAAATTATCCGACTACCATATTGAATACAGAAAAAAAAAGGTCAACCAACAGATAATATGGATATCCATATTATTCATGGTTTCTTGAATATGATCACATTTGGGAGAATTCACAGTTTCCTAAATTTGGGAACCACCAATTTAAAAGTTAAACCGATTGGTTATCCATTTTCGGATAATATAATTCTTATCCATATTTTGACCCGTTTTAAAAAGTTCATTATCCAACCCATTTTTTAATGGATAATATGAGTGAATAACTATTTTCTTTTAACCATTTTGGCACCACTACTCACAACTATATTTTTGGTTCCTAAGAAGCAATGCATTACGCTTGATTGATAGTCTAAGCTCCCTAACAGCAGTACAAATTTTATTGTTGTTGGTGTCAGTTATCTTTAAATTCTATTTGTGTTTCTATGCTGGTTTAGATTTCCTTATACATATATTGCTCCTAAAGCTTGCTCTATTGAAGTTACACAGTTTTCACAGCTCCTAAAGCTTGCTCAGGGAGAGCACAAAAACTTTGAAGGCCTGAATTGTATGAATTACTAAAGCAGTTAATGACTATTAGAACCATCATAAGACTCAAATAATCAATGGCAAATATAAAACTTCAAAATGAAAAGCTGCTAGAAGGTTTACTATCACAAGTTCTCATAATCCACGAAATATGCACAAAGACCAAATGTTACATGAAAAAAGCTTTGTGCATAGAACAAATACCAATGACCAAACCTCTGCAAGAATTAGAAGCCAGCGCTCGGATCACCCGAGCCTGCTGCCACAACACCCATCCCACCATCAGCCGTAACATTGACCTTTTCCCCGTCAGTTGATTTTGTAATAGCAACTCTATCACCATCAAGCTCATTCACAAGTTCATCAATCTTGCGAAATTGATAAGGCCATCTGACATTGTACAAGAACTGGCGCAGATCAAATCTATTGTCCTCGGGTGAATAACTCTGCAAGACGAAAAACGTTATATGCATCTCTAATGAAATAATGATGTCAGAGATGATTTATATGCCATTAGAAAAATATTTCGAACTTCTAGTACTTCTAGTTTTTACTTTACTTCGTATAATATCCGTCTAAGATGAGCTTAAATTGAGCGATATAACCAGTGAGGATTCATATAGTCGACCGGCCCAATACGTAGATGATGATGTTGCTTCTCTAATGAAAATCACAGAACAAAAACATTACAATGTTTTGATCCTTTCTATTGGCTCTGACTATCAAGCTTTAATTTACATGGATACGGGAACAAGTAGGTGTCTGATACGAGTATGTATAAGTTTCCCCATATGGGCATTTGCAGGCTTTTTACCTAATTTTTATGTACTTTAGAAGAAACCCGAGAAGTACCTATAACAGAAATAGATACTTCAACGCAAGTAAAGAATCCATGAAACACAGAAGTGAAGTACCTCGGCATGATATGAAGGGGTTAGTACAGTCATCTTGTGTCTATTGATGGAATAGTATTTAAAGAAGTATTTCACTTTGTCAGCCACCTCTGCAGGCGTCAACTTTGTACCCCATTTGTAACACAGATTCTGCAATAAGATCATTCAGTAATTCATCAAGGACTATGGAATTTACACATTCGAAAATTGATCTCACAGCAAGTCTGTAGCCATAATGGCTAACAGAACCAAGAGGACAAACCTTGAACATTGATACGGGTCCACAGCGGAAAATCTTACGCAACCTTCCATACACTGAAAGTTCATCATAGGTCATACCCATATCTACTTCATCCAGCTGTTTAACAGATATTGAACAGTAATAACTTTTAGTTGTGCGTAATCACTTCTTCATATTACACTAAGTATTTAGCTTAGAGATAAGTCACTGAACTTTCAATGCAAAAGCTATCAAGAATCTATTTGGTCAAATATGAATTTATGAAGAGGTGACTCCAAGAAATCTGGTAAGCGACAGCCAGATGCCACTCAGACCAAAGAACACCCTCCCCCCTTCTTCCGCATCCAACCAGAGGTACATGAGAAGTCTCCAGAATGAAGGATGACAAAATACTAGAAACAGGAAACAATGATCATCGGCAGCACTAGAAAAAGCATCTTAAACTAACTGAAAATTGGCAGTGCTCTGAATCAGATACCTGACTGTAATTCGAGCGTATAGGCTCCAGCTCCGCGGTGGGCGGTGCAGCTTCAATCTCTGCCAGGGATGAGTAACCAAGATGAATGGCAGCCCATTTAAGAAATGTTCGAAGATCCATCTTACTGATACTTCCAATTGGGTTTATATCTGCTGAACTACAGTCATACTGCAGAGATAGAGAGTTTTACTTCTTTCGTTTTCAATAAAGTAGAGATAGAGAGTTATCAATCAAGATTGTCAGGAAATAGAGATATGCACTAATATACAGTTCAAAGCAAACCACGAAAACAAGTTTTTCTCTGTTCATTGACAAGCTCTAAAAGCATAGAAAATCAAATACAAGGACAGTTTAAACCAGCCCCAAAACCAATTCAAACAGCACTAGATGCCTCAAAAATCATTGGCTGACTGGATTCTATTTTAGGATAACTGCAGTTAATAGAACAATGTTTGAAACAGCAAAAGTTTCTCCTACCTTTGTTAAGTAACCACGTAATCCTTCATCCACATTGGAGCTACCCAAAACCAGATAAAAACCAGGTTTGTTATGGACCCATGGCAGCAAAGATGCTAACATGAATGCCAAGACCATCCGAACTCGAGCTTGAATGTTTTGCAACCCTAAATTTTCAATGTTCGAACCCCCATCTACCTGCAAACAAAAAGAATCAGGTCAATTTTACACTTTGAAGCAATAACTTAGTCTTTATTACATAAATGGTTCCTCCGAGTCCAACCAACTATTAGATGGCCAAACAACATGAGGGTAAAGGTTTCAGTATCCCACATAAACTGAATACATAAAAGCAAATAATCAGACAATGACAAAATTTACTTCGAACTATTCTACCTTGTAGCGTGGACGCTTTCCAGTGAGTGTTTGAAACAGAGAGATTAGAGAAGAGACCACTCCGTCAATGCTAACATTAAGATGCCATGATCCTATCTCATCAGCCAACACCTTTGCCCGAGTTGTTGTGGCTTCTGAACTGTCACAAGCATACACTATCAACATTACTAGTTTGGCTCAATAATCAATTCAAATAAATCTTTATTTAAAGAAAGAGTTCTGAAAAGAACACTGTGTTAGTGTTCTCCGAAAGAGAGAAGAAGCCCTTAAGCAGTTCTCCATTGAAGGTGACATCTATGAATCAATAGAAAAGGCCTGAAATCTTATACTGTATTAGATTATCTGCTTGCTGTTGGAGATGATCATTTCCTCTCTAATTTCATTTCATCCACCATTATAAGTAAAACATGCAAAATTTAAACCCTACGTTCAGATTAAAGGTGCCATTATACTGAATGGGAATATTCACTGCTTAGATATTAAGAGAATAAATGTCATTTAAGAACGGAATTTAAGCAGGGTTGACTAGAGTTCATGAGGAGGGGTATCAGCTTTGGTTAAGCAGGCAGTAGCACAAGAGTGAGTCCAGCCAAGATTTCATGATGACCAAATTCTCATCTTTGCAAGTTCAAATTTTCTACATTTATTAAAATTACCCAAAAGGCTCTCAGTTCTGGACAAGAAATATGCTGCTCAAAGCCAGGCAACCATAAAAAATAAAAATAAAAATAAAAAGAACCATTTGCCAATTAGCAAGGCAACTACAAAGGAATAAATTTTTACTTGGAATTCAGCTGTAACTAGAGAATAGATATAAATCAGAAGAGAAAACCTGAAATGGACAAAACAATGGCACTGTGCTGACGTTCTTACCTATTTTCAGATCCCATAAAAACAGTGTAAAAAATGCGTTTAGCAAATTCTTTGCTATCCGTTGGAAACTGACCATCAGTGTAATGGCCAATTCGTATGGCATCAGCTTTTACCTGTTCGTCGCCATTTGCAATTTCTGCATTGACATCACTGGTGATTAAACTATACAAAAATCAGTGAATAGAAAACAAAGCTCAGTCAATAGTCTGCTTATCTTCAGACATGCTGGTCATGCTATTTACTTTGACCTTTAATAATGAAGGAGACAATCCGATCAGCATGATGCAATTTATCAGTCAGCATAACATAAATGAAGGCACAGTACGTGTGTTGCAGAACATGCACAAATAATAAGACCACACTCCTACGAAATGCTTGCCAGCTCTCGGACACCACAGAATACAGATGCGAAATTGCTGATGTGCAGCGGAAACTTTGAGAAAAGAAGTGACAAATCAAGGAAACAAACCCCCCCCCCCCCCCCCCAAAAAAAAAAACACACACACACACACCCAAAAAAAAAATTGGTCATCCTGTAGAATTTCTAGTTCAGCTACACCATGGAGAGTTAAATCCTAAAATTATTTAAGGAAATGGTCATTCTTTAGTAGCTTATACATTTTAACAAAGCAAAGCTCCACACTCATCATGTTTTCTCAAGAATAATTCACCAGAGATGGATCCAGATAATAATTTGAGTAATCAAACAACACCAACAATTGTCAAATCATTTTTTCACTGAAGGAGGCTGTTGGTTCATGTAGGAACTCCTACTTTCAGGCGGCTATAGGGAATTCAAATGACTGCATTTTCTTTCTTCATGCAGAACCTATGACGAAACTTATGTACATGACAACAATATGATTGTCAAAAACCAGCTACAAATACAAGAAAATAGCTAGAACTCAACAATATGATGTTTATAAGGTAGGGAATTCAATAAACCTTTTACTACAAGCTGGCACATTGAACCAACTATAGCAGCAACAGAGGAACTATCAGCACCACCGGAAAGTGGAAGCAGAAAACCAGATGCACCACTTCTTCTTAGATAATCCCACAGCCAGCAAGCAGGACCAAGTGCTATTTCCTCCTCCGGAGAGTGATATTTAATCTGGAAACAGAAAGCAGTTCACTAAGCAAACTTAATTAAGCAACGGAAAATCCACCAGACATTACACTCAAAACAATTGGCTTAAGCAGTAGAATTCTAAAGATGATCAAACAAAATTTAGCAGATACAAAGCTGAAACATTAGGTGCTTTGAAACATAAGAGAAACAAGTACAGATGGAACTTTAACAAGAAAGACTGGAATATTCCAGTAGATGGGATTAACCCAATTTGATTTGGCCAAGGTGGATATCTTTCAAGCCATTTGAAAGATTGTGCCATAGACTTCAAATTGGAAGCCTGGGGCAATTGAATAGAATCAAGTGATCTAAGATTGACAGAAAAACGGAGAAGATCAGAAAATTAATGCCTCCACCCCGTCCTGTCCCTGCCAGGTCAAGAGGAGAGATAACTCATTACTCATATAGGTATAACCTCTCTCTCATCATACACATAAATTAATGGCTCCTAAAATGGGAACCAAAAAGTTCAGTCGACGAAATATCAGAAATAACGAAAAAGTCCATTTGGAAGACCTTCAGAACAGCATTTGTGATTAAGAACAAAACAAAACCTGTCAAGGAAAAAGGGGGAAGGGGTTTGCAGATAAACTTTTAACTCAGAGAGCTGCTTAAACAAGGAAAAGTACTAGGCACTAGTCATTACAAGCACAGGTTGGTTTTGGACAACATTGACCTTACACAACAACTTACCTTCAGTGGACTTGAAAGTGATATTTGGAGGTTAAAAGATTGGCAAAGCTTGTAAGGCACAAATACTTTGGAAACTTTAGCTTTACAACTTGCTTGCTCTTGAAAGCTACTGACAGATGATCTAAGGCTTGCAACCTGGTAGAAAAAGGGGAAGAAACGTTATCACTTGACTAAATGGATAACTAACAAACATTAGAGATTTCAACAGAAAAAGATTTCGCTTGCCTCTACAAAATGCAAAATATGCTAAAGTTCCTGCCACTACATCATGTTATTTCTTTCAATCAAACAAACTCTACATATCAAGATTTGGCTATTATTTAGTAGGCATATCAAAATTTAAAGGAAACCAAAATATGGATTGAGCTATGAACAATGTGGAATCAGTAAGCAAAAGCATGGATGAGCAATTCATACATGCACATCCTGAAGTTGAGTTTGAACAATATTTAAGCATAATCTGAACCAATTAGTTGGCACTAGTTCGGTAGCCCACAAAAGACTTAGGTATTTCCTATAGCAATATATTCAGATATTGAGTTCAAGATTCAAGCATACCGCATCAAGATCTATTTGAGCAAAAACCATTTCAACATCCTTCGGGGAAAATTGTGAACCTTGTGCTACCATATCTCCGTTTACAACAACACAAGAACATCCATCTGCCAGAGGTAATCAACAATGAATACACACTCATAATAATACTGCTACAAAAAGGTTACCAGAGTGAGTATATAAATAATATTATCTTCATATCACCTGAGCTAAGAAATACAGATAAGATACTAATATGGTAGATTATGGAGAGGATAGAAAACAAGCTTGCTACCATAATAGAGACGACCACCATCACATCCTTGGTGATTACTGTACATGTAAACTCCCCCTCGAGTATGCGTGGCACTTATAAAAGCACGAAGGCGAAGATCAAGCTTTCGTAATTGATGATGACTTCCACTTGCATTCATAAACACTTCAACACCATTCAATGCAAGCTCAGCGTGAGGAGGTAGAGGAGTAAAAAGTTCCTCACAAACTTCAGCTGCAACAGCTCTGAATGAAACATTGAAACAAAACTCAAAACCATATAAAATGGTGGGTAAAGTCAATAAGGTGCAAATTATTATTACTACACATGCATAATTTGTTTGACTGCGCTAAGTTCGGCATTGTGTGTTCTAAGCAAGAGAGATCTCCCATGATATGTGGCAACAAAGAGGCATTTAGTCTAGGAAGAGAATTTTCATTTTTTTCTTATTCTAATTTTTCTTTCTTTGGCGAACACATTTCAATCAAGAATATTATGCTTTCCCTTTTTTCTTTTATACAAAAATATAAGTTTCATCCAACAACTCAAAAGATAATTTCAAATAACTTACTTAAAATCTTCAGCTTATGTCATTGTTAATAATCAAGTAATATAAGTGTCTAACCGAGTTAAACATAGTTAAGTAGCATTTTCTCAACCACCACGGAACCACAAAGAATGATGGACACCAAAATCAGTAGTCTCTATGAAATGGGGCTGAAATTTTGAGGATGCTGAAGCATTATCTCCAACCTAGCTGACTTCTATACTCTAGCTGATGAAACAGTTAAGGTTATAAAAAGGCTGATTAAAATCTTTGACAATAAAATCCACATATTCACCATTTTTTTTGCTTAAATCGACCAAAAGTTAATTTATATTATAAAACATAGAACCTAAATATTCACAAGCTAGACGGAGATCATTCTGATATCAAAATCATGAACGAATATATTTGAAAATGTCAACTTGTTTAATCTTGGTAAACAAAATATGACGACATTGACACAAAGGGAGTAATTGTTAGAAATTGAAAATGCTATAAGACTAAAAACGATTATGGTCAAATAATGACTTGCGTGACTCTTACACACTGATACTATCTTGAGCTAAGGAGTTTTTCTAAACTGTTGTTGAACAGTAAATTTTCATACAAAGGTAGTCAGATAAGTGAAAAAGTAGTTTCCTAATATAGTAAAAGTATTGGTGGTCAAAATAAGAAAAAACTGATTATTATTATATAAGTTCTTACAAACAATTCTCAGTGTGCTTTGTTAATAAATTTGTAACAAGTAACAACTGTCTACGGAAGGACATTCCCAAACAATTATCTCCGTCTAATGATAAGAAGAATGTAAAATTTATATGCTAATCTGTTATGAAGTTGTTTCTTGAGCATTCAAGCTATGGTCTACCTTTTTCAGATAATTTTCATGGTTGAAGAAAGTTGTATCTTCTGCATGTGCTGAATAATAGGTAATAATTAGAGCATCACCTATTAAACTAACAGCTGGTCTTTATACTCTTATTTATACTTTAGAATTTCTAAATATTTTGTTCAAATAGCCACTTCGGAAAATATATAATGCTAGAGGAGAAAATTATTTTCCATCTGTGAAAGCCTTATGGATAGACCCGGTGTCTGTGCTGGTGGGAGGTAACAGGTATCCCGTGGAATTAGTCGAGGTGCGCGCGAGCTGACCTGAACACCCCGGTTATTTAAAAAAAAAAGATAGGTTCCAAACTGGAACTAAATCAAACAAAACCGAATAGGGGGAATACATTCTCCAGTAGATCGAGTTGGCTAAGAGTAGGTAGACCATCACCATAAAGTAAGCAACTAATAACATACGAAAATTCTGTTTTTTAGCTGCCCAATCCCCAGCAAGCTAGAAAGAGAGGCAGAAAAGCAAAAGAAATATCTAACAAGGACTGGTGGCGCAGTTACGTACGTGTCTAGAAACTGGACATAGCCATAACCGAAAGGTACGGTTGTCTGAGATAAAGCTTCTGAAATTTCACTTGGGAGATGGAAGTCCTCAAGATTCTCTTTTTGTTTCCACGCCGTAAACCACCGGAGTTCTCTGTAGTTGCCATCATTTGCTAGCCACATCTTTGGCCTTATCATGATTATTTTTCTGTCTAGGCACAATACTTGACAGTTGTAGCGTTCTGAATCTTTGATAACAGGCATACCGAAGCTACATAATATGCCATCAGTCCAATCTCCTAACAGTAGTTCTTTTAAGCAATCCCACCTGAAAATTTGTGAAAATGTTACAAAGGGGAAAAGAGCTCAAAATGATAATCTAATGCCCGCTATTCTCTACTTCTTCTGATGCCAATTTATCAGCAAGTGTTTCTTTAAACATCAAAACGTACTTCAATAATGGCAATTGACTTGCTGGTCTCGTTATCTGGGAAGGCAAAATAAACTGAATTCCATCTCAAAGGAAACACTAGCATATTACTAATACGTTTCTTTACACCAACAAGAACACCAAATATTGATATGTGCAAAGCAATAAAGAGAAAAAGGAGAGAGAAGATAGATATCTTGACATAGCACATCCTTCATTTATCTCCAGAACAAGTCATGTCTATTTCAGCCAGTATCTAACTGCTAATTTGATGTTACTTGTATGGGGAAGTCTCTGTTACACTAAAACCTGCTAGAAAAGGTCTTATGCACCCAAAGCATGTAATTTTTACAGAAGAAAAATCTGTCATATAAAAATGGAAGACTTAATATCTGTGAAACCAATGATAACAACCTTATGTATAGTGCCTAAGCTAATTTTATGTCATTTCATGTCAGTATTAGTACGAAACCTCTAATCTGCAAGAATTTCCATATCTTTTTTTTGTATTTTGTAAATCTCAATTGGGAAAAAGAGCAAAGTTAATCCATATTCTACTGTGTCAAAATTAATTCTAAGCGCCAATTATCTGCTGCACATTTTTCAATGCACAGAGCTCTTAATGAGACTTATATATGGAGTAGATGCTGTTGAATTGTGTGATCTACATCTATGCCGTCTAACTTGTTAAAGAAAACCCCTTAAATAGACACAGAGTAGGAGAGTGCGAGTAAGTCCTCACTGAGGTTAAATTTAGTATTCTGTTCACTGAGACTAAAACACAGGATATCTGCCTTCTAATCCCAATACCGTGTTGAAATGTGTGAAACTAACTCATCTAAAAGTTTGCATTTTTAGAGGTGAGATGTTTCTTATATCCTATTTGAGTTTAAGTTAATGCTGCTCGGTGGGCCGGGCCTGAACCGGACCGGACCGGGCCCGCGGTCCTAACGGGCCTGGTGGGCCTGGTGGGCCGGTCCTGGGTGGGCCGGTCTTGGTGGGCCTCTGAGCCCGTCACGGGCTGGTCTCCATGGTTGAGCCCACGAGCCCGGGACCGTTTGGCCCGGGACCGGCAGGCGGGCCTGGGCCGGTCCTGGCGGGCCTGGCGGGCCCAACGGCTATTTTAAAAAAAAAAAAAAAAAAAAAAAAAAAATCAAACGGCCATATTTAAAATCTAGCCGTTTGGGCTGAAAATATGACCGTTTTTTAAGTTAAAAAAATGGCCATTTGGCCCCCAAACTTTATTTTAACCCCAAACTTTATATAATTACACTTTTCCCCATTTCTCAACTATAAATACCCCCTCATTCTTTCATTTTTATTCACCAATTCATCAATATCTCTCAATATCTCTCAATCTCTCTCAATCTCTCTACTACAATTACTTAATTTATTGTTGAAATTTCGTGAAAAATTGTGAAGTTGTTGAATTGAAGTTTTCAAGTGTTCAACGATTTTCAATTTTCAAGAAGTTGTTCGGCAATCCGGTAAACTCGTTTCAACTCTTACGTTTTTATAATATATTTTTGTGTGGTTTAGTTTGCATAATTATAATTAATATGGCATTTACTTTGAAAAAAATGTTTGGTAAAGGAAAAGATAAAACCGGTGAAAGTAGTGGCCAACCAACTACCCTTCCCCCGGCTCCCCGACCTAGAAAAGATAAGCAAGTTGAAAGTAGTCGCCAACCTAGACGTCCTCCTCCTTCCGTAATTCTTGATAGTGATCACCCTTGTTTTCAATTTACCGATAGTGAATTTTATCATAATGTTGCACCAGGTGATAGATTAGATGATGAAATTATGAATGCTCTTTATCCTAATGAAACCATCTTAGAAAATAATGAGGAAAATGAGGATGATGATGAAACTCAAGCACCGGATTTAGATGATACACCTACTAGTCCTCTTAATAACCCAAGTGATGCACCGGTCGACCCACCTGTAGAAACTCCTACTTTTAATAGAGAACCTGCTAAACGCTTAGAAACATCATTAGTTTGGAATTTTTTTACTCAAGTAAGAGAAAAAAATAAGGCTAAGTGTAAAACTTGTGGGAAATTAATGTCGCATAAATATGTAGGAGACCGTAGCGGCACAGGTAGTTTGACTAGGCACATAAAAACACACCCTAGAGATAAGGCTAGATTTTTTCAAATGAAAGCGCATCTAGAGGGGACAAGTGTAGATTCTGCGATTAACCCTAGTACAGGTTCAAATCTAGTTCAACCAGGAATTAACACTGTCACTGGAGGTATTTTATATTACGATCCAAATAGAGATCGTGAAGAATTAGCAAAGATGATTACTGTTATGTGCTTACCTTATACTTTTGCTTCTAATCCTAATTGGGTTCATTATATTAGAAGAGTGTTTAATCCTACTTATAAAGGTTGGCCTCGCGCAACAGTTAAGAGTGATATTTATAAATTCAAACATGAATATGAACAATATTTGCGTTATTTATTTACTCATATACCTAATCGGATTTCTATTACTACTGATATTGGTAGAAGTGGTAATGATTGTGATTACCTAACTGTTACAAGTCATTGGATAGATGAAGAATGGATAATGCAAAAACGCATAATTGCATATAGAATAATTAATTCGCGTCACACAGGTAAATTTATAGCTAACACTGTTGCAGATATTTGTAGATATTTTTGCTTTAGCGATAAAATAATGGCAATTTCAATGGATAATGCTTCTAGTAACACCAGTGCTATAGGCATGCTTACAACAACACTAAATCCTGCATTTACTAATATTTTCCATGTTAGATGTATTTGTCATATTTATCATTTAATTGTCGGTGATGGTATGCGAATATTAAACATAGAAATTGAAAAGGTTAGAATGGCTCTTAATTGGCTTTTTTATTCAAACCGTAGAAGTAGACTTAGAGAGTATTTTAAAAAATGTGATGAATATGGCCTTAGAGAAAGAAAGGTTCCTAAACCTTGCCCGACTAGATGGAATTGTATGTACGAAAGTTTAGTAGTAGCATATGAATATAGAAACCCAATTAATGCAACGTTTAATTCTCGGGTAGGTGGTGAAGATGATGATGAAATGCTTACCACTCAAGATTGGACTAATGTTAAAATTCTTTTAGATTTTTTAGAACATTTTCAAATTGCAACAAATGCATTTTCTGGGCAATATTATCCTACTATTTCAAACTGTTTAGTTTATATTGCAGCACTATCTGATTTGTTTGTTGAATTTAGTGAGGGTGGGGATATTTATGAACTTGCTATAAATGAAATGAAACAAAAGTTTAAAAAATATTTTTTTCCTATCCCTCCTATTTATGGTCTTGCTGCAATGCTAAATCCTACAATGAAATTGGGAGGTCCTCATTTTTGGTATTCAAATATTTATAAGGCTTTAGATCTTTCAAATGAGGAAATTGCGACACTTGCAGATGCAAAAGCTTCAATTAAGATTAACGCTCAAACAGTTTATAATGCTTATCAACTTGCCTTAGAGCATGCTAGGCCAACTATTCCAACCCCTACTTCGTCTAGCTCACAATCCTCTAAAAGAGTTGCGGGCTTAAAAGCTCTTAAATCTTGGACGGAGTTCAGGGGGTCTCAAGGTGAAAATTATGATGAAACTTCACATCTAAATGAGCTTCAAGTTTATTTGTCTCAGGGACTTGAAAAGGAGAATCCAGACGGCTCTTTTGATCTTTTGGAATGGTGGAAGGCAAGGGAAAAACATTTTCCTGTTCTTGCAAGGATGGCTCGGGATATTTTATCAATTCAAGCTTCAACTGTTGCATCAGAGAGCGCTTTCAGTCAAGCAAGACTGCAAATAGGTGATCATAGAGCGTCTATGAGGGATAGCTTGGAAAAATCAGTATTGTTTAGAGATTGGATCCGCTCGGAAAGAAGAAACTTTGGAATTGCAGAAGCACAACCGGCGATAGATGAAGCTTATGAAGAAATGATAGCGGAACTTACGGAGGATTCGGCTTCGCCCGGAAGTGGTGATGAACAAGCTTCTTTTCCACCACCACCAACGCAACCTCCTCCGAACCTTGAAGGATTTATGAGATTTGTTAGAGATAATACATAGAATAATATGTAACTTGTATTTTGGCACATCTTCCTTAGTTTTTTTCCTTCTAATGGTGGTATTAGTACCTTGTTGTGCTCATTCCATTGGGGGAAGGATGACTAAGAAAGATATGTCATTTTTTGGTAATAAAATTTATTGCTTCTACCCATGAGCTTCTTTTCGCAATATTTCTTTGTCTATACTTAGAATTATTTATATGCTACAATATATACATAATATACAATATATATACTACAAGAAAATATATTTATAAGATACAATATATACATAAGATACAATATATATACTACAAGAAAATATATAAGAGAATATATATACATAAGATACAATATAATATACTACAAGAAAATATATTATGCTACAATATATACATAATATACAATATATATACTACAAGAAAATATATAAGAGAATATATATACATAAGATACAATATAATATACTACAAGAAAATATATTATGCTACAATATATACATAATATACAATATATATACTACAAGAAAATATATTTATAAGCTACAATATATACATAAGATACAATATATATACTACAAGAAAATATATAAGAGAATATATATACATAAGATACAATATAATATACTACAAGCAAATATATAAGAGAATATATATACATAAGATACAATATAATATACTACAAGCAAATATATTATGCTACAATATATACATAATATACAATATATATACTACAAGAAAATATATTTATAAGCTACAATATATACATAATATACAATATATATACTACAAGAAAATATATAAGAGAATATATATACATAAGATACAATATATATACTACAAGAAAATATATTATGCTACAATATATACATAATATACAATATATATACTACAAGAAAATATATAAGAGAATATATATACATAAGATACAATATAATATACTACAAGAAAATATATTATGCTACAATATATACATAATATACAATATATATACTACAAGAAAATATATTTATAAGCTACAATATATACATAAGATACAATATATATACTAAAAGAAAATATATAAGAGAATATATATACATAAGATACAATATAATATCAAGAAGTGATATTTATGCATGACAATTTAGTGTTTTACTATTGTTTTGTTATTTTCTTTTTCGTCAAGCACTTTAATAATTAGATATACATATATACTACATATTAATATAGCCATGATACTACAAGAAATTGTCTTTAAAAAAAAAAAAAAAACCCGCTAGGCCCGCGAAGCCCACGAGCCCGGCCCGTTAAGCACAGGACCATGTGGGCTTAGGCCCGTCACGGGCCGGTTCCACCCATTAGGCCCACGAAGACCGGGACCGCCAGGCCCGGGACCGCCAGAGCCCGGGACCACGAAGCCCGGGACCGCGAGGCCCGGCCCGTTAGGCCCACTAAGGCCCGGGCCCGGGACAAAATACAGCCCTAGTTTAAGTTTTATGGATTGACGTAAACAACCAGGCTACTTCTAGATCATCTTCCAACGTCATCACAAGCACATTAAAATGTTTATAAGGTAATTACAGGTAACCTATTTAACAGCATTGATAGAGAATAACTGGTAAGTAACATGTCAAACTACACTCATATTAACACTGTCAGTTTATGTAACTTAAAAACAAATTGTGAAATTCGAAGCTTACGCATGAGAAACAGTATCGAGTTCCAAAAAATGATCTTCACAACCATATCCAGTGATTTCAAGCTCGGGTCCTAGCCTGATCTTAGCTCCCCCAGCTTTAGCCTCGGCTATAGATTCCTTAATGTATTTCAAATTACAGTCGAAATCCATAGCCCATTGATTCAAATTACACGTCGCCACTTTCAATAGCCTCATCTTCAATTCTCACTTTCTGTTATCTCCAACTTCAAAATAAAAAATTTCGAGGATTGAGAATTGATTTTTGTAGAATTTGAAATGCGAGTATTACACCTTGCTGGTATTTATAGATTTTTCAGCTCAGTTTGCAAAGAAGACCGCAAAGTATGACCAACAGAAAAAAAGGGAAAATAGAAGTTAGATTGAACTTTACGCACCGTTTGAAGAATTGAAGGTCCAGAGTCTTGGGAGATATTTGACACGTCCAACACACTCAGCACTGTAATATCAATATTTTCTTGGTTTTCAGTGCGTGTTGCAACTTGTATACGGGGGTAAAAGATTGAAAGATTATTCCCCTAAAGAGAGAAAAAAAAAAGAGAAAAAACTTTGTGACCTATAATCATTGAAAATGAAGAAAGGATTTAATAAGGAAAAAAAAGGTTATTCTGGTATTTAAGTGGAGATGGTTAAAGAAACTCATTTTTGTAGCGATAGAAGCTGCCCAAGTTTTCACATACTATCAACACGGTATAAATATTAATTAACTTTATAAATCAAAAAAAATTATTTTCATACAAACTACTCTCACAATTATAAGTATTTCCATATACTATAAAGAAGTGAAAAAAAATTACTACTTACTATCACCTAGATTGAAATTCAAACTTTATTCTCATTATCATGATTTAACTCTTCGATTATTAGACCATTTAATGGCTAGATTTGAACTGAAATTTGATTATTGTGTACTTGATTTATTAGTATTATTAGGAAATCATGAGATAATAGCGCGATAAAATAAATATATAAAGGTGGTAAATAAAAAATAAAATTTTTTGAGATATTTGTGTGGTTTATAATTTGTTGGAGTAAAATTCATAATAAAAAATACTCTCCGTTTTAGTTTATGTGAACCTATTTACTTTTTGGTTCGTTCAAGAAAGAATCACCCCTTTCTAAATTTAAAAATAATTTAATTTAAACTTTTAATTCTGAAATTTTATAACACTGGACCCTTTTTAATTTGTTTAGGATCATAAATTTAAAAAATCTTCATTTTTTTTAAATTACCTATTAAGTCAAGCAGGTTCAACAGAGTGAGTATATACTATTTGAGATATTTGTGTAATTTCCTCTTCCTTTTCCTTTTCGGGATGTAATTAAAAAAAGGGAATCGAAAAAGAAAACAACGGACCCTTCTTACAGGTTTCATAAAATCGCCGTTTCTATTGACCGATAAAAGCTGCGATTATTATAGGAGCACACTAACACCCTTCACAAACCGGAGCCGCCTCACACTGTACCCATAAAACCGGTCCAGCACCGAGATTTTCCGTTTATTCCGGTTCAGATGACGGAAGTGGCGACGAGCAACGTTGTGCACGACGTCTTAGGGCGACGAGCTGAAGATGTAGATCAGCCGATTATTGACTATATAATCAATGTTCTAGCCGATGAAGATTTCGATTTTGGACTTGACGGTGAAGGTGCTTTTGAAGCCCTCGGCGAATTACTCGTAGATTCTGGTTGCGTTGCTGACTTCCCCGAATGTCGTGCGGTATTAATCGTTCTCAATTTCGTTATTGCTTCTGCTTATTTTAATATTTTTCTCTCGAAATTTTGAATTGATTCTGAAATATTTACTTATTTTGTTACTACTAGTTTTGATGAATAAAAGTTAATTCACTAAGTTTTTATTATCATTTTAATTGAATTAAAATTTGAAACTTTATTGTTTATATTGACAACATGCATGAAGGAAGAGGTGTAATGATTTAGAGAAGCTGTAGTTTTAGAGAGCTGCTAGTTATGTATGGCGAGCTTTGATGAATACAAATTAGAACTTTAATGTTTATATTGGTAATTAGCGTTGGTTTATGAAACAAGAATTGCATGATTTAGAGAACCTCTGGAGATACACATAATTGTGTCCAACTTTGTTTGGGATTGAGGCGTTGTCAGTTGAGTTGATTGCATATTAGCTCATTTGAATTGAGAATTTCTTAAACTAGAGAAAAATGGCCATTTTAAGGGGACATAGGAGTTCAAATGGATGAATAACAATAACCATTGCAGAGAAATTTATGAACCGAAAAAGTTAAGTATAATACGGTGAGCAAATTTATAAGTAAGTTGTTACTACAAGAGTTTTTGGTTATACCAGCACTATGATTGTGGTTGGTAGACTCCTCTATGTTGGTTTCTTACGTTGCATCCCATTGTGGTAATAGATTGAATTGTCTGAAATCTATCTTCAGTAGCATAAAGAGTGAATTTTTCCAATCATGATAGGTTTGTAGCAAGTTGTCTGAGAAGTTAGAGAAGCATGGATTGGTTAAACCTCAACCAACTGTGAGAAGCTTAAAAATGCCGCTGAGAATGTATGATGGAATGGATGAAGAGGAAGCTCCAAAGAATAAAAAGCCAGAACCAGTTGATGGTCCTTTGCTCACAGAACGTGACAAGATTAAGATCGAAAGGAGGAAGAGGAAAGATGAACGCCTGAGAGAGGTGAGGGACAAAACGATAATCTTGTCAATAATCTGGATGAACCTGTTTGACACAAATATTGGTTGTTATGTCAGGGAAGCCAACTTTTACTGCTGTGAACCATGCTTATTTGACTTTGACTTGACAGTTGACACATCACTGAGTTTCCATTTATTATTCTAATGGGGTGTGTGTGTGAGTGACATTTCGCAATACTCCTTTTGTTGGATAACGATTGTCCTCTTTAAGGTTTTGAGACAGAAAAAATGTAATCCCTCTCCTACTACTGCTTAAAAAAATGTAACCCTCTCCTCCCTGCCATGTGGATGAAAAGGAGGGGAAAAAAGGAAAATAAAAAGTGGCTGGCTTACTTCTTCGTTTTTCTAATCTGTATGGCTTGGTTCTGCAGGCAGAATACCAAGCACACTTGAAAGAAGTGGAAGAAGTGAAAGCTGGTATGCCGTTAGTGTGTGTGAATCATGATGGTCAGGGTGATGGACCAACTGTTAAGGATATCCGTATGGAAAATTTCAATATATCTGTTGCTGGTCGTGACCTTATTGTCGATGGTTCTGTTACGCTTTCTTTTGGAAGACACTATGGTATGCTTGAATATTTTTGAGAAAAACAGATGAAAACTCATTTCTCTGTAGTTTGATTTTGCGTTTTCCTAGACCTTTTGATATCTAGCAGTCTGTATCTCATCTATATGGTATTACTCCGTCCTTGCGGACAACAATGACCCACTTTGATTTGCAGAGTTAAATGATATGACATTTTTGAACATGTTAGTATATAGAAATAATTTGATTACTATATAAATTGAGCAGTTATCTAAAAGAATGTTGAAAATGATAGTTTGAAATGTGAAATGTTGGAAGCTTAGTTGAAAATGCACATCGGTATGGATATAATAGAAGATAGACTTAGTTTATTTTCATTTAATAATGTTGGAGGGAGAAAATGTTGCCATCAAGGAAAGAAGTCAAGATTATTGGTGTGGACTAGTATCTACTTATCTTGATGCACATTTCAGTGTCTTAAGCAAGTAAGTCATTATGCGCATACTATTCAACCGTAGCTAAAATCCGTATCTACGTTTTTGTCATGGGAAGAAGACTGAATACCTGAATCAGCATAAATCTCAAGGGGCGAAACTTGGGGGAGATGAATATGTTTGTCCATACTGTATATTCTACAAAATTTTACTTTTAACTAGAAATAAATGGGATTGGAAGCAATTTTTGAACAGTAACCAGATGACTCATTTCAGACCAAAGAAGAACAACTTAGTCCATCGCCTGTGTGTACGGGGCATTTTTTTTGCTCTTTATTAATAATATTTATTATTTTATGAAGAAAACATAGCCTATAGCCAGTGGCGTAGTTCACTTCCCCTTTTTGATTATGATTGGCAGTTAAGTTTATGCATCCACAGTTTTCTCTTACTTCATCAAAAAAAAATGTTTTAAGCATCCACAGCCTTACCTGAATCTCTGATCTGGGTGCAGGCCTTATTGGAAGAAACGGTACGGGGAAAACAACTCTCCTAAGACACATGGCTATGCACGCTATTGATGGTATTCCCAAGAACTGCCAGATATTGCATGTTGAGCAAGAAGTGGTTGGTGATGATACCTCAGTTTTGCAATGTATTCTTAACACTGATATGGAGAGAACCCAACTTCTGGAAGAAGAGGGTCGTCTGCTTGAATTACAGGTTAGAAACAGTTAAATAGCTTTTATGTCATATTATACTGTTTATTTTCTTATATTCCCTTGTATTGTGTTCTCATGAGATGAAGTATATTCCCATTCCTTAGTATTTTCATGGTTTTCTAGAGAGAAATTGACCTAGAAGGCGAAGCTGGAAAGAGTGATAAGTTGAATGGGGAGATCGACAAAAATGCCCTCGCGAAAAGGCTTGAAGAGATATACAAAAGACTTGATTTCATTGATGCTTACTCGGCTGAGTCACGTGCAGCAACTATACTTTCGGTTAGTTTGAATTTGCCCAGTAATTTGATATCCAAGCTTTGGCTCGCGTCTGTTGAGAAAGTTTGTTCACTTTATGCACTGTGTTAATTAAAGCAGAGTTTGCATTTGATTTATAATATCACACACCTTTGCTGTATATCATAGACAAACTGCACATGTTAACTTATAATGTATGAGTAAGATTGAGACCTGCTAATTAATGTACCTGAGATACCTGTTGCTTTTCTTTCCTTGTTACTACAATTACGCATCCGCTTACTTTGTCTAAGGAATATGTTTTGGATATGGCACTAAAGTATGGAAGCTAGTCTCAAGCTAATCTTGCTGTTTTGGCTTCTCCTTTTTAAGTTGTCCTAGCCTCTGTCCTAACTTTACGTTTGCCGAACTATCTTGCTGTTTTGGCCTCTCCTCAGAGTTTAAGTTGTCTGTTTAGATTATTTTTTCTCTGATAATGTAATGTTGTCTTGTCGTTTTATGCTTCTTTTTCCAGAATGGATATAGCGTCTTCTTATATTTGTAGATATTCAGGCTTCCATAACTTAGGCATTAAACTCTTTATATGTCTTAAGCTACTTTTCTGTGTACTAAAATCTTAAACTGAAAGTTGCGAAAACGGGAAGATGCTAGAAGTCAGTCTATCTTTGGCAATCAAAAGCTAGAACTCTTCTATTTTTAAGAGGCTGAGTTTGATTCTGCTTTAGTTTTGACGTGCTTCAAGAATATTTTGCCTATTGGTCATTTGTGCTCAAGCTAGTTGTAATGACTAGACTAATTCTCATTGGTGGCTATTACTTCCAGGGTTTGAGCTTCACTACAGAAATGCAAAAGAGAGCAACTAAAACATTTTCTGGAGGATGGAGAATGAGAATAGCTCTTGCTCGGGCGTTGTTCATTGAACCTGATCTATTGTTGCTTGATGAACCCACGGTGTGTTATTTCTTCTTGAAGATGTAGATGTACATCTAGTAAGACAATGAACTTATGCTTTCTTTTGCACGCAGAATAGCATAGAACTTATGTTTTCCTTTCCTTGCAGAATCATCTTGATCTACATGCTGTCTTATGGCTGGAAACTTACCTGGTGAAGTGGCCGAAGACATTTATAGTTGTCTCTCATGCTAGAGAGTTCTTGAATACTGTACGTGTTTTCTTCTCTTTGACTTAAAAGTTAAAACAATAGTTGGGTTCAGTATGTCTAGAGGTTGATGTTTGTTCTGATATCTCATAATCCTATCGTTGCTTCTTTCTTCAGGTAGTCACAGACATTATCCATCTACAAAATCAGAAATTGAGTACCTACAAAGGAGACTATGATACATTCGAAAGGACACGAGATGAACAAGTTAAGAATCAACAGAAGGCGTTCGAGGCGAATGAACGTACAAGGGCCCACATGCAGGTCTTTCTCAATTACATTAAATTTTATTAGTAGACAATTGCAAACAGATTAATTGCGACCTTATTTGGATATTTCTTGTTTAGCTGTTTAATACTTTGATACATTTTTCGGCTTTAATGTTTTGCAGACCTTTATTGATAAGTTCCGGTACAATGCAAAGCGTGCATCTCTTGTTCAATCTAGAATTAAGGTATTCTTTCATTTTACAATAAGCTGCTCCTATATATCTTGTCAGCTTTCAGTGGTTGTGGTTGTTTGCTCAAGTGATTTAATCAGTTGCCCGATCCGATTGTTTAATAATTTAATTAGGTCTAGTTATGATGCCCTGGCATGCCATGATCAGTATCTGAATGGTTTTCCTTGAATTTAACAGGCACTGGAACGAATTGGTCGTGTGGATGAAGTCATCAATGATCCTGAGTACGTATTCATTCCTTAACAGATTGCTCCTATATTTTTTCTGTTGTTTTAACTTTCTCTGATGGTTTAACATGTTATCACCTGAGTCTATAAAACTCCGATCTCGGTCTTGTTACATTTTTTAACTATATGAACTCATGTTGTTTTGCGTATGCAGCTACAAGTTTGAGTTCCCTTCTCCTGATGATAGACCTGGTGCTCCTATTATAAGCTTCAGGTTAAGCAATTCTTATTCCATGTCTAATACATTCTTTTGAATCTCTTTGTCAGGTAGCAAATCTCAGTTAATTAACTTCTTACTTTGTTGTAACATATGCAGTGATGCATCCTTTGGATATCCTGGGGGCCCAATATTGTTCAAAAATTTGAATTTTGGAATAGATCTGGATAGCCGAGTAGCAAGTAAGACCTTGATTACCTAACAATCACCTATTTTAAACTTTAGTTTTCTTAATTGTTGCAAACCTCTGTACATATCCTCTGATCAGTAATATGCCTCTCTGTATTTTACGTTGAGTTTTTCTTTTGGGAAGTAAAATTGGATATCTCTATTTGTGAATTAGGTAGTATGTGGCTTAGGCATGTGCATCTTTATAATTGTTTCTTTTAATCATTTATATTGTTCTATATATCATGGGCCTTATCTCACCGTATATTTTTTCCAGTGGTTGGTCCTAATGGTATTGGAAAGTCAACAATACTTAAGCTTATTTCTGGGGAGCTTCAACCAACTTCAGGAACTGTTTTCCGCTCTGCTAAGGTACAGTAGCTTTTATTTTCCAAAGACAGAGATTTTGTGAGGGTTTATTTTTGTTTATCACTTCCAACATCTACTAGTTCTGTCTTTGGCATCATAACTTTCACCAACTTTTGTCAGTCTACTATATTGTTTGGTCAATTTGCGTTTCAGCCGTTTTAGCATTCTCTCATTACAATTCCTGTCACCTTTCATTTAAAGGTCTATAGACTAATAATTCTGTATAAACAAATGTTAGTGGTTATCTTTTGAGCTTATAATGATTGTAGTGCAGGCAATTGTCTCATTTTGCTACTTCAATTACTCGGTCTTAATGCATTCTAATTGCACTTTTCTTTTTGTTTAGGTCCGAATTGCTGTATTTAGTCAGCATCATGTTGATGGGCTGGATCTGTCCTCAAATCCCCTCTTATACATGATGCGTTGCTTTCCAGTAAGTTCTCCTAATCGATGATGAATTTTCTTGTAAATTTGAAAATATGTGCGTAATAAATCTTCCATTCTACTTTATCCACTGCTTCTGATTCCCATTCATTGGTAAGCTTGTCCATTATTTGGAAGTTTTGTTCTGAATGGAGTTGGATATCGAGGTCTGTTCTACACTTGCAAGATATAAGATGAAATAGTTAATGGAAGGAAAAGTGAACTTGTGATTTGGACAGGCAGCTGCTGTTCTTGCTGATGTGGTTCAACTAGTGTTTTTCCTTCTCCCTCCTCATGGTCCTATAAAAAAACAAAAAGCAATAGCCAAAAGAGAACGAAAGAAATTCTGGATAAGAAGGTGGATCTAGCAGTTGATTTTGTTTTAATTTATTTGTGTCCGAACTCCTGAATAAGATACAACAACAACCCAGTGAGATCCCACAAGTGGGGTCTGGGGAGGGTAGTGTGTACGCAGGCCTTACCCCTACTGAGGAGTAGAGAGGTTATTTCCGGTAGACCCTCGGCACAAGAAGGAAAGAGACAGTGTATCAGTAACAGCAACGGAATCCAGAAAGATAACACCAGCAACACAATAACCTGAAAATAGAGAGCAAAGTAGTTACACTAAGCAGTAACAAAGGCACAGTACTACAGACGCAAGGGAATAATATGTACACAAAGGGCCACTAAACATACTACAGCCTAACTTACGACCCTAATAAAGTATTAAGAACACAACTGGAGCCACTAGCAGCCTAAAACAAAACACTATCATACTAGCCTCCTATCTCCTAACCTACAACCCTAATGCTCGACCTCCATAACTTCCTATCGAACTCCTGAATAAGATATTTACAGGATTTATTACTCTCTTAAATCTGATATTGCAGAAGATGGATCTGCAAATTATCTCTTTTAATGCATAACCTTGCTCTGGCTTCCTGCAGGGAGTGCCTGAACAAAAATTACGTGGTCATCTAGGTTCATTTGGTATCACTGGAAATCTTGCTCTTCAGCCCATGTACACTTTGTCTGGTACGTTAGCATTCTATTTTTTCCCTGGTCAGATCACAATGATTCAGTTCCGCCTTCTGTTATGTTTTGTCATTTTGGAGTCAAGAGTACGATAATAGCTTATTCTCCACATTATGAATTGATCTATGGGATCTCAGGTGGCCAAAAAAGCAGAGTTGCATTTGCAAAGATAACCTTCAAGAAGCCTCACATATTGCTTCTTGATGAGCCATCAAATCACTTGGTAAGTTATATTTTACTTGTTTTAGTTTCTTTCTTGCATTTCGTTTCACCTCAATAGCTAAAGCAAAGGATCCACTAGTAGTCGGTATGATGTTTATCCAAAGTTTTTGCATATGTGATTGCATTATCTGCTATTGACACTCTGTTCGAGTAAGAACATATCTCTTGCTTGATTTTGGTAGATTAGCGATGTATGCAAAATTCTGATCTAGCTCTATGTAGGATCTTGACGCTGTGGAGGCTCTGATACAAGGTCTTGTCTTGTTCCAAGGAGGCGTACTGATGGTACTATGAAACTTCTATCAGTTTCTTTGACTAATTGGAAACATAACGGTATTTTGTTTTTGCTGGTCTCTAATGCTGCTGCTACATGTTATTTACAGGTCAGTCACGATGAACATTTAATATCTGGTAGTGTTGATCAACTCTGGGCCGTCTCTGAGGGCAGGGTGACGCCTTTCGACGGGACATTCCAGGATTACAAGAAAATTCTGCAATCATAAATAGTTGTAGCAAAGGATGCAGTTTTCTGAAGTTCGATGAAGTTTTATTAGCGATCTTATGGTCTCTAGACCCCTACGGAATATGCAGGAAAATATTGCTTTCAAAGTACGCACGAGATTGATGCAGAGATGATCCGCTTAGTTTTATTCCAATTTTGTTGTCTTGTGATCTATATGTGAAATTTATTTTACCTTTTGTCTTTCCTTTTATAAAACCAAGGGTATATCTTGTACTTCTATATGTGATCTTCATTCGAGTATGGTGTTGAGAGACATTGCTGGAGCAATGCTTAATTATTCAACTGAATGTATGGGCATTACAGACTACATCAAATGATTGAAGAATAATTTGTCCTTGTAAATTTGTACAGCCCTTCAGGCTTCGGCTTGCGAATAATTTAAGATGAAGGAAACCGAGGACAAAGGAAAAGACGAGAAAATAAAGAGGGCGCATCTCAACATACAGCTAGAGGTGGCAAAATGGTTAAAAAAAATAGTTATCTATTCATATTATCCATTAAAAAATGAGTTGGATTATGAACTTTTTAAAAATGGATCGAATACGGATAATAATCATATTATCCACTTAGAAAATGGTTAACCAAATGGATAACTAATGTGTTTGACTTTTACATTTGTAAGCCTCAAATTGGGGGTTTCTCAAGTTTTGGGAGACTAGTAATTCTCACTGGCGAACCCAAGTGGTGTCTAGCGGGTTCAACTGAACCGCTTCACAAAAAAATAATACTGTGTTTATGTATAAATTAGGATTAAAACTGTGTAAATTTTGCATAAATATTTTATTTGAACCTACTTGACAACTACTATTTTACGACTAAATTTATATAATTCTAAGATTGAACCCGCTTGCACAAATCCTGGGTCCGCCACTGGTAATTCTCCCATAAGTGATCATATACAAGAAGCCATGGATAATATGGATATCCATATTATCCGCCGGATAATCTATTTTTTATCAATCTCAAATACGGGTCGGGTCGTATAATTTATCCCTCAAATACGGGTCGGGTCGTATAATTTATCCGTTTTTTGAATTACCCGTTTTCGACCCGCTCATATCCGACCCGACTTTGCCACCCCTACATACAAACAAATAAGCTAGTAACGATTAACGAGGAATGTAAAAAAAAAAAAAAAAAAAAAATTATATTGTGCCAGCAATCTGAGGAAAGGTTATAGGGGATGATAGTCGCAAAACTGCAACATAGCCGATACAACACTCAAACATCAAAGCAGTAGTCCAAATCACACTAGAGATCCAAATTTTGTTTTTGTGGTCGTACTTTACTTTTTGTCTTGGCTCTTAAAAAAGGAATACGAATTGAGGAAACAGCAAAATCTGGCGGAAAAAGGAAACAAAATTGCGCATCCAGGGAATCGAACCCTGGTCAGTACCGTGGGAGGGTACTATGATACCACTACACCAGATGCGCTTGCTTGTGCTATCCTTTAGAAAGTTTTCCTCTATAGCTAAAAGACTTGGTTTTCCCTAACAAAACTTCAAACTTGAGGGTAATTTTAATCATAATCAAAAGTTAAGGGATAAACTTGGACTTTTCTCTCTAAGAATTTGCCTCCAATTTCCCGTTGGAACTCTGTTAGTGGGCGTTTAGACATAAGAATTATAAAAAAAAAAATTAAAAAAAAAGAAGTGAAAATGATAGTTGAAAATTAGAGTTGTGTATGGACATGAATATAATTTAGGGTTATTTTTGAAGTTTTGTGAGTGATCTCAGTGAAATTTTTAAAAAACAGCTTTTTGAATTTTTTCAAACTTCAAGTGAAAATTGCAAATTTTATGGTCAAACACTGATTTCGGAAAAAAACTAATAAAATAAAATCGAAAAAAGTAAAAATTTTCTTATGTCCAAACGGGCTCTTAGTCTCGGTGCGATTTTGCTTGGTCAAAAAGGGGATGCAAATTGTTGTTTTCGTTTTGTCATGGTAATTATTGTGTTTAACCAACCTGTTCCAATAGGTTTATATGATGGTTTCTTAATAGTAGTTCTGTGTGAGGACTTGGAAGTACATGTTTTTTAACAATGTCTTGTGGTGTTTGAACTACTCTTAACGAGGAAAATTCTAGTAAGTTATCGTTTGGGCACTATAAAATAAAGACTTTTAAGTTATCTACCATGTTAGTGTAATTTTTTTTTTATACTATCAGCTCGTCCAAAGAATATAGATATTGTGGAATTTGATATCTAAGACGGATAAGTTGCTACAACAAGTAACGATAATCTAATAGTAAAAATTAACTGAGTATATAATTTAAACTTTTTGAACAACTGCTGAATCCTTGGACAAACAGAAAAACCCAAGCAAAGGGTTTTGTTTACCCGAAAAACGGATAGAGTTGAATTTATACGTAGTTCTAAGGATACGTGGTATAACTTGGTACAAATTGGAAAAATGAGCAAATGTATATGGAAATTAATTATAAAAGGAATGAATACAAACCCTAAATTGAATGGAGAGTGATTGATAAGAGAGCAATATGAATCAATATCAAAGCCCAAAAAAGGATAATCTTTGCTAGATATTATGTAAATCTTAATAAGTCTGAATGTGTGAATGAATAAATTGAGTCCTCCTGAATGAATATAACCACTCTTAATATAGTGGAGGAATCCTACTTTGGATATAATTAAAAATACATAGTGGGGATCCCATGATAGATTAATTAATTGGCTTTTTCTTGATTCAAGCCGTGATTTCCGCAGAGATTCTCTCTCCAAATGCGGCTATAACGACTCTTTTGTTCCTTGGCTCGATCTTGATCTAGACCAGTCTTAATCTTGATCGGTCTCTGGGTCTCGAACTCGATCTTGGCCGATCTCGATATTAATCGGTCTCTTGGCTTGATATCGATTTTGGTCGATCTCGATATTGGTCGGTCTCTGGGGCTCGAGCTTGAAAACCTATCTTCACATCATGGCTCGATATTACAATAACGAACCATGGACCATCATGTTCCAATCTCGATTAGTCATAAGAAGGGCAGACTCGATTTTGACCGTGTACAGATAGTCCCCTCGTTTCTCGGAAAGAAGATGACGAGAAACGATATGAATTTCCGAATTTCGACTTGTTGGATGATGATGTCAGCGATGAGCCCGATATGACGTATGTTACAAACGTCCCGTCGGTCCAGTTATCAAGGCATTAAATGTTTGTCAGTCGTTGGTCGGCCACTACCGGTTCTGAACCGTCATTACCAGGCCTATAAATATTCAAATCCTCATCCTCATCCAAACTTTTCATTCAAAAAGTTTCTTCTCTATTCTTGTGTCTTTTCAGAAAATCCCCCTGCTTCATACACTTTACATCGTATACAACCTTAATTATTTTTCCCTTTATTCATCAATGGCGAAAACCTCTGAAACGGTGCCGTAAAAAGAGGCCGCTTCTTCATCACGATCTGTCGGCGGCGAGGATGCGGTGGAGCCCCGCCCCGAGGAGTTCGTTCCGGTAGGGTGCTCTACAGTCATTGATTTTAAGGTTGAAAAACCTTCTTCGGTACCGGGCTGATGTGAGCCGATCTCGATGTACTAATGTTCAATCACCGAGAAAATTCTCGATAAAGTAAAACAAGAATACAACTAGGGCGACAAGCACGTGGTAGTCCCATCGCCCGAGGAATCAATTACCACCCACGTGGAAGGGTTCTTAAGCGTTTATACTTATCCATTTACGCTGGGCCCGTTAGATCCTGTTATCGTCGCCTTTTGCAAAAGGTACGACGTGACCCTAGGCCAGATCCACCCTTCTTTTTGGAGAATAATGATTCTTCTCAAGCAAAATCGAGGGGTGTTTATTCACCCTCGATCACCTTATGCGCCTTTATAGTCCCTGACTCTATCGAGGAGGGTTAATCAAGCTTGCTCACCGAGCGACCAAAGCGCCGTTCTCGAGTATAGACGAGACTAGTGATAGAGGTTGGATGGGCCAATTTGTTCGAGTCAAAACTTCGGACCTGATCCCCGCCGATGACATGCCATTTCCTAAAAAATGGAATATGAACCGTGAGTACTTATTTTCCTTCGAGTGTTTTAATTTGTGACTGCCTTTTATTTCCTTGATCCACTTTTTCTTTCCTATTACAGTTGTGGCTCGGATGCCGGAACCGGTTTCGGACCTTAAACAATGGGTTGAAGGTCTGGTGTTGCAGAGACCGTACTCCGAGCGAGCTTGGGTGGAATTATCAAAGGGTCGATGGGAGGCCCCGTAGTCATGGTAAGTCCCTTTCTTTAGTTTGTTTGTCGTTCGATATTCTTCACTTGCTTACCCCCCCCCCTTTTCCTTCGTAGGACTTGGGAAGGATGTTGCCATGAGGCCCCCATCTGGTGATAAAGAGGTCCCTGCCCCGAAGCAGGTTAAAGAGAAGAAGAGAAAAGATATACTGAGTTTCCCGGTCTCGAAAAAGAAAAACCCGGCGAAGAGAACTCGCAAGCCCAAGGGGGCTCTGGTGTCATGCCTTTGGACTCGATTCGCCGATTAAGGGACGAACCCGAAGAAGGAGAAGAGGAATTAGCCTGTGTACGGGCTAATGTTGTGATACAACAATCCTCCGAATCGGCGGAGGTAGATAAGGGAGCTTTGACCATAATTCCTGAATAAGGAAAAGCCGAGACTATTTTGTCTCTGGCTGAGATGGTTGAAGGGGAGACCGAGAGTAGGACTTCTCGGGCAGCAGAAGATATTTCGAGGGATGAGCTCGGGATAGTTGATATTACTAGGTCCCCTCAATATTTGGATGCTATGATCCGCGAGGCCAGCATGTTAGAAGGTCGATCTTACGAGGGCATTCAGGAGTCGACCGATATTCATGGCCTTTTGGACGGGCTCGAGTCTGCTGCTTCGGAGGATATTACCGGGTTTGGTGGATTACCGGTACCGAAGAAAATATCATGGTTGGGTGTTTTCGAATCTTCATCGGGCCCAAAATTTGTAGACCGATTCCCGGCCCCGAGTGTTGATCCCAACCGTAGGCAAAAAATAGTACTCTCCGTCCCGGAGGATGCCCGAGTTTTCTCTCCCCCCGTGGGGATTACTAGTTACCTTTGGTCCTTAGTGATCGAAGAGGATCAAACCGTGATGAATGCGGTAGGACCCGCCTGTCTTTTCAACGAGGCCCAACATGCTCTGAATCGGGTAACTTCGATGGCATCTCTGCCATTTCTTTTACACTTAGAGATGTAGTTAATTCTAACATTTTCCCATTTTTGTAGGCTTCGGTGTTGCATCACGAGGCCTTCCTCCGAATCCGAGAGGAGCATAAGGCTGAGGTTTGGAACCTTACTGAGAAGAGTGACTCCTAAAAATTCTTAGTGAGAAACTTCGAGCAGATTTGACAGCGGCTCGGGAAGAGCACGAGGAGATGGCTGAGCAGGTTTTTTTACCTTGAGTTGGAGAAGTCCATCCTCGCTTAAATAAAAAACCTAAGGGTTACTTTACTTCGAGTTCAAGCAAGCACTCACTCGAGCATAAAGCCTAAGGGCTATTTTTTTTATCTTGAGTTCGAGAAGACCATCCTCGCTCAAAAAACCTAAGGGTTACCTTACTTCGAGTTCGAGCAAGCACTCACTCGATCATAAAGTCCAAAGGCTATACTAATTCAGTTCCAATCAAATTGTCTAAACCTCAGACACAATCTGACCTTCGTAAAATACAGAACAACAAAGGAAAACCACAAGAACCATAAGGGCAAGAAAAGCCTTATATTTATATTCGAAAGTTTTTACAAAAGGCCGAATCGGCCTCAGAAAAAAAAAGAAACATGATGTCCTAAGTGGCCTAATCTTTATCGGAGACTGCGCCCTCAGAATCTTCTCCGTTTTCAGATTCGCCCGAGCTCTCGGAGTCCTCCTCAGGAAAGGCTAGCCTTCGGGCCTTGGTTTCCTCCGCTTTGGCATTTTCAATTTCCATGTTCGATCATACTCCGGGCCTTGGCCTGATTGGCCTCAACGTCGATTCTGAACTGGGTCACTTTTGCATCGGCTTTTTTATTAACCTCGGCCACCTCAGATCTTGCCACTTTGAGTTCATCGGCCAAGCTTGCCTTATCAGAAGTGGCTAAGTCCAACTGATGCTGAAGCTCCTTAATCTTTTCAATCTACACCGAGGCGTTTTCTCTTGCAGCCTAAAGCTGGGCCTCAGCCGAATCCAATTGAGCTTGAACGACCTCATTTTTTGAGGCAAGGATGTCCATATTCTTTTTGAATTCTTCCGCCTTGGCCAGTAGCTTATCTACCCGTGAATTAAGCCGTCTGATATGTTCAAACCTTTTCCGAACCTGCAGAATCGGATCGTTAGTGGTTATCTCTAATTATTCTTCACTATCATGGAGAATTAGGCTTTATGGTCAAGTGAATGCTTGCTTAAACTCGAAGTAAAGTAACCCTTAGGTTTTTTATTTGAGCAAGGATGGTCTTCTCGAACTTATGGTAAAAAGCAGCCCTTAGGCTTTATGGTCGAGTGAGTGCTTGCTCGAACTCGAAGTAAAGTAACCCTTAGGCTTTTGTAAAAAGGATTGTTTATGAATTTGTCCCCTTTCCGGCTTGAAAGAGTTTCTTATCATTCGTATTTATGAAACTGGTAATGCTTTAGCATGAAATAGGGAATTGTTCGAGAGTTCGAACAATTTTGTACTCATAAGAGTTTTTAAGGCTTGACATTATCGAATCCTTTTATGATCTTGCTGGGGGGTAGACTTTTTAATCGGTTTATGAGTGATTTCGAAGGCCTGTTTTGATACGGAATTCGGACGCCTCCGATTCGTGTTAATTCAGTTGTAGCCTATTTAGTCCGGGATTTGCGTCTTGGGCTTATTTTCCCGTTTTACTTTCGAGCTTTCCCGAAGTATTAGTCCCCGAGTGGGGTGGTCGTGGCCTATAGAAATCCCTCTTTAGTTCGGGATTTGCCTCTTGGGCTTATGATCTTCAGAGTTTATATAATTTGATCTCATTGATTTTTCGGACGGCAATCCCCGATTTGTGGGGGTAATCATTCGAACTCCGGTCATGGTCGGCCCTTAAGCATGTTTGCATAATAGATCGAGAATATGAAGCAGAAGAACCTTTCTTAGGTATGAGATATCGGTAAAGAAGAAATTTCTCTTTATAAGTCATTATACATGTGTACATGTTTTGTGCCAGGGCTCAAGCAAACTATGCGGGCATGGTTCGTTTGACCATTTGGCCCTTACAAATTTTTTCTATCGAGACCCTGTTGCCATGAAGTAACTTCCTTGCATCGAACTTGATATATTTGAGGGCAATGCCCCCAGTATTCGAGGTTGATTGTAAAGAGGCCTCGGATACTGTTGAATTGTTCTAAGTTAGCACGATCAATGGTTGCCTCATTAAAAACCTTGCCGAAAAACCTATTTGGGACAAAACCGATATAAGGAAAAAAGAGTGCAACGCGTGCTTTCAGACCTAAAGGCTTCGAGTTGAAGAATCCATCCCTGTGTCTGGTCAAACACCTGCAAGGGTTAGTTTCGAAATACAAATAAACATGGGAGGGTCGTACCTTAGCAGTAGTATCGTTTTAGGTGGATTTGTTCCAATTGCTTGGTAGTTGTTTGCTGTTTATCACACCGAGCTTGTAGGATCCTTTTTCGATGATTTCGAGAACCTGATACGGTCCTTCCCAATTCGGACCCAGTTTTCCTTCATTCGAATTTCGGGTGTTGAGAGTGACTTTCCTTAGCACCAAGTCCCCGATTTTAAAATGTTGGAGATTGGTTCTTCGATTGTAGTACCTTTCGATCCGTTATTTTTGGGTGGCCAATCGGACGAGAGTGGTTTCTCGTCTTTCGTCCAAGAATTCTAGGCTCTTAATCATGGTCTCGTTATTCGACTCCTCTATTGCATATCGAAACCTGATGCTAGGTTCTCCGACCTCGACCGGGATCAGAGCTTTGGCGCCATAAACCAACGAGAATGGTGTTGCTTCTGTACTGGATTTCGATGTTGTACGGTATGCCCATAGGACCTCGGGTAGTATTTCTATCTATTTTCCTTTATCGTCGGTCAATCTCTTCTTAAGATTTTGGATGATGGTTTTGTTGGTGGATTCGGCTTGTCCGTTCCCGCTGGGATGATAAGGTGTTGATAGGATCCTTTTGATCTTGTGATCCTCGAGAAATTTAGTTACTTTGCTGCCGATGAGTTATTTTCCATTATCACATACAATCTCGGATGGCATCTCGTATCGACATATGATGTGGTCTCAAATGAAGTCTATCACTTCTTTTTCTCTGACTTTCTCGAAAGCCCGTGCTTCAACCCATTTAGAGAAATAATCAGTCATAAACAAAATAAACTAAGCTTTACCTGGGCCGATGGGAGGGGGCCAACGATGTCCATTCCCCATTTCATGACAGGCCATGGAGATAGGATCGAGTGGAGTAGCTCCCCGGGTTGATGAATCATAGGCGCATGTCTTTGGTATTTGTCGCGTTTTCAAATGAACTCCCTTGCATCCTTGCCCATATCGGTCCAATAATACCCTACTCTGATTACTTTGTGGACTAGCGAATCAGCACCAGAAGGGTTTCCACAAGTGCCCTCGTAAATTTCCCGTAGGATGTAATCGGTATCTCCTATTCCCAAACATATTGCCAATGGTCCATCGAACGTCCTTCTAAACAGTGTTTCGTCTTCGGACAAGGTGAACCGTGCTGCCTTTGTGCGCAAAGCTCTCGATTCCTTTGGATCTGATGGAAGCTTCTCGTTCTTGAAGTACTCTATATATTTGTTTCTCCAATCCCAAGTCAAACTTGTGGAGTTTATTTCGGTGTGACCTTTTTCGATCACCAATCTTATGAGTTGTACGACAGTCCCTGAGTTGATCTAGTTCATCATCTTCGACCGACGAACCTAAGTTTTCAAGAGCGTCGGCCTCGATGTTCTGTTCTCGGGGTACATGTTGCAAAGTCCATTCCTTAAATCGATGTAGAGTCACATGTAGTTTATCCAAGTACCTCTGCATTCGATCTTATCGGACTTCAAAAGTCCCATTAGCTTGGTTTACCACGAGGAGGGAATCACACTTAGCCTCTACGACTTCCGCTCCCAAGCTCCTAGCTAGTTCGAGACCTGCAATCATGGCCTTATACTCGGCCTCATTGTTAGTCAATTTTGTAGTTCTCATAGACTGTCTAACTACATTACCTGTGGGTGATTTTAGTACTATGCCTAGTCCGGACCCCTTCGCGTTCGAGGCACCGTCCGTAAAGAGGGTCCAGACTACCGAAGAGGTACCCGATTTTATAAGTAGTTCTTTTTCAATCTCGGGTACGAAGGCCGGCGTAAAGTCAGCGATGAAGTCCACCAAGATTTGAGATTTGATAGCGGTTCGGGGTCGATACTCAGTATTGTACCCGCTGATTTCTATGGCCCATTTGGCCAATCGACCCGAAAGCTCGGGTTTGTGCAAAATATTTCGAAGAGGATAAGTTGTTACAACATGTATCGGATGACACTGGAAATATGGTTTTAGTTTCCTAGAGGCGCTTATTAAAGCAAGCGCTAATTTTTCTAAGTGTGGATATCTAGTTTCGGCCTCTCCTAAGGTTCGACTGACATAATAAATAGGGAATTGCGTACCTCGTTCTTCTCAAATCATGACTCCACTTACTGCTATCTCCGAGACAGCTAAGTATAAGTATAGTTGTTCGTCCACTTTCGGGGTATGAAGCATCGGAGTGCTCGATAAATACCCTCTTTAGCTCCTCCAAAGCCTGCTGGCATTCCGGAGTCCATGCAAAGTTGCTTTTCTTCTTAAGTAGTGAGAAAATTCGGTGGCTCCTATATGAGGATCTCGAAATAAATTGTCCTAGGGCGGTTGTACGTCCCGTTAGCCTCTGCACGACCTTTACATTATCTACTACCATGATATCCTCGATAGCTTTGATTTTATCGGGGTTGATCTCGATTCCCCGATTGGACACCATGAAACCAAGAAACTTGCCCGAGCCAACCTCGAATGCACATTTTTCGGGGTTGAGCTTCATATTGTACTCCCTCAGTATATCAAAAGTTTCCTGCAAATGCTTTAAATGATCCTCTACTCGCATGGACTTAACTAACATGTCATCATTATAAACTTCCACTGATTTTCCTTTTTGTTTTTCGATCATTCGGTTTACTAGGCGTTGATAAGTTGCACCAGCATTTTTTAGACCGAATGCCATTACGTTATAACAGTAGGTACTGTACTTAGTGATAAACGAGGTCTTTTCCTGGTCCTCCGGGTTCATCTGTATCTGGTTGTACCCGGAGTAGGCATCGAGAAAACTGAGAGTCTCGTGGACGGCTGTGGCATCGATCATACGATCGATATTAGGCAAAGGAAAAGAATCCTTAGGGTATGCTTTGTTCAGGTCTTTATAATCTATACACATTCTAAGTTTGTTTCCCTTCTTAGGGACTACCACCACATTTGCTAGCCATGCAGGGTATTTTACTTCTCGAATGGATCCTATTTTAAGAAGTTTGGTTACCTCGTCCTTGATGAAGGCATGTTTGACCTCGGACTGGGGCCTTCTTGTTTTCTTTACCGGATGGAATTTCGGATCCAAGCTTAGTCTATGAGTGGTTATTTCCGGTGGGATCCCTGTCATGTCAAGATAGGACCAAGCGAAACAGTTCATGTTAGCTATAAAAAATTGAATAAGCTTTTTCCTAAGCTCGAGATCTAACCCCGTGCCCAGGTATACCATGCTGTCGCGCCCCTCTTTCTCGCGAAATCGGGTTTCGACATTGACAACTCTTTTAAAAAGGGAGGAAGGGTTATTAAAATAGAAGAATCTCCACCTAACGGATTAAGATGCGTTAGGGCACCTATTTGCAAATAACTCAGGTTTACTAGTTTGCGTCATCAAAGATCGGGTAAGGGATAAAATTACCTCGAAGAGAAGGTGTTAGGCACTCCTCGAGGTCCACAATAGTGGGTCCCGGCCGGACTCAAATCATGTGAATTAGTCTAAGAGAAAAGAAACAATTTGGACAAAGAAAGAACTATTTTAACATGAATGGGAAAGGGGGGTCCAAAGTTTTTTAGCCTAAAGGATCACCCCGTGCAACATAAATAATACTTCGTAACTCCCTTAAGACGGGGTGTTACTCATATTATTTAGCGGGCGCAGACTATCATCTCCTGTTACCTGATTACTATCTTTAAGTTGTTTACCTAAAGCGCCCTATTTGATTCTAAGTCGTACCATATGCATGCACTACTTGTCCCATGCCTATGGTCCATGAGGCATTTGGACCTCTATTTCAGGGCAGTTCTAGACCTTAACTTAGGTTGCTCAAAAGAAGAAAACTAGGCGACATACAAAAAACAGTTAGGATTTTCAAATAGAAAAATGTATGGGCTCAAGTTACCCTTCGCGTTTAGACATCAAATGCACGCCAAACTGATTAGCATTAACAGGTTTTATTAATTGCAAAATCCTATAGGTAAGATATCTATGTGATATTGACGAAAGAGCAGACAGTCGTATACAAAGTCAATTTCTTAATACGATTATTAGGAACTACAAAGTTTGCCTACTGATTTTAGCATGATACAATTAAGCCTACCAGCATGGTATCTATGTGTTCTGTGCGATAGTAAATAGTGGCAGGTCACAGAAACAAACCTAGAATTATTTGTTTTAATCTTATAGGCATGTTTTCTAATGAAGGTAACAGCACAGAAAATGGGCATCAACAACAATTAAACAGATTCAGGCGTACATTCTATAACTTGATCCAGTTTGAATCCAATAGGTATGATTTCTATAATCTGAACAGTTTTGAATCCTATAGACATGATTTCTACAATCTGAACAGTTTTTGAATCCTATAGACATGATTTCTATCATCTGAACGAAATAGTATGCAAGCAGGAATTCACACACACATCGGACCATACCATTTCCATAGGCATGGTTTGTAACGGAACATTATTGAGCCAAACATTAAGCCTATGGATATGGTTGCTAACACATAATGACCAAACACAATAAGATACTTAGAAGCATGATATATAACATATAACATCCAACATCACATCATTAACCCTATAGGCAGGATTTCTACCCCCACTTTATAGCAAGTATAAAATAAGAACCCTTTCCCTTTTTTACTAATACCCCAGAATTGTTATTACAAATAATTATTACATACCAGAATTTAATGAATGAATTACAAGGTAAGTAAAACTATAGGGAGCCTACAGCTAGCCCAAATACACCTGGACTGGCCAGGCCTTCAACTCTCAGTAGTTCCAAAAACCCATGTTCATAGATACACAATAACCAGTAGTGAATGATTCACCCATATTTCAAGGATAAGCATACAGAACCCAAATCTCTAATGTGTCAGAGTTCCCAAGGGCTTCAGAAACCCAGGGCAGTGCTCACACTAGAGAAAATGATCAAAAATAGTTTAAGGAAGACTAGGGACCAAATCCTAGTGTGTCAGAGTTCACAAGGGTCTCATATGAACCCTGAGCAGTGCTCACACTAGGGAGGGCAGAGGACAGAACCTAAATAGCTTTGGCTTTTAGCCAACAAAGAATGAGAATTCATGAGAGTAGGATGGGATTAGGGGATACACTTAAGGACAGAATCACATATAGAGCATGTACAAACAAATAGCAAACATATTTGAACCTAAGCATACTTAATCAAGTTTTTAAGAATTAACAAAGTCACATGCTAATAAGGCCAGTTTATAAATATGTTCACAGTGATAACAAAGACTGCAGATCAGACTAAGTCATAGAAAGAAAGCTCATTGATTAACAGTAGGTCAGGAACACACTAATTAGTATTAGGACCTGATTAAACAATTTAGCAGAGGTATCATAACATAGTGAGCACAGGACCAAACAAGTCACATGGTGACATGTTCAATAAACAAACTGATAAATCTGGTAAGGCTCACATAACTAAACAGTCCTTAGGAAAGGTATGAAGGCATTTAAGGCTAAATAATAGCCCTAAATTACACAGAGTTAGGCAGATTCAAACTAAGTTCAACATGTCTTAAATTTAGGTAATAACATTTGGGGTAACATGGTTTGATAACAGTAACACATTAAGCAGGTAATCATAATGGAATAGCAAAGGATTCAATAAACTCACCAGTTAAGATGAAACAGGAAACAGGAATCCAACAGTGTAGCAATTGTTACCAACAGAAGCAAAATAATTGAGGATTTCTGGCATTGGTTTCCAGCCGGCCAGGAATCAAAAGCACAAAGTAGTATTGCTAGGAGTGAAAAAATTTGAGTTCTAAACTTTATTTCAAAGGGGAGTGGGGAGGGGTTCGAATAATGTCTAGCATTAAAGAATTCCCTCACTTAAATACTGAGGTCAGTGTTTAAATCAGTAGGGTTGAACCCTAAGTTTTAGGTGAAAAAATGCACAAAACCAGTAGGAAATAAGGTAAAGAATCACATCAGGCAGACAAGAGATCATTGTAAAAGGAATACTCAATCGAGCCAGATTTGATTCAAGTAAAAAGGGTTGGAAATCCTAAATTAGGTAAACCCTGAAATTAGCAGAGAATAATGTCAAAGAATCATGTATTAACACATACAGATGAACGTAGACAGGGATTATTCAAAAGAGACATGAAATTGAACCATATTAGTTTGAGTAAAAAGGGACTAAAATCCTAATTTTGGGTAAAACACAAAATTAGTAAGATTAAAGGAAAATAACACATATTAGCACAAAATAAACATATATAGGAACTTAAAAAGGAAACTTATAATCGAACCAGATTTGGTTCAAGTAAAAGGGGTTTGAAACCCTAAATTAGGTAAGTCACAAAATCGGCAAAAATCAACAGACCCATAAGTAATAGAGAAAATATAGACGAAGAAATGTTAAAAAAAACAGAGTTTGAACTAGATTTGGTTCAAATCAAAGAAGATCTGAAACCCTAACCTTTAGGGCTTAGTGCGAATCAAGAGAGATATGAGAGAATCATCACAAATAACATACTTGGACTCGAGATTTGTCCGGATTCAAAAGATAAACACAGATTTGGACGGAATCAAATCGGGGTACTTGCCATATTTAGGCAAGTACCTAAGTTATTCCAGAATCTAGCACCAAATAAGGGAAGAACCCTAAAATGGTAAGGGAATAGGGTAAAAATCCCATTAGGGCCAGGATTTGGGAGGATTTGGGTGAGACGGCGGCGTTAGGTTTCAACAGAGGAGGGGAAATGAGGGCGGAGGTTTTAGAAAAGTAAGGATTAGGGTAGAGAGGAGGGATATAAGGGAAGGGGGTCGTTAGTTGTGGGCCGTTGATCATTTTTGATCAACGGCCAGGATTTAGGCGGATTAGGGTTGGGTTTAATGAATGGGTAAGGGTAATAGGGTTAGGGGTATTGGGCTTGGGCTGGTTTGGGTAGTTTTATGTCCGAATCAGTTATAGAATTAGGGCCAGATTTTAAATACCCGATTTTAATAAATAATAATTTATAAAAATAATAGATAAATAACAAAATATATTATTTGTGAATGCAAATGATTAAAAACAATTTTTTAACATTATAAAAAATATAAAAGTTATATTTTTGCATAAATAAAATAATTATAAGTACATATGGGCTATTATTGCAAAATGTACAATTTAGCCTAAAAATTCAAATATAATTATAACAAAATGTAAATAAAATATTTAAAACCTAATATGGATGTAAATTAAAAGTGTAGATGATAAAATCATCACAAAAATAATTTATAAGGTAATTAATAGATATTTATATAATAAAATATAGGAATATATTAATTTAAAACCTTTTAAAACAATAGAAAATTATGAAAAATGCTTGTATATGATTGTAGATCAAATGATGGTGCATATGCACTATTTTGAAAGTGTAATATATATATATATATATATATATATATATATATATATTTGAAAATATGAGGGAAAAATTGGGTATCAACAGTTGCCCTCTTTACCCGGGAAGGATGAAAGAGTTGTCGGGTAAAGAAATGATGACGAATTTTGACTGAATGAGGTGTTTTGAAAAATATAGGCCGCACCCTGGTCTCTGAGCTACATACGTATCCCTGGTTATGCATGAATCATGCCATGTGTAGTTCTGGATCCGACAGTTGAATAAATCGATGGAATTGCTGTAAGAATGGACTGAATATTCTGGATATGACAGGTTGAGAATGGTTACGGATATTTGAGTGGGCATCAGGTGAGAATAAGTAACGGATGGTGGTCGTTTGCGTTTGAAATAATTGAAGGATATGAACGTTAAATGGAAACTGTAGCGAAGATTGCTCCCGTTATGAGAACGGTTACTTCCTGGATTACTTGCGAACTCAGAATACAATGCATGCATATAGATTATCGCATAAATTTAAACATGATGCAAATTCCCTTTGGACCATGGAGATCGTCCTTGGACGGTGAGGATGACGTCCTTAGACCATGATGTCCCGGTCCATGAATTGTGCGGTAAAGGATTCGCAGGCTATGAAATGATGTTCTCGAGCTATGAAGATAGTGCCTCTGAGCCATGATGCCTTTGAATAATGATGTGCAAAATTAAGAGATCATTAGTCCATGGCATGGTGTCTCCCGGCTATGAGGATGATACCTTCGGACTATGATGCCTTCGGACAAATTGGCTATGTATCAGGCCATGAGATGCAGAGATATGATGCTTGAGATAAAACAAGACAGAGCTTAGCCCTGTGTAGAGTCGGGAGCAGAGCTTAGTCCCGAGAGAAGAGAATAATGCAAGGTTTGGAGCAGAGCAACATTTGTGGTTATGCAAGGAGAGACAACGCTTAGTCTCATGCAATGAGAAGGCAATGCTTAGCCTTGTGAAGTTGAGGAGGCAGGGCTTAGCCTCATGTAAGATGGAGACATTGCTTGGTCTCATGCAAGGGGAAGGCAATGGTTAGCCTTATGCAGTTAAGGAGGCAGGGCTTAGCCTCATGCCAGATGTGAGACAATGCTTAGTCTCATGCAATGGGAAGGCAGAGCTTAGCCTTATACAATTGAGGAGGCGAGGCTTAACCTCATGCAAGATTTGAGACAATGCTTAGTCTCATGCAAGGAAAGGCAGAGCTTAGCCTTATGCAGCTAAGGAGGCAGGGCTTAGCCTCATGCAAGATTTGATACAATGCTTAGTCTCATGCAATGGGAAGATAGAGCTTAGCCTTATGCAATTGAGGAGGTAGTGCTTAGCCTCATGCAAGATTTGAGACAATGCTTAGGCTCATACAATGGGAAGGTAGAGCTTAGTCTCGTGTAGGGGAAGGCAGTGCTTAGCCTTAGCCTTATGCAAAATGGGAGACAATGCTTAGTCTTATGCAAGAGGGGGCAGGGCTTAGCCTTGTGCAATTGAGGAGGCAGGGCTTAGCCTCATGCAAGATGGGAGACAATGCTTAATCTCATGAAATAAGAGACAGTGCTTAGTCTCATGCAGTTGAGGAGGCAGGGCTTAGCCTTATGCACGGAAAGGAAATGCTTAGCCTTAAGCAGGAAAAAGAAATGAGTGATAGCAGAGTATTTCTTAGCTGGAGATTTGTTTGCGTTTGGAAGCTTTGTCATTATGAAGATAGTGATTCCGAGATGTGCCCAAATTTGAGAATATTTCCTGTTCCTGCATCCAAAGTACAATCGTGAGTTTTACGGGGGAAGGTTGATTCGTGCCTTCACCTGCCTGCTTTGCTTTGCTCTGTATCGAAGTCCTGCTTGAGTTACCACGGGTAGCATCTGGCTGTTTCATAAAAATAAAGAGGGTCCTCCTCAAAATTCTGCCCCAGTTACCTAGACGAATTTCTGGCTATTCCGCATACGGTGCCATTGGCTGAGCTTGCCCCAGAATTTTGAGGGTCCTCCTCGAAATTCTGCCCCAGTTTTCGATAATGGGGAAAATGAAAATTTTATTAAATTGTGAACGAACCACAGGGCTACCTATGTATCCCATCTTAAACAAGAATCAGGTCAAGTGTAGTTCAGTTACATCATAAGTAGAAATGCAAACCGTTTAAACATAGTATCTTTTGACTGCATCTGAATTGATAGGCTTTGGCCAAATTTCTCTATCCATCTCTGCGAGTATGAGTCCCCCTCCTGTTAGTAACCTGTGAACCATATAAGGCCCTTGCCAGTTGGGTGAGAATTTTCCTTTGGCTTCATCCTGATGTGGAAAGATCTGTTTCAGCACCAGCTACCCCGGTGCGAACTGTCTAGGTTTGACCCTTTTGTTGAAAGCTCTGGACATTCTGTTTTGATAGAGTTGACCATGACATATTGCATTCATTTTTTTCCTATCTATGAGGGCTAATTGCTCATAGCAGCTTCTTATCCATTCTGCATCACTAAGTTCAGCTTCTTGTATGATTCTCAAAGAAGGAATTTCTACCTCGGCGGGGATGACGGCTTCAGTACCGTAGACCAATAGATAAGGAGTTGCCCTTGTTGATGTACGAACTGTGGTACGGTATTCTAATAAGTCGAATGGTAACTTCTCATGCCACTGTTTGTGATTCTCTACCATCTTACTTAGAATCTTCTTGATATTCTTGTTAGCGGCCTCCACGGCTCCATTCATCTGGGGTCGGTATGCTGTGGAGTTTTTGTGCTTGATTTTGAAGGTTTCACACATCGCTTTCATTAGATCACTGTTGAGATTGGCGGCATTGTCAGTGATGATGGATTCTGGAACCCCGAATCGGCAAACAATACGATCCTTGACAAATCTGCGACGACTTTCTTGGTTACAGCTTTGTAAGATGCAGCTTCAACCCACTTTGTGAAATAGTCGATGGCCACTAGAATGAACCTGTGCCCGTTTGAAGCGGTGGGCTCGATTGGTCCGATGGCATCCATTCCTCGGGCAACAAAAGGCCAAGGTGCGCTTGTTGCATTAAGTTCATTTGGAGGTACCTGTATCATATCTGCGTGTATCTGGTACTGATGACATTTATGGACATACCGGATGCAGTCTGTTTCCATAGTCATCCAAAAGTATCCGGCTCTGAGTATCTTCTTAGCTAGGATGAAACCATTCATATATGGGCCGCAGGTTCTGGCATATATCTCTTCAAGTAGTTTGGAGGCTTGTTTGGCATTAACACACCGTAATAGCCCAAGATCAGGAGTTCTTCTATACAGAATTCCTCTGTTTTGGAAGAAATGGTTGGACAACCTCCGAAGTGTGCATTTCTAAGTGTGGTTTGCATGCTCTGGATATTCTCCTTTTGCCAGATATTCCCTAATATCGTGGAACCATGGATTCCCATCTGTTTCTTCTTCAACATGAGCATAATAAGCTGGCCGATTATGGATTCTTACCAGAATAGGATCGATGAAGTTCTTGTACGGGTGTTGTATCATGGAGGACAAAGTGGCCAGTGTATCTGCGAATTCATTCTGGATTCTGGGGACATGTCGGAATTCTATCTTCGTGAACCTCTTCATCATCTCTTGTACTTGATGCAATTATTGTAGTATCTTGGTATTCTTTGTAGCCCATTCTCCTTGTACCTGGTGCACCAGCAGGTCTGAATCACCAATCACCAGCAATTCCTAGATATTCATGTCGACAACCAAATTGAGTCCTAATATGCAGGTTTCATATTCCGCCATATTATTGGTGCATAAAAACCTAAATTTTGCGGACACCGGATAATGTTGACCGGTTTCTGACACCAAAACGGCTTCGATACCGACTCCTTTAAAATTTGCAGCTTCATCGAAAAACATTCTCCAACTGTCGTAGGATTCAACAATATCTTCTGCTATGAAAGACACTTCTTCATCAGGAAAATACATTTTCAGTGGTTCATATTCTCCTGCTATAGGATTTTCTGCAAGATGATCTGCTAATGCTTGTCCCTTGTCTGCCTTCTGAGTTACATAGATGATGTCGAACTCACTCAACAATATTTTTCATTTGGCCAGCTTTCCTATAGGCATAGGCTTCTGAAAGACGTACTTAAGTGGATCCATTCTCGATATGAGATATGTGGTATAAGCACAAAAGTAGTGCCTCAATTTCTGGGCTATCCATGTCAGAGCATAGGAGGTACATTCTAGTAGAGAGTACTGTGCTTCATAGGGTGTGAACTTCTTACTCAGTTAATATATGGCCTGCTCTTTTCTCCCTGTCTTGTCATGTTGTCCCAAGACACAACTGAAAGCCCCATCTAGTACGGAAAGGTAGAGTAGTAGTGGTCTACCAGGTTCTAGCGGGACTAGGACTGGTGGTGTGGACATGTATTCCTTGATTTTGTCAAAAGCCTTCTGACAATCTTCAGTCCAGCTAGTGGCGGCATCCTTCTTCAACATTTTGAAAATTGGTTCACATATTACAGTCGATTGGGATATGAAGCGGCTGATGTAGTTGAGACGTCCTAAGAAACTCATCATGTCCTTCTTGTTCTTTGGTGGTGGTTAATCCTGGGTAGTCTTGACCTTTAATGGGTCTAGCTCAATTCTTTAGTGGCTGACGATGAACCCTAATAAATTTCCTGTGAGGACCCCGAAGGCACATTTTGCGGGATTCAATTTCAAATTGTACCTCCGAAGCCGATCAAAAAATTTTCTCAAGTCTGCTATGTGATATGTACTCTTCTTGGATTTGATGATGACGTCATCCACATACACCTCTATCTCCTTGTGTATCATGTCGTGGAAAATAGTTGTCATGGCCCTCATATAAGTGGCCCCAACATTCTTCAGACCGAACGACATCATTTTATAGCAGTACACTCCCATGGTGTGACAAACGCCATTTTTTCGGCATCTTCTTCATCCATCTAGATCTAATGATATCCGCGAAGCAATCTACAAAGGATTGGAGTTCATGCTTAGCGCAATTATCGATCAGTATGTGTATGTTTGGTAGTGGGAAATCATCCTTGGGACTTGCTCTGTTTAAATCCCGATAGTCGACACACACCCTGACTTTCCCGTCTTTCTTCGGAACATGCACAATGTTGGCTAACCAAGTTGGATATTCAACTACCCTGAGGACCTTAGCTTTGATCTGCTTGGTGACTTCTTCCTTGATTTTTAGACTCATGTCTGGTTTGAACTTTCTGAGTTTCTGCTTTACTGGTGGACACATTGGATTGGTAGGTAGCTTGTGAGACACTATGGACGTGCTCAGCCCGGTCATATCATCATATGACCATGCGAAAATGTCTTCCTACTCTCTTAAGAAACGAGTTTACTCTTTCTTCTCTGATGGTGACAAGTGAATTCTTATGCGTGTTTCTTTGACGGTTTCAGAATCTCCCAAGCTTACTACCTCAGTCTCGTCCAAATTGGACTTAGGTTTGTTCTCAAAATTCTAAACTTCTCTGACGATTTTCTCAGGTATCACATCTTCTTCTTCTATCTCTTCCGAGTCACTATCCTTATGTTGCGTTGTCTCATTACATGTCACAGTCGTTGGTTCATCAAGGTAAGAAATAGTAATGTTGTAGAGAGAAAGATAATAATAATAAAACATCAAGCTGTTGATAAGTATTGAAACGTCAAACAAAGAAAATTTTAATGACTTCAAACATGTTTTCTAAAGAACAATACTGAAAGGAAAGAAAAAATATTTTAAACAAAAATACTCAAAAGGAATTGTTTTCAAAATGAATGACACTAGCAGCCATGCTACCCCGGGACTCGTCGGGCCCTGGATAGTGTGGCAGTCCAGTTCCTGAGAACAGCTCCCTTCTCCACTGTCTGGATGACGAGGCCTTCTTTCTCCTCCTCCTCAACTATCACACTGCAATCCATGTCTTCATCTTCTAATAACAGATTCCTTAAGATAGCTAGAACTTTATCTTCTTCAAATCCCCACATCATGTCGTCATGATGAAAGGATTGGCTCAAATGTGGTATCGGCTGCTCAAGAGGGTAATAAGGACCATGCCATGGCGTCGACCAATCATCATACTCCTACCAGCCCTTTACCGGGTTCATACCTTGCCCACGCTAGTATGCTTTCTATTTTGCTGCTCCACCACTTGTCTTTCTTAATTGCCTTGACGTGCTCAATGCGATGATAAGTCTCCCCACCTAACTTCCTTCTATTTTCCATGACCGGAACAGTTTGGTTGGTATAAATGGGATTACTCCCATCTACATGAATGATCACCTCCTGATGATTCCATTCGAACTTTACATCCTGGTGCAAAGTAGAAGCCACGGCCCTGGCAGCATGTATCCAAGGTTGTCCCAATAACAGATTGTATGAGGCGGATATGTCTAGCACTTGAAATTCAACATCAAACCAAGTCGGGCCCATCTGCAAGCATAGATTGGTTTCCCCCATTGTGGCCCTTTGAGACCCATCGAATGCCTTCACATTCATATTCCATGCTCGTATTTCATGAAAACCTTTACCCAACCTTTTCAGAGTAGTCCGCGGACAGATGTTAATACTGGACCCTCCATCTATCAAAACCATAGCAATGAATTTATCCTCACATTGTATCGTGATGTGCAGCGCCTTGTTGTGGCTTAATCCCTCTAGTGGCAGTTCGTCTTCATGAAAGGTGATCTTATGGCTCTCCAGTACTTGCCCTACCATGTTATCCATCTCCCCACTAGTGATATTGTTAGGTATGTAAGCTTCATTCAATACCTTTATCAAGGCATTCCTATGTGCCTCGGAATTCTGCAGTAATGATAGGATGGATATCTGAGCAGGAGTTTTGTTCAGATGGTCTACCACAGAATATTCTCTCACTTGTACCTTTCTTCAAAGATCATCCGGGCCAGTTTCGATGATGGATTGCTTGGAAGCAGCTTCTCTACTCGTTCCTCCCAAATTCTTAGGTGTATAAATTCTACCAGTCCTGGCCATTCCTTGTGTTGCACCAGATTCTTCCATTTTTGCTTTTCCTTTCCTCCTGGCTTCTGTAACATAGTCCCAGGGCACGACATTGGATTTAAAGAGCGGTGTGGATGCTACCGTCACAGTGAATGGTGTGGCTACTTCTACTTCGAATGGAGCAGGTGTAGCTGCAGGTGTTGTTTCCACCTCGAACGGGGTTGGTGCGGCTACTTCAACTGGTGGCTGTATCTGTACCACAATAGGACTAAGAGTGACCGCAGGTTTCTTTGGGTCATCCACTTCTCGAATAATCCCAATCGACCCTTCTGGGTCCCATTCTTCATCAGTCTCTATCACATTTACTCCCTCGCCCCTATGACTCGGGAGGGGATTTTTGCGGACGTTAGGTGCAGCCTCCTTTGCTTGTATAATCTTGGTATCGATTAGTGTCTGGATTTTGTCTTTCAGGATGCGACATTTATCAATGGTATGACCTTTCATGCTGGAGTGGTAGGCACATGCTTTGTTTGGACTGATCCATTCAGAGGAGTTTTCCATGGCAACAGTGGGAATAGGGATGACATATCCAGTAGCTTTCAGTCTCTCGTATAATTGATCGATGGGTTCAGCAATAGGGATGTATTGTCTGGGTGGCCTGCGGTTGAAATTTGGTCTGGGTTTCTGATAGTTTTGGCGGGCTGGCGGTGAGTGATAATATGCTGGTTGGGTGTTATAAGTGTGGTAGGTAGTGGCGGGTTGTGGATATCTGGGAGGTGAAGGCTGATATGTGGGTGGAGGTGTTTGGTATGTAAGAGGAGATTTTGGACCTTGGGCTGCCATCACGGCCCCTACTTCTTTCTTCTTGGATATACCCCCTGACTACAATGCTTTGTTTGTAGCCTGTAATGCCCAAAAATTAGTTACCATTCCGCTCTTGATCCCTTCTTCAATCCTTTCCCCTAGCTTGATGATGTCGGAGAATTTGTGGTTCTCGTTAAACATTAACCTTTCATAGTATTGTGGATCCTGGGCCCGGACGAAGAACTTGTTCATCTGCTCTTCTTCCAACGTCGGCCTTACTTTTGCGGCTTCTGATCTCCATCGAGTAGCATATTCGCTGAAAGTTTCTGTTGGCTTCTTCTTGAGATTCTGTATGTAGAAGACGTCTGGTGCATTCTCCGTATTAAACCTGAATCGATCCATGAAATTTGATGCCATGCTTACCCAACTAACCCACTTCTTGGGATTTTGACTGATGTACCAAGATAGGACGTCCCCAGTGAGACTTCTTATGAACAGCTTCATATGAATCCTCTCATCCTTTCCAACTCCTACGAGCTTGTCACAGTATGTCCTTAGATGCACCTTTGGGTCACTTGTTCCGTCAAACATCTCGAACTTAGGAGGTTTGTAACCCTCCGGCAGTTCTACATATGGTTGAATACACAGATCTTCATAATTCAAATCCTTAATGCATTTACCCACTTCGACACCCTAGACTCGGCTTGTGATCTTCTTAAGTTCCTCTGCCATATTCTTGATGAGCAGGTCCTTCTCGGCGGATTCCGGTGTGTATGGGGTTTGTTGAGTGGGGTGAGGTAGGGTTTCTACATATATGGGGTTGTTTTGGTGGATACCGGGGATTTGGGTGTAGTTATGATCATTGGTTGAGTTCTGCGGATCGGGGGTAGATTGCGGTGTATTTTGAGGAGTATGGTAGGTAGTAGTTTGTAGATACTGAGTCAGAAGATGTTGGTGTTGAGGAGGAGTTGGCACTGGTGGAGGGTTAGGATTTTGAGGAGGTGTGGCGTATTGATGAGGTGCGGGAGGGTTTTGTAGATGTTTGTTTTGGTGTGTTTTGAGGAGGTGTTGGGTTTTGGGCATTCTGTTGGTTAATATCCGGGACGTTTAAGGTGAGGGAGAGGTTTGCCAAGTTGCGGACCTGCTCAAGTTCCCCTTGCAATTCCAGTATTTTCTGCTCCAACCGTAGAACCAAATCATTCTGTGCCGGAGTACTCTGACCATCTGATGTTTCAATATTTTCCGCATGCGCAGTGTTATCTTTCCTGATACCACTTACGTTATCCATCTTAGCCTTTCCCTTACTTTTAGGATCACTTGGAGGAGGAGGAAGAGGAGGGCCTCTGGATCTGGTATGATACGCTGGTGATGCCAGTATGCAAGAACCAACCTTAGGGGATGGGAATAATCAAAATAAAGAAAAGCAAAAAGGTAAACAAGTCAGTAGGGGATTTTGGAAGGATATTTGCGGTATTTAAACATGTATTGCGGAATTATAAATTCACGTCCTAATTTTGGGGACCTCATTGTGCCTGAGGTAGGCCTAGAGACACATAGATTTGGAGAAACTTGATGCCGATAACTGCCTCATTTCATTAATATAATAAATAAATCAAACCTCTAAAATAACAATAATTGCTAGTGGCATTTTCCTTATTATAATCAATTTCTAAAACGACTCTAGAAAAGCAAGTAAACAATAATTCTAATCTACTTGGTCCCGGAGGGACCCTCTCCAAGCTTGGCCTTCTTGGCCCCATCGATCAGATTCCCCAGGTCGCGCATGTCCAGCAGCAGATACACCCTTGCTAGGTGTCCTCCTTCGCTGCCCTCTGCATTCTGACAATCCACGATCCTTTTCCTCATCTTCCCTTCAAGTTCCATCAGACCCTGCTCTAAGTACTCCAACCTCTCCGTTGATTTTGTAGCAATTTCCCTCCATTTATTGATTGATTCCATGTCTACCTTGTGTTGTTCCAAGTGTCTGGCCTCAGACTCAAGGATTCTCTTGCGCAACCTCTTGTATTTTACCTGTGATTCGGTAGCTTCATCTATGACCCTATTTCCTCGATCGACCCCTGGCTCGGCTTCTCCCGCTATGTCATCATCCAACCATAATAGGTAGAAATACACATGAACGACGTGGTACCGATCTGGCTCGATGGTATCCTTCTCCACAATAATCTTCAGATACCACAAGTGTCACGACCCAACTGGAGGGTCATGACTAGCACCCGGGCCATACTTGCCGAGCACCAACGTACATTTTATCTAACCTTCCTTATTATCTTTAAGGGCCGACAAGATCAATATAAATAGTAGACATGGATCATGAACATCCAACAATGAAAGATAATGTCATGAACATACATAACATGGGACGACAAGACTGTCAAGAAACTATATATAAGGTACGAGCTATCATGATGCCATAAAAGACTATACAACAAAAATCTGCCGAAAAGGCATTCTAAACCATACATAAGTCGACACCTGTCTATGAGCCTCTAAAGGAACATAAGTACTACAACATTGCCGGAACAGGGCCCCGACATACCCATAATGTCTATAACAAAAATGCATACCAAGACCACGGCAAGTCCGGAGAAGGGATCTCGCCAATAACCGCTGAACTGGACAGCCTACTGTGGTGGGGGAGCTACGTCTACCTGTCTATCAGGACCTGCAGCACGACATGCAGCGTCCACAAATAAAAAGGACGTCAGTACGAATAAAGTACTGAGTATGTGAGGCAAGAAAGCATAAGTAAGAACAGTAATGTAAACAGGGATAGAGAATATACAACCTGTGACATCTGGGTACCTCTGAGGGCTACTGACATGAAATACATGATACATACATATATATACATAAACTTTTAAAACATACGCCTTTGTGGGCATCACCATCATCATATCGTACCCGGCCATAATAGGCTCGGTAAAATGTACCCGGCCATCATAGGGCTCGGTAGAATCGTACCCGGCCACGTGGAGCTCGGTAAAACCCAACTGATCAGTGGTTGCACAATAGGTGCCATACCCGGCCGACTATAGCGCGGCTCGGTAGAGTAAAATAGATACATATATATGATGCATGCTGGACTCATTGGAATCACATTTTGAACCTTTCGGAGTGACGTAAGGTCGGTATCCTTCGTACACGTTATTAGGATTAACTCTTCATCAAGAAACTTATAAGAATCAGGAACTACCAACAACATTGATAATATAAGAATAAGAGAAGTAACATCAATATCAATCATTTCATAAGAAGGGCAGCAATGTAAGTACTGCTGGCTTCTAAGAGTAGAGTATCTTTGGGAGCTCGTTCATTATATTATGTACAATCGGAGTCGTGCAAAAGAATGAAGGGGATAGCCTCACATACCTTGTATATACTGCCCAACCTCAAGCTATGCAAATGTCACAACTCCTTAGTCTACAATAAGACAAATGACATTATCATTATCGTTTAAGCGTCGTAACTATTATGTATCGACCACAACCTATTTTACGATGAAACGGACAGCACCTCCCCTATTTATATGACTTCCCACAAGTCAATACAATCACCAAACAGCCCAAACAACATCATTAATAATCATATTGAGCCTCCAAAACAGTCCACCAACCAACAACATTACTACCAAGCCTTTCGATATATATTTCACAAGTTCTAGCTTCAACGACTTAGCTGCAACTTGGATAATCTTAAATATATATAGAGTAAGAGGTTCCTTACCTTTAAACAGAAAGAACAACTCCAATTTGACCTTAATTTTCCACGAAATATCCCTTCAATTCTGCCACAAGAACAAGGAAGCGAAACTAGCAATTAATTCGGGTTTTTCGGCACTAGAATTACTTTAGAAGACTTGAAATCACCTAGGGTTGATATTAAAAACTTGAAGGTGTATTTACAGGACATAAAACACTTAAAACAACCTCCCACACGAGCTGGAACAACACAAAAATCAGCAACAACAAGAAGAACAAGAAACTTACTAGCGCCACGGGATTCCCGACATTTGATTTGTGTTGTTTGCCCTTTGTTTGGGTCTTGGATCATGAGAGAACCTTGAGAGACTGTTTTTAGGGTTATAAGGTCTGAATATAATGAAAAATAATGACTTAAAACGGGGTTGAGGTATCTTATATATGTCCATATGTCTTAAACCGCCTTTGTGGGCCCCATAGAGAGTAGCTTGGCGCACTCTCACGAAAACGCGAATATCTCTCTATTCCGAGATTGTATCGATGAACGGTTTAATGCGTTGGAAACTAGACTCATAGATCTTCAATTTGATAGGTAGATCACCCCATAATTCAAAGAACATTGGGAGAAAAATGCAGTAACATTTGACCTAAAGTTTAAGTAAAATTATAAAGCTAGGTTGCGACAACTTTTATCGACTTTTGTTTCATAACTCGCTTGACTTCAAGACTTATGATGCGGATATTATATGATTCAAATACATTAAAACAAGACCTCTTGGGACAATTAATCACCTCTAGTGTTACCCGAAAATACGGGTTACAACATCCTTGATTCGTTTAACTTCAAATACTTGTTAACCACTCTTATACACCCTTGTATCGTTTAAGACCAATAGGATTAACTTCTTATCATCTCAAAGATAATCTCTTCTTGGATTTACGTCGACTAACTTACGGCGTGATCTATGGTATGCGAATTTGGGTTGTAACACCCTCTCCCCCTTAGGAACATTCGTCCTCGAATGTAAGGGTTTATGGGGTGTCTAACTCATTGTGGATTCAGACGGAGATTTCCGGCTGAGTTTCCCCTATAAAATGGACACTAGCCAAACTTGCAAGCAGTTAAACCTAACCTATGGACTTACAAAACTATACAAAGCATTATGGGTATGTACATTATCTGCATATTACCATTTTGTATTAAAAAAAGAGTATTCACAAGCTATTGCTTACCTCATAGAGCCGTTTCACCTTATAATGCGTCCTTCTTTCCCCCGGCATCCTCGTTATCTTCACTCTGGAATAGGTAAGGGTATTTAGACTTCATCTCCTCTTCTGCTTCCCATGTCATTTCTTCTATATTCTTGTTCCTCCATAATACTTTCACGGAAGCTACATCCTTTGTTCTCAGCTTGCGGACTTGTCGATCTAATATAGCCACTGGCACTTCATCATATGATAGATCCTTTGTAACTTGTACATCTTTGATAGGGACGACCCGAGAAGGGTCTCCAATACATTTCCTCAACATAGATATATGGAATACCGGGTGGACAAATTCCAATTCAGATGGCAATTCTAACTCGTAAGCAACCTGTCCAATTCGTCGAAGAATTTTCTATGGCCCAATATACCACGGACTCAACTTACCCTTCTTCCCAAAATGCATAACACCCTTCATCGGCGAGATCTTCAGGAAAACCCAATCACCAACCTCAAATTCCAGATCACGACGTCGGACGTCGGAATAAGACTTTTGCCTGCTTTATGCCGTCCTCAGTCGCTCTTGTATCACTTTCACCTTCTCAATGGCTTGGTGAATCAAATCTGGCCCATATAATTCTGTCTCACCGACTTCGAACCATCCAACTGGTGATCTACATCTCCTCCCATACAGTGCCTCATACGGGGCCATTTTAATACTGGAATGGTAGCTATTATTGTAGGCAAATTCTATAAGTGCCAGATGGTCATCCCAATTCCCCTTGAAATCTAGAACACATGCTCGTAGCATATCTTCAAGCGTCTGGATGGTACGTTTAGCCTGTCCGTCAGTCTGCGGATGGAATGCAGTGCTGAGATTTACTTGTGTGCCTAAACCCTTCTGAAAAGACCTCCAAAAGTTAGCCGTAAATTGAGCTCCTCGGTCTGATATAATAGATACCGGCACACCATGAAGCCTAACAATCTCCTTGATATACAACTTCGCATAATCTTCAGCCGTGTAAGTTGTCTTAACTGGCAGAAAATGGGCAGATTTTGTAAGTCGATCAACTATCACCCAGATGGAGTCAAACTTATGATAAGAGCGAGGTAATCCAATAATGAAGTCCATATTAATCACCTCCCATTTCCAGGCCGGAATCTCTATATTCTGAATCAATCCACTAGGTTTCTGATGCTCGATCTTTACTTGTTGACAATTAGGACACTGGGCTACAAATTCTGCAATAGACTTCTTCATGTTATCCCACCAATACTGCTCCTTAACGTCATGATACATCTTTGTCGAGCCAGGATGGATAGAATATCGGGACTGGTGAATCTCAATCATAATCTTCTCTCGCAACCCTGCCACACTAGGTACACATAATCGGCCCTGGTATCTCAGTGTCCCATCTTCTCCGATCTTGAAAGCTGTAATCTTACACTGCTGAATTCCCTCTCTCAATCTTACTAAGGTAGGATCTTCATATTGCCGTGCTTTTACCTCGGCTACCAAAGATGATTCTGCTGTATTCTGTACAGTAACACCTCCGTCATCAGAGTCCAACAATCTGATTCTCATATTGGCCAGATGGTGAAGCTCTTTGGTCAACCCTTGTCTACCTGCCTCAATATGTATTAAGCTTCCCATTGACTTATGGCTGAGAGCGTCTGCCACAACATTAGCTTTACTGGGATGGTACAATATCTCGACATCGTAGTCTTTCAGTAATTCAAGCCACCTACGCTGCCTCAAATTCAACTCCTTCTGCTTGAAGATGTATTGTAAACTCTTGTGATCTGTGTAGATGTCAACATGGACGCCGTATAAGTAGTGCCGCCATATCTTCAAAGCATATATTACTGCAGCCAATTCCAAATCATGAGTCGGGTAATTCTTTTCATGCTTCTTCAATTGTCTTGATGCATAAGCAATCACCTTCCCACGTTGCATCAATATGCACCCCAAACCTATACCTGAGGCATCACAATATACCACATAACCTTCTGTTCCTTCTGGGAGAGTGAGCACTGGCGCGGATGTCAATCGATTCTTTAGCTCCTGAAAACTATATTCACAAGCATCAGACCACTAGAACTTGGTAGCTTTCTGTGTTAACTTAGTCAATGGTGCTGATATAGAGGAAAACCCTTCTACAAACCGCCTATAATATCCTGCTAGCCCCAGGAAGCTGCGGACTTCTAACGGTGTTGTAGGTCTCGGCCAATTCTTCACTGCATCGATCTTCTGAGTGTCGACACTAATACCCTCATCAGATATCACATGGCCAAGGAATGCTACTGAGTTCAGCCAGAATTCACATTTAGAGAGCTTAGCATATAACTTATGATCCTGAAGGGTCTGTAATACTATCCGCAAGTGGCCCGCATGTTCCGCCTCCGAACGAGAATACACCAGAATGTCATCAATGAATACGATCACGAACACATCAAGATAGGGCCTGAATACACTATTCATGAGATCCATAAAAGCTGCTAGGGCATTTGTTAGCCCGAACGACATCACCAAGAACTCAAAATGCCCATATCTTGTCCGGAAGGCCGTCTTTGGAATATCCTTCTCCTTAACCCTTACCTGATGATACCCTGAACGCAAGTCAATCTTGGAGAAATACTTGGCACCCTGGAGTTGGTCAAACAGGTCATCAATTCTTGGAAGTGGATACTTGTTCTTTATTGTAAACTTATTCAACTGTCGATAATCAATACACATCCTTAACGACCCATCTTTCTTCCGCACGAACAAGACTGGCACACCCCAAGGTGAAGTGCTAGGCCTAATGAAACCCTTATCCAGCAAGTCCTTCAACTGTGCCTTCAACTCTCGCAACTCTGCCGGGGCCATCCTGTATGGAGGGATAGAGATCGGTTGAGTGTCAGGCAATGCATCAATGCTAAACTCAATCTCCCTTTCAGGAGGAAGGCCTGGGAGTTCATCTGGGAAAACATCTGGAAATTCATTGACCATGGGGATTAATTGTAGAGTAGGCGGCTTCGCCTCCGCATCCCTAACGCGAACAAGATGATAAATGTAACCTTTTGAGATCATCTTCCTTGCCTTAAGATAGGAAATAAACCTACCTTTCGGCGTAGCAATGTTCCCCTTCCATTCAATGGCGAGTTCACAAGGAAACTGAAACCTAACCATCTTCGTACGACAGTCAACATTTGCATAGCATGAGGCCAACCAGTCCATTCCCATTATCACATCGAAATCAACCATTTCTAACTCAAATAAATTTGCCGAGGTTTGACGACTACAAATCATCACAGTGCAGCCTTTATATACCCTTCTAGCAATCACAGAATCTCCTATCGGAGTGGATACCGCAAGTGGTTTACTTATCAATTCAGGTTCAATGCCAAACTTATTAGCCACAAAGGGTGTAACATATGATAAGGTAGATCCTGGATCAATTAGCGCATATACATCATAAGAAAACACAGACAATATACCTGTAACAACATCCGGAGATGACTCGAGATCTTGTCGACCTATTAGAGCATAGGTTCGATTTTGAGCACCACTCAAACTCGGCACTGAACCTCTACCTCTACCACGACCTGTCGACTGTTGAAAACCTTGTGCTGGAGGTCGAACTGATGAGGAAGAACCAGACACAGATCCAGTCGATTGAGCCATACCACCACCTCCTCTGTTAGGACAATCCCGCATCATATGGCCACGCTGTCCGCAAGAATAGCACGCATCAGAACCTCGACAGCACAGTCCAAAGTGGGCCTTGCCGCACTGATCATAACGAGGTGTTGGGGGTCTTGTCTTACTAGTATCTCTATAAAATTGTGAGCCTGATGCCCTCAAACTCTAACCTGAACCAGAATAGGTAAATCGATCATACCGAGGCCTCTGAAACTTTGGAGGAGCACTAGCTACAGGTGGCGCCGAACTCCTCGAAGATTGGGGCCTAATACTACCTCTGAACTCATCAGAATACCCTGCAAATCTCTCCCTCTTATGCTGGCCCCTATCCTGCTCCCTTATCTGCCCTTTGCTGGCGCTTACGATCCTCTAGGGTCTGGGCATAAGCCTGAATACGGGAAATATCCATGCCCTCTACCAAGGAGGCTGTTGTGCACTCATTTATCAGATGTGGTCCCAACCCATTCACGAACAGATGCACCCTATCACTCATCTCGGCCACCATATGGGGAGCATACCTTGCTAAAGAATCAAACTGTATACTATACTCTCGTACACTCATATTACCCTGTCGAAGGTTCAAGAACTTATCAGCTCTAGCTCGTCGTATCTCAACTGGCAAGTAGTGACGAAGAAAGGCCTCAGAAAATTCCTTCCACACGGCTGGAGGAGCGTTCGGACCCCTAGATCTCTCCCAACTATCATACCAGAAAATCGCTAAATCCTGTAACCGATAAGAAGCCAACTCTACTGCCTCCGTATCACTAGCATGCATAACCCGCAATGTACGATGAATCTGATCAATAAATGTTTGTGGGTCCTCCTTGGGGTCTGATCCGGTAAACACTGGAGGGTCTAGATTAATAAAATCACGAACTCTCACACTAACCGGTTTTTCAGCAGCACCGGTATTCTGCCTCTGAGCCTGAGCAGCTACCAAGCTAGTCAACAATTACACCGCACTGCGCATATCGTGGTCTGTAGTGCTAGACGGAGGAATTGGATGTACTGGGTGCCTCCTAATATCCTCTGGAGGAGACGGAGAGGTATGAGACGGCATCTCACTCTGAGCCTCACTTTGGCCTGCTCTGGCTGGAGGCACCTGAATGTTACCCTCTCCCACAGCTGTATCAAGCCGTTTACTAATTGCTTGCTTCCTAGTCGAAGGCATCGCTGAAAGAAAACAAGGTGAATATTAGATATGAACACTTACTACTCAACTCTACGCACGATCTAGATTCAGGAAGAAGGTAACAACCCTAGATGTCACGTAGCCTCCTGATTATAAATGTGGCGCGCTACACATCCATAATCAAAACTCTACTAGACACGGCTCATAGACATCCCCTAGGACAGACTTGCTCTGATACCAAGTTTGTCACGACCCAACTGGAGGGTCATGACTAGCACCCGGGCCATACTTGCCGAGCACCAACGTACATTTTATCTAACCTTCCTTATTATCTTTAAGGGCCGACAAGATCAATATAAATAGTAGACATGGATCATGAACATCCAACAATGAAAGATAATGTCATGAACATACATAACATGTGACGACAAGACTGTCAAGAAACTATATATAAGGTACGAGCTATCATGATGCCATGAAAGACTATACAACAAAAATCAGCCGAAAAGGCATTCTAAACCATACATAAGTCGACACCTGTCTATGAGCCTCTAAAGGAACATAAGTGCTACAACATTGCCGGAACAGGGCCCCGACATACCCATAATGTCTATAACAAAAATGCATACCAAGACCACGGCAAGTCCGGAGAAGGGATCTCGCCAATAACCGCTGAACTGGACAGCCTACTGTGGTGGGGGAGCTACGTCTACCTGTCTATCAGGACCTGCAGCACGACATGCAGCGTCCACAAATAAAAAGGACGTCAGTACGAATAAAGTACTGAGTATGTGAGGCAAGAAAGCATAAGTAAGAACAGTAATGTAAACAGGGATAGAGAATATACAACCTGTGACATCTGGGTACCTCTGAGGGCTACTGACATGAAATACATGATACATACATATATATACATAAACTTTTAAAACATACGCCTTTGTGGGCATCACCATCATCATATCGTACCCGGCCATAATAGGCTCGGTAAAACGTACCCGGCCATCATAGGGCTCGATAGAATCGTACCCGGCCACGTGGAGCTCGGTAAAACCCAACTAATCAGTGGTTGCATAATAGGTGCCATACCCGGCCGACTATAGCGCGGCTCGGTAGAGTAAAATAGATACATATATATGATGCATGCTGGACTCATTGGAATCACATTTTGAACCTTTCGGAGTGACGTAAGGTTGGTATACTTCGTACACATTATTAGGATTAACTCTTCATCAAGAAACTTATAAGAATCAGGAACTACCAACAACATTGATAATATAAGAATAAGAGAAGTAACATCAATATCAATCGTTTCATAAGAAGGGCAGCAATGTAAGTACTGCTGGCTTCTAAGAGTAGAGTATCTTTGGGAGCTCGTTCATTACATTATGTACAATCGGAGTCGTGCAAAAGAATGAAGGGGATAGCCTCACATACCTTGTATATACTGCCCAACCTCAAGCTATGCAAATGTCACGACTCCTTAGTCTACAATAAGATAAATGACACTATCATTATCGTTTAAGCGTCGTAACTATTATGTATCGACCACAACCTATTTTACGATGAAACGGACAGCACCTCCCCTATTTATATGACTTCCCACAAGTCAATACAATCACCAAACAGCCCAAACAACATCATTAATAATCATATTGAGCCTCCAAAATAGTCCACCAACCAACAACATTACTACCAAGCCTTTCGATATATATTTCACAAGTTCTAGCTTCAACGACTTAGCTGCAACTTGGATAATCTTAAATATATATAGAGTAAGAGGTTCCTTACCTTTAAACAGAAAGAACAACTCCAATTTGACCTTAATTTTCCACGAAATATCCCTTCAATTCTGCCACAAGAACAAGGAAGCGAAACTAGCAATTAATTCGGGTTTTTCGGTACTAGAATTACTTTAGAAGACTTGAAATCACCTAGGGTTGATATTAAAAACTTGAAGGTGTATTTACAGGACATAAAACACTTAAAACAACCTCCCACACGAGCTGGAACAACACAAAAATCAGCAACAACAAGAAGAACAAGAAACTTACTAGCGCCACGGGATTCCCGACATTTGATTTGTGTTGTTTGCCCTTTGTTTGGGTCTTGGATCATGAGAGAACCTTGAGAGACTGTTTTTAGGGTTATAAGGTCTGAATATACTGAAAAATAATGACTTAAAACGGGGTTGAGGTATCTTATATATGTCCATATGTCTTAAACCGCCTTTGTGGGCCCCATAGAGAGCAGCTTGGCGCACTCTCGCGAAAACGCGAATATCTCTCTATTACGAGATTGTATCGATGAACGGTTTAATGCGTTGGAAACTAGACTCATAGATATTCAATTTGATAAGTAGATCACCCCATAATTCCAAGAACATTGGGAGAAAAATGCAGTAACATTTGACCTAAAGTTTAAGTAAAATTATAAACCTAGGTTGCGACAACTTTTATCGACTTTTGTTTCATAACTCGCTTGACTTCAAGACTTATGATGCGGATGTTATATGATTCAAATATATTAAAACAAGACCTCTTGGGACAATTAATCACCTCTAGTGTTACCCGAAAATACGGGTTACAACATCCTTGATTCATTTAACTTCAAATACTTGTTAACCACTCTTATACACCCTTGTATCGTTTAAGACCAATAGGATTAACTTCTTATCATCTCAAAGATAATCTCTTCTTGGATTTACGTCGACTAACTTACGGCGTGATCTATGATATGCGAATTTGGGTTGTAACAACAAGTGTTGGGCTTCACACTTGAATGGAATGACATCACCTTGAAAGTCTGCTTAGTAATGACTAATCTTGGAGACTCGCGGTACGACTTGTTTTCTCCCAACCTTTCTCATGACTCTGATAGGAACATAAGGATATATACCCATCAACCTGATCAGCACCAAATGAGGAACATCCCTGGACCTGATGATGAACTCGCTGGTAGGGAACCACTCGAACATCCAATGGACCTTATCATCAGTTAAATTGCTAAAGAAGTACACCCAATCCACAACGTTTTTCGGTTGTGCAAACCTGTCTGGGATGAAAGTCATTCTTTTCGGATGGTAGAAAGCTATGTTGAAATTCCTGACGGTACTTTCCCCTTTGAAGATGCTCCAACAACCATATCTGCAGCAATAAATTGCAACCCTCAAAATGTCTGAATCCCTTCTTGCAGCGGTCCAGGGCTCGGTATATCTCTGCCACGATCAATGGAACAATAGTGTAAGCCTGTCCCTCAATACCTTCCATTAAAGTCTTGGTGACCATAGCCAAACGAGTGTGAATCCTGTCTCCTTGGATTGGAAATACTATCATACCCAGAAAACAGACGATGAATACAAAAACCCGACGATGAGTCCAACCCAGGGAAGTGATGGCAAACTCATCATGAAAAATACGGTAGGATGTGCTGTGCCCATCATTTTCAGAAATCCCCTAGAAGTGCAATTTTCTGGTACCAACAGTCCAGTGCTATCCCAGGGTAGCCCGGCAAAACCTCCTATTTCCTCAAAAAGGGGAGTCATCTCTATGTTACCAAAACGGAAAACAACCCTCTTTTCATCCCAGAACATAGTAGCGGCCTCGATCAGTACATTATTTGGCTGAATGTCCAGCAAATAAGGTAAATTTTCAAGAATTCTTTTCATATGGTTCTTGTCACTTGGCGAGAGATTTTCTCACCAGTCTAGCAAAAGAGGTGAGATACTTCGGACCATACCGAACCTGGGGACTTCGTGCATCATTTCTGCAAAACAAATAAAGTTAGCCCTTTCCCCCTACGGGTTTGACTACTTACACATTAATGATTAGCATATCGGCACGTTTTCTCCAAATAATGCACATATCATGATCGTGCCCGTTGGGATTATGGAAATCCCGATGGACTTTAGACAAGGCTTTCCTTAGAGAGTTATTATGCGGACAACATTCTAACTCATGCTAGGTTTGGACATGATGCATGCACAGTTAATATCAGAGTAGGGTTTTCTATAGAAGTTTAGACCGGTACCCTCAAGCGGACAACTTGAGAGGGAAAGGCACGGAACCGTCGACTGCATTGCTGATCGACTAGTTTTACCGCAAATAAGTCTTTCCAAATTTAAAAAGGGCAATATAGGAAGAGCGCGAACACTCATCAAGTGCCGCTATGGTATTAATTGCGCACGAGTGGAATATGATGCATAGCATGTAATTATGTAAAAAATAAAACAACACCTTATCAAGTATTTTGCATGATGAAAGCGATAAATGCGGTATTTAATAAATGTAAAGACAGGAAAGAAAGAAAAACAAAGAAGGAGTTAGTTCGCATTATGAAAAAATTATAATAAAGCGGTAAAAGGGGTAGGGATTGGGAAAGAGATAAAGATTGAAGCCAACGAACAAGGTTAAATGAAAAGTTGCATGTAAATTCATGTAAAAGGGAAAATATGGAAGGGGGTGTGCATGTAGCAAATAAACGGTGAATTTGAGCATAGAATAATAAAGACACGCTTATCGAGGAGACTAATTCACACAGACCAAGTTTATTATGGTAAGAGTCTAAGGATATCCCCAGCAGAGTCGCCATGCTGTCACGCCCCTCTTTCTCGCGAAATCGGGTTTCAACATTGACAACTCTTTTAAAAAGGAAGGAAGGGTTATTAAAAGAGAAGAGTTGCCACCTAACAGATTAAGATGCGTTAGGGCACCTATTTGAAAATGACACAGGTTTACTAGTTTGCATCACCAAAGATCGGGTAAGGGCTCAAATTACGTCGAGGAGAAGGTGTTAGGCACTCCTCGAGGTCCACAACGGTGGGTCCCGACCGAACTCAAATCATGTGAATTAGTTTAAGAGAAAAGAAACAATTTGGACAAAGAAAGAACTATTTTAACAGGAATGGGGGAGGGTCCTAAGTTTTTTAGCCTAAAGGATCACCCCGTGCAACATAAATAATACTTCGTAACTCCCTCAAGACGGGGTGTTACTCATATTATTCAGCGGGCGCAGACTATCATCTCATGCTACCCGATTACTATCTTTAAGTTGTTTACCTAAAGCGCTCTATTTGATTCTAAGTCGTACCCTATGCGTGCACTACCCGTCCCATGCCTATGGTCCAGGAGGCATTTGGACCTCTATTTCAGGGCACTTCTAGACCTTAATTTAGGTTGCTCAAAAGGAGAAAACTAGGCGACATACAAAAAACAGTTAGGACTTTCAAATATAAACAAGTATGGGCTCAAGTTACCCTTCGTATTTAGACATCGAATGCACACCAAACTGATTAGCATTAACAGGTTTTATTAATTGCAAAATCCTATAGGCAGGATATCTATGTGATATTGATGAACCAGCAGACAGTCGTATACAAAGTCAATTTCTTAATACGATTATTAGGAACTACAAAGTTTGCCTACTGATTTTAGCATGATACAATTAAGCCTACCAGCATGGTATCTAGGTGTTCTGTGCGATAGTAAATAGTGGCAGGTCACAGAAACAAACCTAGAATTATTTGTTTTAATCCTATAGGCATATTTTCTAATGAAGGTAACAGCACAGAAAAAGGGCATAAACAACAATTAAACAGATTCAGGCGTGCATTCTATAACTTGATCCAGTTTGAATCCTATAGGCATGATTTCTATAATCTGAACAGTTTTGAATCCTATAGACATGATTTCTACAATCTAAACAGTTTTTGAATCCTATAGACATGATTTCTATCATCTGAATGAAACAACATGCAAGCAGGAATTCACACACACATCGGACCATACCATTTCTATAGGCATGGTTTGTAATGGAACATAATTGAGCCAAACATTGAGCCTATGGATATGGCTGCTAACACATAATGACCGACATAATAAGATACTTAGAAGCATGATTTCTAACATATAACATCCAATATCACAGCATTAACCTTATAAACAGGATTTCTACCCCCACTTTATAGCAAGTATAAAATAAGAACCATTTTCCATTTTTACTAATACCCTAGAATTGTTATTATAAATAATTATTATAGACCAGAATTTAATGAATGAATTACAAGGTAAGTAAAACTATAGGGAGCCTACAGCAGGCCCAAATACACCTGGACAGGCCTGGCCTTCAACTCACAGTAGTTCCAAATGCCCATGTTCATAGATACACAATAACCAGTAGTGAATGATTCACCCATATTTCAAGGATAGGCATACAGAACCCAAATCTCTAGTGTGTCAGAGTTCCCAAGGGCTTCGGGAACCCATGGCAGTGCTCACACTAGAGAAAATGATCAGAAACAGTTCAAGGAAGACTAGGGACCAAATCCTAGTGTGTCAGAGTTCACAAGGGTCTCACATAAACCCTGAGCAGTGCTCTAATAAATAGGTTTGGCTTTCAGCCAGCAAAGAATGATGATTTAGGAGAGTAGGATGGGATTAGGGGATACACTTAAGGACAAAATCAATTATAGAGCATGTACAAACAAATAACAAACATATTTGAACCTAAGCATACTTAATCAAGTTTTTAATAATTAACAAAGTCATATGCTAATAAGGCCAGTTCATAAACATGCTCATAGTGATAACAAAGACTGCAGATTAGACTAAGTCACAGAAAGAAAGCTCATTGATTAATAGTAGGTCAGGAACACACTAATTAGTTTTAGGAACTGATTAAATAATTTAGCAGAGGTATCATAACATAGTGAACACAGGACCAAACAAGTCACATGGTGACATGTTCAATAAACAAACTGATAAATCTGGTAAGGCTCACATAACTAAACAGTCCTTAGGAAAGGTATGAAGGCATTTAAGGCTAAATAATAGCCCTAAATTACACAGAGTTAGGCAGATTCAAACTAAGTTCAACATGTCTTAAATTCAGGTAATAACATTTGGGGTAACATGGTTTGATAACAGTAACACATTAAGCAGGTAATCATAATGGAATAGCAAAGGATTCAATAAACTCACCAGTTAAGATGAAACAGGAAAAAGGAATCCAACAGTGTAGCAATTGTTACCAACAGAAGCAAAATAATTGAGGATTTCTGGCATTGGTTTCCAGCCGGCCAGGAATCAAAAGCACAAAGTAGTATTGCTAGGAGTGAAAAAATTTGAGTTCTAAACTTTATTTCAAAGGGGAGTGGGGAGGGGTTCGAATAATGTCTAGCATTAAAGAATTCCCTCACTTAAATACTGAGGTCAGTGTTTAAATCAGTAGGGTTGAACCTTAAGTTTTAGGTGAAAAAATGCACAAAACCAGTAGGAAATAAGGTAAAGAATCACATCAGGCAGACAAGAGATCATTGTAAAAGGAATACTCAATCGAGCCAGATTTGATTCAAGTAAAAAGGGTTGGAAACCCTAAATTAGGTAAACCCTGAAATTAGCAGAGAATAATGTCAAAGAATCATGTATTAACACATACAAATGAACGTAGACATGGATTATTCAAAAGAGACATGAAATTGAACCAGATTAGTTTGAGTAAAAAAGGACTGAAACCCTAATTTTGGGTAAAACACAAAATTAGTAAGATTAAAGGAAAATAACACATATTAGCACAAAATAAACATATATAGGAATTTTAAAAAGGAAACTTATAATCGAACCAGATTTGGTTCAAGTAAAAGGGGTTTGAAACCCTAAATTAGGTAAGTCACAAAATCGGCAAAAATCAACAGACCCATAAGTAATAGAGCAAATATAGACGAAGAAATGTTTAAAAACAAACAGAGTTTAAACCAGATTTGGTTCAAATCAAAGAAGATCTGAAACTCTAACCTTTAGGGCTTAGTGCGAATCAAGAGAGATATGAGAGAATCATCACAAATAACGTACTTGGACTCGAGATTTGTCCGGATTCAAAAGATAAACACAGCCTCTGCGGCCGGTTGCTCCCCGTAGACCATTTTGATTCCCTCTGATGTTGGGAATTTTAGAACCTGGTGAAGGGTCGAGGGTATTGCTCTGTTGTGGATCCACGGCCTCCCGAACAGGGCGTTATATCTCATATCACCCTCGATCACCTGGAACTTCATTTCTTGGATGGTCTCAGCAACGTTTACCAGTAAAATTATCCCGCCCTTAGTAGTTTCACACGCCATATTGAATCCGTTTAGTACCAGGGTTGCGGGCACGACCTGGTCCTGTAGACCGAGTTGATCTATGACCCTTGATCAAATAATGTTGGCCGAACTACCTGGATCAATTAACACACGCTTAACTTGAGTTTTATTCATTAGTACAGATATTACATGTGCATCGTTATGGGGTTGCATGATTCCTTCTGCGTCTTCGTCACTAAAGGACAAGTCTCCTTTAGGTGTGTAATCATGAGTCCGAGATTGCTTCTCTCTTACAATTGACATCTTAGTGCGTTAAAGCACCGGCCCCTGGGGGATATCGATCCCTCCGATGATCATGGGGATGATGTGTTGTGGCTCTTCTTGTTCATTTTATCTATTGAAATCTCTATTTTTGAAATGGTTTTTGGCCCGGTCACTTAAAAATTCTCGAAGGTGCCCTTCATTGAATAACCGGGCTACCTCTTATCTCAACTACCCACAGTCTTCAGTTCTATGGCCATGGGTGCCATGATACTTAAGCATTTGATTGGGATTTCTCTAGGTTGGATCAAACTGCAGAGGTCGAGGACATTTAGTATCTTTGATGCGTTCGATAGCCGACACAATGACAGATGCATCGATGTTGAAGTTATATTCTGATAGTCGTGGTGCTTCCTTAGGTCCGATATGCCTGTCGAACCCATTCTTGTTCATCAGCCCCCGAGACCCTTGGCCTCGATCACTTATCCTTTCGCCTCGTACGGAGTTGCGTGCAGGTTCGCTACCCCTACAATCTCTGTTATACGGCCGATATCGGTCCTTGTTTGACCTTGGTTCTCAGTCGATGTCCCTTTTAATAATGGACCAACAACCCAACTGGTCATCTTCGACTCTAATCTTTGATTGATATCGATTGTGTACATCGGTCCAGGTAACAGCCGGGTACTCGATCAAGTTCTGCTTCAACTGTCATGAAGCCATCGAGCTTCGTTCGTTCAGTCCTTGGGTGAAAGCTTGAACAACCCAATCGTCCATGACCGGTGGTAGATCCATTCGTTCCATTTGGAAATGAGATACGAACTCTCTTAGCATCTCGTTATCTTTTTGCCTTACCTTGAAAAGGTCCGACTTCCTGGTCTCGACCTTTATGGCTCCAGTATGTGCTTTTACGAAAGAATATGCAAGCATAGCAAAAGAATCGATATAGTTAGGCGGTAAATTATGATACCATATCATTTCTCCCTTTGACAGGGTTTCCCCGAACTTCTTCAATAATACGGATTCGATCTCGTCGTCTTCTAGATCGTTCCATTTAATGGCATATGTGTAAGAGGTGACATGTTCGTTGGGGTCGGTCGTCCCATTATATTTAGGAATTTCGGGAATGCGGAATTTCTTGGGGATCGGTTTGGGAGCCGCACTCAGGGGGAAAGGCTTTTGTACGAATTTTTTAGAATAAGCCCTTCAATACCGGTGGTGCCCCGGGAATCTGATCAACCCTGGAGTTATAAGTTTCTATTTTTTTGTCGTTTGCTTCAATCCTCTTTTCTCCTGACTCGATTCGTTTTGTCAGTTCCTCGAGCATCCTAATAATTTCGGGATTAGTCCCCGATTCTTGTTCATTTGATCTTACTACAGCTGGCCCCGTTTTATAGGTGACTTCTCGAGGTGGACCGGGCTCGGGCCTGCTCAGTGTCTGGGTTTGGCTCTGCAACTGAGCTATCGCTACTTGTTGAGCTTGCAACATTTTGAAAATCATACGCATGTTGATCCCGTCTTCTCCAATCTTTTGGGTGTTTCGAACTGCAGAACGAGTTCCACCATGAATGTTGTTTTTGGGGTTGGAATGTTGGTTCGCCTCAATGGCCACATGCGAATTAACGTCAATTGCATCTACGACTCGAGTTCCAATAGGATCGACGAGTGGCCTTTCATCTCCGATCGTCAGGTTGTTATTCTCATCTTAAAGGCCAGCTTCATTGTCGATATGTAGGATCATTAATTGAGAGTTCGTCGTTTTTAACCTGAAATCAAAAATACTTCCAAGAGCAAGTGCAAAATGGTATATTTTACAGAAATTTGTTGCTTTGAATAGTTTTCGTTCATTCAAATCTTCTTGTTTACCCGAAAAAACGGATGGAGTAGAATTTATGCGTAGTTCTAAGGATACGTGGTATAACTTGGTACAAATTAGAAAAATAAGCAAATGTATATGGAAATTAACTATAAAAGGCATGAATACAAACTCTAAATTGAATGGAGAGTGATTAATAAGAGAGCAATATAAATCAATATCAAAGCCCAAAAAAGAATAATCTTTGCTAGATGTTATGTAAATCTTAATAAGACTGAATGTGTGAATGAATAAATTGAGTCATCGTGAATGAATGATAACCACTCTTAATATAGTTGAGGAATCCTACTTTGGATATAATTAAAAATACATAGTGAGGATCTCATGATAGATTAATTAATTGACTTTTTCTTAATTCAAGCCGTGATTTCCTCCGAGATTCTCTCTCCAAATGTGGCTATAACGGCTCTTTTATTCCTTGGCTCGATCTTGATCTAGACCGGTCTTAATCTTGATCGGTCACAGGGTCTCGATCTCGATCTTGGCCGATCTCGATATTGATCGGTCTCTTGGGTTGATCTCGATTTTGGTCGATCTCGATATCGGTCGGTCTCTGGAGCTCGAGCTTGACAACCTATCTTCACATCATGGCTCGATATTACAATGACGAACCATGGACCATCATGTTCCAATATCGATTAGTCATATGAAGGGCAGACTCGGTCTTGACCGTGTACAGGTTTCTTTATTTTGTTCCGAGAAAATAAAATAAAGACATAATATCTTCTTAGGCCAATGAGGACAAAGAAACACGTAAAAAATGTACCTATCCACAGGTTCTTGATACTTTGGAATAGTTAGTCATTGGTGGACAAATACAAAAGAACAAACAAAGAAGAAAAATATGTAGTACTAGTTACTATAGAGGGATCTGCAGTTTCCTGCTTTGCATTTCTCACCACAAAAAGGAAGAAAGAGGCTGTCAAACTTCAGAATACCCCTGTCATGGCAGAAGGAGGCACCAACTATCAAATACTGATAATAAAGGAAGAAGATGATCAAAACAGTAAGAGGGTGTTTGGATTGGCTTTTAAGCGGATAATTCAGCTTTTAAGCTCTTTTTAGTTTTTTTCAGTGTTTGGCAAAGTCAAAAAGTGTTTAAAGTAAATTAAAAATTGCTTGAAACAAATCAAAAGCAATAAGTTGGGCAATCCCAACTTATTACTTTTTGACTTAAAGTTATTTCTGCTGAAAAATTACTTTTTTTAAGTCAATCCAAACGGCTAAGTTGTATAACCAAAGCTTCAAAAATTGGAAACATATAAGAATCTTGACAGCCTTTCTACTCCCTCGGGGTAGGGGTAAGGTCTGCGTATACACTACCCTGCCCAGACCCACTAGTAAAATTTTACTGGGTCGTCGTTGTTGTTGTTGAAAAAGGGAAGAAAGAACATAACACCATCATTCAATTTTTGGACCAGTATTCCATCGTCACAGTTCGAGCCGTGAAATCAGCAATAATGCTTACATTAGAGTAGACTACCTACATGACAACCTTTGGGGTATGACCCTTCCCTGGATGCTGTGTTAACACGAAATGTTTCGTACACGGACCGCCCTGCCCTTTTTTCCTACTATAAAAAATGAGATTCTTGCTGAAAAGGAGATTACTAGTGACTTGAAAACTGTGCTTGACACTCTCTTTACTATTTCGTTGCATTAAGTGATGTTTTCCTCTTTCTAACTATTCTAAATAAATGTATACGAAAACACTAACACCTCTCAAAAGATTTTGCCAAAAGGAAGACTCTAACAAACATACATTATAAATAATTTTTCTAAATTAGAGATGGTCGGCACATTGAGCCGAGGATCTATCGAAAACAGACTCTCTACCCTCACAAGGTAGGGATCGTAAGGTTTGCATACACACTATCCCGCAGACCCCACTTGTGAGATTACACTGTGTTTGTTGCTGTTGTTGTAGAGAGGGACTTATACGAACCATGTTATCCATTGCGCTCTACTTACTCCAGCCAAAAAACAATAAAAAAAAAACTAGAGAAACATCCACATACAACATATTTTGACAGGTTTGTTGTGACCAAAAGTGAAAAAAAAAAATTACTATACTTTAATGAAGCAAACTATATTAAAGGGGAATCCAAATTAAAAGATCAGTAGGAATATGTACATAGGAACCTTTAGAAAACAGAAGTAGTAAAAAACAAATAGTCTTGATATGCCAGATCCTGAAACTTTGACTGCAGATAAATGGACTTATGTAATTCAAGGTCAAGTGTGAACTCTGTAGAGTAAAAAATCTAGTAAAAAAACAAGAACGGCTATGCAAACAGCCCCCTAATTGTCCTTTTACTGAAGTCCTCGAGACTGCAGCAACAGTTACAGATAACAGTTAACCAGAAAACCAGGTTTATTGGCCATGCCTGCAGTAAGGTCAGCCGGTGTACAAAGTATCCGACGTTCATGCAGGGTCGGGGAAGGGTTCACAACCCCGACGGGATATGATATAGGCAGTCTGCTCTGATACAAACATCAGTGGTTGATTTCACGACCCGAACTCGTGACCTACAATTCACACAGAGACAACTTTTCCGTTGTTACAAGGCTCCATGCCTGCAGTAAATAATTTAGAAAAGAAGTCACTAAAAAAAGAAGCAGGAAACAAGGCCCCTGGTTTACTGCCAAAAAAGTCTAGTCGGCAGCAGCCTATAGACTTCAACATAAAAAAATAAAAAAAAAAGTCTTATAATAAGAAACTGAAACTGAGGCATGTTTTAGTAGTAACTCCAATGGAAGTTCTAAAAGAAACTAATTCTCAAAATCAAAGGCAATCTACAAAAATGGAAGGCTCAACTTCATACAAGAATAGCAAGGCAAGAATTTCTGTACCAAGAAGTAAGACTTTGAAAGATAAAAGAGCTAAGCTTTATATCATACGTCATTGTCTTTACATGCTACTTTGCTGGAGGGAACATGTAGATTAGAATATCTGGTAACAACATTTTACATCTGTGTATTTTACTCCATTTTCTTTTGCAGAATTTGTAATGTAGGAAATAGGGAGAATGCTAATTCAAGAACTATAACTTCACCATGTTACATTATCTACTAGTGTATATTTTGTATTCTGATCCCTACAACTTCTAAATTGTCTACTTTGTTCTTTGCCAACGTTATGAACAGGTGCAACATTTATTAAGGTACCTTCCAAAAACTTCGAAATATTCATTTTAGAGACTTAAGTTATATACTCTATCAGTATAAAAACAAATTACACTATCAATCATCTTTATTAGTTATAGCAGGTAACCTTTGGTTACAAATTTCGGAATTTAAGATCACCTCTAGATATTCTTTGGAACCTGACAGTGTAAAAAAAACAAAAGGTTGCCATATTAGCGACTACTTCAGCAATTTAAAAAATTTAAAAAACATAAATATAGTTTACAATTTCAAATTGTAGGAGAATTAATTTTTGGGATTAATGCGGTGTCATTTGAATTTTGGACCAAGTAAAATGAATTTGAGTTGCTGATTTTATGGCGGATTTGACTTAATTTGTTAAATGCTACTGAAGCTAATCCAATCCTTTCATCCCTCTATTTAAACTATTCTCTAACTAGTGTATACCTTGTTTCGATGAGTAATTTTCTTAATAAAATAAATATTATATTTAAAAAATGTATTTGAGTTATAAATAAGAGTTTAAGCACCTGAAATTGATAAATAAAATAATTAAGCACTATAAAAAAATTTAATTAAAATAATTTGCTCGTATCGGTAATTTTGATAATAACAACAAAACTCAAAAATTTATTTGCATAATTGAGAATGAAAGAGAATAAAACTTTTTAAAGGATATATTCCATACAAAAATTAAATATTTAAAATAGAGGTTATTTATAATATATATATATATATATTGTATGTGCTTGAAAAGTTTGCTCAATTATTTTGTTTCAACATTATATGTGCCTGAAACTACTTTTTGCTTTTCTAGTTTATAAATAAGATATATTTATTCTATGGAAAAGTTCATAAACTTTCGAAACCGGGGGAGGGGGGGGGGATCAAAATATTTAAAAGGTATTATAAAAATAAAGGTTGATAATTTAGAGGATAAAATAGGTATTTGGCCCTAGTCTACTGACTTTTTAACTGCTATATAAATAGCTAAGTGAATTTTCCATTACAAATAAAGAAACATGACTTTACTAGGTAATTTCAGATAGTTGAATGATCATTCAAGTAACGGACTAAGATAAAATGGGTATAAGAATAACTTCTGTTCATCTATTAAAGCATAGAAATCATCTAATTTCACTTTAATTTGAAGTTGTTCGCCTATTAATACAACACTAACATTATTTGATTCCAAATTCAGAGCTATGCTTGTTGTACCCTCTTCAACTTCTACTAATTCACACGCCATTACTTTATCAAGACCGTAAAAACGAGCAATGCCACCGCAAAGTACAATACCGATATTTACAATCTTTACTTCTCTATTATATTGTTCAATACATTCACGGATAATACTACTAATTGTTGGGGTTTTAAGCTTATTTTAGCTTAAAAGAAGGTGAATAGGAGATTGAGGAAAAAATAGAATTTTCATTTTCCCTCCTTGCTTTGGATGGCAATGAAACGAGTTTTGGGATATTTAGAACATACCCAGGACTTTGCTTTGCACTACAGTAATTATCCTGCGGTGATTGAGGGATACTGTGATGCAAATTGGATCACCGGTTCAACTGATTCTAAGTCCACAAGTGAATATATATTCACTATTGGTGGAGGAGCGATTTCTTGGAAGTCGTCAAAAACAAACTTGTATTGCCCGCTCTACTAGTATATATTTTATATTCTGATCCCTACTACTTCTAAATTGTCTACTTTATTCTTTGCCAACGTTATGAACAGGTGCAACATTTATTAAGGTACCTTCCAAAAACTTCGAAATATTCATTTTAGAGACTACAGTTTAAGTTATACTCCATCCGTTTTAATTTATGTGAACTCATTTGACTGTGCACGGAATTTAAGAAAAGAGAGAAGACTTTTGAACTTGTGGTGTAAAATGAGGCACATATATTTTGTGTGGCTATAAATCATTGCATAAAGGTAAATTGTTTCTAAATAAGGAAAGTGGTCATTCTTTTTGGCACGGATTAAAAAGGAAATAAGTTCACATAAATTGAAACGGAGGGAGTATATTTTATCAGTGTAAAAAAAATTACATCATCAATCATCAATCACAAATTTCACAATTTAAGATCACCTCTAGATATTCTTTGGAACCTGATAGTGTAAAAAAACAAAAGGTTGCTAAAAAATTTTAAAAAACATAAATATAGTTTACAATTTCAAATTGTAGGAGAATTAATTTTTGGGATTAATGCGGTGTCATTTGAATTTTGGACCAAGTAAAATGAATTTGAGTTGCTGATTTTATGGCGGATTTGACTTAATTTGTTAAATGCTACTGAAGCTAATCCAATCCTTTCATCCCTCTATTTAAACTATTCTCTAACTAGTCTTAACGTAGGCATATTGTGTATACCTTGTTTCGTTGAATAATTTTCTAAATAAAATAAATATTATATTAAAAAATGTATTTGAGTTATAAAATTAGAGTTTAAGCACCTGAAATTGATAAATAAAATAATTAAGTACCGTAAAAAAGTTAATTAGAATAATTTGCTCGTATCGGTAATTTTGATAATAACAACAAAACTCAAAAATTTATTTGCATAATTGAGAATGAAAGAGAATAAAAGCTTTTAAAGGATATATTCCATGCAAAAATTAAATATTTAAAATAGAGGTATATATATGTATATATATATATATATATATATATATATATATATATATATATATATTGTATGTTATATAGAGGATAAAATAGATATTTGGCCATCCAAAGTTTGAGAAATCTAGTCTACTTGACTTTCTAAGTGCTACACAAATAGTTAAGTGAATTTTCTGTTACAAACAAATAAACATGACTTTACTAGGTAATTTCAGATAGTTGAGTGATCAGAGTAACGGACTAAGACAAAAGGGTATAAGAATAACTTTTGTTCATCTATTAAAGCATAGAATCATCTAATTTCACTTTAATTTGAAGTTGTTCGCCTATTAATACAACACCAACATTATTTGATTCCAAATTCAGAGCAATGTTTATTGTCCCCTCTTCAACTTCTCCTAATTCACTCACCATTACTTCATCAAGACCGTGAATACGAGCAACACCATCGCGAAGTACATTGCCAATATTTACAATCTTTACTTCTCCGTTATATTGTTCAACATCTTCACGGATAATATTTCTAATTTCGTCAGCTCGAATGGTTACTCTGCCTGCTCAGTAGTATCAATCTTCAAGTCTTCAGGCCATCCAAATTCCTCCAGAAGTGCCAGTACAACGCCATTCGCCCATCCAAAACCTGTCTGCATTTAGACACAAATAATAGTCAAAAAATCTTTAAAAAATGAACTTAGTGACCTTAATGTCTACTTCAAAATTTTATGGTTTTCCACAGTAGACTGCTTTACATAGTATGATTAAAAGTATATGAGTGACAAAAGCTCTTGACTATGCCAATATCAAATAAACTGCAGGAAAATCAACAGATGCGAAAATCTGTGCCTGTACTTACTTGGGCTACATATACACCACCACCTCCGTATGCTCCACATTTTGTCACATCATATTTTTCATACATTGCTCCGGTTTTCTTGTAAGCTACATAGTTCGTTCTTATCCATCGGATAACAATGTCTTTAGCTAAGGCTCTTGCCTCTTCTAGCCCAGACCTCGCGAGACCTTCAATGATCATGTGTTGAATGGGGGGCCAACCATTTGGAAAATCCCTATTGTAAATTGATATGAGTGATCAAAGATTAAAAAGCACCTTAGTATCATAAATTTTCCACTTTATTTCAATAAGAGTAAAAACAAGCTATGTACCATTGTTGTCCAGTATTAGACAAGGTCCCTGCAATCCCTGCAGGTTGAAGCAGGCCCGAGTTCTCGAGACTTTGAACAACTTTTCGAGTTGTGATATCATCTTCAATTGTAACAAATCAGAAAGAATATCATTATATGCTCAAGTAGTGATGTCTATATCCATATATATATCAGAGATATAGTATACAGACCTGAATTGAATAATTCAATCCACAAAGGAACAAAGTTAGAGGCAAATGACTTCTTGTTCTGGTGTATATCTTCCCATTTATAAATATCCTAATATCACAAACAAGTGAAACAAAACTTAGAATGCTTTAAGTTTTCAAGGTGTGAAAACATGTGCACGAATTCGTGCAAGATATACCACCTCGGATGTGTAACTATTGCCAAGCCAGTAATCAAGCCATTGCCCCATCTCCGCGTTCCAAAAGATACAGTTGATGGCCCTTTGTCTATTTTGAGAAGCTTCTGTAAATCGTGCAACGATGCTAGTATCTCCAACAAGATTTGCTAAAAAGGCTACGTCAAGTTCCATCTGTGATACAATTTAAAAGCCCATGTTATATGCAAGGTCACATTTACAAGGCCTAATTTTCAGTGATTTTATAACTTACCTTCAGAAGGAATGCATTCAGATCAACTGGTAGAATTGATGTTGTACTAGTTGTTGTGAGATCAGGTTCATTCCTGCGATACAAGATAAAAACAGTTTCGCATTATCAAACTATAATGAGAGATAAATGATTAGTAAGGCTGCATTATAACGTCTGAATAATGTGCTACCTCATCCATCTTGAACTGAAATCCCATCCACTTTCAGCAGCTGACGCCAACTCACGGTAAAATTGTCTTTTCTCACAGATATTTGGGAGTTTGGAAGCTGTTTTACTGTCCTATATCAAATGAAAAATAAAAAGAACCTGTAGTTTGCACTTGCAGGAATATCATGATAATCCAAGTCAGAAATATGAGATTGCAAGCTTTACAATAGTTGATGATTCTGGCCGGGGTTCATTCCACATAGCATAGTATCGACTCAAACTATGGTTCGATCCCTGAGCATCTTGAATAGTCACTTTATGGATTCCTACAAAAAAAAGTGGGAATGACAGACTTACCATAAAAAGCATTTAAGCCGGAAGAATTGAATAATAAAGCCCAAAAACATAGTATAAACTTAACATAGCCAACACATTGCTAGAAAAGCAACAGCCAATTTAATAGGAACAGAAAAGAACAAGATAGTACCTGAATTCCAAAAATGATACTCTTTGAGCAAAGCAGGAAGAGATCTTCTAACCAAGTCCAAATCGCCTGTCCGGTTGTATATTTCAACAATCATTGCAGCCAGGAGAGGAGGCTGACTGAACATGTGAAACACAAGATACGATAAGAATTTTCACAGCATGAAAAGATGAGCTAAGTAGTGAAAGATATACAATTACTCCCTCCTTCACATTTTATGTGCAATAAGTTAAGCTGACTAGTATGTTCTATTGGTAGTACAACAACAACAAACCCAGTGTAATCCCACTGGGGTTTGGGGAGGGTGGGATGTACGCAGCCTTACCCCTACCTTGGAAAGGCAAAGAGGTTTTCCATGTTCTATTGATAGTATTAAAAGAAAAATAAACCATTGAAAGTTGGTGAGGTGTCGCAAAAACTGAAACTGTCACATATAGGAAGAACATACACAAGTTAAAGCATCGTAAAGGCTGTAAGTTTTATGAATCAAGATGTGAAAAGATTCTTGCCTTCTATTACTGTAGTATGCTCGTGCACCATTAAGAACATAACCGAATTGATCTATCAGAGAAACCAGATTACTCACAATCCCTTTTGCAGTTTCATACATCTTGCTTGCTAACAAGCCCCTGCATAAAAAATATGGCTAACGTATAAGATTTGCTCGAAAGAGAACTATTAAAAGGACGATAAGGGCAGGAACTCCTGGAAGTATCAGAATACGGAACATTGCAACATCATCACTTCATACAATAACACTTAACAATGAAATTAGATTCCAGCACGTTAATCAAACCATAGAACAAAGAAAAGATTGCATATTTCTGTCGAAATAAGGGGCGGAGCTAGCATAGGATTTGTCGAACCCATTAACTTTGGTCTAAACCATGTATTTTTCTTAAAAAGTTTATTACAGATATATAAATTATTAATTTAGAACTCAGTAACATAAACAAACAAGAATCCCGAACCCACATGCTTCAAATCCTAGCTCCGCCTCTGGTCGAAATGGTAGGCCTAAGGAATATACTTACATTCACAGAATGCAGAGTTGTGTTCAGAAACTTCAACACTTAAAAGATCTAACAAATACTAAACTTTTCATAGGATAGAACAGTAGATAATATTCATTCAACCAATTCATTGTTTCTTTAGAAAGTAAAGTAATTCGATCTTGTGAAAAACATGAGCTGAACTTCTATCACTTGCACAATATCGACTATCTCATAAACTGAAAAGAAGTAACTTCCACTCACTAATATCTTTTCACTTCAACTTTAACAATTTACTTCATGTAAAAACAAGCAAAAGCAACAATTATTAACAGCATTTAACAAAGGCGCTGTGCATTAAACTCCCGCTATGGGGTCCGGGGAAGGGCCGGACCTCAACCGCCTTACCCGCATTTCTGCGAGAGGCTGTTTCCACGGCTCGAACTCGTGACCTCCTAATCACATGACTTTAAAACAACTTTACCAGTTACGCCGAGGCTCCCATTTAACATAGGGAAGCAAGGAAAAAAAGACTAACCTTATTATCCAGTAAGAATCCCAGTAATAAACCTCTCTGTAACGCGATCCTGCTATAATAACTGGATTTTTCAATGGAATTAAAGTATACAACTCTGGATTTTCCAATACATGATCAGAAACTTTCCTACTTAAATTCTTCCAAAGTGAATGCACTTCCAATGCCCAAGCCCTCACTTCAGAATTCTTCACCTTTGGCAAAAAAACTTCAGGCTCAGCAACAAAATCCACTGGCTCAACATAAACCAAATCCTCATCTGCACCATTCAAATATTTGCCTATAAACACATCCAAATCATGTGTTGGAATTGAACCATTCACAGTTCTTGGAAGCTTATTAAAAGCTTCAACTGTTGCTGAAAGATTCTGTTTAAGTGACATGTCAACATATAGTTTTGCATCAAACCCTTTGTAGCCATAGGATTGAAGAGCAGCTTCTTGAACTTTTTCAAGAAAAATAACTAAAGGGGTTGTTGGAATTACAGGTCCCTTGTTAGTAGATGTACATGTTTCAGATTTAATCATATTCATTGCTGTTAATGATAATATAAACAGAGTGAAAATCATAACAATTATGGCCATATTGTGAGAAGTTAAGGGGTTGAATTGGTTATGCCATAGCCAATTATTGGACCTGTCAATTCTTGTCTTTGTTTATGCTCCGCCATTAATGTTGTAACACGTGCAGATTTCTGAAGGTAGAGCATTTCACTAAAATATTCTTGATTTTGTGCTCAAATATTCAGGTCCCTTTCTTCTGTTTATAAACAGTTTGTTTACATAAGTACTTTGTAAAAAAGCAATTTAATATGCAACTTGTGACTGTCTTACTTGCTTTCGTGCTTTACTCTTTGTATGGTTAAAAAACGTTGTAGTTGTATTTGCTGAGCAATAACACATTAGCCTAGTGGTTTATTAGTGATCATGTGTATGTGTGAAATTAATCCTCTAAATTTTGTATTGAGCTGTAATTAGATTAATTCGTTTTAAGGGTGGGGATTCGGATCGGTTTGTGGTTTATTTTTTTTGGGGGGGGGAATTTGTAAATAAATCGGGTCGGATCATTGCATATGTGACCTCAGATTTGATCATACTGGCTTACTATAGGCTTATATATTAGGGGTGGGCGTCGGTCGGTTCGGTCGGTTATTATGAGAGTAAAGTTCGATTTATCGGTTTTCGGTTTTGTAATATTAATAACCAAATCAAACCAAAGTATTTACGGTTCGGTGCGGTTTTTTCAAAGTTTGGTTCGGTTATTTCCGGTTTATTTTTTCGGCTATTAACAGTTCAAGATTTTTATATCTTGGATTTACTTCCGGTGGTCATAAACTTTCAGTGGTCATAAAATGCAAGAAACTTTGTTCTAAATCAAGCATTAATGCGGATTGAGTGATTTCAGCTACTCTAATCTAGAGAATCTTGGAATAAACAAATACAAATCTAGCTGTACTAGAACAAAGTTCTATTGTTAATTATTGGATTCAATTCCTTTTAGAGCAGCCCACTACTACTGTTTCTAGTATCAATATGAACAACATAACAATTAACAAAATAATAATTAATCCACTAGCAGGATTTCACGTCCAAACAGAACACAATAGCTACCAAAAATTGCTCAGAAATCAATGAAACATCAAAATAACTTAGCAGAAAATTACAGAAAGTCAAGTCCATGTCCCTATTTAACAAAATAACGTAGCATAGAAAGGGATCAATAGAAGAAAGTTACATGTTGACTTTCACTTAACGGAATAATCAACACAAGAAATTTTCACCAAAATCGAATGAGCTGAGGAACATAGAAAAGGAACTCAAAACTCAGAAGAAGTCGCAATAATCTGAGGAAGAAGGATGAGCGACGAGCTGAGGAAGAACGCGTCACAGTCGAGCTGAGGAAGAAGGCAGCAGTCGCATAGAGGAACCCTAAATCTAATTTTTGATTTGGGTTTGGGAAATGAGAATGTATAAGTAAGACTAAGTCCTAGGTAATTAGGCTTGGGTAAATTGGGTGGGATTCAAATGGGTATTGGACTATTGGGCTTCAGCCTTAAGATGGATAATAAGTTTTGGACTCTCAAAAGAACCCATATGTTCAAACGTATTTTTCTCAACTAATACCCAAAATTTCGGTTTTTCGGTTTAACCAAAAACCGAAATACCAAAATCGTAAACCGCACCGAAAAATCAAAATTTAATAATTTAAAAACCGTGCACCGACCGAATAACCGATTAAACCGAAACCGAAAAATCAAAATTCACGGTTCGGCCGGTTTTTTCGGTTCGGCTGGTATTATGCCCACCCCTATTATATATAGTGAATACTGGCTTACTATAGGCTTATATAGAGTGAATACAACTTGTTTATGTATCGTTTCATGTATTATATTGTACTGTATTATTTTATTGTATATAATATTTGGATAAATTATATTATTTATTGTCGTTTCATGATGTCATGCACCAACAATATGAAGAATAAACTTGCAATATTACAAAGAAAAAGTAAGGTATGTGATAGAATTATTATGTAAAAATATAGGGTAAATGATAAAATAGGATTAATAATAAGAACGGGCAAGATGAGAGAAAAAAATAAGGAAACGATGAGATGACCCCAAATCGATCGTTATATAATGACACTTTTCCTTGTTACGTAACGATGAATTTAACGATACGATACAATAAAATTTAAGTAAGAATTTAAATAATATTAGAAAGTAAAGGGTCAAATATGTTCTTTTCCGTTTTTTATTTTAGGGTATCAAAGTTAAACCCTTTGGGGTCGTTTGGTAAGAGGGATAAGGTGGGATAAGATGTGTGATTAAATTTATACCGTGTTTGGTTGGCGTTATAAATTTATACTGCCAACCAAACACGGTATAAATTTAATCCCAGAGTTAATCCAGAATATCTCATCTTATCCCACCTTATCCCATTAAACTTGTGATTATTTTATTTCACCTTTCATGTGGTATAAATTAGTCCTATGATAATTTAGTCCACGTACCAACAACAACAACAAGAAGCTATTTCCAATAGACCATCGGCTCCCTCCCTCCAAGAACTCCCCACCTTACTCTTGGGTGACTCGAACTCACAACCTCTTAGTTGAAAGTGGAGGGTGCTCCCTGCTAGATCTAACCCAATCTTGTCCTCGTACCAAACTACCACAAATACGTTTGTGGAACAGGAATAGGAAAACACTAGAGCAAATCAAAGGGGACCGTTTGAACACAAAATCAAGAATCTTTTTAGTAAAACGCGATAAGTTCAGAAATCTACACGTGTTACAACAGTGGCTAAAAAGAAACAAAGACGAGAATCCTCGTAACAATCTAAGTAGGTTTAGTTTTCTAGTTCAGTTCAGAGTCTTGCATAGTATAGTACCCATCGAAAGTTAGATTTTTCAGACTTCAATTTACCTGCTTATTCCCACTGCCGGCCTTTTCTGCTCTAAATAAACCAAATTTGTTTTCCTTCAAATTAACCTATATAAATTGGCGCTCCAACAATTGGCTATGCCATTAGTATTCAACCAATTCAACCCCTTAACTTCTCTTACAATATGTATAAATCCACATTTTTTGTGATTTTTACTTTATTCATGTCATTCACAGCCCTGAATATGATTAAAGCTGAAACATGTACATCCATTGAAAAGACCCATGTAATTCCCACAACCCCTTTAGTTATTTTTCTTGAAAAAGTTCAAGAAGCTGCTCTTCAATCCTATGGCCACAAAGGGTTTGATCCAAAACTGTATGTTGATATGCCACTGAAACACAACCTTTCAATAACAGTTGAAGCTTTTAATAAACTTCCAAGATCTGTGAATGGTTCAATTCCAGCACATGATTTGGATGTGTTTTTAGGCAAATATTTGAATGGTGCAGATGAGGATTTGGTTTATGTTGAGCCAGTGGATTATGTAGCTGAGCCTGAAGGTTTTTTGCCAGAAGTGAAGAATTCTGAAGTGAGGGCTTGGGCATTGGAGGTGCATTCACTTTGGAAGAATTTAAGCAGGAAAGTTTCTGATAAAGTATTGGAAAAACCAGAGATGTATACTTTGCTTCCATTGAAAAATCCAGTTATTATACCAGGATCACGTTTCAGAGAGGTTTATTACTGGGATTCTTATTGGGTAATAAGGTTAGTCTTTTTTCTTGCTTACCTGTGTTAATTGTTGTTAATTATCTTTTGGTATATGTTATTTCTTCATTGTTGCTTCTGTTAGGTTTTCATGAAGTAAATTAGTAAAGTTAAAGTGAAAAGAAAATAGTGAGTGGAAGTTACTTCTTTTCAGTGTATGAGATAGTTGACATTGTGAAACAGACAGAAGTTCAGCTCACTTTTTACATAATGTCCAATTGCTTTGCTTTCTAAAGAGATCATGTTGCTAAAATTTGAACATTGAGGTAGCCGATACGAATGATTAGTATAATAAACATTATCTACTGAACTTTCCTCTGAAAAGTTTCGATCTATTGTTAGATCTTTATATGTTGTGGTTTCTGAACAATATAAATATTCTTGAGGCCTACCTTTTTGACAAATATGCAATCTTTTCGTTGTTCTGTACTTTAATTATCAAGCTGGAATCTAGTCTCATTGTTAAGTGATTTGTGCGTGAGGTGATGATGTTGCAATGTGACATCTTGTGATACTTCCCGGAGTTCCTGCACTTATTTCCGTTTTGATAGTTCTCTTTTGCTATGAGAAAATCTTATACATTAGATATATTTTTGATGCAGGGGTTTGTTAGCAAGCAAGATGTATGAAACTGCAAAAGGGATTGTGACTAATCTGGTTTCTCTGATAGATCAATTTGGTTATGTTCTTAATGGTGCAAGAGCATACTACAGCAACAGAAGGCAAGTATTCTTTACATATTGATTCGTAAAACTTACAGCTTTTAAGATGCTTTACTTGTATGTATCGCCTTTATGCAAAAGTTTCAGTTTTTGGGGCATTTCAAATCAACTTCCAATGATGCTATTTTTCTGTTAATACTACCAATAAAACATTCAAGTCAGCTTAACTTCTGAATTTGCCCCTAATTAAATCACGCACATAAAAGGTTGCAGAGATAGTAATTGTATCTCTTTCATATCTTAGCTATTTTTATGGAAAATCAGGATGTCCACTTATATTTCGATCTTATTTTATTGTGATCTGTCCCCTCCCTAATATTTCTATTTTGTTTTTTTTGAAAGGGGTGGGCATGAGGGTGTTGGTTGTTGGCTAGAAAAACCGTACTAGGACTGACTGGGTACAAGTTATGGTTATATGAGTAATCCAGTGTCATCTACTTCCTCTTTTCATGCTGTGCAAATTCTTATTGTGTCTTCTTTTTTTTTCACATGTTCAGTCAGCCTCCTGTCCTGGCTGCGATGATTGTTGAAATATACAATCGAACAGGTGATTTAGATTTGGTTAGAAGATGTCTTCCTGCTTTGCTTAAGGAGTATCACTTTTGGAATTCAGGTACTTTCTTGTTTTTTTTCCTTTTAGGTTCTTATTGAATAGTCTGTTGCTTTTCTTTAAGTTTCTATATTTTTAGGCTTTGTTATACAGTTCTTCTGCTTAATTGCTTTTTACTGGACACCTAAGCGGAAGACTTTACTTATCTGTCATTCTCCACTTTTTTGGTTCAAGGAATACATAAAGTGACTATTCAAGATGCTCAGGGATCAAACCACAGCTTGAGTCGGTACTATGCTATGTGGAATAAACCCCGGCCAGAATCATCAACTATTGTAAGGCTCCGCAACTCATATTCCTGAAATGTGTATGTCGTGAACTTCCTACAATTGTGAAGTACTCATTCTTTTGTATTTTTTTCATTTGATATAGGACAGGGAAACTGCTTCCAAACTCTCAAATATCTGTGAAAAAAGACAATTATACCGTGAGCTGGCATCAGCTGCTGAAAGTGGATGGGATTTCAGTTCAAGATGGATGAGGTAACACATTATTCAGAAGTTACAAAGCAACCTTATTAGTCATTTATTTTTCATTATAATTTTGATAGCACAATACATGTCTGCTGTTATCTTGTATTGCAGGAATGAATCTGATCTCACAACAACTAGTACAACATCAATTTTACCAGTTGATCTGAATGCATTTCTTCTGAAGGTAATTTGTAGAATCTCTGAAAATTAAGCCTTGTAAGTGTGACCTTGCATATAACATGGGCTTCTAAATTTGTGTCACAGATGGAACATGACATAGCCTTTCTAGCAAATGTTATTGGAGAAAGTAGCACGGTTGCACGTTTTACAGAAGCTTCTCAAAATAGACAAAAAGCCATGAACCGTATTTTATGGAACACAGAGATGGGACAATGGCTTGATTACTGGCTTGGCAACAGCAACACATCCGAGGTTGGTATGTCTTGCATGAATTCTTATAGATGTCTTCTCACCTTGAAAACCTAAAGCATTCTAAGTTTCGTTTCACTTGTTTTTTATTTTAGGATATTTATAAATGGGAAGATATACACCAGAACAAGAAGTCATTTGCTTCTAACTTTGTTCCATTGTGGACTGAATTACTTAACTCAGGTACTTAACCTCTATCTCTAATGTTTCTTCTGTAATCTACCGTTCTCGGGGGACTTAAGCTGTGTATTAGTAGGACTTTGCATGTAGAACTGAGCTGCACCCATCTGAATGGAGCCTTTACAAAGTTGATACCTTTAACGCTAAGCGAGAAAAAAGTGAACTTAAAAGCATGCAAAGCTGATCAGTGTTATTGGGCCAAACCATTACAGTTATTTGTTCGTGTAGAACCACTATGGTTTGGCCCTGGACTTGTTTCGACTATCAATGATGTTGTCTGGTCTTATTAATTTTTCAATAGATTTATTAGAACTTTCTAGCTGATACTTATGGATATAGGCGGCCCTACTTGAGCATATAATGATGTTTTTTCTGCTTTGTTATAATTGAAGACGATATCACAACTCAAAAAGTTGTTCAAAGTCTCAAGAGCTCGGGCTTGCTTCAACCTGCAGGGATTGCAGTGACCTTTTCTAATACTGGACAGCAGTGGTACATTGTTTATTTTAATTCTAAATGAAATAAAGTCGACCACTTATGATGCTACAGTGCCTTTTTAATCTTTGATCTTTCATATTTGTTAACAACAGGGATTTTCCGAATGGTTGGCCTCCTCTTCAACACATAATCATTGAAGGTCTCTCAAGGTCCGGACTGGAAGAGTCAAGAGCCTTAGCTGAAGACATTGCTGTGCGATGGATAAGAACGAACTATGTGGCTTACAAGAAAACCGGTGCAATGCATGAAAAATATGATGTCACAAAATGTGGAGCATATGGAGGCGGTGGTGAATATGTACCCCAAGTAAGTGCAGGATACAATTTTGGCATATATTGATTTACCTGAATTTTAGTTTTCAATAAATATTTTGGTTAATATCAACGGAAAAAGAAAGTTGTAAGGTCTGCGTAACGGGCCGGTCTCGTGGACCGCGGTCCCGGGACGGTCCCGGGACGGTCCCGGGCCTTAAATAAACGGGCTAAACAGTCTTTTTGTAGGAACGGGACCGGGGCCACGAACTCATGGTCCCCCTCTAAACGGGCCGGGCCCGCGGTCCCAACGGGCTAAATCGGCCAAAGCTTTCAGATGTTGATATCTGACGTTATCTTTAGGGTGTTTTTTTTGTGTCTAGCCAAAGATTCCGTCCCGCCCCGCGATCCAAAATATTTAAAAGCTAACTCCATACCACAAGTTCTACACTTAGCCTTATTTTTTGGAACTAGTCAAGTAAAAAATGGCCAAACAAAAGATGTTTCCTGCCGTTTGGTAGGTTCTGTAGAAAAAGTAGGTGCAGTAACAAGAGTATTAAATGGCTATTTTTTAAACCCCCAACAACTCTTTTTTTCAAAAGCCAAACGGCTATTTGCCCGTTTGGCCCGCCAAGGGACCGGTCCGGTCCCGGTCTCTTGGCGGGCCAAACGGGCCCGGTCCTAACGGTTCCTAGCTAAGAACCGGTCCACGAGACCGGCACGAGCCCACCTCTAGCGGTCCTAGCCTGCGGGCCGGTCCGGAGACCGGCCCACTTGCCACCCTTACTCTACCGTCTCAGACCCACTAGTGGTATTACAGCAGGACCGGCCCACTTGCCACCCTTACTCTACCGTCTCAGACCCACTAGTGGTATTACACTGGGTTTGTTGTTATTTTTGTTGTTGTTGATGTTATTGATTTACCTGAAATCTAGTTTTCAATAAATATTTTGGTTAATATCATCGGAAAAAGAAAGACCTCATTTTAGAAACGAATTACCTTTGTACACTATTCGCACAGTTGGTTGTCCTAGTCCTCAGTCCTCACCCTGTCCGAAAAGAATGTCTGGATTACTAAAATGAGTAGTTTCCATGTTCTATACATAATTTTTGCATAGTCAAGAGCTTTTATTCAGTCATAGGTTATATTATAGCTACGAGCCTACTTAAAAGGCTTCGACTGTATTTAAATGATACGATAAAGCAGTCTACTATGGAAATATTGAGTTTCAAAATAGATATATTGAGCATACTAAATCCTTTTTCATTTTATTTTTGAGTTTTGATTAATATTTGTGTCTGAATGCAGACGGGTTTTGGCTGGGCGAATGGTGTTGTACTGGCGCTTTTGGAGGAATTTGGCTGGCCTGAAGACTTGAAGATTGACTGCTATTGAGCAAGCACAGTAACCAAAACAAATATCATTGAGCTCATTTTCTTCTTTTTGATCTGTTAACAACAACAACAAAAAACCAAGTAAATCACACTAGTGAAGTCTGGATAGGGTAGTGTGTACGCACACCTTACCCCTACCTTGGGGTAGCGAGACTGTTTCCGATAGCCCCCGGGCTCAAAAATCAGCAGCAGCGGTTTGCTGATTTTTTTCTATGTTCGTATTATTTCATTAGTTTTTTGTACCATATAAAGTGATCCAAGGGGTGATGGAAAAAGATACATTACCATGATTTGTACTTGTAAACAGCTTATAATATGATTCCTATGCTTTTATAAATGTATAAGTTATTCTTATAGCCCTTTTGTCTTTTCAAATTTCAGAAGCAGTTTGTTTCTCTCCCTATGTTTTGAACAATATTATTGCTCCCTCAGTTCCATAAAGAACGACATTACTCTTCTGAAATATGTTGATTTTATTTCAAATAAACTTGAGATAGTTGATGTTGAATTCATACTAAAATATGTTGACTTTTCTATTTTGAACCGTGTTATTATTTTGTGAATGGAAGGAATACTACTACTCAACTTCTTTGGTGTAACATGACGGAAAATTGCAGAAATAGCATACCATAGGGGTGGTCTTGAACTTTTGGCCTAACTTAGCAAAATATTTAAAAGATAACCTCAACTTTAAAAAACAAAAACTGTTGGGCTAAACTTCTGTTGCCCATCAATGTCTTGCATTTTATCGGACTCTTAAAACCAAATAAAAAATCTAGGACTAATCTTGTGAATGGGTTGGGTCTTGTTTCCTAATATTGTTGGTGAATATATTTTAGGTAAATATTTTGGGAAATTGAATCGTTGATAATATTTTTTGTGAATGTGATATTTTGAGATGCTTTAGCAAATTTAAGTAATTTTTAGAGACTTTCTGTAACGACCCGACTTGTCATTTTGAGAACTAGCGTTCCGTTCGGTGGCTTAAGGTCTCGAACACCTTTGAAATGTTTATTATGACTAGCGAGTATGGTCAAGTTTGGTTTTCGGATGATTTAGAATTTAATTGAAAGAACAATTCTTGTTTTGGAAGCTTAAGTTGAAATAATTGACCGGATGTTGAATTATGTGTAAACGACCCCAGAATGGAATTCTGATGGTTCCAATAACTCTGTATGGTGATTTCGGATTTAGGAGTTGATTTTTGATATCGGGGTCGGAATCCAGTTCTGGAAATTTTGCTAGGTCCGTTATGTCATTTATCACTTGTGTGCAAAATTTGAGATCAATCGGACTTGATTTGATTGGTTTCGACATCAAATGTAGAAGTTGGAATTTTTTAGTTTCATTAGACTTGAATTGGGGTGCAATTCGTGGTTTTAGTGTTGTGTGATGTGATTTGAGGTCTCGACTAACTCCGTAATATATTTTGATACTTGTTGGTATGTTCGGACGGGGTCCCGAGGGGCTCGGATGAGTATCGGACCATTTCTATGCCATTTTTAACTGCTGTTTTTTTTTTTTGCTTCAACAGTGTGCATCGCAGAAATTTCTGCTGCACACGATTCACTTTGGAAGCTTATATCTCGTAATCTATAAGGAATTTGACGATGATCCAAAAATGAAAGTTGTAACCCTTTGTATCTAGTTTTTAGAAATTTAAAACGTTTGGCAGTTGGAGTTGGGTACAAGAAGATATGGTTGCTATACTACAGACTGTCGGGGAAGAGTTTTGGAGGAGTTTCATGTTTTCATCATAAGCATGTAATGATCCAAAGGTCCATTTGTAGTTCTAGAGATCGAACTTTGATTTCAAGACTTCCGAGATTTTGATAATGAATTATAGGAGTGATCTGAAAAGTTTGGTCTAATTTCATCAAGTCGCGATTGGGCTTTTAGTGCGAAACATGAGTTAATTGTTTAACGAGCGAAATTGGTATCGCATTGAGCAAATGAGCTCTGAATTGAGTTTCGATTGAACGACTAGGTTCGTATTATTATTTGTGACTCATAGGAATAAGAATCGTCGAATTCCGAGTTCGTATGATGGAGTTAGAGCCTTTTTAGTGAAAAAGAAACTGTTGATGCAAGCAAGTTCTGGTGTGGACTTTTAGTGACGGAAAATGGACTATTAGAGACGAATGGGCAGAAACTTAAGGATCAAAAAATAGTCATTTCCTTCATTTCGTTTTGGATTTTTGGAGCACGGTTCTTGGGCGATTTTGAAGATTTCTTCACGACTTCGACTTGGGTAAGTGTCCTATATACAAAAGTGATTATATTTCATAAATCCATAGTTATATTCATCATTTATTTCGGATTTAAATGGAAGAAATCAAGATTTTTGCAAAACTTTTTAAGAACGAAAATTTTATATTTGGAGGTCGGGTTGTTATCGGAATTTGATAAAATTGGTATAGTTGGACTCGTAATTGAATGGGTTGTCGGATTTTGTTAGTTTCATTGGATTCCAAGACGTGGGCCCCACAGACGATTTTTGAGTTAAATTTCGAATTTTATTGAAAAATTAGTATTTTCATATGGAATTAATTCATATAATTAGTATTGACTGAATTGAATTAACTGTGGCTAGATTTGATGCACTCAGAGGCCGATTCGAGAGGCAAAGGCATAGCAGAATAAAGAATTACACGGTTCGAGGTAAGTAATAGTTCTAAATTTGGTTCTGAGGGTATGAAACCCCGAATTATGTGTTATATGATCGGTTTTGAGGTGACGCATATGCTAGGTGACGGGCGTGTGGGCGTGTACCGTAGGAATTATGACTTGGTCAAATTCCATGGAACTGTGTAGTTGAATAATCTGATGCTATCTGTACAATCTCCATGTAGTAGAGAAATTGAACCACAAATCATGTTTAAATTATGTGTTGGTATTGTAGGGACCCACAAAGGTCATGTACATGTTGAACTATCTGCTAAATTGTTATTTTGTACTCAGTCACAGTTTACTTATTTATTTTATCTCAGTCTCTATTGTTCATTATTGATGAATCATATCATTGTTGTTTGGGCTGATATTCATAATTATTGAGAGCCCGAGAGACCAGAGAGATTTGTGACTGAGGCCGAGGGCTTGATTGTGAGATATTATACCATAGCACGTGAGTTGTCCGTGCATCACGTGAGTTGTCCGTGCGGATACATATATTATACTATAGCACGTGAGTTGTCCGTACAGCAAGTGAGTTGTTTATGCGGATCCAGATATTATACTATAGCACGTGAGTTGTCCGTGAAGTACATGAGTTGTCCGTGCGGATCCAGATATTATACTATAGCACGTGAGTTGTCCGTGCAACACGTGAGTTGTCCATGCAGATCCAAATATTATATTATAGTAAGTGAGTTGTCCGTGCAGCACATGAGTTGTCCGTGCGGATCCACATATTATACTATATCACGTGAATTGTCCGTGCGGATCCATATATTATACTATATCACGTGAGTTGTCCGTGCTGATCCAGATATTGATACTATAGCACGTGAGTTGTCCGTGTAGCATATGAGTTGTCCGTGCGGATTATAGCACTTGGGTTGAAGGAGTCCCTCTGAAGTCTGTACACACCCCTAGTGAGCGCATGTACCTACTGAGTGCGAGTACTGAGTTCTAAATAAATGAAATGGCTGAGTGACTGTGGTCCTAAGAGGATGCATATGATTTCTTTCTTATTGCACTACAATTGTCATATATTACTGTGTTGGAAATTTTTAAAAGATATTATCTTCTTTTTCAGTCAAACTTGATATGAAATTACTGTTGACTGTTAAATGTTGAACATGAAAGCATGCCCTAAATCTTATGTTGGAAATTACTTTAATTGGACTCAGCTGTGAAGCTCGTCACTATCTTCAGCTCTTTATCCTAGTTTTTCGGAGCTTTATCTGCGGAGACTATCGAGGTAGCTGCTTGGCGTTCGCAAACCTTGACTCTCTTTCCTATTAGTTATTTGTATTGTTCTATATTTCTAGACAATGTTCTATCCGTCAAACTATATTATCATTTAGATGCTCATGTAGTCAGTGACACCGGATTTTGGGAGTGTTTTATTTCGGTATTAATGAGATTTTGTATTGACCTTAAATATTATATTTTTAAACTTAAAAAAAATTATGGTTTGTTGAGGTTGTCAGCTTGCTTAGTATCGAGATAGACGTCATCACGACAGGTGATATTTTGGGTCGTGACACTTTCTATTTTGACATTTATATTTGATTTTCATACTGGATAAGTTTTTAGAAAATGACCCTCTATAGCCCCTAAAAATTTTAATAGCCCATGTTTTTCCCCATTGACCCGAAATGTCCCTCCTGTCACACCTCCTTTTTTCCGAGGGGGTAGGGGTAGGGAGTTTTTCCAATTAAAGTGACCTTAATCGAAATGGGATTATTTATTTAATTCAGAATCGCCACTTGGAATAAGTTATGGTGTCCCAAGTCACCGATTTATTTTAAAATCTCAAATCAAGGAAATTGACTTTATTTATGGTCCATGAACACAGAAGACCGGGTAAGGAATTTTGTTAACCCGGGAGAAGGTGTGAGGCACTCCCGAGTTCTGTGGTTTTAGCACGGTCGCTTAACAATTAATACTTGGCCTAATTATCTGATTTTTTTATTATTATTATTTTACTTTTTAATTATCTGATTTATTACTTGTTTTAAGCCTATTGTGCATTTTACCTTTGACCGCTTTTAATTATGTATTTGAATCGATTTTTAGTATTTATGGAGTTATTTCTTAAACAAGTTACGATGTCGTACACTTGTTATTTGGTACACATTGCAAACCGCGCCACATGAAACGCACGAGCGATTTACAACATGTTTATTATTATTATTTAAAATTATGGTCATGTCGCGTGAAACGCGCACTCGAATTGGGATTTACGTATCATGACCATGCCACGGGAACCGTACCCATGGACACGATAATTTATTAATCACGCCTAAAGCAAGCTACGAAGTTTATGAATTATTTGTCTTAAACTAATTTGAGATTTGTAAAGCCATAAGAGTATGTCATTGTAGAAAAGTATGAAATAGATTAAATTAATTATTCAAGAACTACAAAAAGGGGTCATTGTATGAGATTAATGGGCCTAGCAGATTTCAAGTTTTGACCCAAAAATAAAATAACTTTCTTCATTAGCTTATAGTAACCTCACAACTCCACTTCCTTCAGCAACCGATGTGTCTAGGCCTAAACATTGGATCTTCATCAGTGACATAATTTTAGTTAAACTTATTTAACAACTTAACTCTATACTTTAGACAATTGACAACTTAATTTAAAACAAAGATAGAACTACTAAAGCTCATTTATTAACACATGAAGGACTAAATAACCAAATAGAGACATAACATTGCTTGAGCTTCCATTTCAATAAGAATTTTTTTATTTTATTTTATGAACAATCACAACTCACTTATCAATTAGCAAATTTCATTAAACCATTCATGGAACATGAATCCTTTTTTAAGAGAACATGCTAATGAACTAAAATAAATATACAAAGAGGAAGCTCAAAAATTGGCATGTTTAACAGAGAATAATTTCATTCATTCAAGATATAAATGAACACCAAAGAATACCAAAAGAAAAAAAGCAACTCATATCATTAATCAAAACAAGATAAGAAGTGGACCTCAAAAGTTAAATCTGAAACTTTACGATTTTACAGCTTTGAATCTTAAACTCATTCAGACCGCACACAAGACTTCAAACGGAGCATCAAAACTCGCTGATGACCTCAACTAAAAACCTCATTGTTTCGACTGGGTTTGGATGATAGTTTATGGTATTAAAAGGGTTGTTCTATGGAGGTTTAAAGGTTTTTTTGGGTGGTGAAACTACTGGTTTTTTCGAAAGAAAGCCGAAGAAAGAATAACACAAGTAGAAATTTCCTCATCCTAAAAGAAGAAAATAAATTTCTCTCAATTCTCTCCTCCCTCTTTTTTCTTTTTCTCCCCCTCTCTCTTTTTCATCACATTTCTCTTCTATTTATAGAAAATTGTTTTGGAATTTTCAGATTTTTATTTTTTATTTTTTATTTATTTCTTTATTTTTAATTAAAAAGAATTTTCACTTCCCATTTTTCTTATTTTTTTAAAAAATAATTCCCCACTTTACTTTACTTTTATTTTTTAATTTCTCACTTTTATTTACTTTTAATATATTTAAAATCCCACTTTTTTACTTTTCTTTTTTTATTTCCCACTTATTTTACTTTTCTTTTTTTATTTCCCACTTACTTTTACTTTTTAAAAAAAAAAATCAGATACCCTTACTTTTATTTTTTAATTCTAACTTTATTTTAATTTTTATTTTTTAAATTTCCACATTCTTTTACTTTTATTTTTTTAATATTCCACTTTCTTTTACTTTTTTTATTAAACAATTTCTACCTACTTTTACTTTTACTTTTTAATTTTATATTTTTACTTTTCCTATTTTTTTTAATTCCCATCCGAAATTTGTTTTAAAATAATAATAATAATAATAATAATAATAATTAATTTTTATTTATTTTGGTTTTTAATTCATTTTATTTAAAAATAAATATAAAAAATAATAAAAATAATACTAATAGTAATAATTGACCTTTTAAATTATTAATTTTATATATATATATATATATATATATATATATATATATATATATATATAAGTGTAACAAAGCTAAAAAATATATATTAAATTCTAAAAATATTTACATAGTAGAAGGTGATAAAAATTTAAATATAGTCAAAAATTAGGTGCTCACAGCTGCCCCTCTTTGCTTGGAAACATGAAGAGTTTTCAGGCAAAGACTAGGTGAGCCACGTGACTAATTTTTGACCAAACCATTATTCAAACGGAAAAGAAATAAAAGATAGGGTGCAACCGAGTCCTGGTTTTGGACAGCCTACATATCTCGAGTTATAGGGGAATCAAGTCGCGTGTAGTTTAAGGAGAATAGTGGAATGATGAGTTGAGGAGTCGAGTGAGGTTCCGTCGAGGCTCCGATCTGCGGTCCTGCTATTATATCAAAATAAAAAAGAAACTAAACAAGCCTATCAATTATGAGTTACAAGATTCCTATCTATGAGTCTTCAGAAACTTGATCTTGAGTCTTGACTGGTTCTTCATGCAGACTCTGATCTAAACCTTGATGCTCGCTAGCTGTAGGTTCTAGTTCATTATTCTATAGCTTCTTCTAATCAAAACGGGACTCCAATGCTCGTGGCTTCAGTCATGTCTTAGCATTCCACATCTTTTAGTTGCTTTTGCATTTTGGATTCACTTTTTTTTCTTTTATTTTGAATTGAGACTTCTTCTTTTGGTCATCTCGAACCTTGTGCCTCGAGGTAAAACCTACTCAGACACCAAAACAAACAATCGAACAAAATTTTTCTGCCCCAGTTTGCACTAGAAAAATTTCGTGAGTTATTGTAACAAAATTCTAAACTACTTCTTTATTGAAAGCAATAAAAGGTCGGGAGTGGTGTACCCTGAAAATGTCATTTTTTTTTTTGGATTGCGTTCTTTTATTGTCAAAAGGATGTCTCACCTAAGGATTGGTGTACCTTATGTTGGGAAAATGTGGCCAGGGAATGGGATACCCTATATTGGCAAAGATATCCAGGAATGGTGTACCCTGCATTTAAAATCAAATTAACTAGGGAGTGAAAACTCTATGTTAGAAAAAGCGACTAGGTAGTGGAGACCCTATGTCGAAAATAAAATTAACTAGGGAGTGGAGACCCTATGTTGGAAAAGGCGACTAGGGAGTGGAGACCCTATGTCTAAAAATAAAATCAACTAGGGAGTGGAGACCCTATGTCTAAAAATCATCAACTAGGGAGTGGAGACCCTATGTTGGAAAAGCATCAACTAGGGAGTGGAGACATGTTGGAAAAGAGACTAGGGAGTGGAGACCATATGTCTAAAATATCAATCAACTAGGGAGTGGATACCCTATGTTGAAAAAGCGACTAGAGAGTGGAGACCCTATGTCTAAAATAAAATCAACTAGGGAGTGGAGACCCTATGTTGGAAAAGGTGACTAGGGAGTGGAGACCCTATGTCTAAAAATAAAATCAACTAGGGAGTGGAGACCCTATGTTAGAAAAGAGACTAGGGAGTGGAGACCCTATGTCCAAAATAACTTCAACTAGGGACTGGAGACCCTATGATGGAAAAGCGAATAGGGAGTGAAGACCCTATATCTAAAAACATCAACTAGGGAGTGGAGACCCTATGTTGGAAAAGCAGACTAGGGAGTGGAGACCCTATGTCTAAAAACATCAACTAGGGAGTGGATACCCTATGTTGGAAAGGAGACTAGGGGGTGGAGAACCTATGTCTAAAATAACATTAACTAGGGAGTGGAGACCCTATGTTGGAAAAGTGACTAGGGAGTGGAGACCCTATGTCTAAAATAACATCAACTAGGGAGTAGAGACCCTATGTTGGAAAAGAGACTAGGGAGCGGAGACCCTATGTCTAAAATAAAATCAACTAGGGAGTGGAGACCCTATGTTGGAAAAGCGACTAGGGAGTGAAATAACTTCAACTAGGGTGTGGAGACCCTATGTTGGAAAAGAGACTAGGGAGTGGATACCCTATGTTGGAAAAGGCGACTAGGGAGTGGAGACCCTATGTTGCAAAAGCGACTAGGGAGTGGAGACCATATGTCTAAAAACATCAACTAGGGAGTGGAGACCCTATGTTGGAAAAGAGACTAGGGAGTGGAGACCCTATGTCTAAAAATCATCAACTAGGGAGTGGAGACCCTATATTGGAAAATCATCAACTAGGGAGTGGAGACCCTATGTTGGAAAAGAGACTAGGGAGTGGAGACCCTATGTCTAAAATATCATCAACTAGGGAGTGGATACCCTATGTTGGAAAAGGCGACTAGGGAGTGGAGACCCTATGTTACAAAGGCGACTAGGGAGTGGAGACCCTATATATAAAATAAAATCAACTAGGGAGTGGAGACCCGATGTTGGAAAAACGCAACTAGGGATTTGAGACCCTATACTAGCATGATTTTGAACTTTTTCTTCTTTTTTCTTTCTTTTCATCATTTTTATTTTATTTCAGAGAATGAGTAAATGCAGAAAATAATTTTTTGGAGGAGACTTCCCTTTTGAAGTGGTTGCTGCAAAATTATTTCTAGCCTTTGCGCAATTTCTTTTTGGTTGCACCTACTTCTTGCAAGGTTGCTTTTGGATTGCACTTGTTTTCTTGGAGATCCTCTGGCTTTTCCAGACTTTGCCATGACGGTCAATCACGTGGGACTTAGCCTTTCCAACTTTATTTTGCCTTTGTGGGCATTTGACTTTGAATTTCCTCTTTCAACAGTTTTTGATTTTGAAGCATCGGCCACCATGGCAAGTCGGAGTCGACTTGATGCCCCTGCTGAGACTGGGTGCCTTTTTTGCATATTGGCTTGTATCAAGTGAGAACCCTGTAAATCAGTCTTTCCATCCTTTCTTTGTCTTAGTTTCGAAACAGAGTTAGGCCGAAAGGATTCAAAGAAAAGCAAACAATGGAATGGACAAATGAATTTAGACGAGAGGTATCCCTTTCGGGGAAAAGAAAGAAGGACTTATCTGGAGTGTATACGGACTTCAATGAACATAACATGCCTCTTGGACTAGATGCCAGATCTGTGTAAACCGTCCAACTCTCAGAAATTCATCACAACTCTTGCCTTGAGACTGAGAAACTTTGCCCAGGACTGTGTCGATGCCAGTGACTGTGAGTATACTCTTTTCGATCAGTTGCGCCCTTTGCGGGTTTTCACCAGCTGGCCTCTCTCATTTCTCTTCTCACCATCGCCTTATAGTGCTCTTTACGAGTTTTCACTAACAAGACTCTCATTTTTGTATTTCTCTGCTTACCATCGCCTTACGGTACCCGTGAGGGTTTTCACCGATAAGACTCTCTCATTTTATTTCTCTCATTTTGTTGTATTAGATCCGGGTAATTGTATCCTCCTATTTTGAATCTCTTTGTCGATTGATCGGAAGGACTTGAAAAGGATTTGGGTAAAAAGGATTTGGATTGAATTACAACTTTGAAACCTTTTGAGACAAAATCATCGCCAAACCGTTATAAATTCTGCCCCATTTTGAACTTTTGGGGAATGTGGATTTTTATTTTGGTGTGACTGAACCCTAGAGAGAGGCTGCCTACGTATCCTTTCGGAATCAAGTCAAACGTAGTTCAAGAACGAGAACTTTGTTTTTGATTCTCTTTTATTTTGGTTTTCTTTTCTGTTTTGGTTTCTTCTCTTTCTTTTTCCTTTCCTTTTTTCTCTTTTTTTTTTTCATTTTTCATTTCATTTTCTTTGTCTTTTCTTCCTTTTTTTATATATTTCTTTTTTCTTCTCTTTTCATATTTTTTTTTCATTCATTTTTTTAATAACTTTCGGGTTCCAATGAGGGTAATCAAAGAATTGGAGCCGGCTCAAAAGGGTTTGCAAAGGGTTAAATGTTTGGATAGTGAGAAAGAAAGCCTTCTTCATCCTAACCGAAGTACATTAATACTATATAGAGAATCTAACATAGTACCTTTTGACTGCACCTGCGTTGACAGTTATTTCAGGGATATTTTCTTCAATGTGTCCCAAGTACAACGCTCTCTTTTGGCAGTACTCTTATTCAATGTATGGACCTTTCCAACCTGAAGCCAATTTTCCTTTAGCTGTTCTGATTCTTTATTTTATTTCCTTAAACATATCTTCATTGCATTCTGATTCTTGATTCATTATTTCGAAGTTTGACAGCGTTTTAGGATCGGGGCATGAAGTCCGCAAGCATGCCATGTTATTGAAATCTGCATTTAATAGAATTGAAAAAAGAATAAGAGAAATGACAAAATTAAGAAAAGAGACATTCCTCGACAATGAAATATTAATTTCATTTGATTTTGTTCTTTTTTTTTTTTTTGATTTCGATTGATTTTTATTTTTTTTTTTAATTTTAAAGATAGAAGGGTTTACACCGGAAAGTAAGACAATAAAGCAAAACATCCGGATCACACCCTGAGATAATCCGGACGCAGAAAGGATAGCAAGACTGGCTACTAAGACTCCCGTTTGATACGGAACTTTCAGGCTTGGCGACCATTTTTGGCTTTTCCTCTATCTCGGCAAGGGCTGTAAGGGCCTTCAGTGCCGTATCAAATTCCTCATCTCTCCAATTTCTGTTCATCAAACCCTTTGAACCACTCTGAACGGCCTGTGATGTGGCCTTAAAGGCAGCATGACTCAAGATTTGGCCCGTTTTTAAACCATTTTCGACCATCTCCCCAATTTTGATAGCCTCGGCGAACGGATTACCCATTGCAGACATCATGTTCTGGAAGTAGTTCGCCTCTTGGGCCTGTAGGAAGACCGTAACCATTTCTGTTTTGTCCATTGGAGGCTTTCCCTTGGCGGCTTGCTCGCGCCATATAACAGCATATTCACAAAAATATTCCGCGGTTTTCTTTGTCAATCTGGACACAGAGTTCTCTTTTTGGATTTTTCACTCTTGCTTTTTTTCTTTCTTTTTTTTTTTTTAGTTTTTTTTTCGCTTTTTTTTTGGGGTTATTTTTGTCACTCTTTTCTTTCTTTTTCTTTCTTCTCTTTTTTTTTTTCACTCAGCTTATTTGATGTCAATGATCGAATCCGATGGGGATTGCCTACGTATCATGACGCCGCATGAATTAGATCTTGCGTAGTTCATAAAGATTAAGAATAAAGTAAATAAACTAACTCTTTTTTTTCTGGATTTTAATTTTTTTTTAATTTTCGAAAGACTTATAAAGAAGAAAGATTTTTTTTTTTATTTCGATTTCTTTCTTTTTTTTGAGAATTTTTGAAAAGAAAGAAAATATTATTTTGGATTTTATTTTTCAATATTTTGGGAGAAAGACTTCTAAAAAAAGGTAGAAAATATTTTTGAATTTTGAATTGATTTGTTTCTTTTTTCAAATGAAAGACTTCTATAAAGAAATTTTATTTTGTTTTGGTTTTAAATTTTTTTTATTTGGGATTTTCTAAGGAAAAACTTCTAAAGAATGAATTAAAGAAAAATATTCTTGGATTTTGACTTTTTTTTTAAAAATTTCCAAAAGAAAAACTTCTACAAAGAAGGAAAAGTTTTGGATTTTATGTGTCAAAGAAAAACTTATAAAGAAGGAATCAAAGGAAAATATTTTTGAATTTTTTGAAAATTGGGGCCGAAACCGATGAGGTTTGCCTACGTATCTCACATCCGGTGAGAATCAGACTCGCGTAGTTCGGTCAGAAAAGCATGACCTTTTTTTTGAAAATATTTGGCATATTTTGAAAAAAAAATTCAAAATGTCGACAGAGTTTTGGGATTTTCAAATACCTGAATTTTCAGAAATCGGGTAAATTTCTCTCTCTTGCCTCACTCTTAGTTTTTCTTGATTTTCTTTCCCTATTCTAGAAGTCAGTCAACATGCAAGCCGAAACAAATAAATGTACAAGTAGCACGTAACAATGCATCAGGATGGTCTTTTGATTTGGGTACACCTGTTCTAGACGGACCCAACCCCTGTGTTGAATCCCCAAAGTCAAATGCACGTGATGCAAACAAACGTACCTACTAGGGATCCGACATGAGGTTATGTCATTCTAAGTTTAAATCCTGGGTGTATTGTTCTAGACCTGGCTTACCCGAGCGGACAACTCGAGCCGAGAAGGGGGGGCAGCGTACCGGGAATACAGAAGCCTCACCGGCTTTGCAACTTATCCAAACCTCGTTCTAAAATTGGGATATGACTCTAACAGAAAAGAAGCCACACGAAGCGCACGCTTCCCAGAAGACTCAGAGAGAAGAGGGTTTCGTACAGTTTATATACAATTCAAATAATATCAAAGCGGTAAAAAACAGCATTTAGCACATTAGGCTCAAACACGTAAAAATTAGATAATAAACAAAACGCAAGTATAACAGTTATTCTAAGCTCGAATTCTGAACCCTGAACCAGAGATTCTGGGTTTTGGTCCCCAGCAGAGTCATCAGAGCTGTCACACCTCCTTTTTCCTGAGGGGGTAGGGGTAGGGAGTTTTTCCAATTAAAGTGACCTTAATCGAAATGGGATTATTTATTTAATTCAGAGTCGCCACTTGGAATAAGTTATGGTGTCCCAAGTCACCGATTTATTTTAAAATATCAAATCAAGGAAATTGACTCTATTTATGGTCCGCGAACACAGAAGACCGGATAAGAAATTCTGTTAACCCGGGAGAAGGTGTGAGGCACTCCCGAGTTCCGTGATTTTAGCACGGTCGCTTAACAAATAATACTTGGCCTAATTATCTGATTTTATTATTATTATTTTTTTACTTTTTAATTATCTGATTTATTACTTGTTTTAAGCCTATTGTGCATTTTACCTTCGACCGCTTTTAATTATGCATTTAAATCGATTTTTAGTATTTATGGAGTTATTTCTTAAACAAGTTACGATGTCGTACACTTGTCGTTTGGTACACATTGCAAACTGCGCCACGTGAAATGCACGAGCGATTTACAACATGTTTATTATTATTGTTTGAAATTATGGTCATGCCGCGTGAAATGCGCACTCGAATTGGGATTTACGTATCATAACCATGCCACGGGAAACGTACCCATGGCCACGATAATTTATTAATCACGCCTAAAGCAAGCTACGAAGTTTATGAATTATTTATCTTAAAGTAATTTGAGATTTGTAAAGCCATAAGAGTATGTCATTGTAGAAAAGTATGAAATAGATTAAATTAATTATTCAAGAACTACAAAAAGAGGCCATTGTATGAGATTAATGGGCCTAGCATATTTCAAGTTTTGGCCCAAAAATAAAATAACTTTCTTCATTAGCTTATAGTAACCTCACAACTCCACTTCCTTCAACAACCGATGTGTCTAGGCCTAAACATTGTATCTTCATCAGTGACATAATTCTAGTTAGACTTATTTAACAACTTAACTCTATACTTTAGACAATTGACAACTTAATTTAAAACAAAGATGGAATTACTAAAGCTCATTTATTAACACATGAAGGACTAAATAACCAAATAGAGACATAACATTGCTTGAGCTTCCATTTCAATAAGAATTTTTATTTTATTTTATGAACAATCACAACTCACTTATCAATTAGCAAATTTCATTAAACCATTCATGGAACATCAATCCTTTTTTAAGAGAACATGCTAATGAACTAAAATAAATATACAAAGAGGAAGCTCAAAAATTGGCATGTTTAACAGAGAATAATTTTATTCATTCAAGATATAAATGAACACCAAAGAACACCAAAAGAAAAAGAAGCAACTCATATCATTAATCAAAACAAGATAAGAAGTGGACCTCAAAAGTTGAATCTGAAACTTTACGATTTTACAGCTTTAAATCTTAAACTCATTCAGACCGCACGCAAGACTTCAAACGGAGTATCAAAACTCGCCGATGACCTCAACTAAAAACTTCATTATTTCGATTGGGTTTGGATGGTAGTTTATGGTATTAAAAGAGTTGTTCTATGGAGGTTTAAAGGTTATTTTTGGGTGGTGAAGCTACTGGATTTTTCGAAAGAAAGACGAAAAAAAAATGACACAAGTAGAAATTCCCTTATCCTAAAAGAAGAAAATAAATTTCTCTCAATTCCCTCCTCCCTCTTTTTTCTTTTTCTCCCCCTCTCTCTTTTTCATCACATTTCTCTTCTATTTATAGAAAAAAATTTCGGAATTTTCAGATTTTTATTTTTTATTTTTGATTTATTTTTAATTAAAAAGAATTTCCACTTTTTATTTTTCTTATTTTTTTAAAAAAATAATTCCCCACTTTCATTTACTTTTATTTTTTAATTTCTCACTTTTTTTACTTTTAATATATTTAAAATCCCACTTTTTTACTTTTCTTTTATTATTTTCCACTTATTTTACTTTTCTTTTTTTATATCCCACTTACTTTTACTTTTTTTATTAAAAAAAATCAGATACCCTTACTTTTATTTTTTAATTTCAACTTTATTTTACTTTTTATTTTTTAAATTTTCACATTCTTTTTCTTTTATTTTTTTTAATTTTTCACTTTCTTTTACTTTTTTTATTAAACAATTTCTACCTACTTTTACTTTTACTTTTTAATTTTATATTTCTACTTTTTCTATTTTTTAATTCCCATCCAAAATTTATTTTTTTAAAAATAATAATAATAATAATTAATTTTTATTTATTTTCGGTTTTTAATTTATTTTAATAAAAATAATACTAATAATAATAATTGACCTTTTAAATTATTTCTCTCTCTCTCTCTCTCTCTCTCTCTCTCTCTCTCTCTCTATATATATATATATATATATATATATATATATATATATATATATATATATATATATATATATATATATATATATATATATATATATATATATATATAACAAAAGCTAAAAAATATATATTAAATTTTTAAAAATATTTACATAGTAGAAAGTGATAAAAATTCAAATATAGTCAAAAATTAGGTGCTCACAGCTGCCCCTCTTTGCTTGAAAACATGAAGAGTTTTCAGGCAAAGACTAGGTGAGCCATGTGACTAATTTTTTACTAACCCATTATTCAAAAGGAAAGTATAGTGATAGTCTTTTTTGTATATATTTTATATAGTGACATCTATTTTGTATATTGTTTGTGTAGTGACAGTCTTTTTTGTATAATGACATCTATTTTTTATATTTTTTGTATAGTGACAGTCTTTTTTTTAATATATTTTTTATAGTGACATCTATTTTATATAGTGACATCTATTTTATATTTTGTATAGTAACACTCTATTTAGTATATAAATTGTATAGTGACAGTCTATTTAGTATATAAATTGTATAGTGAAAGTCTATTTTGTATATTTTTTGTATAGTAACAGTTTGTTTGTATATTCTTTTATATAGTGACAGTCTTTTTTGTTTATTGAATGACTACAAATTTGTAAAATCAGTCATTACATAATTGATGTGATGTATCTTATTGTGATTTTTAACTATTTATTGTCTGTTAGTGTATCTAGAAATTGTAATAAATGGAGTATACTCCACGGATCCTATGTTTGAACTTACTTAGTATTATATAAATAAAAAAAGGAGTATACTCCACAATTCTTAAAAGGAAAGATGCAAAACAAGCAAAAACAGAAAATTAATTATTATTTTTTTGGTAACTAAAAAATTTTCATTATCAATGGAGTAATGTATAGTAAAACGTCCCGCCATGTATAGTGAATTTTATTTTTCCCTGTGTAATCATATCTTGATTAAAAATAAAATCTATTAAGTGCATGTAATATCAATCTTACTACAAGAGCTATCAAATTGAGAAAGTAAAGACTGATATTTATGATGGGTTACGATAATTGTTTGGACGGTGGAGCTGGGCGTAGCAGAGAGACAGAATGAAAAAGATAAGGTGGGTTAGTGAATGTTCTGTTGTAGCCAATGCAATAAGTTTTGGCTATAACTTGTAATTAAATATAATGGGTTAGCGGTTATATTAAGTTAGTGCCGAACGGCCAATTATGTCATAACTGTATGTATAAAGTTGTATGTATAAAGCTATCTTAGGTAATATACTTTATGAACTAAATAACATTTAGGTTTCACTTGAAAGAATGAATCTTGGCCCAAAAATGAATAACAAGGCCTCAGAAATATTAATCGATACAAATAAAGCTATCTCAAAGAGCTTACTGTCCTGAAAATCTTACTAAAATTTTCTGTTCAAAAAACTACATGGATGTTTACACAAATAGTCTGTTGTATTTATTGTTTATCTTTCCTATTCGGTACACATAAAATACACAATTATATAGTATATATTATACATAAATTTTATATATATTGTATATCTGTCAGTAATTTTTAATTTAAAATATTGCGTGGACGACTATTTAATTTTTGAAAACTTATATAAGCCTGGTCAAGAAAGCCCAACTAGTCGATCAACATAGACAATTAACGTAGTAGAAGTGACACTAGTTAGCCACTCTAAAGAGTTGTTATTTAGGAATTAGCCAGTACGTCCTGAATTTTAGTTTTTTCAGTTCAATTTTTGTCCTGAAGTTACGGTTTTTAGTTTAAAATTTTAGGGCAAAATAAGTACTGATTAATCTCTAAATAACATCTCTAAAAATGGCTATATGTGCGCTTGCTCCACGTCTGGGCCCAATTAGAAAGACTGGCACCCTCTAGAAGTCATCACGCCACTATCAACCCTGTCATTTTAATTGAAATGTCTAAAATTGAAATGGTTACAAAAAATTTCTTGAAATGTCCTGTGTTTTCCATAATTTTTATTTTTTGATGTTCTATTTCTTTCCTCCAAATTTTAGGTGGTTTTGCTTTACTACGAAAAGACTTCCAAAATTAGTTCAATGGTCATATCTCCAAACCAATTAAAGTCAAACAAAAGATTCGTTACAATTTACAAAAGGAAAAGCCAAATCAACTAAAGGAGTTTGATGATTAACTTGCATGTGGGACGTTGAGCTCAAGCATAGTAAAACATCATGAAAACTTCCAGACTATTTAATTTACAGTTGAAACTTGAACAGTGTAAAAGGTAAGAGATTAGGCAATTCTGAAATAAGTCATTATATAACTTTTTGGTAGTCAATTTGGGCAGTAACAATCAATACTATTTAACTCCCATCGTCTCAATTTATATGACTCCATTTTGATTTTTGAGGGTCAAATGAGTTTTTATTTCAGCACATTTTTATTATTTGCACAACAACAATAACCCAGTATAATCTTACTAGTGGGGTAGTGTGTACGCAAACATTACCCCTACCCTGGGGTAGAGAGGCTGTTTCCGATAGACCCTCGGCTCCCTCCCTCCAAGAACTCCCCACCTTGCTTTTGGGGTGACTCGAACTCACAACCTCTTGATTGGAAGTGAAGGATGCTTACCATTAGAGCAACCTACTCTTATCTATTGTTTGCTTTTTAAATATTTTAAATTGTTAGTTATTATGACTTATAGTACCTTTTATATAATTTTTTAAATATGTAAAATTCTTTTCAAAACATTTAAAGACTTTATGTCCGAGGTGGTAGATGCACATTAATAGTGTAAATATTGGTCTGCAAATCATGAGGTGGTAGTTGCACAAAAACTTGCATCTACAAAGGAAAGGGAATTTGCTTTAAAACTTGGCCCTCTAATGGAACTGATCAAGATAAAGTGAAATAATTGCTTTTTTGGTTCTTATCTATTAATTTGCCTTTTCTCATTTTTGTGGGCTGACTTTCTTCCCAAAAAAAATAAAAAATCAAATCCTTCTTTTACACGGGCAATTGGCCATGGCATTATATTCAAGTGAACCTAACACCAAGTCTTGTCATAGGGAAAAATAATTTAGTGACAGCTCAATCCACTAAACTGATTCCTCTTATAACTCAAACAGCAATTCCAGGATATACCCACGAGATAGGGAAAATCATGGTTTAGTTAAAACAAATCAGTATTTTTCTAGTTGATTTCATTGATCCCTTGATTTGGCACAAAGAACTAGTCATTAACAGTGATTTCAATGTAGTGGCAGATTCAATCATAAGTTTAACAGAAATCCGTGTTTTGGTATCAAATCCTATATGTATGTACAAGAAAAAAAGTACAGATGAAGTTAGAGATTGATTCGGTATTTAAATTTTATGGGTTTGATATTCTAGTCATCTTGAGTTATTGGGTTCTAAATTAATAATCAGTTCATATTTAATAAATTTCTTTAAAAAAAATACAAGATTTGGATAGAAATTACTGAATTAAACCGAACCCGTACGTATAGACTATCTCCGCCTTGCTTAAAACTTACAATTGCAAAATTCTGGATCCGTCGCTCGCTGTTTTAATGACAACTTTTTCTTAAGAGTAAGAGCTGATTAAAGCCATTTTGGTTATGAATAGTGTACTATTCCAAAGACACTGGAGTTGGTTACTTCCTTTACCTTTTTTTCTTCTCAACATCAGTCGAATGAATTGACAAAAGGTTAATGATGATTGTATACTCTACAAACCCAAAGTTTAAGCTTAATTAATCTTTGTAATATTCCTTAATTGTATAGCTTTGTGGATGCAATACGTCAGGGATGATACATGCATATAATTTTATGTTAGTGGTGGACATTGAATAGATCAGTTAATTATATAATTAATAACTTTTCGCTTTAACCAATACAGAAAAAGCCTAATTCTTTGGAGATTAGCATTAAAAGATACTGGACTTCTTTGTTTAGGTACTAGTACTAAATGATATGAACAAAAAGAACTTAATATTGTAATATTATTTACCCAATCAGCAGTCAGCACCCACAGAATTGGAGAGTTGGGTTTGGTAATCTCTGAGCATTATGCTCATTTTTGAGGTTTAACTAGTGACTTTATGACTAGATAAACCAAATTGCTTTAGTTTTTATTCTTTTCCATTAATTTCTTTAATTTAATTAATAGTTCCTTCTTTTTCATTTTTGTGCTTATTGAATTACATAATTATTGATTAAGAATTGCCTTTAAATTAGATTTTTATCAAAAGGCATTATTCTCATAAGGAAAATTATATATAGTACTTAGTTTAGGAATTTTGGCTTGTTGTATCTTTTGTTCTTATTATCGTAGAGAAGTTAGATAACGAGAAATAATACTTCTGCGGTTCACTTTAATTGATTTTTTGGCTTTTTTATGGTCTATAATATTTGATTTTTAAGATATCAAGAAGGAATTAATTTCTTTTTTTCAAGGTTGCCCTTGAAGTAAAGAGTCTCGAAAGATGTGTTATATTTTCAATGAACAAATTGAAAAGATAATAAAAGTTAATATGGTATTTTTATTGTTAATTAATATTAAAAGGTGGATTTCTTAATATGTGTAAAAACAGTTAAATTTTTTTTTTTAGAGTAATAGCTCGATTCATCATTTTGATATTGTTTGATATGATTTGAGGCCTCGAGTAGGTTCGTGTTATGTTATGTAACTTGTTGGTATATTTGAATGGGATCCCGAGTGGGTCGGTGAGTTTCGGGGTGAGTTTTGAGCGATGTCCGGGCATTTCGACACTCTAATATTGTTCTAGAACTTAAGGGAAAAGTGCGGCCTGCACAATTTTGAATGCGACCGCACTTCATAGGAAAGGTGCGGACCGCAGAGGACAAGTGCGGACCGCAGAGGAATTTTGTGTGCGGCCGCACTTCAAGGGTTCTGCAAGTTCAATGGTCCGACGTCGAAGGCTTATATCTTTTAATACACAAACAATATTAAGATGATTCAAAAACGAAAGTTGTAGCCCTTTGAATCTAGTTTCCAGAAAGGTATAGCACAAATTATTTGGAAATTTGTACAGAACGTTATGGGCATTTTACTGAAACCTGGTAACTTGTCACAGTGAAGTGTGGCCGCACTCAAAATTGTGCAGCCGCAGAACTTGAAAATGTGTGGCAGCACATGAAAATGTGTGGACCGCACATTGGGAGATTAGACATGGTACTATATAGCTGAGGGTTAGAGTATTATTTTATTTTTGGACTTTGGGAGCTCGGTTTGTGGCAAAGTTCGTGGGATTTTCAAGAAATTCATCGGGGTAAGTGATTCTAACTCATATTTGGTTAACATACATGAATATATCATTGCTTTCATTATTTAATTAGTATTTTGAGATGGAATCTTAGGGGAAATTGTAGAAATTTCATAGGATTTGAATACCGATTCGGAGTCGGATTTGGATAAAAGTGGATTCGGATTTCATTGAAATTATGTCAAGTTCCGAGAGGCGAGCCCCGTGTTGACTTTTGTTGACTTTTTAGAATAAAATTTTAAGTTCTGGATTTATTATCCAAAATTATTTCCGATGAATTTTAATGAAGTTATACAATTAATTTAGATAGATTTGAGCTGTCCGGAGGTCAATTCAAGCAAGAAGGAGATTTGGGAATATCGACATAACTTCAAAAAGGTAAGTATCTTGCCTAACCTTGAGTGGGGGAATTATCCCTTAGGCACTGAGTCTTATGTGGAAAATCGTGTAATTGAAAACCATGTATGCGAGGTGACGAGTACTTACTTGGTTTATATGTGCAAAATATATCGGCTAAAATTCTTAGATGCCCTTATGTACTAAATTGAAAATTATTGGCACTTATTAAATCCTCTCTGTAACGACCTGACTAGTCATTTTACTTTCTAGAACCCCGTTCCACTAAATAAAACTTCCCGTACTTGCTTTTACTGACTTGTGACTTGCGGGGATGGTTGGTTCAGGATTTGGAAGAGTTTTGGTTGAATCTCATGATGCAGGTAATGATTTACAGGTTGACGATTCAGAGGTGCAGTGTGCTTTGAATGATAAGAGCTCAATTTTGGATTAATTAATTCATAAGAAAATCATGAAACTTTGTCCTTTAACAATAATTTGCATAACTAAGAGGGCATAATTTATCATCATGGAAAGGTAGTTGTGGAGGGAATAGAAGAATAGTCAAATCAAAGTAATTAATATGTTTTAAAAGATATAAAGATTCGGAAAACTAAAAACACTTAATTTTAAAATAAAACCCCTAATTTCAAGGAAGGGTCCAAGGCAAGATCTGGGGCTCCCACAGGAAAAGAGTGGCAATGATTGAAGTATGGTTGTATTCAATGGCTCCATTTAGTTGTGGTTTATAATTTTAAAATCAAACTTTTTTCATTTCAGATTGGGGATATAACTATTGTCCATTAGCATAAGGTGTAGTAATAATCTACTCCTATTTATTAATCCTAAATTTCTCTCCTCAATACATGCAGTCAACTATGTAAGGCTCTTTCCTTTGCATATTTAAGTTCTATTTTTAATTTCCCACATGATATTCGATATTTTCAATGAGAATACGATTAATTCGACGCATCGCGTAAGAGGGTAGCACTCCCTCCCAAGATGTTTTTCATTTTCATGGCTCAAAATCGAGATATTTGATTAAGGTTAAAGGAATTATATCCATCTTATCCACCACAATCGTTAGTGGTGCATATTTAAGTTGAGATTGAAGCACAGTGTTTTTGTAAATGGAAACTTAGAGAAATAAAGTTGAAGCAGTGCATCAAATCTTATTTCACTAAATTTAGAAGAGAAAACCAGGATGGTAAAATGAAGAAAAAAAATTAGTCAAGAAAGATTTTTAGCAGGATGTTGAACGAGGAAAGACCAAAACAATACATCATTTTTGGCTTTAGAATTAAAGTGATACATATTCTTTCACATGGAGCACTAATAGTATATTTACTTTAATAAAGTGGTACACTTTTAATCATAACACTGAAAAAAAGTACAAAAACATACATTATCTTTGACTTTAGACTCAAAGTCATACATATTCTTCCACGTGAAGCACTAATAGTCCATTTACTTTAACAATGTAGTGCACTTTTAGTCATAACACTAAACATATTTTATTTTTTAATAAAAATCTAAAATCTGACAAAATATTTGTTTTTTTTTTATTTTCTTGTTTACTGAAAGAAATAAAGATGACATATTTATCTAGATAGCAAATAATAAATATACATAAAATTTATTTACTATTTATCTATTTACTATACGTAAAGTATACATTTTACTAAGAAATGTTAAACACCGTTAATATTTATTTGCAATGATTTTTATCTAGATAACCTCAAATAGCATCTAGATTTTTTATTATATACATAATATTTACTATACGTTGACATAAAATAAATATACGTAAAATTATTATTGAGAGTAAAATAAATTTTATTACTAAAATAAATATACGTAATATATATATTTATTAGATTTTTTTATTTTATGGGAGTCAGCGTATAGTAAACATAATATTTATTTTTATTTTATGTATATTTACTTTAGTAATATAAAAATAAATATTATGTTTACTATACGCTGACTCCCATAAAATAAAAAAATCTAATAAATATATATTACGTATATTTATTTTAGTAATAAAATTTATTTTACTCTCAGCAATGATTTTACGTATATTTATTTTATGTCAACGTATAGTAAATATTATGTATATAATAAAAATTCTAGATACCATTTGAGGTTATCTAGATAAAAATCATTGCAAATAAAAATTAACTGTGTTTAATATTTCTTAGTAAAATATATATTTTACGTATAGTAAATAGATAAATAGTAAATAAATTCTATGTATATTTACTATTTGCTATCTAGATAAATCTGTCATCTTTATTTCTTTTGGTAAACAAGAAAATAAAGGGAACCGATATTTTGTCAGATCTTAGATTTCTGTTAAAAATTAAAATGTATTTAGTGTTATGACTAAAAGTGCACCACTTTGTTAATGTAAATGGACTATTAGTGTTTTATGTGAAAGAATATGTATGACTTTGAATCTAAAGCCAAAAATAATGTATGTTTTTGGGCTTTTTTCAGTGTTATAACTAAAAGTGCACCACTTTGTTAAAGTAAATATACTATTGATGCTCCATATGAAAGAATATGTATGACTTTGAATCTAAAACCAAAGATCATGTATGGTTTTGAGCTTTTCCTCGATGTTGAACTATAGGTTTTCTTTTAAGTAACACCTATAACTATTGCTTCTTTATCCACAAAACCACAACAATATAATGATCAGATATGGATTAACAAGGGTTAATGTGAATTTCTATGTTAATTAAGATATTAATTTTTAACTTTTTAAACTAAAACATATTTAGAAATCACAAAAATAAGTATCCTGGATAACAAGATGCGGAAAGCGAGGCTTAGATGATTCGGGCACGTGCGGAGGAGAAGCATAGATGCCCCGGTTAGGAGGTGTGAGACGTTAGCATTGGAAAGTACGAGGAAAGGTAGAGGACGACCTAAGAAGTATTGGGGTGAGGTAATCAGGCAAGGCATGATGCCACTTCAGATCTCCGAGGACATGGCTCTGGAGAGGAAGGGGTGGAGGTCGAGCATTAGGGTTGTTCCGGGGGCGGGGCTAGCCTGTTTTTGTTTTGCTATGGGTTGTTAGTGGTTTATGTAGTTTCCTCACTATTTTCTATGGTAGTATTGTTGTTTATAGTTATTTCTTTTACATCTATTTTTCTATTTCTTACGATCCTGTTAATATATTTTATCTTCTATTGCTGTCACTGACCTATTGTCTATTGTTTATTTTTCTTGTTCTCGAGCCGAGAGTCTTTCGAAAACAGCCTCTCTATCCCTCTGGGGATAGGGGTAAGGTCTGCGTATATTCTACCCTAGGGGCGGACCCACGTGGAGAGGTGAGGGGTCACTGGCACCCTATAAGCTCGGGAAAAATCATGTATATATTACTGTATATACGTCGAGGACCCATATAATAATTTAATTGTGCCCCCAAAACAATAAAATGCTCCTTGGTTGCATTGGTTCCGCGGGCTGTTTAGTTTCATTCTCTCACTGCCAAACCTAGGATCAAGACCCAACACCAGCATTACTTCAACATTTCTTTCTTTTTTCCTTTTTTAATTGAATGACAGTTTAGTACTCCATATTTAGTAATCAACTTGGTTTATTTATTTTTTAATTCAAATATTAATTTAGTACTAGTACATAGAAGTCACTCAGTTTAATTTTTTTCTTTTAAAATCTCTCCATCTAAGCTCCAAAACTCAACTTCTTTTCACGATTAGTTCTTTGTATCTTCTACACAAAATACTCAAGAAATCTATTGGAGATACATCTTTCTAGACTTTGAAAAGTTAATAAAGAGACACAAAAATAATGATTAAAGACAGTAGGGAAGGGGGATAAAATATTTCATTAACTAGTTTCATTAGTCAATAATCTTTATCTCGAATTAATTTTTATTATTATTTCATTTAGAAAAAATAAAGACAACTAAAACCCCTCTCCCTTCAACGTTTACTTTGGCAAAGTAGCAAGTATTCGTTCACTCTGGGACTTCAATTGATACTTTTTGGACTGCTTACAGACTTTTATTAGTCATGATTTTAAGTTTTATTTTATGTTTTTAAACATATTTCGGCCAAGAACTCGTAATCACTAAGTGTTCAAAGAGTTGCACGCCAAACTTTATTGCAACTTATGTTATTTTCATATTTACGTTAAAGATAATGGTGCCCCTGCGACATTCAAATCCTGGGTCCGCCTCTGCTCTACCATCTCGAGACCCCACTTATGAGATTATACTGGGTTATTGTTGTTGTTGTTGTTACAAAAATAAGTATTCTAAATAAAAAATAACAATAATAATTATTGTCAAGTACTCTTTCTGTTTATTGTTTCTTTCCGTTGAAGGGGAGTTTTGGAGCAACGATCAAGTTGTCTCCGTGCGTTTAAAAGATCATGAATTCGAGGCGTTGAATCATATAATAATGCTTGCATTAGAGTTGACGGACTATATCACACTCATTATATTCAATTAAATTATGTTACATAAATTGAAACAAGATGAAGTAAACATTCTAAAATTAAGCATGCATAATTACTCCCCCCACACACACACATTGAATTCCCCATTTCTTTCTTCTCGTCCCAATTAAGCAGTACAATGCATGGCTATTCCAATGCAAGTCAAAGGGCAATGAGGCAATAAAATAGACTCATCAAATCCAATGCTCATTTGAAACACAATTAATGTAGAAATAAAGCATATATAGCTCCATATTTTTACGTTCCTCGGGCTAACTGAGTGAGGTGACAATTCAGAATCGTATGTATAAACTCAGTAAACCAGAAACATCAATTCCAAAGATAGGAATTACATCTCAATTGCTTTTTCTTTCAAAATACTTGACATATTTATAGTCTATGTGATACTTATTTTTTATACACGTATCTTAGTTGGTCCACCGCTTATTCTAAATATGTATTATCATTTGTTAGAATCTAAGAATCTGGGTCAAAACTTTCCCCATGTGCTCTTATTAGAAAATTCATACGATTTCAAAGTACCTACAACTTTGGTTCTTGAAAAGCATCCAAACTTCCTACTATCTAAAATACTAAGTATTTAGGTTAACTGATTAACTCACAGTGTGAAATGTATACTTTGACCGATTGTTGATTGTTGTACCCTTTCTAGACGGCAATAAGCTCCCATTTAGCGTGTGATTAGTAGTTCTCGTTTAATATATGTATATAATTATTATTTAATAATGGGAAATCATCTTGATAGAAAAGTGCTTGTTTGAGCCAACGTTTTCTTTTAAAAGAAAGACAAAACTTTTTTCTTCTTTGCTCAGATTATCGATTTCTCACTCGATGTCCGATATCCGTATTGGTGCCCGACTATATCTAGATTCGTATTGCGTAGGGCCCATTCGGGAGAAACGCTCCCTATCAAAAAAAATTCATACACATGATTCGAACCCGCGATCTCTGGTTAAGGGAAGAACAACTTCATTCGCTGCACTACATCCTTTGGTGGTTTTTTTTTTGGGTGAGTTACAAAACTCAGGTATTCCAAAACTTCAAACAAACGCTACCTAAAAATTAAAATTGAAAGAGTCAACAAGACCTTTTGTATTATGACATAAGAAATCGAACAATATTGGTCATTTAAATCAACACGGAGTGATTAGTCATATCGATGCTTGAATTAAAATTAAAAATCCATTTCGATCCTCGTTATTTCTTATACAATAGGAGTTACTACAACAAAATATCTATAAATATTTAATTATAAATTTAGTTATTATTGATTAGAAATCATCAAATTAAAATCTAATTCCGCCACCAAATACACATTTGATAGTGGCAGTAGTAAAGATCCTTACGGAACGAAGAACCTGGTTAGGTGCAAACAACAAAAAGGGCATAATGTTTATTTTTTTTAAGGCATAGTATTGAATTGCTGAATTAAAAATTATTTTTCGAAGCTAAAAAAGTAATATTACTATAATAATAATAAGAAGAAACGGTCCCCGCAGAAAGGCACGGGGACTGAAGAAGTGCTACAAAAAGCTGCATTTTCGTGGCTTCTTTTCTTATAAAAACATTATTTAATAATAAATAAAGAAAACTTATAAAAGACCCTACTGATCTTTTTATCTCAGCTAAGTTGCAAACTCACAAAAGGACAATGCCAAACGTTCCATTAACTAATTAGTTAATTCTCTATCTCCTACCTTAATCTTCTTTTTAGTGTTTTTAAGTATAATAATAAATCAAAGCTTTATCATAACTAAAAGCTCATTATACATTTGGATCGTAGCATTTCTTGCTAGATTACAGCCATAATGTATTCATCATATTGGGATTGTTAGATTCATGATTGGAAGGTGATGACTGATGACTATTTTAGTTAACATAAAGTAAGTACTTTACCCGCTTAATTTATGACTAATCAAATTTCTAATAAGAATTTAAAGTATTTTCAAATAATTGTTGTTTCATTTTTGTTCTCAATCCAAATATGCCTTCTAAGGAATTGTCAATTACTCCTTCAATCTCTTCTTTATGAAACTATTACTATTTGAAACTTTGAACGGTACTTGCTTTGATTAAACTTTTTCAAGTATTTTTAATTGTTTATATAAGAAATATTCTGATTTTTATTATTTCTTTTATACCATTTAACAAAAAAGAATGACACTCTGATGTAAAGAAATATGAAAGGATAGATCAAGATCGTTGTTTGAGTAGTTAAATAGTTTTTCTAATCATAAATTAGTTTTCATGGAACTTCATATTTTGAATTTCACAATTTATTTTGTGACATGTGTGTAATTTTCAAGTATAATAACTTTGTTCAGCCTGAGAAACCAATAATTGAATCAAAATCATTATATTTCAAACCTCATTATTCATGGAGTAATGAAAAGATAAAAATGATACTGTAATAAAATATTATATAAATAAAATAAAGTTGAAAGTGAGAATGATTGACCAGTAACTTTACTATCCCTATTGAGGGATTCGAGGCCGTAGATTGACTAATCTCCACCCTCACGTGCGACTCTTCTTTGACGATAAGATTAGATTATTATCCTACATATTATATTAATATTAATACTAGAAATAATTAATACTCTGTAGTTAGTAAGTAATTTATTTATTTATTACTCGTAGAAGACTCTACAGTTCATCTTGACACCTGTGCCACCTCCTTAATTAACTTTTCTCTTCTCCTTTAATAATCGCCGATTGTTGCACTGGCCAATCAAAGTTTTTTTATCTTTTTTTCTTGAAAAATTAATAACGGAATCCTTTATGATTTTTTCTTTGCTTTAATGATGATACTGCAACTTTAATCAAAAGGGATTTGACTAAAAGTGCAGCTATATGCTAGCATCAACAATTTTTTATGGTTGTAAATTCGTATCCAAGAAAATCACAACTTTTTATTAATAAATAAATGCCACATTAATTAGTTAGTTTTCAATAAATTTCTTCCAAATATTTCTACTGATTGACATATTTAGAAGGTAGTTCATTTAAAGATAAAATATATAATATCACGTGAAAGTTTATAATACAGACTAAATTTTGTTATAGAGTTGAAGTTAAAAAGGGAAGAATAAGGAACCATTTGGATTAGTAGTGTTAGGTTAGTGGATTCAAACCAAAAATTGGGACAAGGGAGGATGTATTATTTGGACCTAATCGGAAACATTATCGGGTCACATTTATTTATTATGCGCTTATAACATATCATTTGTTTTATTTTTAATATCACAAATCTCAAATATTATGAAAGAATACATGTAGATATTTTTTTGGTAATATAATAGTGTAAATATTATACTCTAGTGTATATAAGTAAAACTCATTATTTATGATTAAGAGTATAATTAACTCATTACTACTACATTTGACTTGAATTATATACATATATAGACACATAAATATAAACAATTTGCTAAGTGTGGATCAACTGTTAAACTGTAAAAACATAAAACAATGAAGTTAGGGGTAAAGTTCGTTAAGATTCTAAACGATATATAATTAAAAATGCAATTAAAATATTAATCACAATCAGTGACAAAGATGTAATCCTCTCTATGCGTCTTAAATGATTCCCTAATCCCTACCATCCCCTATTATAAAATTCCCACTTCCTTCTCTTCCTTTTTCCACACTAATCTAATCCATTACACTATTACACCATTTCTTCGCTGCCGGCCATAGCCACAGTTTCCATAACTTTTTTCGCTCTCTCTGTACTGTGTACTGAATTTTTTTCGGTACTCGCTAAAGCAGAGAAAAATCGCAGGCCTAGTTTCTAATAGTGTTACCTTTTTGGGTGTTCTGAATCACTGCCAAAGTGCAAGGGTGCATATACTGCTACGGCTATCGCATCAACAACAGTCAACAACTACTGTTTTTTGTTTTTGTTTTGTCAATTTATGGTTTATGGACCACTAGTACTGCAAAAGTTGGTTTCTGTAAAAGCAATTTCTGGAAAGGAAAATCAAGTATAGTAGTAGTAGGAGTACTACTTACTACTTTGTTGCTTCTAGTTAATCACTGTATATCACATAGTGAGCGTGAAAATTAATCAGTCGCAAAAGAAGAAGAAAAATGCTTGAAACGGTTAAGTACCTGCTTGGCTCCGCCGGCCCTAGCGGTTTCGGTTCTAAATCCACCGCTGAAATTGTCACCGAACAATCTCCTGATCTTCGCTCCATCACCGCTATCATCACTGGTAAGATATTAATCAGTACTATTCGAAATTTAATCATTTCATAGGAAAAAATTGATTATATCATCATGTGATTTGTGCAGGTGCTACGTCAGGAATTGGAGCGGAAACAGCGAGAGTTCTGGCCAAACGCGGTGCTAAGCTGATTTTACCGGCTCGTAGCTTAAAAGCAGCTGAAGAAACCAAAGCTCGTATTCTCTCCGAATCGCCGGACGCGGAGGTTATCGTTATGGCTCTCGATCTTAGCTCTCTCAGTTCCGTACGGAAGTTCGTTACCGAATTTGAGAGTCTGAATTTTCCTCTCAATCTTCTTATGTAAGTACTACTTCATTCAGCTTTTTTCGGTCAACTATATATATTGATTTTTAGTTTTAATTTTTAAACTTATTTTTTAGGTTCACGTTTAATTATCTGTTTGATTGCAGAAACAACGCCGGAAAATTCGCTCACCAGCACGCCATTTCTGAGGACGGAATTGAGATGACTTTCGCTACTAATCACCTAGGTAAATTTATTGTATAAATTAAACCGTTTTCTGTTTCATTTACATGCATGTGATGAAGTTTTTTAAGCCGATTATATTATTTTCTGTTTGGTTTGTTTAATTTGTATGCGAATATCTACAGGCCATTTCCTATTGACGAAGCTATTACTGAAGAAGATGATCGAGACGGCCAAAGAAACCGGCGTTCAAGGAAGAATAGTGAATGTGTCGTCAAGCATACACGGTTGGTTTTCCGGCGACTCGGTTCAGTATCTCCGACTGATCACTAAAGACAAAAGGTGAATTTTTATTCATATCTCTGTTGCTATCGCTTTTGAAAAACAGGGAAAAGTATATTACGTTACTTTCATAGGACTTTGTACTGAATTAAATGCATTATTGGTACAAGACAATATAGGATTTTTTGTATCACGCATTCACTATTTTTTCGAAAACGAAATCACATTTTATGTCTTTATAAGTGTTTTAAATTATAGTCCAATTAAAAGGACAATTCTGTGCACCAACATTTCGTGTTTCGGAAGATCAACAAATGATCATATTTCAACGGGTGTGATGCAGGTAACTGTTATCAGTCATAAATCTTAGTTACAGAGCTAGTCGATACCACATATATTTGATAGAATAGTTGATTTGAATACCAATGTTATAAAGTAAACATAAAAGAATATGACGTAGTTTATAGCAAAACATCATCGCATCCATGATAATTAAAAAAATACTATATAATCTTATATATTTTGTGCAAAATTTTAAACATATACTCCTATAATTTGTGTTAACAAGCTTGACTTTATTATGAAAGAGAGTAATTTGTCTTGGTCTATGGCAGTCAATACGATGCGACACGTGCATATGCTCTCTCGAAGCTGGCTAATGTTTTGCATACCAAGGAGCTGGCTCAGATATTGAAAGTAAGTCCAAGATTTTCTCTCCTTTTTTATTGAAAAAAAATGTTATTTATTGTTTTAGGAAAAGTGAAATTTGTTGGCTTGCTTCTGATTCTTTTGGAAGACTGAATTATTGTTGTGTTCAGATACTTGAAATTAATATTAGGTGTCCTTTTTGTCTTTTAAATGTTGCAGAAAATGGGGGCAAATGTGACAGTCAATTGTGTTCATCCTGGGATTGTTAGAACTAGACTAACTAGAGAACGCGAAGGCCTTGTCACTGGTATGTTAAATACTCCCCTACCTTTCTTTTTACGGCAGCCATGAAATGTAATTATAATACTCAGTAAAATGCCTCCTTTATTTCAGGAATTTTTGTGGCAGTACTGTTCGAACTAGTCCTCCGCACTTTGATTATGTTATTCGATATCTGATATCTCCCACCAGTACATATATTGATCAATTCTGCCTACCAAAGGTCAAGACAAATAGGAAAAAACTAGCATTCTTTTGTTTTTGTTAGAATTTGAACCGCGGTCTTCTATTATTTTACAACTACATAGATCGTTAAGCTACATTCTTGGATTCTAGTTCTAATAAAAAAATTTAAGCTTCCTTTTGAATATCTTCACTAGTCATTTGTTTAGAAAAAATATTTTTGAAAAATCAAGGCGAAATATTTTACCAAACTAAATACAACCTAAATTTAAGTTTTCACAAAAAATAAGCCAGATTCTATATAAAATAATTTCCCCAAAAAATCCTAGTATGTACCTTTTGTATTTCACATGATTGTTTTCGAGAGTCTGGTTTTCAGTAACTAATCTGAAACTAAATCAATGTCACCTAAGTATTTTGATAGGGAATATGGTTGAAATAGTTTATGTTTCATAAAAAAAAATAATTCTTTTGCAACTTAAGTTATCAAATAAGTCAGTGCCTAACTCTTGCAAAAATAGAGGATGTCTCGTTTTCATAAAACTAACCCCATTACTCATGATTTTTTTTATTTTTTTTTATAAATGCAGATCTGGTGTTCTTTTTGACTTCAAAACTTTTAAAGACTATTCCACAGGTAATTTTTCTCATATTTTACCTCTCCTCATATATGCTTTAATAGGTGTTTGGCATGGTTTGGTTGAGATTTGGAAAATAAGTACTAATATTTAAAGTTAAGTTGAAAAGGCATATCTGAAAGCTAATTAGTAGTATTTTGCCCTAGTATTAATGATAATTCGACAGGAAATCGGATTATATTGTAGAAAATAGAATATCGTCAAATTCATTGAATAAATGAAGTGATAAACACGATATATATGCATGCCTGATTACTTATACTGTTCTGTATTTCCATGAATCTATATTTCAGGCAGCTGCGACAACTTGCTATGTTGCAACTCATCCAAGACTTGCAAATGTGAGTGGAAAATATTTTGCAGACTGTAATGAAGTTTCTTCTTCAAAGTTGGGTTCCAATTTAACAGAGGCAGCACGCATATGGTCAGCTTCTGAGATTATGGTTTCTAAAAATTCTAATGCACATTTAGATCCATTGGAGACCTTGCTCTGATTCTTACCAAAAAAGAAAAAAAAATTCGGTGAAGGACATAGTACTGTAGTATTTTTGGTATTATGAGAGATTAGTGAGTTCTTGTATAAAGAAAAAGTTTTTGCGATAATATAGTAGGATATATATACACACAAATCTAGGAGTATGTTCGTATAGTAAGCTAGATAATTTAATATGTACATTGGTTTATTCTCTTCGTATATGTAAGTTTGTGAAGTTTAATTTGAAGCTTACCAATCGTAAAATTTCTGATTGGGAGTTTATTTTACATGTAATTGATGTATAAATTTATTATACTAATATGTGGTAAACTAGTTGCAGCAGTTATGCAATTAATGATTAGCTATAAAATAGCTCAATTTGCAAAAAATTCAAAAGAAAATGATTTTCTTAATTGGTTAGAGTATGGAAAAAATTTAAAGAAATTTAGATGGAATCAATAACATGGGGTTCGTTTGTTTCCATGTGGATGTTAATATAATTTTTGGGGAATCTTTGAGGGGTTAATGAGGGACCTACTAACATGTATCAGGTGAAAGGCAAGCGTGTGTAGAAGCAGAAAAATAATCATATTGAAAGACAAGTCATATCAGAAAAAAAATTAAGTGATGATGTTATATTATTATTTGTGTGTGTCAATTGCAATCCGTGGATTTTGATGTAAACTTTTAAGAGCATCAATTGATGTTTCTAACCATATTGGGTTGCTATAGTGGTAAGCACCCTTCACTTCCAACCAAAAGCTTGTGAATTCGAGTCATCCCAAGAGCAAGGTGGGGAGTTCTTGGAGGAAGGGAGCCGGGGGTTTATCGGAAACAGCCTCTCTACCCTAGGGTAGGGGTAAGGTATGCGTACACACTATCCTCTTCAGACCTCACTAGTAGAATTATACTGGGTTGTTGTTGTTGTTGTAATTGATATTTCTGACCACCATAGATTTTGGTGGAACGGATAAGATCCTTTTGTTTTAATTAGAGGTGTTATGAATTTGAGCCTTGGGAACAAAAAAACTATTGATAAGAAGCCTTTTCCTTTAATAGAACTCTTGCAATGCTAATTTTAATTTTTAACTAGTTGAGGCGTCAAGCTAAAATATTGAATAACGGGTAAGAAGAAACAAAGAGAAAGGTCTTTGAAAATGCCAAATATGAGCCAAATTCAACTAAGAGACAATACTTATCAATCAAGGTCTCTAAAAGGCAAAATAAAGCCACATTCATCTAAAGGCAATCATGCAGTTTGGTTCTAAAGATCGTTCATTTACATATTACAATTTACACGTTCTCTGATAAATGGAACCAAGTGATCCAATATGTCAAGAATCATTGAACCACAAATGCGCTGATACCGCGGAGTTTGTCCATTAGCAGATTATAAAGAGGAAAATAAACTCTTCCTCATCAACAAAGTCAAAACAATTTTTGGGCAATGCCAAGAAAAAAAGAAGATGAAATCAATGTTTAATATAACATAATAAATCGAGTAATACACAGTTAGTCAGATACTCAGGAAGAGAAAGAAAGCATATTGAGTTCAACAACTTTGATGGCACATTATATTGATTTGCCAAACTATAGTAATCCTTCTTGTAATATAGGAAGCCATTTTTCATGAAAATATTTTCTTGTGTTTGATTGGTGAGTGAAAAAAAAAAAAAATTCAGAAAAAATATAAAGCTCAATAATTAGATTAACATACAAAGAGTATTTTGATAAATGTTTTGAGCATTAAAGATTAATAATAGTATCTAAGAGTTAGTTACAACAAGTAAGAGTACAAAATTAAAGGGTAAAATTCACAAATTATCATATAACTATGACTTTTTTTCACTAAAGTCATATAACTTTGTTTTCTCACACAAAAATCATATAACTATGGCTTTTTTTTAAACCAAAATCATATAATTATGTTTTCTAACACAAAAATTATAAAATTTTTACTAACTCGCACAAAAATCATAGTGATCGGAAAATATAATTTTTCAGTAGTATTTACTTATTTTGTAGTTTTTTATTGTCTTATTTTCAGCCTAATAAATAATAATCCAATTAAAATAGGAATGACTCAACCCGACCCAATACTCATACATATAAATTAAAATAATACTAAAAGTGAATAGTAAATCTTTCAAAACATGATAATTCTATTGTTTAAAATAATACCTTTTAAAATATGAATGACCTAGGAGCAAATATAAAAACTGGGCGGACGAAATAATTGCATTTGTTAGCCTAATTAGTTTCGTCCAGCCGGTAAATTTTATATTTTTTCCTTAAAATAGGAATGACCCAACCTAGTCTAACCCAATACCCATATACGTAAGTTAAAATAATACTAACGGTGAATTCTTCCCCCATAAAAAATTCAGTTCATAATGCATGAGATTCTGACAAAAAAATAAAGAAATAAAAGATATAATTAGAGAGCACTTGAAATAAAAATACTATAAATTTGAATAAAAATATCGAAAGGAAAATAAACAATAGAAGTATCATGTTTCGAAAGTATCATGTTTTGAAGGATTTACTATTCGCTTTTAGTATTATTTTAATTTATATATATATATATGAGTATTGGGTCGGGTGGGCCAGGTCGGGTTGACTCATTCCTATTTTAATTGGATTATATTTATTAGGCTGGAAATAAGAAAATAAAAAACCACAAAATAAGAAAATACTACTGAAAAATAATATTTTCCGATTACTATGATTTTTGTGTGAGTTAGTAAGAGTTTAATAATTTTTGTGTGAGAAAATATAGTTAAATAATTTTGGTAAATTTTTTTTTGTAGTTATATGATTTTTGTGTGAGAAAACAAAGTTATATGACTTTAGAGAAAAAAAGTCATAGTTATATGATTTTTGTGTGAGAAAATAAAGTTATATGACTTTAGTGAATTTTTTTTTTAGTTATATGATAATTTGTAAAATTTACCCCAAAATTAAAGATAAGATAGTTATAAAATCAAGTCGAAAGTGAGGGAGGTCATTTTTTTTCTTTAGTAATAAAATTATTTTCTTAATAACCAAAGACCAATAAGTATGACTTCCCTGATACTTACCATCAACACTTGTAGTCTAATGGTACTGTGAGACTCTCCTCACAAGTATGAGTTTAATACTCACCGCCCATTTCTTTTTCCTTTTCTGGTCCCCAAGTATAAAATAAAAATTAAAAAATTAAAAGTTCAGGCATAAAAAGATGATGTGTGCTAGGAAAAAACGAAAGTAATTTCTTGTCAGGTATTCGTGGAATTAGTTGAGATGAGCTCAAACTGACTCGAACCCCACCGTTATTACAAAAAAATTTTTTTACATCCTATAGCAAAGGTATACACCCTATTTATTATAAGCCAAAATTATTTTAAAATATTATTTTCTATAGCTACCTTTTATATTTTATAGCAAAATAAGTATTTATGGTATATACTACCATTGAGGCATGAAATATGTTATTTATGTTTTTTCTCTCTTAGACAACTGGACATACCTATCTTTAAGGTAATTTTTGCTGTTGTATTCATGAATACATGATGCGAATACATGCGCTGGACTGTCCTGATTTTAGGCGCTTTTTACTGTTATATTCATGAATACAACACAAATACATGTAAATACATGCGCGTACAGCTGGACTGCCCTGATTTTAGGCGCTTTTTGCTGCTATATTCATGAATACATGGCGCGAATACATGTGAATGCATGCGCGTACAGCTGGACTACCCTGATTTTTAGGCGCTTTTTGTTGTTGTATTCATGAATACAGTAACGCGAATACAACAAATATACTACCGTAATAATTGAATAGTAGTTATAGGAAGTATATATATATATATATATATATATATATATAATAGTTATAAAAAATTAATAGCCACTTATATTAAAAACCCCGAAAGCAATTCTTATCGGTTGATGAGCCAGGCCCTATTCAAGAATGGACATTTGGAAATGGTGGACCTTAGTTTACAACCCTTTAACCTAACAAGTTGATAGCAACCTCATCTTCTGCTATAAAAACCAGCTTCTCCTCCACTTAAAGTGCTTTCCAACATCAAATTTTGCCCCATGCATAATGATATTTAGATTCCACCACCATCTATTGTCTTTAAATTTGTATGGTAGATCATATTGCACCTCTCTACTTAATTTTTTTTAAATTGGAAAAAAGGTAAATTTTGTTTGATATGATGTTTTTTATCGAGGTGGACTTGTTGTTTCCATTATCAAGAACCTATAAGTGGATCCTCTGAGTGATTTTTCTTAAGAAATTCTATTTGCCTGTGACATGGAAATTGGAATTTGTTTAGTTAAAGTTTTACTATATAGCAACGCATTGATATGGTAAATACGAAAAAAAAGAGAGCTAAGTTTGTTGTAAGTCAAAGAAATTAGAGTCACTCTAGTAGTTATAACTTGATAATGCATGGTTCTAAGAAGTTCTAGAGTGTGTTTGGCTAAGCTTATAAGTCGGTCAAATTGGCTTATAAACACTTTTTGACTTATTTACACGTTTGTTAAACACCCAAAGTGCTTATAAGTTAAAACCAGTCATAAGTTATAAGTTAGTCACCCCCAACTTATGAGTTTTCAGCTTATAAGCACCTTTAGTTTGACTTTGACCAACAATTATACTAGTTTATTCTTAATAATATTTTCTACTTCATAAAATACTTTTCCCAAAATAAATTTCTTAACTTTTTCTTCATTCGATATTCGTTGTTAATTATTTTCTTTACAAATAAAACTTTTAATTTATAATCTTTTGAGAAAAAAAAAATCAAGGGTATTTTAGTCATTTTAATAAAGAATAGCTTATTAGCACTTTGTAATCAAACACATCAACTGTTTATTATCAGTTTTAGCACTTCTATCCAATCACGTAAATGTTTATTTTAAAAATTAATTTCAGCACTTAAAAAAACTTTTCAGTACTTCAAGCTTATCAGCTATTTACAATCAACTAATCCAAACGGGCTCCTAATCTCACCAATCTTCCGAAGATTTGCTGTGGTTTTGAAGGGAAATAATATGTTTTTTTTTCTTTTTCTGTTCAAGTTATTTGGTATAAGAAAGGCATATTCCCTTCTTAATTTCCCTTTCCTTATTTACGAGCCAGCTCCTCCGATCAAACTCCCTATCTCGATCCTGAAAAGCAGAATCGAAAAAGGGATTTTTTTGTTGTAGAGCACTACTTAAGAATTTATTTAATAAATAACAATGCTTTTGATTTATTTTAAAAATAGCAGATTTAATAACAATTATAGCACAAGATGCTCACGTGCAATAGTTATCAGGTTTAGAAACTAATAAATACTAACCCTCAAATTAAGGGGATGACTTTAAATTCTTATCAATTTATTCCCCATCCTCTTTCATGATAACTCTATCACTTTTAGTATTTAGATTTATTAACATAAGTAAATCTGCATTTTTTCTAAATAAACTGCACAAATAAACACAAATAAATATACATTATTTCATTATATCATTTACATTTTTATATACATTATATATGATATTAATATTTTACTCTATGAAATTATACAACTATCATGTACTCTAAATATACAATATTCATAAAATAAATATATGATACATTTTGAGTAATAAAATTTAAAATACTCCAAATATATATCGTATATATTCATGGAATTGATAAAATAATTATGTATATGTATATCCAAATATCATAATATTATATAAAAAATAATATTTAAATATACTTCATAATATACTTATTAAATAATTATTTATTATACCAGTTATATATAACGTATATAATAGGAGTAGTTATTTATTAGTTATTTATCCAAGTATGCATTATTATCCAAACATTCTCGTTTATCAATAAAAAAAATCATTTATACAAATGATAAAATGTGTATAACCACCATAATAGGTAGAGAGGGAAAGTACCAATAAAATCAAAATCATTTTAGAAGAAAAAGATAAAAATCATCTGTTGAGTATTAAATTAGCAATAAAAGGCTATTAAATGCTTAAGGAAACGTGTGACTTCCTTCCAATTGAATTATGTCATATGTGCAAATATATAATTGCCAAAAATGTTAATAAGTAATTATGCTAAGATCCTGTAAACTGCCCAGTTATGTTTTTTTCCCAATGAAAAAAGAAAGTTGCGAGTAAAATAACAAATATAATCTTTAACTACGAAGTGAACTTCATCTTTCATAACTGCTATGGCTTATAGCATAGTGATATCAGTGGGAGTCTCGATTAGCATTATTCGCTTTCCCCTACCCCTTCTCCAATCCACTATGTAATAATAATAATAATAATTTAAAAAAAAAATCTTTTTCAAGAAATAAAAATTACACGCTTTGAAATGGGCTCTCCTAGTGTAATTGTAATGGGTTTGTATAGCATGTGCTTTATCTTGGGCTTTATTTTAATGGAGAATTTTGGGCGTTTGCATATATACCCACTTTTGGGGCCACCATTGATGTGTGGCTATAATTTCATAGTTTCGTACATTATTTGCCTTGCATTTTACATGCTTTAATGATAAATTACACTTTATTTGTGCGTAATGGAGTCTATTTTATGTGTAGGTGAATTGGAGATGAAAGTAGAGCAAAATGGATACTAGAACGTTGAAAGTGTGCTCGAGAACAGTGAAAAGGAGAAAGCTGGCGACGCTAGGCTTGTATGCAGGCGTTAGACCTGGCGAGGCCAAGCAAAGGCCAGCTTAACCAGGCATTAGACTTGGCGAGGCCAGGCAAAGGCCAGCTTAACCAGGCATTAGACTTGGCAAGGCCAAGCAAAGGCCTGCTTAACCAGGCGTTAGACCTGGCGAGGCCAGGCCTAGGGCGAGGTCCAGTCCGAGTTTTGAAGATTTATTTTGTCTCCTGGTTTGACTGGGACTTGACCTACACGTTTAGGTCTTTTCCTACACATATAAATAGACTTAAAAACGCAACTTTAGAAGAATGGGGGAGTTTTTGCGGTCAGAGGCAAGAACATCACGTGGAACCACTTTTGGAGGAGAAATCATAGAGTTCTTCATCCGTTTATCTTTTCTTTGTAATTTGTTTATGCAAAATACTTGGAAAATTATTACTATGAACATGAGTGGCTAAGCACTCTACGTTCTAGGGTTGTGGTTGACATGATTATTAACGTTTATTAATTATATCTTCGTTAATTCGGATTATCATCTTGTAGTTGTTTCTTTAATTCTAGTTTTCACTTGTGAATTGTTATAGCTACCAATTCACCCTACTATATATGCTATGCTTGGAAAAGCTATGTATAGATTAGAGTAGAATTAGAGAGAGCTTGTTCCTGAACTCGTGGCTCGGGGGAAGATTTCGCGATTAGGATAGGAATATACCTAACAGTCTTGCTTAATTAAATACCGTATTATATTCGTTCATGATAGACTCAATACTATAGGAATATAGGATTGATATTATTGTGGGCAGGTGAGTAGTATTGTGGGAATATGCTATTCATATAAACGATCCGGTTAATTAGCAACCATAGATAATCTGGATTAACGAGTGTGATTACTGAACTTAATAGGATTGATGAACCAACCACAACCCTGAAATTTCCATCTCCTCTAAAGTAAAATCTCGTCATACAAAATCGCATTCTTGATAATTTAGTTGTTATTTGTTTAATTTCTGCAATAGTAGATTAATAGAAAAATATCACTCTCAAATATCTTGGACAATTAATTAATTTTAGTTTGCTTAGTTAACGATCAATCTAAGTCTCTGTGGGTTCGACATTCGACTTTTGAGTCACTTTATTACTTGACGACCACGTATACTTGTGTGTGTGTTTGGTCCCAACAAGTTTTTGGCGTCGTTGCCGGGGACTTAGTTATTGATTGTTTAGTTAGGTTAAGCTTTTATTCGTTATTTGTTCAAGTTTTAATTTTTAGTTTACTTTATTTGTGATAACGCAAGCTCTTCTCTTGAATGCGGAGGAGTAGAAGCGCAAACAATCTCCTTCCTCTTGATCCTGAAATCGAATGAACACTTCATAGAGTGAGGAGGGAAGTTGAAGCTAAAACTAGAATTGAAAGAGTGTTGGACATCGTAGTTCAACCACAACCAGTGGCAGGTAATGAAGAGCGTCCGGTGATAGAAGCTACAAGGCCTAATCTGGCTTTTATGACTGAGACGATTGTGAAGCCTAATATTACGGGTCACTTTGAACTCAAGCAGTACATGGTACAACTGATTCAGTCCACATGGCAATATGTGGGTCTATCTCATGAAGACCCACAGAGGCACATTTAGATCTTACTAGAAATTACAGACACTTACAATTATCCGAATGTTTCCAAGGACTATGTCAGGCTGACACTGTTTCCCTTTCATTGCTGGGGAAGCTAAGGAATGGTTACAAAAAGAGCCCGCGAACTCAATCCACAATTGGGATGATCTAGCAAGGAAATTCTTAATCAAATATTTTCCCACAAAAAAGACAAAGTCACTGAGGAGCCAGATTCTTGGGTTTCAACAACGAGATGGTGAGACTCTTCGACAAGCTTGGGAAAGATACAAGAAGTTACTCAGAGACTGCCCACACCATTGTCAGATAGATGAGGTGTTGGGTCACACTTTCGTTGATGGGTTGGACGAGGCATCAAAGATGAATCTTGACTCAGCATGTGAGGGTAGTTGCATGGCAAGACAGTATAGCGAGATCCAGATCCTGCTAAGCAATTTTACTGCTAATGATAATAATTGGCAAAGAGATGGGGAACCACGAAGAGCACTTAAGCAAAAGGCAGCAGGTTTGATCGAGCTTGATGACTTCTCAGCAATGAGGGAAGATATAGCGAGATTAGCGAATCGGATGAATAAAATGACATTGCACCAAGCACAACAGATTCAACATGTGCAACAAATGTCTACTTGCTGCGAGTTATGTGGTGAAGGTCACACAAGTGACATATGTCCTATGAATCCTGAATCCATTTACTACGTTGGGCAACAAGCTAGAAGGTCGATGAATCAAAATGCTCAATATGGTAACACATACAATCCGAACTAGAGGAATCATCCTAACTTCTCTTGGGGTGAAAATTAGAATATCAGGCCTCAAGCGAATAACAATCGTCCACCTCAACCCCTACAACAAGCAAAGGAGAGTTTAACTAACATGATGAAAAAGCTCTTGATACACAATCAGCAATTGCGCATAGAATTCAAAAATCTAGAGAGGCAATTTGGGCAAATGACTAACAATCAGAATACTAGACCCGTTGGAGCTCTTCCAAGTGATACAGAGAGAAATCCTCAAGTCAATGAAGTGACGTTGAGAAATGGGAGAGAGTTAGTAGAAGTGCCTAAGAAGAAAAATAAGCAATCTGGGCTCGAAGAAGAAAGAGTGCCAAAACCTGTAGAGGTAGATGAGAGAAACAAAACAGAGCCTGAGCAAAAATCAGAGAGGGCGCCACCCCCTTTTCCTCAAAGATTGAGAAAGAAAAATGATGACCATATGTTTCACAAATTCCTAGATATGCTATAGCAGATACATTTGAACATCCCTTTGGTGGACATGCTCCATGAGATCCTAAAATATGCAAAATATATTAAGAAGATAGTGGAAAATAAAAGGAGGTTAACTAAGTTTAAGACCGTAGTATTTATTGAGGAGTGCACTTCCAGGATTCAACATAAGCTTCCACAAAAGCTTAAGGATCCGGGTAGTTTTACCATCCCCGTGAGGATTGGTGAATTTGATGTGGGTAGAGCCTTGTGTGATTTGGGTGTAAGTATCATTCTGATGCCGTTGTCAGTGTTCAAACAATTGGGCTTAGGAGCCCCGAGACCCACCACGGTGATGCTACGGTTAGCTAATAGATCTTATGTTTATCCTGAGGGGGTAATTGAGGACGTCCTGCTGCAGATTAGGAAGTTTATGTTTCCTGCAGATTTTATCATCCTAGATTAACTGATGAGTTAGTTCCTATCATCTTGGGACGACCTCTTTTGTCCACAGAAGATGCAATTATCAAAGTCCGAGAAGGTAAGATGATCCTAAGGGTGGACAATGAAGAATCAGTCTTCAATGTATATCGAGCCATTCAGTTGCCTTGTCATTAAGAGGACCTGGCCATGATTTCGATGGTGGAGATAAATGAACTAGCCATAGAGCCTAGGGCGTTTAAAGAAGATGCACTAGAAAAGGCATTGGCGTTGTTTAATCACTTAGAACTTGAAGAAGAGGTTGAGGAGATATTGCACATTCTGGATGCATCGTGTGAATACATAAGAGAAAGAACCCAATTTGATCCTCTGGATAGGCCAATCGGCCCGCCTCCTAAACCTTTACCATCTCATCTTCATTATGCATATTTAGGAAATTCTAACACTTTACATGTGATTGCTTCTTCTCATTTGTCTGAATTGCAGGAAGAAAAGCTCTTAAGGGTGTTGAGGGAGCACAAACATACCATTGGTTGGATGGTGTCTGACATAAAAGGTATTAGCCATGCATTCTGCATGCACAAAATACTCATGGAGGAGGGACACAAGCCTAGTGTGGAGCATCAACGCCGCCTCAATCCAATCATGAATGAGGTGGTAAGAAAAGAAGTAATTAAATGGCTCGATGCAGGTATAGTATTTTCTATCTCCGGTAGCAGGTGGGTAAGCCCTGTTCAATATGTACCTAAAAAGGGAGGTATGGCTTTTGTAGTAAATGAACAAAATGAATTAATCCCAACTAAGATTGTGACTGGTTGGCGAATATGCATAGACTATAGGAAGTTGAATAATGCTACACGAAAAGATCACTTCCCTCTCCCCTTCATTGATTAAATGCTTGACAGGTTAGTAGGACAGGAATACTATTGTTTCCTTGACGGCTATTCGGGGTATAATCAGATTGATATTGCCCCGGAAGATCAAGAAAAGACCAATTTTATATACCCTTATGGCACTTATGCATTTAAGAGAATGTCATTTGAGTTGTGTAATGCACCTGCTACTTTTCAAAGGTGTATGATGGCTATTTTCACCGATATGGTAGAATAGTTTGTGGAGGTTTTTATGGATGATTTTTCCGTGATTGGTCCGTCTTTTGATGAATGCTTAACCAATCTTGCTAAAGTGCTTGTCAGGTGTGAGGAGACTAATCTGGTACTGAATTGGAAAAAGTGCCATTTTATGGTATGCGAAGGTATAGGGCTGGGACACAAGGTGTCCAAAGATGGACTGGAAGTTGACAAGGCTAAGGTGGAAGCAATTGAAAAGTTTCCACCACCGATTTCAGTGAAAGGAGCTAGGAGTTTTCTGGGACATGCAGGTTTTTATCGCCGATTTATAAAGGATTTCTCAAAAATTTTCTCTCCTTTGTGCAGGTTGTTAGAGAAGGATGTGTCGTTCAAGTTTGACGATACTTGTCTAAAAGCATTCGAGGAGCTGAAAAAGAAGTTAGTGAGTGCACCAATCAAAGTGGCTTCTGACTGGAACGAGCCATTTAAACTAATGCGTGACGCTAGTGATGGTGCAATTAGGGCCGTATTGGGCCAGAGGAGGAGCAAAATATTTCACTCCATTTACTACATAAGCAAGACTCTCACTCCCGCTCAAATAAATTATACTGTGACATAAAAGGAGTTGCTTGCTGTAGTATGGGCGTTCGATAATTTTCGGGCCTATTTGGTTGGCACCAAAGTCATCGTCTACACAGACCATGCAACCATCAGGTATTTGTTTGAAAAGAAAGATGCTAAACCAAGGCTAATCCGTTGGGTTTTACTCTTGCAGGAATTTGACTTGGAGATCCGAGACCGTAAAGGATCAGAGAATCAAGTGGCTGATCACTTGTCTAGGTTAGAAATTCGGAATCATGTAGATGAGAGAGATGTCATCAAGGAAACATTCCCGGATGAGCAATTGTTGGCCATTACTGCTGGGGAGGTGCCATGGTATGCAGATTTTATGAACTATCTGGGAAGTGGTGAGATGCCGCCTGATCTTGAACCTTATGCTAAAAAGAAGTTCTTGCGAGATGTGAGGTCATATGTGTGGGATGAGCCATTCCTGTTCAAATCTTGTATTGATCAGCTAATGATAAGATGTGTGCCTGAATCTGAAATAAATGTTATCTTACATGAATGTCATGCATCGCCCTACGGTAGTCATCATGCGGGTGACAAAACAACAGCGAGATCCGAGACCGTAAAGGATCAGAGAATCAAGTGGCTGATCACTTGTCCAGGTTAGAAATTCGGAATCATGTAGATGAGAGAGATGTCATCAAGGAAACATTCCCGGATGAGCAATTGTTGGCCATTACTGCTGGGGAGGTGCCATGGTATGCAGATTTTATGAACTATCTGGGAAGTGGTGAGATGCCGCCTGATCTTGAACCTTATGCTAAAAAGAAGTTCTTGCGAGATGTGAGGTCATATGTGTGGGATGAGCCATTCCTGTTCAAATCTTGTATTGATCAGCTAATGATAAGATGTGTGCCTGAATCTGAAATAAATGTTATCTTACATGAATGTCATGCATCGCCCTACGGTAGTCATCATGCGGGTGACAAAACAACAGCTAAGGTATTGCAATCGGGTTTTTATTGGCCTAAGGTGTTTAAAGACCCCCATGAGTTCGTGAGAATATGTGATAGGTGCCAGAGAACAGGAACAATTACGAAAAGGCATGAGATGCCATTGCACGGTATTATGGAGGTTGAAATTTTTGATGTTTGGGAAATTGATTTTATGGGTCAGTTTCCCTCGTCCAGTGGGTGTAAGTACATTTTGGTGGCCGTTGATTATGTGTCGAAATGGGTGGAGGCCATAGCTCTTCCTACCAATGATGCCAATGTTGTGATTAAATTTGTGAAAAAGCATATATTTACAAGGTTCGGCACTCCGAGAGTGATGATAAGTGATTGGGGCACCCATTTCTGTAACAAGATCTTGGACAATGTCTTAGCGCAATATGGGGTCAAACATAAAATTGCAACAGCTTACTATCCTCAGACTAGTGGGCAAGTTGAAGTCTCAAATAGAAAGATAAAGCAGATCCTGGAGAAGACGGTTAGTGCAAGTAGGAAAGATTGGGTTGCAAAGCTTGATGATTCTCTATGGGCATACCGGACCGCCTACAAAACTCCAATAGGAACCTCCCCTTACAAGTTGATTTATGGGAAAGCATGCCATTTACCAGTGGAACTTGAGCACAAGGCTTATTGGGAAATAAAGAAGTTAAACTTTGATGCAGACTTAGCGGTAAAAAGCGGTTGGTGCAATTGAACGAGCTTGATGAGTTTCGCTTGCATGCGTATGATAATGCCAAGTTATATAAATAAAAGACCAAGCATTGGCATGATAAGCATATTCAGCATCGCTAGTTCGAACCGGGCCAATTGGTTCTCTTGTTCAATTCAAGGTTGAGACTCTTTTCAGGGAAGCTCAAATCGAGATGGTCGGATCCGTTTGAGGTAGTAAGAGTCTCTCCACATGGTGCAATTGAGATGCACATCTTAGGTGGCGAGAGAACGTTCTTAGTGAACGGACAAAGAGTAAAGCACTATTATGGAGGTGACTTTGATTGTCAGAAGTCGAAGGTGTTACTTGCCAATGATTAGACGAGATTCTGTGTCGTGCCGTGACGTTAAATTAGGCGCTTGTTGGGAGGCAACCCATCTTTACTGCATTCTTTTATTTTTATTTTTATTTTTTTATCTTATTATTATTGTAAGGTTGTTTTTGTTTTGTAGGATTATAAGAATAGGAAGAATAGCCATTGGAAGAACGCAAAAGCAAGCTAGATGGTGAGAACTAAGTGTGGGGTGCCCACATAAATGATCATGCTTGGGGAAAGTCTGAGTACCTCGTGAGCCGCTATTGCTTCGGCCTTTGGCCTTTCAGGGAGTTTCTTGTCCACACTTGTTATTGTTTTGCATTATTTGTGCAATAGGGACACTACACTCTTTTAAGTGTGGGGTGAGAGAAGTCTCTAGATAATTTAGTAGTAGGATGTAGAAAAATATTAACTTCTTATTTTTGTTTTCGTAGTTGTGTAATATTTTAGTAGATAAAAATAAATGAGAAAAAAAAGGTAGAAAAATTGGACTCTTCCCGGCGATGGATCTCCTAGATAGTTTTCTTGAGGGATTTAAGTCTAAAGAAAAAGTACAAAAAGATTTTCTTTGTAGGTAGTGTAGTAATTCCCCCTTAGTTTTTCTTTGTGTCGCGGTTCTTTTCCAAGAATTTTATTTGAACCAGGTGTAGGTAGTTTTATTTTTTTAGGAGAGGAGCCATGGTGATGTGAATTGAATTGAAGCAATATCTCTTGACTTTGTTATGCCTTGAGAATAGTGAGTACTTTGGTTGTGACACTTAAGCTCAGTTTTTTACTCTTGTATAAGTACCTTAAATTGTATAATCCTAAATTTGCTTAACTGCTTTGACTAGAGTATCTTGATGAGTCCAATCCTGAGTGAGTTATGTGCCATGTGTGTGTGAGGTTTGTATGTTATTCTGCGCATTGCATTTGATATCTAGAACTTGCCCCGTGTGTAGAGACTTCTCTCACCCCGCAGCCTATATATATATATATATATATATATATATATATATATATATATATATTACCCGCCTAATTATTATGTATCGTAGTTAACCCCGTTGAGCCTGTAATCCTGTTTTTTTGGCAACCACATTACAAGCTTTACCCATTTTTTTGAATTAACCGTCTAGTTAAACCTTTTCACCTCTCGTGAGCACTTGAATTGTTATAAACTTTGTACAAGTTAAAGTTTGGGATGTTTCATTTGGCTTTTGAGTGGAACTAATGAAATGAGGAGAAAGGTGCACTGCTTTGAAGAAAAAAATAAAAGCCACTTGAATTGAAAAGTAAAGAGAGAGAAAAAATAGTTGAATTACTGTGAAAAATATTCCTGATAGTGGTGACTCTTTATGTAATTGTGCTTAAAGAAGTATGGAGTTAATATACATTGATGTGAAGGTGGAGTTATGGTTTGACATAAGTGTGGGGTTTAAATGTTAAAATGTATGTATTAAAGTGCTTAGGGAGGTGTAGTCACTCTTATATCCAAATGTAACCTACCCAACCCGCAGCCTACATTACAACCAATTAAAGTCCTGCGTGATCCTAGACTGAATGAGCTCGATTAGTCGAGTATTACACTAGGGTAAGCCTATGGTGCATCTTTTATAGCATATGAATGTTATTTCTCAAAGTGAGTGAATTCTTTCTAACTTGAGTTCCTAAATGTTCTTAAAATTTTATTGTGTGTGGAACTACTCTCTTTTGTTGTGTGAGGGAACTTGATTCATGAAGGAAAGGTAATGTCATTGACCGCTATGTTAGACTAAGTGAGTGAGGTGTGAATAATGCGTAATACTTGTGAGTCAAATCTTGAGGTGAAGATGTTACACCCTTGTGCTTAGTCTATTTTAAAGATTCTTGGTATAATGAGTTAAGGGAATTGCTTAATAGGTTGTGTCTATAAGTGTAGTTTGATTGCTCGAGGACGAGCAATGTTTAAGTGTGAGGTATTGATGTATGGCTATAATTCCATAGTTTCGTACATTATTTATCTTGCATTTTACATGCTTTAATGATAAATTATACTTTATTTGCGCGTAATGGAGTCTATTTTATGTGTAAGTGAATTGGAGATGAAAGTAGAGCAAAAGGGATACTTAAACGTTGAAAGTGTGCTCGAGAACAGTGAAAAGGAGAAAGCTGGCGATGCCAGGCTTGTATGCAGGCGTTAGACCTGGCGAGGCCAAGCAAAGGCCAGCTTAACCAGGCGTTAGACCTGGCGAGGCGAGGCCAGGCAAAGGCCAGCTTAACCAGGCGTTAGACCTGGTGAGGCCAGGCCTAGGGCGAGGTCTAGTCCGAGTTTTGAAGATTTATTTCATCTCCAAGTTTGACTTGGGACTTGACCTACACGTTTAGGTCTTTTGATACACATATAAATAGACCTAAAAACGCTACTTTGGAAGAAGGGAGGAGTTTTTGCGACCGGAGGCAAGAACATCACGTGGAACCACTTTTGGAGGAGAAAATCATATAGTTCTTCATCCTTTTATCTTTTATTTGTAATTGTTTTATGCAAAATACTTGGAAAATTGTTACTACGAACATGAGTGGCTAAGCACTCTACGTTTTAGGGTTGTGGTTGACATGATTATTAACGTTTATTAATTACATCTTCATTAATTTGAATTATCATCTTGTGGTTGTTTCTTTAATTCTAGTTTTCACTTATGAATTGTTGTAGCTACCGATTCACTCTACTATCTATGCTATGCTTGAAAAAGCCGTGTATAGATTAGAGTAGAATTAGAGAGAGCTTGTTTCTGAATCCGTGGCTCGGGAAAAAATTTCGCGGTTAGGATAGGAATATACCTAACAGTCTTGCTTAATTAAATACCGTATTATATTCGTTCATGATAGACTCAATACCATAGGAATATAGGATTGATATATTGTGGGTAGGCGAGTAGTATTGTGGGAATATGCTATTCATATAAACGATCCGGTTAATTAGCAACCATAGATAATCTGGATTAACGAGTGTGATTGCTGAACTTAATAGGATTGATAAACCAACCACAACCCTGGAATTTCCCTCTCCTCTGAAGTAAAATCTCATCATACAAATCACATTCTTGATAATTTAGTTGTTATTTGTTTAATTTCCGCAATAATATATTAATAGAAAAATATCACTTTTAAATATCTTGGACAATTAATTGATTTTAGTTTGCTTAGTTAACGATCAATCTAAGTCTCTGTGGGTTCGACATCCGACTTTTGAGTCACTTTATTACTTGACGACCACGTATACTTGCGTGTGTGTTTGGTCAAATATGAAATTCTCTTGGTGTAACTTCAAATATGAAATGTAGGCGTTAGACCATCTACATTGCACAAAACTTTGCCAAGTGTAACCCCTCGAATTTGAAGTAGTTTAATCTCTTGGTGTAACTTCAGAAATCAAATATGAAATTCTCCTATCTTTCAACTGCAATTTTAGAAATTCGAATCTTAAGTAGTTCAATTTTTTAGTACAACTTCAGACACAAGTTCTTCTATCTTTCAATTGCAACTTTATCAATTCGAATCTTAAGTAGTTCAATTTTTTAGTACGATTTCAAACCACTTCAGATTCAAATTTTGAAATCTTAAATAGTTCAATTTTTCGATGCAATTTCAGACAACTTCATATTCAAAATCCAAAGTTTTGAAACATAAAGTTGTTATTCGAATTTTAACAATCCAACACACGATTCAACACTCAAATCTACTCCAAATAAGCTGAAATTTAAAACATAATGTGTAAACACCATAAAGAACAAATCGCAATCATCAAATTATTAAAACAACAACAAATTTAACAAACTCATTTTGCAATTAAGAAGAAGAAAAAGAAATCTTAAAGACAAAGAAGAAGAACACATCAATGAAAAAGAAGAGAAAAATATATGTATCTGAAGTTATTAAAAAATTTATTATCAATTAAATATTTTTTTAAAAGTGGGTACATATTCAATTTCTTATTAGATGTTTAGTAAATTATTTTAGTTTTATTTCTCTTGAAATTGATGGATTTTTGATAATATAAAGATTCTTTTTGAGCTAACTGAAATTCTTATGATAAAAGATTAAACCATGGTCTAATTTTATTTTTTTATAAATAAATATTCAGTTCTATACTACAATATAGGTTGACAAATCAAATATTTTTTTTTAAATCACTTTCATGTAAAAACATTCCTCAACATATGTTTCTTTTAAAAAGATAAAGTGATGGACTAGTTATGAGGGTATTTTTGTAAACAAATAATTCTTTTAAGAAATTGTGCAATGCTTTAATACATCAAACCAAACAATGGATAGGAAATACGTTAGCATAACTAATGCCAGCATAATTAATAACAGCATTACTAATACATCCTATTTACCATTATTCTTATGCACCCTACAAAGCGACCATTATTCTTATGCACCCTAATTGTCTTATATCACGTGAAAAGAAGGGGATAGTAGATACTTTAGTAGAGCTCAAAAAATAGAATATGTTCTAATTTCAAACAATTAAAAATATTTAAAAGAGTTATAATTAAAGAAAATATTGTTTGATTTTCAAATAGTAATAGTTATATATAGAAGAAATTGAAGGAGTAATTGATAATTCTAATATATTCTCTCTCGTGAAGCCATATTTGGATTGAGAGTTAATCTTTACTGGTACTTTTTACATGATTTAATGTATTCAAACAAGATAGATCAAAATATGATATGTTTGGTATTTTTTTAATATTAATAACAAAATAAAATAGTAAAATAAAGGTTGGATGTTACAAATATATATATATATATACTTGAGAAATAGTTTAATGTCATGCTTCTTAATTAATATTCTATATTTAATTTTTATTTAAAAGATTTATATTTTAAGGTTAAGATCCATATTTTAATATTATCCGAGAATTAGAAAGCTAATGAAAAGGGATTGGAGGTGTGAATTGAGACATTTTTGGAGGGAGTACAATATGTGTTGGCTAAACAAAATATTGGCCTGCTCCTGGCTTGACTCCGAATCCCTATTGCAATCAGACAAACGAAAGAATGATGCGTAAAGTCTTATCTGGTTGACCCTTCTAAAATAAGCTTATTTTGAAAAATATTTTTTCTTAAAAGTACATTTCGGTGAGAAATAATTTATATTTAAATAATTAATTTAAAAAATATTTTTGAGTAATAATTAGTATTTGATCAAATTTTTAAAAAATACTTTCAAGAATATTTTTTTTAAAAGTATTTTTCAAAAAAATACTTTTGGAGAGAAATTACTTTTTTCTGCTTTTACTAAAAAAATTTTTCCCTCCTAAAAACTTGAAAAAATACTTCAACTTTAAAAAACAAAATACTTTTTTGCTTGGAGAAACTGGCCAAACAAGCTATTAACACGTTCCAAAAAAGGAAGTATACATGTCTCTCTCACAGATTTATGCAAATAATTCAAATAACCCTCTGATTTAACGTGATTATCGCTTAGGTACTAATATTGATACTAATACTAATACTAATATTAATATAATTAGACTGTGTGGGCCCCACCGTGTTTAGATAAACTGTCATATATTGGCGCGCTCCCAATTCACTCTCTCTAAAACTGCACTGCCCAATCTGCTCCGCGCTTTCATTCTATCTCTGAAACTGCTTTGCCCTTTCTGCTCTGCGCTTTCTGTCCTATTCCTTAAGAAGGCCTTGTGAGTTTATGGAAAAACATCTCATAGGCTTAACATCTAAAACCTTAGACTTGTCAATGGACCCTGCTGGTGGAACAGAGTCTGAACCAAAGCCTTGCTCCATTTCAATCGAAATCAATGGCCACAACAACAAAGATCACATCTTTCACTCACATTAATAACCCAAATACAAAGCTCTGCACTTTTTCCAGTTACCACTTAGATCCATGCACAATCTCCAATTACTACAACAAGAAAAAGAAAACCATAAAAAATACAATTCTAGGACATCATGCATCAATAAAAGGCTAAAGATACAAACTTTTTGCTCAAGAATGGCTATGTTGACTGAAATCCGAAAAAAAACTCATAATTTAAGGGAAATGAACCCTAAATGGAGTTAACCCTAGAAACCCAGCAAAAATGCCACCAAAATTTAGAAAAAAACAACATGCAAAAGGACAAAATAAGCTAAACCCAACTCAAAATTTTGTAATAGGAACCCTTCATAGTATAATGATGATAAAAAGAAAAATAATTTACAAAAAAATTAAAGAAAAATTACCAGAAGCAAAATAAGTTTCAAATGGATCGGAAATTCAAACATTTCAGTCAAAAGAAACGATCTTGAAAAGGATAAGTACCTGGGCAAATTTGGGACAACGAAAATTGCGTTTAGTGTGTTGTGAAGTTGACAGCTTGGGCCAAGGCCGGCTCTAATAGTATTGTGGGTAAGACATGTGCCTTAGGCGCAATTTTGAGGTGGTCATTTTTCATAAATAATATATATTTTATAAATATTTTAAAACATAATATGTAGTAGTATTTTTGTGTTTTTCATATAAATGAAAAGAGAACCTTTTAGAGTAAATAAAGTAAAAATTTGACTTAAAAATAATAGATGAATAATTTTTAATTTGAGTTGATTTAATAATTCTATTTTTTATTCCTTCTTTTCCAATAGTTCAATCTTACTCTTTATATTCCAGAATCTACATATCTTCTTCCTTTTTCTTTATTCTTGCTCACCATAATATTTTTAAGATTCCAATAGTTCTATACTTCTATTACTTTATAAAAATATGGAAAAGGTCCAAATATGCCCTTATACTATACGAAATTTAGCACATTTGCCCTTCGTTAATACTTTAGCTCAAATATGCTCTTACCGTCACATAGTTAGTCCATATATGCCCTTAGAGTTACACAGTTGGTCCATATATGCCCTTTTCAAAACGGAATCCACCCAAACTAATTAGCTCTTTCGTTAATTGTATTAATGTGTATTACAAACCCTATTTTCTTTTTATTAGTATTTTTTTTCTTTACCTTTCTCTTTTCTTTCTTCTTTTTTCTTTTCTTCTCTTTTTTTTCCCTTTTTGTTTCTCCCTTATCCGATTTCCTCGATTAATGACGTCTTCTCCATTTTCATCACCAATTTCACTTGACAAAACTCATGAATTTCAATTACTAAGAAAATTCTCTCATAAGAATATTTTTATAAATCATATGTTTGTCAAGTTTTTAAAAAATTTAACAAAGTAAGATTGAAATAATATTTATGTAACAAAAAATCCGAAAATTCAACAAAATCGAACAATCCAAACCGATATAATTGGTTTGGTTTGATTTTGATAAAAATCGAACTAACCCGTTCCATGTACTCCTAATTTGCATAGTTAATAAAAAATAGAAAATGTCCAGCTGAAAAAAGATGAAAAAAGACTAACAACTCAAATTTATAACACTACAACTTGAACTCTAGGCTTTTAATCATTAAATTATCTTTCTGAAAATAATTTAAATATTTTGGTCTTTTGAGTATTGTTAAAGGTTGAGATATTTTTATTATTTTAAAGTTTAAACCATAATTTTTGGAATAATTTAATTTCGTTTATTTATTATTTTAAAGTTTAAACCATAATTTTTGGAACAATTTAATTTCGTTTATTTAGAGGGCCAGTGAAATTGGAACTTTATTACATTATGGGAGAATTTTCTTAGTAATTGGAATTCATGAGTTTTGTCAAGTGAAATTGGTGATGAAAATGGAGAAGACATCATTAATGGAGGAAATCGGATAAGGGAGAAAGAAAAAGGAAAAAAAAAAGAGAAGAAAAGAAAAAAGAAGAAAGAAAAGAGAAAGGTAAAGAAAAAAAGTACTAATAAAAAGGAAGTAGTATTTGTAATACACATTTTAATATAATTAAAGAAAGAGCTAATTAGTTTAGGTGAATTCCGTTTCGAAAAGGGTATATATGGGCCAACTGTGTAAATCTAAGGGCATATATGGACTAACTATGTGACGGTAAGGGCATATTTGAGCTTAAGTATTAACGAAGGGCAAATGTGCTCAATTTCGTATAATACAAGGGCATATTTGGACTTTTGCCCTAAAAAATATAGTATAGTTTTCAAGATTTACAGCAAGAATATTGAAGTAGACAAGCAACAACTAAATATTTTGGACTCAAAGTCTTCATTCTTCAAATTTCCTGAATCAGTAATCGGGTAATATCTTTCTAGTATTATTTTTATTTGGTATTTTATTAATTTTACTCCATACATATCATTTAATTTTTTTTTTAAATTTAAATACTTAGGCCTCACATTTGACTTCGGCCTTAGGCCTCAAATGCCTGGCCGCCCCTGGCTTTGGCATACTTAAATGCTTACGGTGTGTGAGATTTTGAATAAAAAGAAAATTAGTACTGTGTCTTACAGTATCTTTGTCACGTGCCGGCTGCTAACACAAAGTACAGTGATGGAGTAATAATTTTTAACTTTATATTATTTTGTTTTATGTGATATATTTTTTAATGTGGTTGAAACTAATTTTATATATTTTATTTTATTTCTAACAAAACATTTATTTTTTGCTTAAATTTCGTATTGAGTTAAATTATTTAAGTCAAATTATGTCATATAAATTATAAGGAATGAGGTACTTAAATATTCTTTTTTATGACTTCTCTGTCATACTATATTATAATGGGTTAATTTTACTGATGATTATTGAGCTATCTTTCAATTTCACTAAAGTCATATAACTATTTTTTGTCACTTAAAAGTAACTAAACTTTATCATTGTCACTTAAAAGTCATTTTTCCTCAAACCCCTACCTTATATATGACATGGCATTAAATTTTATGATAAAAATTCAAAAATAAATGCCACATAAGCTAATATGGGTCATACCCATTTTAGATCCATTTATCCTTTAATGTGATTTGATCCATAATCCAAATGAGTTTCGATAAAATAAAAATATTAATTCCACATTAGTTTAAAATGATTATCCTATACTACAAAGTTTTGCCTTTTCTGTCACAGCACATTCATAATTATTCTATACTAAAATAATTTATAGAATAATTATAAATAACTATATAGAATAATTATGAATGACTCGGATGAGGCATAATTATTATGAATAATCACATTAGATTATTTTAGTATAGAATAATTAAGAATGTGCTGTGACAGAAAAGGCAAAATTTTATAGTATAAGATAATCATTTTAAACTAATGTGGAATTAATATATTTTTCATCGAAACTCATTTGGATTATGGATCAAATCACATTAAAGGATAAATGGATCTAAAATGGGTATGACCTATATTAGCTTATGTGACATTTATTTTTGGATTTTTATCATAAAATTTAATGCCATGTCATATTTATGGTTGGGATTTGAGAAAAAATGACTTTTAAGTGACAATGATAAAGTTTAGTTACTTTTAAGTGACAAAAAATAGTTATATGACTTTAGTGAAATTGAAAGATAGTTCAATGACCATCAGTGAAATTAACCATATTATAAGTGAAGCCCTGAGCCTAAGATAAAAGACCAAAATACCCATCACAAACTATTTGACCATTTTACCCTTCAGTTAAATGTTATTCTTGTAATTTTTTTGGTACAAAAATGTAACTATGTATTCTAATAAATGTTACTTCCCTAAAAATGAATATTGTATAAAACATTTGAGACTTAACTACTTATATCATATATGGAGTATATAGCCAAAAGGATAACAAATATATTTCATTAAATAAGTAATTAAACTATTGATATTAATGCACGACAATCATTAAATATATTTCACGATAAATAAAAATATTGTGACAATGCAACATAGTGTCCTTCATACCTATCATTAATGTACTCGTTAAACTCGTTAAAAGACTATTGTTATAGTCTTAAATTTATGTCCTTTCATTGTCTCTCGGGCACTTCATTTTATTTTGAAAGTTAGTGTCTAAAGTCTTAACTTGAGAGCAAATGAAAAGACACTATTATAATCTCATTGTTTATATTGAATTAGTAAAATTAAAAAGGGTCATGTTCAAGTCCTCTAATTTATTTGTTTCTTTTGAAGTAGACGGTATGTGTCACGAACCAAAATCCGACTAGTCGTGATGACACATAACCCAACTCGCTAGGTAAGCCAATTAGCAACTATCCAATTTCAATAATATTTAATAAGATAATTAAGTAAAAAAAATTATCTGAATCCTGTACATTTTTTAAGGGCTGGTAGTACAAATCATGAGCTTCTAAGATTAGAATTTACAAAACTGATGTAAAATAAAAATAAATCATCTGTTTGAAATATATATAAACAGATTAATGATTCTGGAGCTACCATGAACAATGGGCAGCGATGACTGGAACGCAGGTACATCTTCAGATCCAGCTCCCACCGTACGCAGCAACATCAGCATAAGAAATCTGCACGCAAGGTGCAGAAGTGTAGTATGAGTACAACCGACCCCATGTACTCAATAAATAACAAACCTAATCTTAGGTTGAAAGTAGTGACGAGCTTGTAGCAAGGTCAGAGTCCAACTCCAATAACCAACAACAGTTCATAACAATATAAACCAAGTAATAAAAGAAGTAACTCAAAGATAAAATGCTCAGCTAAATCATGATTTCTGAAAATAGTTCTGCATTTCAAGTGTAACAGTGAAAACCCAAATCGTTTACCGAAGTTGCCAAAAATATGAGTAAGTTTGAAAACAGTAATTTTCCCAAAACTCCTTTCAACAATAAATAAGATGTTTTATTTTCTTTCCAGATAGCTAGTGTAAAAATGTATCACTATGCCCATATATCAATATGTGTGAGAAGTCATGAATGACGTGATACCGTACATCATGAGAAAAATACATCTCTATGCTTGTATGTCATATGTGCATGTCAATGCTATGTATCTCAGAGATGAACTCATGTACTCGCACTCTCAGAGTATTCAATCACTCAGTACTATATATGGCCAATCCAACCCAGGGAAGATCCATCCCAATATATATACATAATAACTGACATCCAGTCACTCAGTACTGTACGAGGCCAATCCAGCCTAAGGGAAGATCCATCCCCAATATCAATGATTCAGACAAGATCCATGTCTAGGGAGGATCCACATCTTAAAATAAATGCTTCGTACAAGATCCATGTCTAGGGAAGATCCATCCCTCAATAAAAAGCAACAGCGCTCACTGAGTGTATGTGCAGACTCAGGACGGGCTCCCTCAGCCCAAGCACTATAAACCGCACGGACAACTCACGTATTATAAGAGGACAATCTGGCCTGCTGCGGCATGCATCCCGATTCAATAATAATAAAGTATATAAAGCCAATATGGCCTACTGAGGCGTACAACCCGATCCCGTAAATATTCTCACGATTAGGCCCTCGGCCTCACTCAGTCATCAATCTCTCCACTCTCTCGGGCTCACAATGTCAGGAAATTAGCCCAAAAATAATGATATGATATGTCAATATGTAGCAACAAAGACTGAGACATGACTGAGTATGAAATTACAATGTAAGCAAATAACTCCACAACAGTAACGACCTCAATGGGTCCCAACAGAATAAGCATGTAGCCTAGACATAGTTTCTAACATGAATCACAACTCGATAACTCTAATACGTAGAGATTTCATGATTTCAGATAAGTTTAGGTAACCACACAATACCACAGGAATAACGGAGTAATAGTTCACACGGTGCACGCCCACACGCCCGTCACCTAGCATGTGCGTCACCTCAACACCAAACACATAACATGTATAATCAGGGTTCATACCCTCAACTCCAAGATTAGAAGAGTTACTTACCTCGAACAAGCCGAATCCAATGTCGTGCAAGCTAAACAATGATCCAGAAATTCCATTCTGCGCGTATCAACTTTCGAACGGCTCGAATCTAGTCACAATTAATTTGATTCAGTCAACACAAATTATATAAATTTATTTCATATCAAAATAATAATTTTTCCAGAAAATCCAAAATTACACTAAAATATCGCCCGTGGGGCCCACATCTCGGAACCCGACAAAAGTTACAAAATATGAATGCCTATTCAACCATGAGTCCAACCATACAAATCTTTCTCAAATCCGACATCAACTCGGTCCTCAAATCTTCAAATTAAACCAAGAGGGTTTTCACAATTTTTCAACTTAATTCATCAATTAAATGTTAAAAACAACCATGGATTCGGGTAATTTGACCAATATTGAGTTAAGAACACTTACCCGATTATTTTTCTTGAAAATCTCTCAAACATCGCCTATTCCGAGCTCCAAATCGGTAAAAATAGAAAATGGGGACGAATTCCCATTTTTAGAACTTAAACTCTCTACCCAGTCATTTCTTCTATGCGATCGCGGACCAAGTCTCGCGATCGCGAAGCACACATTTTCACTGCCAAAAATTAACTCTATGCAATCGCGGATTAGTTCACGCGAACGCGAAGCACAAAAGAAACTGCCCCCAAATTTGGCCTTCGCGAACGTGGTTGAATCCACGCGAACGCGGATCACTGATGCACAAACCTACGTGATTGCGTGAAGAGAAACCTTTCGTGACCCCCTGGTGCCTCACTTCCTCTTCGCGAATGCGGCTTTGCCCACGCGTTCGCGATGCGTTTTCTCTTCCCAACTACGCGGTCGCATAGAACAAAAACTCAGCGGCCCTGAATAACCCTACGCGATCGTAGACCTTCTCACGCGATCGCGTAGAAGGAAACCAGATACAGATATCAGAAAATTTCCAGCAACACTCCAAGTCTAAAAATTGATTTGTTAACCATCCGAAACTCACCTGAGGCCACTGGGACCTCAACCAAATACATCAACAAGTCCCAAAATATCATACGAACTTAGTTGAAGTCTCAATTCACATCAAACAACGCTAAAACACGAATCACACATAGATTCAAGCCTAATGAACTTTGAAACTTCCAATTCCTACAAACGACGCTGGAACCTATCAAATCACGTCTGAGTGACCTCAAATTTTGCATACAAGTCATAAATGACATAACAAAGCTATTAGCATCATCAAAACTCTATTCCGGGATCGTTTAGACATAAGTCAATATCGGGTCAACCTTTTCAACTTAAGTTTTCAATTATGAGACTAAGTGTCTCAATTCATATCAAAACCTCACCGGACCCGAACCAATTACCCCGACAAGTTATATAACAACTGTAAAGTATAAATTGAGCAGTAAATGGAGGAACAAAACTGTAATACACACAACGATCAGTCGGGTCGTTATAGTATGCTTTTTAGTTTTTTTTTCTTCCCTTTCAAGTTCTAATTTTCTTTCTTTTTGCTTAAATGTTTTGTTATTTATTTGTTTAGCCTTGAAATTTTTTTTGTGTGTTTTATTGGTCTTGAATGTTGCTATATGTGGTACTTCATCTTGATAAATGTCTATTTAAGTTTAATTTTTTTTTGTTAGTAAATTTTATGTTTACTTGTTTTTCCTTGAAATTTGTGATGTAGAGGGTGTGTTGTTGAACAGTACAACCATCTCTCCCTCTTTGGAATTTCTTTTCTAAACAAACTTGTTGGAGCAAAAGACCCCTTTGCTGGAAAAAGATGAATGTGATTTATAAGTTGTGTATGATGAATTGGATTCTAAAACGCATATGAACAATGCGATTTACAAGGCGCATATGATGAATGCGATTAATAAAATGCATATGATAAACTTATAAGACACATATGGTGAATGTGATTTATGATGCTATTATGAATGTGATTTATGAGACGCATATGATGAATGTATTTTATAAGTTGTAATTGATGATGAGATGTATAAGATGCAATTACTACATGCAATTATATGTCGCATTTGATTTGGAAAATGATTGCAACTTCTGAGTCCGAATGCGATTTATAAGTCGCATTTGACGAAATTAATTTATAAGTCTTTGATAAATCCGATTTATGTGTTGCAAGAACGTTTTTCCAGCAAATGTGGTTTTCTTCATGTGCTTTAGTGTCCAGAAGAACTCAAGAAAGCGAGCAAAAGCGAACAAAAAGAAGTTCCAGATAGCACAGAATGCACAACTAAATAACTATATAATTAATTAACTTTCTATATATAAAGATATTCTTTCCACAAAAAACTCTCAAAATCAATAGTAAAAGGAAAAAAAGAGTCTTCTCCATTAACTAATAAAGAAGTAAAAACTCCATCTACAACAATCTATACCATAATATTAAGAAATCGGTCTGAGATAGAAGCTAATTTATCCTAAAACAATTATTAACAAATTGAAGAACGTGATCTTAAGGTAACAAAAAGGCAAAATGCGATAATAGAAAGCGCATAAGACGTGCAAAACGTCTTGAGGTAAAGATTGTTTTAACACTCTTATTGTTCTTCAACTTTGAAGGTGGCCAATGGCAGGTTATCAACAGCCAAACTTTCCTCATCAATCATTATTAGTTAAAGAAAGAAAGGCGTTTCCTGAGGCGGACCTATGTGTTATAATGAGGGGTCATCGGACCCTGTAAGTTTTGGTAGAAATTCTGTATATGTATATGTATATACTTTAAAAATGGTTAATTTAAAATACTTGGCACCCTAAACACTAAAAGCCTTAGGGGCACTGATTAAGCAGAATATTGTACCCCGTCCCCTAAAAATCCTGAGTCCGCCTTTGGACATGGCCTTGCATTCTCTTAGACATAATACTTGGAGTGATAGGATTTTAAATGTTACTTCTAATAGCGATTGGATTTCTTTGGTTTATTAATGCAAAGTGTTAGCCAATGACAAAAGTAGTTGAATATTTAAGATATCGATAGTGTTCTCATTTAACCTTCATATGATTCATGTAACCATAAACTTTAATTTATACCAGAATCTTGAATATGATAATTTTACATAAAAATCGTTACAGAAAACATACTTGAAGCGGAAGACATTATCGTGAAGTGGAAGCGTTAATTGAAATTGATTTCTCGCCCCTTGCCCTAGCTTTCGTTATCGTCGAATTTAGTGATGGAAGAGAGAAATAAAAATACGGTAACCTAATGTGTGAGGAGAGGACCAATTTATAGAGGTTCTCATTTAATCCGGTACGTCCATATAACGACCCGACCAGTCATTTTAAGTATTTATACTTCGCTCGATAGTTTACGTGCGTGAGTAGCTCCGTATGATATTTTTTGACTTGAGTGAATCATCGGTTTTGGTTTTTAGGTTATTCGGGACTGATTTGGAAGAATAATTCTCAACTAGGGAGCTTTAAATTCAAAAGAGTAGACCAAGTTTGACTTTTTAAAATTTGACCTCGGATTGGAATTTTGATGGTTCTGTTAGCTCCGTTGGAAGATTTTGGACTTAGGAGCGTGTCCAGAGTTCGATTTGGAGGCCTGTGGTTGATTTTGGCTTGAAATGGCAAAAGTTAAAATTTGAAAAGTTTGACTGGGAGTGAACTTTTTGATATCTGGGTCAGATTCTGATTTCGGAAGTTGGAGCAGGTCCGTAATGTCAAATGTGACTTGTGTGCAAAATTTGAGGTCAATCGGACGTGATTTGATAGGGTTTGGCATCAGTTGTGGAAGTTTGAAGTTTCATAGTTCATTGATTTCGAGTTGAGATGTGATTCATCGTTTCGATGTTGTTATGTGTGTTATGAGTTCTCGAGTAGGACCGTATTATGTTATGGGACTTGTTGGGATGTTCAGACATGATCTCGAGGGGCTCGGGCGTATTGCGGATTGATTTCGGGCTATTTTCCTTCATATTTGCATTGCTGATTCTGTAGAATTCTGGGCTTCTGGTTTCCTTAATTGCGATCGCGGAGTATAGAACGCGATCGTATAGGGTTGTTAGATGATTGAGTAGGATTGTTCATCGCGTTCGTGAGTCCAGAGTCGCGTTCGCGGAGGTTGAGGCATTTGTTCAGTGCGTTCGCGAGCCTGGTGATGCGTTCGTGTAGAAGGAAGGAAGGCCTGAGGATGTCAGGCATTTGTTCTTCGCGATCACGAAGTGTGGTATGCGATCGCGTTGCTCTAGGAATTTGTTCATCGCGTTCGCGTTTGTGGTGCTGCGTTCGCGAAAGAAAAATTTCAGCTGGTGAGAATTTGTTCTATGCGAACGCGTGGAATTGTCCGCGTTCGCGAAGTGTAATAGCTGGGCAGATCATATTAAATCTCATTTCGGGGGTTTGAGCCATTTTATCATTTTGGGAGCTATGGAGCTCGGATTGAGGCGATTCTTGAAGTAATTTTCACCATATGAATTGGGATAAGTGTTCTCTACTCAGTTTTAGTTATATTTCATGAATCTATCTTCATTTTTGGTAATTGGATTGTGAATTTTAAAGATAAAATTGAGGGTTTTAGCCTAAAGTTTTATAATATGATTTTTTGAGTTTTGAACATCGAATTGGAGTCGGATTTGAGTAAAACTAGTGTGGTTGGACTCATAATTCAATGAGTTATCGGATTTTGTAAATTTTGTCGGGTTCTGAGGTGCGGGCTTGGGTTGGGCTTTTGGCCGATTTTGGGCTTTTGATTCAAGATTTGATCTTTTTCGATCGGGATTGGTTCCTTTAGCATTGATTGGTGTACTTGAGTTGTTTTTGGTTAGTTTCGAGCTATTCGGAGGCCGGAACGCGTGGGATGGCATCTTTGGAGCATCGTTTGGCTTGCTCGGCATTGGTATTTTCTTGTTTGAGGTAAGTAACTCTTCTAATCTTAGTGTTGAGGGTATGAAACCCCAAAATACGTGTTATGTGATTGGTATTGAGGTGACGCACATGCTAGGTGATGGGCGTGTGAGTGTGCACCATGTGAATTGGGACTCTGTTATTTCTATGGCACTGTATAGTGGTCCTACTTTGTTGATATCCATATTTTCACCATGTGATAAAGTAATTGAGTTGTCAATCATGCTATATATCATGTTTAGGCTTTATGCCGATATTGTTTGGACCCATAGTGGTCATTTCTTACTGTCATCTCACTGATTTCATTGATATTTTTTCACTCAGTCATATTCATGCATTCATATCATATCTCAGTCTCAGTTGTTATTTATTGATACATCATATTATTGTTGTCGGGCTAGTTTCATGACATTGTGAGCCCGTGAGTGAGACTGGAGAGATTGATGACTGAGTGAGGCCGAGGGCCTGAGTGAGAGTGACATTTTGGGATCGGGCTGCACGCCGCAGCATATTATATTGATTATATTTTATATGGATCGGGTTGCACGCCGCAACAAGACTTCGGGCTCTATATATATAACAAGCCTTCGGGCTATATATACATATATATATTATTGGATCGGGTTCCACGCCACAATAATATTGGATCGGGTTGCACACCGTAACAATATTGGATCGGGCTGAACACCGCAACAATATAGCGCTTGGGCTGAAGGATCCTCTCCGGAGTCTGCACACCCCTAGTGAGCGCAGTTGGCTATATATATATATGTGTGTGTGTGTGTGTGTGTGTGTGTGTGTATGTGTGTGTGTGGGGGGGATCGGGTTGCACACCGCAACGGGCCTTATGGTCATATATGGATCGGGTTGCACGCCGCAGCAGGTATTATACAACGCTAAGTGATTGAGTGTGGTGAGCATTGAGCATGGTGAGAGAGAATGTGAGACAGTGAGATTGAGTATTCTGAGAGTGTGAGTACATGAGCTCATCATTTAGATGCATTGCATTTGACATGCGTACTTGAGATACATGCATAGAGGTGCATTTCCTTCTGCTACCCGGTTTTGGGGATATTTATGATTTTACCTGTATCTTGACATATAGGCATATAGAAGTACTTTCCTCATGCTACCTGAAAATGAAACATCTTACTATTTGTTGAAAGAAGTTTTGGGAAAAATCACAGTTTTCATACTTACTCGTATTTTAACTTTGTTTTTCGGTAAAAGATTTGGATTTTCACTGAGATACTTGAAAAGAAATGCCTATTTTTCTAGAACTGTGAACGGACTGAGCCTTTTATTTCTGAGATACTCTTTTGTTACGTGTACTATGCTGTTATGAACCGTTGTGGAATATTGGTGTTAGACCCGACCTTTCTGTTAGCTCGTCACTACTTTCAACCTAAGGTTAGGTTTGTTACTTATTGAGTACATGAGATCGATTGTACTCATACTACACTTCTGCACCTTGCGTGGAGATTTTGGTTGTTGATGTTGCTGTGTTCGATGAGAGCTGGATTGAAGATGTACCCGCGTCCCGGCTGTTGCTGCCTCTTGTTCGTGGTAGCTTTAGATCTGTAAAACTCTGTTTATGTACTATTCAAATAGACTATGTATTTATTTTATTTCCGCTTTGTAAACTCTATTCTTAGAAGCTCATGATTTTGTACTACCAGTTCTTGGAGAATGTCTAAGATTAAGATTTTTCTTTGCTTAAATTGCTTTAATAATTGTTAATGGAATTAGATAGTTGAGAACTGGCTTACCTAGCGGGTTGGGTTAGGTGCCATCATGGCTAGTTAGATTTTGGGTCGTGACAAGGTAGTATCAGAGCTCTAGGTTCATAGGTTCTACAAGTCATGAGCAAGTGTCTAGTAGAGTCTTACGGATCAGTATGATGATGTCCATACTTATCTTCGAGAGGCTACAGGACATTTAGGATATACTTTCCATCTTTCTTTCTTTATCATGAGTCATTTATTCAGCTTGAAGTGTAACTCTTTGAATTCCTTCCACGCATTCATATGTGCATGGGAGCGCTCGGTATCGGTTGTGCACCGACGACTTGTGATTCTATGAACGAGATTAGAGATGTGTATTCTATGTTTTGGTGAAGGGCTAGTCTGGAGGACTTGAGGCCATGGTTAGACCGCAACTTGAACTCGGTAGCTTCAGTGGTAACTTGTATAATTGGACTCATATGTCCGGTAATGATTTAATGTCTTTGCGAGTGGAATTTGTGGCTCGATGAGCGGTAGAATGGCTTTGTGATGAGGAGGATGTGACTACGGGAGGTGTTTGTGTTAAGACGATTTGAATGCGATGAGAAGTATTTCCTTGAGATGTACCAAGGACTATGTGGTGCCTGATTCCTGTCTTGATTTGGCGTATGGTCTCGAGTTATGCGTGTATTGAGGGATCTCTCATGTTGTTTAGTCATGGGGCGAAGTAGATTCTCATGTCTTGTTGATGAGTTCACAATCAAGAAGATTAAGTGATTGCTTAGTAGTTGTGGCTGTGAAAGGGTATAAAGAGATGTCAGTTTGAGGTAAGGCATGTGGGTTATCTCCTGCGAGGTGTCCTGAGATTGTTTGATCCCTATGATATTTTGTAGCGAGTTCTCTTATACCAGTGAATGATATATGTTGCAATTTGAGTTTGGATCGCTTGTCGAAGTTGGCTTGACTATGACAAGGATGAATGCGAGATTCACAGATAATGTGAAGTATTAGATGGTTTGCGTTACAGGAGCTCAGGAAGGATTTGGTTGAATCTCACTACGGTATTATGGCAGTAATAGAGTATGGGAATTGTGAGTTGTGTGTTTTGATCTATGGCGTTGAGCCAAGTGGGGGAGTCTGCTATCGACAAGTTGATTGCACGATTATGTGTTGTATTGGTTTCGGTTTGAGGTATACTGGTGAATCAGCTATCATTGCAGGGGTTGAGATTGAGGATGACTCGAGTAAGGGAGTTTTTGGATACGGGTTGTATTACACTCTACGGGTATATGAGCATCATAAAATAATTGAGTGGTTATTCGCAAAGGATGCAGTGTACATGGAGTAGGAATTTGCTCGGTTGCTTAGGGGTGTGGGTTACTCTTTATTCTCTTGGGTGTTGGTGTGCTAATGGGGTAAAGGTCATTCAGTCCATTTGGTCGGTTTAATTGAGGTTTGAGTAGAGTGGATGACTTTCGAGAATGGTTATAATGGATTCAAGATTTATATGTAGCGATTTGGAATTTTCAAGATGTGTATATGGCTAGAAACTGAAAGTTACATTGGATGGTGTCGAGAATTGCGGTAATTTTGTATGACTATGGATTCCACATTTTAGTATAAGAAAAGGAAAGAGGAACAATTTTAAATTCACATAAGGGCTTTCGGAGTGGATGCCTCGGTTGCGGTGCTTTTAGGGTACTGGAAAAGGGAATTCGGCGGCTTATGGCCCTTAGGGGATTGTGGTTTTATACTTGGGTCTCTTGTGTGGTGAATTTGGTTAAGGATCGTGGTGTTCTAGTAAGGAGAAGTATCAATTTGAAGGCAATTTGGAAAGGACTTGGAGAAATAAGACAACTTGGTAGTAGGTTGGATCAGCACAATAATGGATATAATCGGCTCTTTAGGTACCTATGATGTGGCTGGTCTCCAGGTGTTTCGTGGCAATGCTCTTGGGTTTTGGCCACGTGCGTGGCTGGGTTGAGTTAGAGAGATTCGGTTCTGATAGCTTGGTTTTGTGCAAATGGATTTCGAAGAGTTCTCAATGGTTTTTACCACGGTTCGAGGAGTTTATTTCCTACCGGCGTGAGGAATATGTTGTGTATTGCGAATTTTTTTTTTCGGGATGAGATCAAATTGATGGTTTCTGATTGATCGGGTATGTATTCTACTTGTGACTCAGAGTTGATTATGATATTCTTGTACTCTTTGCAGGATGGCATGGTAGACGCAGTGCATTGCGTGGAATTGAGATTTGCTTGTGCAAAGTCACAGTTCAATTTTGAAGGGAAGGACATAAATTCGTAGGCAGCATGGACGGTTTCAGATGACTAGGTAAATGATATTACTAATCGGTATGGCATGATGAGAGTATACATTTCAGAAGGGGCAATGTGTTTTGATTTATGGATACTTCACTGGTACTGCGACACTCTCCTGGTTGATCGACTGCTGATATTCAAATTTTGCTATGTGGCGTGGAAGAATTTTAGAAGTATTCCTCATGGGATGACCGTGTATGAGAGATGAGTTAGACATTCTGGCGGTGGAGTTGGGATTAGATATGGTGATTCGTGTGTTTTATGGATTTGGAGGCTGGGAGTTCTCAGGAGCAGATTGTTTCATGGTTGTGGTCTATGAGGTTGTGGCCGAAGCTAGCCAGTTGATAGTATGTGTTATGATTCAGTCATTGTGGGCTTTCGAAGGGTTACTTATCTATTGATGGGTGACCAGAGTTGATTTGGGGGTCCATTGGTAGGCCCAATTAATATGTGTATTCTACACCGAGCCAGATTAGTTGGCTCCATACTGCTATTGATGAGGGATATGCCATTCGGTTGTTGTTGAGCTTATTCGTGTTCTAAGATGATATGTGAGTTACTCTTCTATGCTACGAGGAGTTGTGATTCGTTGGTTATATGCACATATGGTGCGGTTCTATTGGGGCCTTATAACGGAATTTGAGTAAGAAAAGTATTGGGTATTGCTTGGTTGACAGAGTATTGGTTATGTTCTTTCGGGTTTTGTGTGGCATTGTGTCATTTGCTTCTTCGTGGTTATGTTAATGCACTTGGAGTACTTGATGTCGAATTGCACATGGTTATTGATTTTTAGCAGGGTGGCTTAAGGTATTTCATATGGACCAGTATTTGGATAGGGTCACACATTGCAACGGAGTTATGTTAAGATCTGATCATTTGTGTTAGATTCGTGTGTTTTAGTTCTACGGTGTGTGATAGGTTCTTAGCATTGCGTTGTGGTAGTACTTGTAGAGATTGAGGGACAATTCTCCCATCTGAATCAAATTTCCATGATTTGAGTATATTTGGAAGGTTGCTTATTAGTGCACGAATTGCACGGGTTATGGTATCAGATTGTATTGATGTGGCATGCCACTCGAGTGGTCATGTTAGATGAGATGAGATCATTGGACCTAGGATGGATACTATCGGAATTTATTACAGCATGGTTGAAAGGATAATATCGAAAGTCGGCTTAGAAATTTGCTATAGTTTTTGTCGAAGGAGACGGAGTACCATGATTGTAACGACCCGACCGGTCGTTTTGAGAATTTACGCTCCTTTCAACTATTTGAGGTCTTGCAAAACTTCCTACGAAGTATTATGACTTGCGTGAATTGTCGGTTTTGGTTTTAAGGTATTTCGGAGTTAGCTTGGAAGAATGAATTTCATGCTGGAAGCTTAAGTTGAAATAGTTGACCGGATCTTGACTTATGTGTAAACGACCCCATAATAGAGTTTTGATGATTCCAATAGCTCCGTATAGTGATTATGGACTTAGGAGCGCGTCCGGAAAATTATTTGGAGGTCCGTAGTAGAATTAGGCTTGAAATGGCGAAAGTTGAATTTTTGGAAAGTATGACCGGGGGGTTAACTTTTTGATATCGGGGTCGGAATCCGATTCCGGAAATTGGAATAGGTTCGTTATGTCATTTATGACTTGTGTGAAAAATTTGAGGTCAATCGGACTTGATTCGATAGGTTTCGGCATCGAATGTAAAAGCTGGAAATTTCATAATAGACTAAAGTTCAAGTGAGTTCGCATATGACCCAACTTCAAATGAGCATAACTCTCATGATACGAAGTATTATATGATGTATTACCTATAAAATGAAAGATCTTTGAGTCTAGTTTCAAACGATTCAAACCGTTTGTCATGTGGACATTCCTACAAGATGTTATGACCAAATTACCAAAGGCTGAAAAAATGCTATTCTGCAACCAATTATGCGATCGCAAAATTGCTTCTGCGACCGCAAACTGGTCGCAGAATGGACCAGAAAAGCCTAGCTCTGGGCACGGATTTTGCGATCAACTTTGAATCCCACATAACCATTCTGCGGTCCATTATGCGACCGCAGACCTACTTTCAGAGGGTTAATTTTTCTATTTTCATAACCCGATCTCATTTTGATAAATAGGCTTTGGGACTCATTTTGGAGCAAAAATATGACATTTTTAGAGAGAAAGGAGAGTGTTCTAGAGAGAGGAAGAATCTCAAGTGCTTTGTTCATCAAGATGTTGCTCAAGCTTTGCAATCCAACAAGGAAATATCACAAGATGTTCACCCAAGAGGTAAGGTTCTAACCCCTAGTCTTCAATTTCGAGTTTGGGTAAAGATGGGTAATTAAGAGTATGATTCTCGGGTGTAATAGTACTATTTATACACATCAATAAGGTTTATGGAAAGATTGTTGAGTTTAAATGGGTAAAGATTGGGTTGAAAATGGTAAAAATCTTCAAAGACTTTAATTGAAGATTTGAGGGTCGAGTTGATGTCGGAATTTAATGAAATTTATATGGTTGGACTCGTGGTTGGATGGGTGTTAATATTTTATAACTTTTATCGGGTTCCGAGACGTGGGACCCACGGGCAATTTTTGAGTTAATTTCAGATTTTATTAGAAAATTAGTATCTTCTTATGGAATTAATTACAATAATTAGTATTGACTGAATCAAATTAATTGTGGCGAGATATGAGGCTTTCGGAGACCAATTCTCATGGCAAGGGCATAATGGAATAAAGAATTATACGGTTTGAGGTAAGTAACAGTTATAAATCTGGTCTTGAGGGTAGAAAACCCCGGATTCTGGTATCATATGATTATTTTGGAGGTGACGCACATGCTAGGTGACGGGCGTGTGGGCGTGCACCGAGGGGATTATGACTTGGTCCGTCCCGGAAAACCGTAAAGTTGAATAATTTGTTTTTAGCTATATGCTCTCTATGTGTTGATAAACTTTGACTGTAAATCATGTTAGAAATCATGCTTAGGCTATGCGATAGTACTGTTGGGACCCAAAGAGGTCGCATGCTTGTTGAATTACTTGCTAAATTCTATATGTACTCAGTCTCAGTTTTTACTTGCACATTTTATCTCAGTCTCTGTTATGATTATTGATACATCATATCATTATTGTTTGGGCTGATTTCATGATTATTGAGAGCCCGAGAGACTGGAGAGATTTATGACCGAGTGAGGCCGAGGGCCTGATTGTGAGATATTGATACTATAGCACGTGAGTTGTTCGTACAGTACGTGAGTTGGCCGTGTGGATCCTTGTATTATACTATAGCACGTGAGTTGGCCGTGCAGATTGAGATATTTATATTATGGCACGTGAGTTGTCCATGCAGCACGTGAGTTATCCATGAAGATTATAGCGCTTGGGCTTTAGGAGCCCCTCCGGAGTCTGTACACCCCCAGTGAGCGCGGGTACCCATTGAGTGTGAGTGATGAGGGCTGGGAGCCCAATGAGTGATGAGGGCTGGGAGCCCAGTGAGTGATTGTTGTCCTGAGAGGTTGTACTTGATTTCCGTTTGTTTTTGCACCTAGTTGCCATTTGTCATTGTTGTGAAATCTCTCAAAGATTTTATATACGGATTACATGAACATGAACTGTATAAACAAATTGATTTGACATTAAATTGCCAGATTTGAAAGCAAGTCTATTCTTTGTTGGAACTTCTGAATATGAACATTAACTGTGTAGCTAGTCACTATCTTCAGTTCTTTATTTGTTATTGTTACTTACTGAGTTGGTTGTACTCATACTACACCCTGTACTTCGTGTGCAGATCCAGGTGTTCCCGGTCATAGCGGGTGTTGATTCTCTCTCACAGCTGATTTTACAGAGATTCTGAGGTAGCTGCTATGTTTCGCAGACATTGCCTCTCCTTCCCGATTTCCTTATTTATAGTATTTCGTCTCAGACTGTTATGGACCGTATTTTTCAGACTTTTATTTATATTAGATGATCATGTACTCAGTGACACCAGGTTTTGGGAGTGGTTGTATCGGTAATTGTAAGATTTGTGGATTTTATTGAAATATTATATTTTCAAACTTAAGAGAAATTATGGTTTATTGAGATTTGTGGCTTGCCTAGTATTGAGATAGGCGACATCACGACGGGTAAGATTTTGGGTCATGACAAGTTGGTATCGGAGCTTTAGGTGACATAGGTCTCACGAGTTATGAGAAGGTTTAGTAGAGTCTTGCGGATCGGTACAGAGACGTCTGTACTTATCTTCGAGAGGCTGCTGAGCCCTTAGGAAAATTTCACTTTCTTGTATTCTATCGTGCGGAGTTGATTCAGCTTGAAACATAACTCTTTGAATTCCTTCCACGTATTCGTATGCATACATGAGCGCTTGGTATCAGTTGTGCATCGCCGGCTTGTGATTCTATAAACGAGGTTCAAGATGTGTGTTTTGTGTTTTAGTGATGGGCCAGTCTGAAGGACTTAAGGCTAGGTTTAGACCGTAACTTAGGCTCGGTAGCTTCAGTTGTAACCTATACATTTGGACTCATATGTCCGGTAATGTCCCTATGCATGGAATTTGTGGCTCGATGAGCAGTTGAATGGCTTTGTGATGAGTATGATGTAACTGCGGGATGTGTTAAAACGATTTGAATGTGACGAGAAGTGTTTCCTTGAAATATAAAGGAATGCCATTGGGTGCTTTTTTTTTTTGTTTTGATGTGACGTACAATCTCGAGTGTGAATGTTTTGAGAGATCTTTCACGTTGTTAAATTTTGGGGCAAATTAAATTCCCGTGTCTGGTTAATGAGTTTGGACTTAGAAAGATTAATTGATTTCATAGTAATTGTGGTTGCGAAAGGGTATAACAAGATGCCAATTTGAGACTAAGCAGGTGGGTTATCTCCTGCGTAGTAATCTATGTAGGTGTGTTCCTTATGATGTGAATATAGATTTTCTTTTCTTCCAGCGGGGCGTATGTGTTGAGACTTGAATTTGAACCTGGTTGAGAAAGTTGACTTGAGTGTTAAGAGAATGAATGAGAGATTAGCAGATGATTGGGGTATTTTATGGTTGGTGTGTCTTGAGCTTGAGAATAATTTTCTTTGAACTGACTGCGATATTAAGGTAGTAATAAAATATGGGTATTGCGAGTTATCAAGTATTTTAATCTATGGCTTTGAGTCAAGTTGGGGAGCCTGCTATTGACAATTCAATTCATGGTTATGTGTCATTTTTTTTGTTTTGGTCTGAAGTATACTTGGGAATTAGTGATGACTTGCAAAGTGGAGTTCGAGAATGACTCAAGTAAGGAGATTTCTGGATACGGGTTATATTACGCTTTATGAGTATATGAACATCGTGGGATGAGTGAATTGTTAATTGTGAATGATGTAGTGTGCACGGAGTATGAATTTGATAGGTGGTAATAAGGCAAGGTTACTTATTTGGGTGTTGATTGTGCTAAAGGAGTACATGTCTTTCGGACCGTTTGGGACAGAGTAAATTAGATTTGAGCAGAGTGGATGACTATCGAGAGGGTTCTAATGAATTCAAAATGTATATGTGAAAATTGAAATCGTTTTTTTCGAATTTGTATATTACTAGAATCAGTTACTTACATTGGATGGTATCGGGATGTGCGGTAATTCTATTTGACTATGGATTCTACATTTTAATATAAGAAAGGAAAGAGGAATAATTTTAAATGCGCATAAGTTATTTTCAAAATGAGTGTTACGGTTGGGGTATCTATGAAGGTGCTTAAGAAGAATACAATGGCTTATGGGCCTTAGGGCGGTGTAGTTTTGTGTTAGGATGTCTTGTAGCGAGCTTTGGGTAAAGTAGTAGTGTTATGATAAGGAGAAATGGCAACTTGAGGATAATCCAGAAGAAACTCGGAGAAAATAGGACAAATGGGTAACATGCTGGATCAGTATGGTAATGGTATGCTCGGCTCTTTTGGTTCTTAAGATGAGGTGGGGCTTTACGGGTATTTTGTGGCAATACTCTCGGATTTGGCAACCTGTGTGGCTTGGTGGAGTTAGAAGAATTTGGTTCTAATAGCTTGGTTGTGTGCAAATGGGTTTCGAAGAGTTCTCAATGGTTTTTACCAAGGTTCGAGGAGTATAGTTCCTGCTGGCATGAGGAATATGTGGCGTATTGGGATTTTCTCCGGGAGGAGTTCAAGTGGAAGGTTTCTGATTAACCGGGTATGTATTCTGCTTGTGACTCAGAGAGATTATGAGGTTCTTGTACTCTTCACAGGATGGCATGGTAGACGTGGTGTATTGTGTGGGATTGAGATTTACTTGTACAAGGTGACAGTTCATTCTTGAAAGGAAGATCACGAATTTTGGATAGAATGGTCAATTTCAAATAATCAGATGAATGTTATAACTACTTGGTGATCCCTGAGAAAGGTGCACATTTCAAAAGGCGCATTATGTTTTGACTTACGCATGTTCATTGGTATTGTTGTATTCACCTGGTTGATAGACTGTTGATATTCAAATTATTGCTATGTGGCACAGAAGAATTATGAAAGTATTCCTTATGGGAAGATCATGACATGTATGTGTTAGTCATTCTAGTGCTGGAGTTGGGATCAGTTACGGTGATTCATGTGTTTGATAAATTTGGAGACTGGGAGTTCTCAGAAGTATATTGTTACGGGTTGCGGCCTGTTTGAGGCGAGTATCTTATTTTAACTCAGTGGAGGCACTAGTTGCGTTAATTATTTGTGATAGCTACGTGCTATAAGTGTGCATATGTGTGAGGTTTGAGTCAATGTGCAGGCATCGAGGCAGGTATTTATACTTGAACGAATGTTTAGGCTATGATATGCCTAGAGTTGACTGTTAAACGTAAAGTTATAATATTTCTCGTGCTCGTACCTTTGTTGAGATTTATCTGGGCTACAATTGAGGTTACCAAGAGGTTAATTTCCCTGAATAAACGGGGTAGTTATTATTTCTGCGTTAACTTGTCGATTTGGAGTATGATAGTAGACTTTGCACATGCTTACACTATGGCGTGCTATTTATACCAGTCCAGGAGCATGAGAATCTTATTTAATTATCATATACAAGTGTACTTGTTTAATTGCTCCTGTATGATATGCTGGGACTGGAGGCCTGTGACCATGCCAGGCGATTCATATTATTGGCATATGCACCTACGATTATCCTTTATCATATACAAGAATTTTATTTTTATGATAATTTATCTGATTCATTAATTTCCTTCCTCTACAATTGTGCATATGCACCTACGGTTATCCTTTTCACAAAATTTGAGGAATTGGTTGTAACATTACGGTTGTGGTGGTGCTTGTGGAACTTGCAATACGGTTCTCTTCCTTGAGACATCTCCCATATTTGGGTACACGGAGTGCGCAGTGGTGGCTTAAGTTATATTGATGTGGCATGTTTGTAGGATAGTTAAGTTTAATAAAATAAAGGCATTAGACCTAGAATGGGTACTATCAGGCTTGATTATGGTATATTCGGGAGGATAATATTGAAAGTCAGCTTAGGAGAGGATTGTGGTTTTGGTTGGGGCGAGGGAGCTCCATGACTAGTTGATCTGATGAGTGATTATGAGTTTTTGATTGTTTCTTTCATCTTTGGCAGTGTACGAAGGTTTTGGAATGAGGTTTTGTTGAATGTGGAGTTTTATACTAGTACTTAGTTGGTTTGAAGTAGTTATTGTGATAAGGAATGGTGCTACGAATGGGCGAGTTGTGTAATATGCTGGGTGATTATATCCGTGATTATAGTTATAGCTCGATGTAGCTTGTTCAGACTCATACAATGTGTAAATGTAAGATTCGTGTCTTGAAAAGAAATTCTGAAGGTTGGGAATTGAATTCCAAGGTTTTTGGGCTAAGGTTAAATTAAGGATTTTCAGTTGTATTGTGTTGTCAGACCTATGTGGAATAGGGTAACGTGGGATCACCCCCGGGTACGTGTGTGGTAAGATGGAATAGTGATTTAAAGGCTTAAGAATAACTCTTGGCACGTTCGAGGACAAATGTATGTTTAAGTGGGGGAGATTGTAATGACCCGACCGGTCGTTTTGAGCATTTCCGCTCCTTTCAACTATTTGAGGTCTTTCATAACTTCCTACGAGGTATTATGACTTGTGTGAATTGTCGGTTTTGGTTTTAAGGTATTTCGAGGTTAGCTTGGAAGAATAAATTTCATGTTGGAAGCTTAAGTTGAAATAGTTGACCGGATATTGACTTATGTGTAAACGACCCCGTAATAGAGTTTTGATGATTCTAATAGATCCGTATAGTTATTATAGACTTAGGAGTGCGTTCAGAAAATTATTTGAAGGTCCGTAGTAGAATTAGGCTTGAAATGACGAAAGTTAAATTTTTAGAAAGTTTGACCGGGGGGTTGACTTTTTGATATCGGGGTCAGAATCCGATTCCGAAAATTAGAATAGGTTCGTTATGTTATTTATGATTTGTGTGCAAAATTTGAGGTCAATCGGACTTGATTCGATAGGTTTCAGCATCGAATGTAGAAGTTGGAAATTTCATAATAGACTAAAGTTCAAGTGAGTTCGCATAAGACCCAACTTCAAATGAGCATAACTCTCATGATACGAAGTGTTATATGGTGCATTACCTGTTAAATGAAATATCTTTGAGTCTAGTTTCTAACTCTTCAAACCGTTCGTCATTTGGACATTCCTACAAGAAGTTATGACCAAATTACCAAAGGCTGAAAAAATGCAATTCTGCGACCAATTATGCGATCGCAAAATAGTTATGCGATCACAAAACTGCTTTTGCGACCGCAAACTGGTCGCAGAATAGACCAGAAGAGCCCAGTTCTGGGCACCAATTTTGCGATTAACTTTGCGGCCCACATAACCATTCTGCGGTCCATTATGCGACCGCAGACCTGCTTTCAGAGGGTTAATTTTTCAATTTTCATAACCCGATCCCATTTTGATAAATATGCTTTAGGACTCATTTTAGAGCAAAAATATGACATTTTCAGAGAGAAGAGAGAGTGTTCTAGAGAGAGGAAGAAGCTCAAGTGCTTTGTTCATCAAGATCTTGTTCAAGCTTTGAAATCCAACAAGAAAATATCACAAGATCTTCACCCAAGAGGTAAGGTTCTAACCCCTAGTCTTCAATTTCGAGTTTGGGTAAAGATGGGTGATTAAGAGTATGATTCTTGGGTGTAATAGTACTATTTATACATATCAATAAGGTTTATAGAAAGATTGTTGAGTTCAAATGGGTAAAGATTGGGTTGAAAATGGTAGAAATCTTTAAAGACTTTAATTGAAGAATTGAGGGTCGAGTTGATGTCGGAATTTGGTGAAATTTATATGGTTGGACTCGTGGTTGGATGGGCCTTCATATTTTATAACTTTTATTGGGTTCCGAGATGTGGGCCCCACGAGCAATATTTGAGTTAATTTCGGATTTTATTGAAAAATTAGTATCTCATTATGGAATTAATTACAATAATTAGTATTGATTGAATCGAATTAATTGTGGCTAGATACGAGGCTTTCGGAGACCAATTCTCATGGCAAGGGCATAGCGGAATAAAGAATTATACGGTTTGAGGTAAGTAACAGTTATAAATCTGGTCCTGAGGGTATGAAACCCCGAATTTTGGTATCATGTGATTATTTTGGAGGTGACACACATGCTAGGTGATGGGCGTGTGGGCGTGCACCGAGGGGATTGTGACTTGGTCCGTCCCGGAAAACCGTAAAGTTGAATAATTTGTTTTTAGCTATATTCTCTCTATGTGTTGATAAAATTTGACTGTAAATCATGTTTGAAATCATGCTTAGGCTATGTGATAGTACTGTTGGGACCCATAGAGGTCGCGTGCTTGTTGAATTGCTTGCTAAATTCTATATGTACTCAGTCTCAGTTTTTACTTGCACATTTTATCTCCGACTCTGTTATTATTATAGATACATTATATCATTATTGTTTGGGCTGATTTCATGATTATTGAGAGCCCGAGAGACTGGAGAGATTTATGACTGAATGAGGTCGAGGGCCTGATTGTGAGATATTGATACTATAGCACGTGAGTTGTCCGTGCAGCACGTGAGTTGGCCGTGCGAATCCTTATATTATACTATAGCACGTGAGTTGACCGTGCGGATCCAGATATTTATATTATGGCACGTGAGTTGTCTGTATTGTACGTGAGTTGTCCATGCATATTATAGCATTTGGACTGTAGGAGCCCCTCCGGAGTCTGTACACCCCCAGTGAGCGCGGGTACCCATTGAGTGTGAGTGATGAGGGCTGGGAGCCCAATGAGTGATGAGGGCTGGGAGCCCAGTGAGTGATTGTTGTCCTGAGAGGTTGTACTTGATTTCCATTTGTTGTTGCACCTAGTTTCCATCTGTCATTGTTGTGAAATCTCTGAAAGATTTTATATACGGATTACATGAACATGAACTGTATAAAAAAATTGATTTGACATTAAATTGCCAGATTTGAAAGCAGGTCTATTCTTTGCTGGAACTACTGAATATGAACTGTAGCTGTGTAGCTCGTCACTATCTTCAGTTATTTATTTGTTATTGTTACTTACTGAGTTGGTTATACTCATACTACACCCTGCACTTTGTATGCAGATCCAGGTGTTCCCGGTCATAGCGGTGTTGATTCTCTCGCACAACTGATTTTACGGAGATTCTGAGGTAGCTGCCGTATTTCGTAGACCTTGCCTCTCCTTCCCCATCTCCTTATTTATAATATTTGGTCTCAGACTATTATGGACTGTATTTTTCAGACTTGTATTCATATTAGATACTCATGTACTCAGTGACATCAGGTTTTGGGAGTGGTTGCATCGGTAATTGTAAGATTTGTGGATTTTATTGAAATATTATATTTTCAAACTTAAGAGAAATTGTGGTTTATTGAGATTTTCGGCTTACCTAGTATTGAGATAGGCGCTATCACGACGGGTGAGATTTTGGGTCGTGATAATGACTTGTTGATCTAATGAATGGTTATGAATTCCGCATGTTTCTTTCATCATTGGCAATGTTTGAAGGTTTTTGAATGGAGTCTTGTTTGATATGAGGTTTATTACTGGCATTGGGTTGTTTTGAGCAGCTACTGTGATAAGAAATCATTGCTTCGATCATTTGAGCTATGTGGTCTTTGAGTTTGAGTATTTGAGTTTTGGTTACGACTTTTGGTACAGCTTTTTCAGACTTATACAGTATGTAGATGCGAAACTCTGACCTTATAAGAAATTCCGGATGTTGGAAATTGGATTCGAAGGCTGGTGGGCTAGGTTGAATTGAAAATTTCAGTTATGTTGTGTTATCGGACCTGTATAGGATAGGGTAACGTGGGATCACCCCCGGGTATGTGCATGGTAAGGTTATACGGCATTTTGATGGCTTTGAGAACAACTCTGGACACGTTCGAGGATGAACGTATGTTTAAGTAGGGGAGGATGTAACGACTTGACCGGTCGTTTTGAGCATTTGCACTTCGCTCGGTAGTTTACGAGCGTGAGTAGCTCCGTATGATATATTTTGACTTGTGTGAATCATCAATTTTGGTTTTCAGGTTATTTGGGACTGATTTGGAAGAATGATTCTCAACTAGGGAGCTTTAAATTTAAAAGAGTTGACCAAGTTTGACTTTTTAGCATTTGACCTCGGATTGGAATTTTGATGGTTCAGTTAGCTCCATTGGGCAATTTTGGACTTAGGAGCGCGTCCGGATTTCGATTTGGAGGTCAGTGGTTGATTTTGGCTTGAAATGGCGAAAGTTAAAATTTTGAAAAGTTTGACCGGGAGTGGACTTTTTGATATCAGGGTCGGATTCTGATTCTGGAAGTTAGAGCAGGCCCGCAATGTCAAATGTGACTTGTGTTCAACATTTGAGGTCAATCAGACGTGATTTGATAGGTTTTGGCTTCGGTTGTGGAAGTTTGAAGTTTCAAAGTTCATTAATTTTGAGTTGAGGTGTGGTTCGTCGTTTTGATGTTGTTATGAGGTATCGAGTAGGACCGTATTATGTTATGGGACTTGTTGGGATGTTCGGACGTTATCCCGAGGGGCGTGTTGCAGATTGATTTCGGGCTGTTTTCCTTCATATTTGCATTGCTGGTTCTGCATAATTATGGGCTTCTGGTTTCCTTAATTGCGATCGCGGTCGCATAGGGTTGTTGGATGACTGAGTAGGATTGCTGACCGCGTTCGCGGAGGTTGAGGCATTTGTTCGATGCGTTCGCGAGCCTGGTGATGCGTTCGTGTAGTAGGAAGGGAGGCCTGAGGATGTCAGGCATTTGTTCTTCGCGATTGCAAACTGTGGTATATGATCGCGTAGCTCTAGGAGTTTGTTCATCGCGCTCGCGTATGTGGTGCAACATTCACTAAAGAGAAATTTCAGCTGGTGAGCATTTATTCTATGCGAACGCATGGAATTGTCCGCGTTTGCGAAGTGTAATAGGTGGGTAGATCATATTAAATCTCATTTCGGGGGTTTCATCCATTTTATCAGTTTGGGAGCTATGGAGCTCGGATTGAGACGATTCTTGAAGCAATTTTTACCATATGAATTGGGGTAAGTATTCTCTACTCGGTTTTGGTTATATTTCATGAATCTATCTTCGTGTTTGGTAATTGGATTGTGAATTTTAAATAGAAAATTGGGGGTTTTGGCCTAAAGTTCCATAATATGAATATTTGAGTTTGGAACATTGAATTTGAGTCGGATTTGAGTGAAACTAGTGTGGTTGGACTCGTAATTGAATGGTTTATTGGATTTTGTAAATTTTGTCGAGTTCCGAGGTGTGGGCCCGGGTTGGGTTTTTGGCCAATTTTGGGCTTTTGATTCAAGATTTGATTTTTTTCGATCAGAATTGGTTCCTTTAGCATTGTTTGATGTACTTGAGTTGTTTTTGGTTAGTTTCGAGCCGTTTGGAGGTCGGAACGTGCAAGATGGCATATTTGGAGCATCGCTTGGCTTGCTCGACATTGGTATTTGCTTGTTCGAGGTAAGTAACTCTTCTAATCTTAGTGTTGAGGGTATAAAACCCCGAAATACGTGTTATGTGATTGGTATTGAGGTGACGCACATGCTAGGTGACGGGCGTGTGAGTGTGCACCATGTAAATTGGGACTCTGTTGTTTATATGGCACTGTATAGTGGTCCTGCTTTGTTGATATCTGTATTTTCACCTTGTGATAAAGTAATTGAGCTGTCAATCATGCTATATATCATGTTTAGGCTTTATGCCGATATTGTTTGGACCCATAGTGGTCGTTTCTTACTGTCATCTCACTGATTTCATTGATATTTTGTACTCAATCATATTCATGCATTCATATCATATCTCAGTCTCAGTTGTTATTTATTGATACATCATATAATTGTTGTCGGGCTAGTTTCATGACATTGTGAGCCCGTGAGTGAGACTGGATAGATTGATGACTGAGTAAGGCCGAGGGCCTGAGTGAGAGTGACATTTTGGGATCGGGCTACACTCCGCAACATATTATATTGATTATATTTTATATGGATCGGGTTGCACGCCGCAACGAGCCTTCGGGCTATATATATATATATATATATATATATATATATTATTGGATCGGGTTGCATGCCGCAATAATATTGGATCGGGTTGCGCGCCGCAACAATATTGCTTCGGGCTGCACGCCGCAGCAATATAGTGCTTGGGCTGAAGGAACCCCTCTGGAGTTTGCACACCCCCAGTGAGCGCAGTCGGCTATATATATGTGAATCGCGTTGCACGCCGCAAAGGGACTTATGGTCATATATGGATCGGGCTGCATGCCGCAACAGGTATTGTACAACGCTGAATGATTGAGTGTGCTGAGCATTGAGCATAGTGAGACAGAATGCGAGACAATGAGATTGAGTACTCTGAGAGTGTGAGTACATGAGCTCATCATTTAGATGCATTGCATTTGACATGCGTACTTAAGATACATGCATAGAGGTGCATTTCCTTCTACTACTCAGTTTTGGGGACATTTATAATTTTACCTGTATCTTGACAAGTAGGCATAGAGAAGTACTTTCCTCATGCTACCTAAAAATGAAACATCTTACTATTTGTTGAAAGGAGTTTTTGGAAAAATTACAGTTTTCAAACTTACTCATATTTTGGCTTTTTTTTCGGTAAAATATTTGAATTTTCACTGAGATACTTGAAAAGAAATGCCTATTTTTCTAGAACTGTGAACGGACTGAGCCTTTTATTTCTGAGATACTTTACGTGTACTATGTTGTTATGAACCGTTGTGGAATATTGGTGTTGGACCTAAGGTTAGGTTTGTTACTTATTGAGTATATGGGGTCGGTTGTACTCTTACTACACTTCTGCACCTTGCGTGCAGATGTTGGTTGTTGATGTTGTTGTGTTCGATGGGAGCTGGATTGAAGATGTACCTACGTCCCGACTATAGCTGCCTCTTGTTCGTGGTAGCTTTAGATCTGTAAAACTCTGTTTATGTACTATTCAAACAGACTGTATTTATTTCATTTCCGCTTCGTAAACTCTATTCTTAGAAGCTCATGATTTATACTACTAGTTCTTGGGGATTGTCTAAGATTAAGATTTTTCTTTGCTTAAATTGCTTTAATAATTGTTATTGGAATTGGATAGTTGATAACTGGCTTACCTAGCGGGTTGGGTTAGGTGCCATCACGACTAGTTGGATTTTGGTTCGTGACAGTCAATCAAGTAACCGATCAGACGGATGCGATTTGTCTTTCATTAAATATTAATTACGAGTTTTAATATATTGGGTCATACACATAATAGGAAAAATCTAACATTCTCCCACTTGACTAGGGGTGGGGATAAAATTCGAAAAACCGAATTCTGAACCGAATTGAACCGAATTAATTTGGTATTTGGTATCGGTATTTTCGGTATTTCGATATTTTTCGGTATAGATTTTTCGATATTTCTGTATTTCGGTACGGTACTCGGTATTGAGTTTTTGATATTTCGGTATACCGAAATACCGAAATATTTTAAGTCTAACCCCACCTCTATTTCTATTTTTCAGCCCAATAAGTCTAAGCTCAACCCCCTAAGCCCAATAATTCCCTAATCTCTTAGGCCTTAGTTAGTCCCTTAGGCCTTAGTTAGTCCCTTAGGCTTATAGACTTAGAATTATACGACAGTAGCTTAGCTTATGCTTATCCTCGTTAGGCCTTAGTCTAATTCTGTTGATGCTCGTTAGATGCTGTTGCATTTTGCTGTTCGTTAGTTGTTGTATAAACTTTAATTCCGCTGCTCGTTAGTTGATGTCGTTGGCTGCTGCTGCTCGTTAATATTCTTCTTCAATTGCTTGGCTCCACATATTTCACACACAATACTCATCTGTGAAATGCTTCATACAACCTGTTAGCTTAGCACATCGTGTCCACTGTCCACTCTCCATTTATATCATCTATTCACGTTTGTAAATGATTTCCTTTTCAAAGACACAATTACATTAATGTATCAAACCCAAAACGTACCGAACCAAAATAAAAAATACCGAACCATATCGAACTACTTTGGTACGGTATTTAGTATACATAATTACTGAACCGAATATCAAAATACCGAACCGAAATTCTTAAATATTGAACCGAAGTAACGAATGCCCACCCCTACACTTGACCCAATAATCACATAACATTAATATTTAATTATATAAATATTAGTTGCGCATAAACAAATCATTTCTATAATGTCCATCATTAATACCATAATACGATAAACTACTAAATGTGAGTTATGGCGGTTATATATAATTTGTCTACATACTCCCTTCCATATACTACAACATTAGCAACTCATCGTTCCAGGTCCATAAGCTATAAAATATTATGGTCCACAATAATATCGCATTGAGACTTATCCTGTAATATCTCAAAATAATAATGTGTACACCATTATGAGAAACAGGAAATCACTAATGTATATCAAAAACACATAAATGAGCTCAGAGTATCAAAATATCATAAATACATCAATCATAAATACAACCAAGACCCATTCTATGTACATGTTCTTTAAATATCTTTGGTTGTAAACCTTTTGTTAACAAATCTGCAATCATGAGATCAGTTCTAATATGCTCAAGTGACACTCTTTGTTTCTGAACTTCCTCCTTGATGGTAAAGTACATTAATTCCATATGTTTGGCACCTTTGGAGTACTTATCATTCTTGGAGAAGAATACTGCTGCCGAATTATTACAGTAATTTTTCAGTGGCTTGGTAATAGTGTCGACAACCCCAAGTCATGAAATAAAGTTTTGTAGCCATAATACATGAATTGTGGCTTCAAAACATGCCACAAATTCTGCTTCTATCGTGGATATAGTAATGACAGACTGTTTGGTACTCTTCCACGATATTCCTCCTTCAGCTAATTGGAACAAATAACCAAACGTAGACTTTCTAGTGTCGATACATCCAGCGAAATCTGAATCTGAGTATCTAACGACTTTCAAATGCTTGGATCTCCTATACATGAGCATGTAATCCTTTGTTCCTTTTAGGTACATCAAGACTTTCTTTGCAGCTTTTTAGTGATTAATTCCTGGGTTGCTCTGATATCTTCCTAGCATTCCGACCGTAAAACTAATATTCGATCTTGTGCAAGTTTGAACATACATCAGACTACCAACAATAAAAGAGTAAGGAATTGATTCCATTATTTTCGTTCTACATCATTCTTAGGGCATTGCATGAGAATAAATTTGTCCCCTTTTTGAATTGGAATAATTCTTGCCGAACAATTGTTTATGTTAAATCTCTCTAGAACTCTTTCAATATAGTCTTTCTAAGACAATCCCAATAATCCTTGTGATCTATCACGAAATATTTCTATTCCTATCACATAGGATGCCTCACCCATATCTTTCATTTCAAAATTCTTAGAGGGAAAATCTTTAGTCTCACACAATATGCCTATATTATTAGCAACAAGTAGAATATCATCAACATATAGGACTAAAAATATAAACTTGCTCCCATTAATCTTTTGGTATATACACCGATCAACGATATTTTTCACAAATCTAAAATATGTTATGGTATCATTAAACTTTATATACCATTGTCGTGAGGCTTGTTTAAGTCCATATATTGACTTTTTTAGTTTACTCACCATTTGACCTTTTTCTTTAGTTTCGAAACCCTCTGGTTGGTCCATATAAACTTCCTCCTCGAGGTCTCCATAAAGAAAGACAGTTTTCACATCCATCCGGTGTAACTCTAAATCATAATAAGCCACCAAAGCTATAATAATTCTTAACGAGTCTTTCTTTGAGACCGGTGAAAAGGTCTCTTTATAATCAATGCCTCATTTCTGAGTATAACCCTTTGGCAACAAGTCTGACTTTGTATCGTTCAATATTGCCATTTGAATCGCGTTTGGTCTTAAAGACCTATCTACACCCGATTCTTTTAGAACTTTCTGGCAATTCAACGAGATCCCAGAATTTATTGTATTTCATGAATTTTAACTCTACCTTCATGGCATCAATCCATTTGTCAGACTCATTACTTTCTATGGCTTGTGAAAATGAAACCATATACTTATTAAGAGTAATGTCAAAATCTGACTCTTGCAAATGAACCATGTAATCATCCAAAATAGCCGATTTTCTAACTCTTTGGGGATTTTCTTAATGGCATTTCTTGTGGTTCATTTGTGTCAGATATTTGTGAGTTAGTTTCTTCATGAAGTGTTTCATCTAAATGTTGTTCGGTATTGTCAAAGTGTTCTTCAACAACCAGAATAATATTTGATATTTATGTGGAAGTAGGCACATTTGTGGGTAATAGAATATTGACCCTCACCTCTTTTATTTTCACACTTTATTTTTCAACACTAACACTAACTTCACAATTCTCGATGAATCTTGTATTACCGGTTTCAACAATTCTCGAACTATGGTTTGGACAGTAAAACACATACCCTTTAGATTTCTCTGGGTAACCAATAAAGTAACCACTTACTATTCGAGAATCTAATTTTTTTTCTTGTGGATTATAAACTCTAGCTTCTGCTGGGCAACCCCAAATATACAGGTGCCTTAAACTAGGTTTCCTTCTTGTCCACAGTTCAAAATGAGTCTTTGGAACTGCCTTACTAGGAACCCTATTTAATAAATATACAGCGGTTTTAAGAGCATACATCCACAATAATTTGGGTAATGATGAATTACTCATCATGCTCCTAACCATATCCATAAGTGTTCGATTACGCTTTTCTGCAATACCATTTTGTTGAGGTATTCCTGGCATAGTATACTGTGCACATATGCCATGTTCCCCGAGGAACTTTGCAAATGGACATGGACATTGTCCTGATTCATTATATTTTTTATAATAATCACCACCTCTATCTCACCTAATAATTTTTATCTTTTTATCTAATTGTCTTTCAACCTCATTAACAAACACTTTGGGAGCATCTATTATTTGAGATTTTTCTTTCAGCAAATAGATGTATCCATAACGTGAAAAGTCATCGATAAAAGTGATAAATATTTTTCTCCACCAAATGATGGAACATCAAAGGGTCCACAAATATGGATGTGTATAATTTCAAGAAGCTGGGTGCTTCTTGTGACTCCTTTCTTACTATGCTTGGTTTGATTTCACTTAATGCAATCCAAACATATAGTAAGATCAGTAAAATTTAGATTCGGAAGAATATCATTCTTTACTAATCTTTCTAACATTTCTTTGGATATATGACCCAAATATCTATGCCACAAGTAAGCTGAACTTTCATCTAGTGAACTGTGTTTAATTCCTATATTATGTTGAACAGTAAGAAGGAATTCAGAAAAACCAATATCGAGTTTTAATTTATATAAACCATCATTAAGAAAATCAGAACCATAAAAAATAGCATTCTTATATAAATTGAAACATCCATTTCTAAACTTTAAATCAAATCCAGAAACATCAAGTCTTGAAAGAGAAATCAAATTCCTAGAAACTGAAGGTACATAAAGAGTCTGTAATAGATCAAGGTGACGTCCAGTCTCCATGATCAAACGATAAGTCTATATGCCTTCAATTGGAGCCTTCATACGATTTTCCATGAACAAGAAATCCTTATTTGGATTTATAGTTTGGATCATAAGGAATCCCTGCAATGCAGTAGATGAGCAGTTGCACCAGAATCAAGCCACCAAGTATTATTAGGAACTTCTATTAAATTTGGTTCGAAACATACAAAAGTACTAATTGTACCTTTCTTTTCAAACTAAGCTTTACGTTTCAGGCAATCTTTCTTATAGTGTCCTTCCTTGTTACAGAAATGACACGTATCTGCCATATGTTCCTTGTTAGCATCCTGTGGAGTTTTAGCAGGTGCTTTCTTCTTCTTGAACTTGATGGCCTTCACTTTAGGTCCTTTACCCATGAGATTAATTGAATGACTCCCTTGTTTCTTAAGTCTTGATTCTTCCTGAGTAAGCATACTAGACAATTCACTAACATTCCACTTATCCTTAATAGTGTTATAGTTAATTTGAAAAGGTCGATACTCAGGAGGCAACGAGTTCAGAATAAACTTAACCAAGAAGGAGTCATCCACTTTCATCCCCAAAGTCTGAAGTCTTGCTGTAATGTTAGTCATCTCGATGATATGGTTTTGCATACTACGCGACACATCAAACTTTATGGTCATGAGTTCAGCCATTAGTGTACCAGTGAGAGACTTATCTGCAGAACGAAAACGTTCTTCCACAAACTTCAGGTATTTCCTGGCACTTTCTGTTTGTGGAATAGTACTCTTAATGTTGTTAGCAATACTCATTCGCATAAACATAAGGCTCAACCTGTTAGAGCGTTCCCATTCTTTATGGAAAGATTTCTCATCTGCACTGCTCGTATCAGTAATGGTAGTGGGTTTATCATTCAGCAGATCCAAGTCAAGATCTATCACACCTAAGTGGAACTGGACTTGTTCATGCCATTCAGAGAATTTCAATCCGTTGAACATAGAAACAAACGAAGCATGCGAATGAAGAGGAATAGTTGCAAAATAGATAATGCATGCTCACAAATCAATATGGATTCAGTAAAAATAATTAAAGCATATTGCAATTCTCCTTTGGGTAAATACTACGATACATTATCATAATTTAAATGCCATTTAGTCTTTAATAGGTAATTAAATATTTTTAACCAAATATATATGACATCTTTGGATAGACAATATATATTTGATTAAAGAATATTAGTTTACCCCATCATATTCACTATTCATAGAATAATTGATCCACCTTTGGGTAAATCCTTAAGTTCTAGCAACAGTGAAAATTAATTTATCCATTTATTTTCAATCATAGGCATTTCATTAATTTCATGGATAAACTATAATTTTATGTATGCAAACTTTTCATGAACATACTAGTTTGACCACTTTGGTGACTAACAAACTATATAAACATAAATGCATACATAAAATAAATATCAGGAAATTTTATGCATGTGAATATTTTAAACAATCTAGTTTGATCACTTTGGTGACTAACAAACTATATAAACATTAATCAAATACATAAAATAAACAATAAATGGCTTAATAAACTAATAGTTCAAAACAAATTATTTTATGACTCAACAATAGATACAATCAGCTTTACGGCTTATGCGGAAGAACCATGAGTTAAAACCTTATAAGTATCACATAAACGACATCCTTAAAAGGAATCAGTCATCCCTGTTGGCCTCAAATTAGACTTCATAATTAATACATAAATTTCAGGTAAAATAAAGAAGGTAAACTTAATAGGCAGAATTGTGTGGGCTTAAGCCAACTTACTGCAGTAGGGCAACTTTTACGTTTTTATCATATTTTGCATAACTCTAAAAATTATTAAACACTCAAATTTGTTCAACTATATTGAAAATATTCTCAAAAGACACTTTGAGAATTGAAGCAGTAATAATGTTTCAATGTTTTTGACGAACAGAAAGCCAACAAGGATGATAAAATATTTAAAGACATGATTTCGTAATTGTCGAATGCACACACAATTTTTAAACAGCAACTAATTTATAAATATTGTTCTTTTCAACGAAGGTTATGCAATTCAAGTAATCTAGGCTCATGATACCACATGTAAGCATAAACTTTAATTTACATCAGGATCTTGAAAATGATAATCTTATACAAAACTTGTTACAGAAAATATACCTGAAGCGGAAGCCATTATCGTGATGCGGAAGCGTTAATTGAAATTGGTTTCTCGCCCCTTGCCCTAGCTTTCGTTATCGCCGACTTTAGTGATGGAAGAGAGAAATAAAAATACGGTAACCTAATGGGTGGGGGAGAGGACCGATTTATAGAGGTTGTCATTTAATCCGGTACGTCTATCAAGTAACCGATTGGACATATGAGATTTGTCTTTTATTAAATATTAATTATGTGCTTTAATATATTGGGTCATACACATAATAGAAAAAATCTAACACGAACCTCCAATCTATCAATGAGTGGTGAGGTAATTTACTTGTAAAATTCTTAAAAATTATATCCACTAATTAGCATAGTCTATTTTATTGTGGAAAGTTCTTTTACATTGATAATTATTTCACATCCAATTTAACATGTTACAAATCTGATTTATGTAATGTCTAATTGTATTTGCTAGCTAGATAGGTTCTGTGAAAATTATCTTTGGATAAACATCATAAAGTATTGAGAATGTTTGGCTGTAAAAATAAAAGATATTTGAATAAAAGTTCTGAAGTCCAAAGGACATAAAAAGGAAACCGATGTAGATAAGAATTTGTTTTTCGTCACTCTCGTCGTCTATTTTCCAAAATCATAAGGGCAATTATCATGTTTTCTTATTTAATTTTCCACAAATAGATACCGGTCCCTTGACAATATTACTTTTACACTTTACCTTGAATTTCTTCTAAGCATTATATAATGGTTATTCAATCACGTTTTGCCTCTAAATTTTGTTATATTTTCAAAACAAACATACAATATCCACGTGACCTTATTTTCACATTTGTCTGTTTTTTACCATTAATAAGCGGTAGTTATTTTGCTTCACGCATTAGAATTTTAGTAATTTTCTTCATTTAGTCATTTACGTTCGTTATGATATACTTTTCTTCATATAGATATCTATATTTGTAGATCTAAACAAAGCAAAATGAGTATAGAAGACCCATCTTATCAATCTTAACTAATTTTAACTTATTTGAAATTAAAGTGTACAATTGATATCTCTTCGGTCTTTACTATTTACTAGAGATCTCGGGTTCGAATTAAAAAGTAGATAATTTCTTGACAGAGTTCACACTTGAATTTTATGCGGTATGAATTCAAATTAGTCGACATTATACCGAAAAATGAGTGGGAGCCTTGGAGTAACGGTAAAGTTGTCTTTCGTGTAACCTATAGGTCACGAGTTCGAGTCGTAGAAATAGCCACTAATACTTACATTAGGATAGGCTATCTATATCATACCCCTAAAAGTATGATCCTTCTCCAAATTTTAAATGAATACGAAATACTTCGTACATCGAGTTGCTTTTTTACACCGAAAAAACGAGTAAGGCCACGGAAGAGGCACATTCAAGCAAAAGTGATATTAGTTAGTCCCTAAAAACCTTTGAAACTCCAAGGGAACAAAAAAAATGGTGACGTGAAAGCAAAGGTAATGATGTCAAGACTTGCTTTGTTTCTTCTGCCTCTCCATAGACCATAGCTACATCCTACAAGTGTAATGACCCCATAGGTCATCTTATATTTTAGAATCAAATTTTGTGTTTTGAGGTCTCAAAAATTTTATTTTGACTTTTTTTGATTTGCGTGCGCAGTTCGGATATTTTTCCGGAAAGCTTTTATGTTAAAAACTGAAAAAAATAAGAATTTCTGCATTAAAAATTAATTTGAGTTCACTTTGGCCAATGTTTTGAGTAAATGGACCCGGATCCGTATTTTGACGGTCCCGATAGGTCCGTATCGTAATTTGCGACTTGGGCGTTTGCCCGGAATCGAATTCTGAGGTCCCTAACTCGAGATATGAAATTTTGATGAAAAATTAAAAGTTTGAAAGTTAAATGATTTTTAGAATTGACTCATATTTAGTCTTATTGATACCGGGTCCGTATTTTAGTTTCGAAGCCCGGTACGGGTCCATTATTATATTTATGACTTGTCTGTGAAATTTGGTGAGAAACGGAGTTAGTTTGACGTGATTCAGATGTTCGATTGTGAAAATAGAAGTTTTAAAGTTTTCTTGAAAATCTTATTTGATTTGGTGTCTAATTCGTAGTTCTAGGCATTATTTTGGTGTTTTGATTGCGCGAGCGAGTTCGTACGATATTTTAGGACTTATGTGCATGTTTGCTCGGAGCCCCGAGGGCTCTAATGAGTTTCTGATAGGCTACAGGGTGAATTGGACTTAGAAAAATCTGATGTTTTGCTTCTGCTGATATCTGGTGTGTTCTTCTTCGCGTTCGCGAAGGTACTCTCATGAACGCGAAGAGTGTACTGGGCTGGGAAAGATTTTCTTCATCACTAACGCGGTAGACAGGTCGCGAACGCGAAACAATGGAGGCCTTACCCTTCGCGAACGCAAAGCTTGAGGTACCTGGGGGAGGGGACACTCGTTCTTCAACGCGAATGCGAGCACTGGCTCGCGAACGCGAAGGCCAGGGGGAACAACCTTCTCGAACACGAAGAGGAACTCGCGAACGCGAAAGCCATTTGGGTTACTGCACATCTCAAATGCGGCAGGCCCTTCGTGAACGCGAAGAAGGCATGATGCCCAGACCTTAAAACATTTTAAAAACGGGATTTTACCCATTTTTCATAAACTCTCCTTTAGAGCTCAGCTTAGGTGCGATTTTGAAGGGAAAACTCAACACCAATTCATAGGTTTGTACTCTTTAACTTATTTTCTTCCATTTCTATCATCACCTATTAAATTCCTAGCCCTAATCTTTGTTCTTTCATGGTAGAAAACTACGGATTTAGGAAGAATTGGGGATTTTTGCAAATTGGGGATTTAGACCTCAATTTGGGGTCGGATTCTGAAACTAATTATATAATCGAGCTCGGGGGTGAATGGGTAAATGGATTTTGGTCCGAACCTCAAGTTTTGACTAAGCGAACCCGAGGTCGATTTTTGACTTTTTGGGGGAAAGTTTGGAAAATCTAAATTTATGCATTGTAATTGATTCCTTTAGCAATAATTGATATTGTTGAGTCGATAGTGAATAGATACAAGTGATTTGGAGGTGGATTCTAAATGAAAAATCGTGGTTGAGCTTTGAGTTTGGTCTTCGGAGCGAGGTAAGTATCGTGGTTAACCTTGACTTTAGGGAATAAGACTTGTTTGTCTATTTGCTACATGTTTAAATATTAGGGAACAACGTATATGTGAGGTGACGAGTACTTATGCGTTGTAGTCGGGTTAAAGCATGCGAGCTGGGCTTGGTTTCTTGCAATTTTAGCTTTCTTTGTTCATGTTATCCATCTTTAGACTAGTATTGTTAAATTGATCGTTCTTATCATGTTTACGGATCTTATGGTGATAACTGAGTATTGATTCCGAAGTTGAGGTTGATATTGTGGAACCAAATATTGAAGTAAGGCTTGTACTTGTTATTTTATCTCCCTATTGTTATTTGTTCATTGCATTATGGTAAGGGAGAGTGTTAATGCATGAAGGGTTATGTTGTGCCATATTGTGAGTGTTAATGCACGAAGGGTGATGCCATGCCATCTTGTGAGTGTTAATGCACGAAGGGTGATGTCATGCCATGTTATGAGAGTTAATGCACGAAGGGTGATGCCGTGCCGTTTCTATTGATTTTATGGTGTGGTTGAGAGTAAAAGCACGAAGGGTGATGCCGTGCATTTTTTCCTTTACTGTATTTACTTGTTCTTATTGGTTCATAGTATATTGGCTTTTCAAGGTACCATTCTGCTGTAGTACTCTATCTCGTATTCCCTTCAGCATGTCCCCCCCCCCCCCAATAGTACATTTTTAGCTATTATTTGTACATATACTGTTAAATTGCACAAGTTTGTTATGTATGTGTCTTGTCATAGCCTCGTTACTACTTCGTCGAGGTTAGGCTCGACACTTACTAGTATATGGGCTCGGTTGTACTGATACTGCACTCTGTACTTCCTGTGCAGATTATAGTATTGGTCCCAGCTAATCGAGAGGCGTAGCAGCTTGGATTAGTTCATCGAAGACTCAAGGTAGATCTGTTGGCATTCGCAGACCTTGAAGTCCCCGTCTATCTTTTCTATTTTTTTTCTTTACTGTTTCTTTCGTTCAAACAGTGGTATTTCCTTCAGACTTTTACTTGTAGTAAATCCTAGAAGTTCGTGAATTGTGACTCCAGATCCGGGTACTAGTAATTAATAAAGTTTTTATATTATTCCGTACTCGCTGTATTTTATTTTAGTTTATTTGCTGTTATTTACTGAATTGAATAAGGATTGGCTTAATAATTCTCTAACGTCGGCTTGCCTAGCAAGTGAAATGTTAGGCGCCATCACGGTCCCGACGGTGAGAATTCCGGGTCGTGACAAGTTGGTATTAGAGCACTAGGTTGCCTAGGTCTCAAAATTCATGAGAAGGCTAGAGCCTGGAGGATCAGTACGGAGACGTATGTGCTTATCTTCCAGAGGCTATGAAGTTTAGGAACAAATTTCAATTCTATTCTTCTCTGTCATGCGAATTTTGTTCTCTCAATGCTAATTGAACTCTTCTACTCTTATTTTCTCGCAGATGGCGAGGACACGTACTGCATCTTTAGCTGAGCAGCAGCTAGAGCCTCCAGTGGCAGCTCCTACGAGGGGCAGAGGTCGAGGCCGAGGTCGTGCCAGAGGCCGAGGCAGGAGAAATGCTCAGCCCAGAGCTCGAGCAGCAGCACCAACGGTGGAGCCTCAAGTAGAGTTTGATGAGAAGGTTCCATCCCAGGCTGTGACTGTCGGAACAGCTCAGGTCCCGGAGGGGTTCATTGCCACCCTAGTGCTTTAGGATGCTTTGGTCTATTTGGTGGGCCTTATGGAGAGTGTGGCCCAGACTAGCGCATTTCCCATGGCACCAGTCATCTCTCAGGCTAGAGGAGGAGCCTAGACTCCTGCTACTGACACTCCGGAGCAGATGGCTCCCCAATATCAGACTCCTGCCGCTCATCCAGTTAGAGTGGTTCAGCAGGTTGTTGCGGCACAGGCCGGTGATGGGTCAGCTATGTCTTCTGAGGCTTTATGGAGATTGAAAAGGTTTACCAAGCTCTTTCCAGTTTACTTCAGTGGTGCTTCTTCAGAGGATCCCCAGGAGTATCTTTGCAGTTGTCATGAGGTGTTACGGAACATGGGTATAGTGGAGACAAATGGGGTCGATTTTGCTGCATTTTAGATGACTGGTTCCGCCAAGAAATGGTGGAGAGATTATTTGTTGACCAGACCAGCTAGATCGCCTGCTCTTACTTGGGATCAGTTCTCTCAACTCTTTCTAGAGAAGTTTCTCTTTATGACATTGAGAGAGAAGCACCGCCGTCAGTTCAAGCGTCTCCAGCAGGTCAGTATGACTGTTACCCAGTATGAGACCCATTTTATGGATTTGGCCCGTCATGCTATTCTTCTGCTTCCTACCGAGAGAGAGAGAGAGGGTGAAGAAGTTTATTGACGAACTTGATCAGCCTATCATATTGCAGATGGCTAAGGATACTGGGAGTGAGATTTCTTTTCAGGCGACTGCCAATGTCGCCAGGCAAGTCGAGATGGTTCTTGCTCAGGGAGGTCAGGGGTCTGACAAGAGACCACGTTATTCTAGGGGGTTTAGCGGTGCCTCATCTGGAGGCAGGGGTACTTTTAGTAGAGTCCATCCTCCCAGGCCGTTTCATTCGGCACTCCAAGCTTCCCACGGAGCCTCAGGTGGTCGTGGCACTCATATGCCTTATTCTGACCAACTGGCCTACAATGCACCACCAGCTCATATTAGTGCACCTCCACTCCAGAGTTTTCAGGGTAGTTATTCAGATCGACAGGGTCAGTTTCAGGGTCAGCAGTCACAACAGCCAAGGTCATATTATACTTGTGGCGATCCGAGGCACATTGCTGGGCATGTGGTAGTTGTAACAACCCAACCAGTCGTTTTGAGCATTTGCACTTCTCTCGGTAGTTTACTGGCATGAGTAGCTCTGTATGATGTATTTTGACTTCTGTGAATCGTCAGTTTTGGTTTTCAGGTATTTCAGAATCAAATTGGAAGAATGGATTTCATTGTTGAAGCTTTAAATTGGGAGAGTTGACAAAGTTTGACTTTTTGTATTTGATCTCGGATTGGAATTTTGATGGTTTCGTTAGCTCCGTTGGGTAATTTTGAACTTAGGAGCGCGTCCGAATTGTGATTTGGAGGTCCGTAGTTGAATTTGGCTCGAAATAGCGAAAGTTGAAAGTTTGGAAAGTTTGACCGGGAATGGACTTTTTGATATTAGGGTCGGATTCCGATTTCGAAAGTTGGAGTAGGTTCGTAATGTCGAATGTGACTTGTGTGCAAAATTTGAGGTCAATCAGACGTGATTTGATAGGTTTCGGCATCGGTTGTGACAGTTGAAGTTTCAAAGTTCATTGAATCTGAATTGAGGTGTTATTCATCATTCCGATATTGTTTTGTATGTTTTGAGGCCTTGAGTAGGTTCGTGTTATATTGTTGGACTTGTTGGTATATTCGGACGGGGTCCCGAGGGGCTCGACGTGTTTCGGATTGTTTTCGGACTATTTTCCTCTATTTTGGCCTTGCTGGTGTGTTCTGGTTTTCTGGTGCATGGATTGTTCTTCGCGATCGCGGATCAGTAGATGCGATTGTGTAAAGGTAAAATGGAGCTGGGCTATTTCCTATTCGCGGTCATGATTGGCCAGAAGCAATCGCATAGCTTTGTGTTGAAGACTGTCCGCGTTCGCGTATGAGGAATTGCGGTCGCGAAGTGTTGAGGTTTGGCAGCTAGAGCTGGAGGCCTTCTTCATCGCGTTCGCATAGTTGGAGACGCGTTCGCGAAGGTCTGAGCTAGCTGTGAGTCGTGTTCGCGAGGTGTTTACCGCGAATGCGAAGTGTATTATGGTGGCAAATTATTTTATTCATCGCAAACGCGATGGTTTTCCCGCGTCCGCATAAGAGAAATGCCTAGGCAGATTACAAAGCACTCTATTTCGAGGGTTTCTGCCATTTTTGTATTTTGGGAGCTTTGGAGCTCGGATTGAGACGATTCTTGAAGCAATTTTCACCATATTAATTGGGGTAAGTGTTTTCTGCTCGGTTTTGGTTATATTTCATGAATCTACCTTCATTTTTGGTAATTGGATTGTGAATTTTAAAGAGAAAATTGGGAGTTTTGGCCTAAAGTTTCATAATATGAATATTTGAGTTTTGAACATCGAATTGGAGTCGTATTTGAGTGAAACTAGTATAGTTGGACTCGTAATTGAATGGGTTGTTCGATTTTGTAAATTTTGTTGGGTTCCAAGGTGCGGGCCCGTGTTGGGCTTTTGGCTGATTTTGGACTTTTGATTCAAGATTTGATCTTTTTTGATCGGGATTGGTTCCTTTAGCATTGTTTGATGTATTTGAGTTGTTTTTGGTTAGTTTCGAGCCGTTCGGAGGTTAGAACACGCGGGATGGCATTTTGGAGTATCGCTTGGCGTGCTCGGTGTTGGAATTGACTTGTTCGAGGTAAGTAACTTTTCTAATCTTAGTGTTGAGGGTATGAAACACCAAAATACATGTTATGTGATTGGTATAGAGGTGACACACATTCTAGGCGACGAGCGTGTGGGCGTGCACCATGTGAATTGAGCCTCTGTTATTCCCATGGCACTGTATAGTGGTCCTACTTTATTGATATCCGTGTTTTCACCTTGTGATAAAGTAGTTAAGCTGTCAATCATGCTAGATATCATGTTTAGGCATTATGCCGATACTGTTTGGACCCATAGTGTTTGTCTCTTACTGTCATCTCACTGAATTCATTTATATTTTATACTCAGTCATATCCATGCATTCATACTATATCTCAGTCTCAGATATTATTTATTAATACATCATATCATTGTTGTCGGGCTAGTTTCATGACATTGTCAGCCCGTGAGTGAGACTGGAGAGATTGATGACTGAGTGAGGCCGAGGGCTTGAGTGAGAGTGACATTTTAGGATCAGGCTGCACGCCGCAGCATATTATATTGATTATATTTTATATGGATCGGGTTGCACGCCGCAACAATATTAGATCGGGTTACACGCCGCAATAATATTGGATCGGGTTGCATGCCACAACAATATTAGATCGAGCTGCACGCTGCAACAATATAGAGCTTGGGATGAAGGAGCCCCTCCGGAGTATGCACACTCCCAGTGAGCGCAGTAGACTATATATATGTGGATCGGGTTGCACGCCGCAACAGGCCTTATGGTCATATATGGATCGGGTTGCATGCCGCAACAGGTATTGTACAACGCTGAGTGATTGAGTGCGCTGAGCATTGAGCATAGTGAGAGAGAATGCGATACAGTGAGGTTGAGTACTCTGAGAGTGTGAGTACATGAGCTCATCATCAAGATGCATTGCATTTGACATGCGTACTTGTAATACATGCATAGAGGTGCATTTCCTTCTGCTACCCAGTTGTGGGGACATTTATGATTTTACTTGTATCTTGACATGTATGCATAGAGAAGTACTTTCCTCATGCTATCTAAAAATGAGACATCTTACTTATTATTGAAAGAAGTTTTGGGAAAAATCACAGTTTTCAAACTTACTCGTATTTTGGCTTTTTTGGTAAAAGATTTGGGTTTTCACTGAAATACTTGAAAGGAAATGCCTACTTTTCTGGAAATGTGAATAAACTGAGCCTTTTATTTCTGAGATACTCTTTTATTACTTATTTTATGTTGTTATGTTGAGTTGTGGAATATTTTTGTTGGACTCGACCTTCGTATTAGCTCGTCACTACTTTCAAACTAAGGTTAGGTTTGTTACTTATTGAGTACATGGGGTCGGTTGTACTCATACTATACTTCTACACCTTACGTGCAGATGTTGGCTACTGATGTTGCTGTGTTCGATGGAAGCTGGATTGAAGAAGTACATGCGTCCCGACTGTAACTGCCTCTTATTCGTGGTAGCTTTAGATCTGTAAAAACTCTGTTTATGTACTATTCAAACAGACTATATATTTATTTCATTTTCACTTTGTAAACTCCATTCTTAGAAGCTCATGATTTATACTACCAGTTCTTGGGGAATGTCTAAGATTAAGATTTTTCTTTGCTTAAATTGCTTTAATAATTGTTATTGGAATTAGATAGTTGATAACTGGCTTACCTAGCAGGTTGGGTTAGGTGCCATCACGACTAGTTAGATTTTGGGTCGTGACAAGGTGGTATCAGAGCTCTAGGTTCATAGGTTCTACAAGTCATGAGCAAGTGTCTAGTAGAGTCTTACTGATCAGTATGATGACGTCCATACCTATCTTCGAGAGGCTACAGGACATTTAGGATATACTTCCCATCTTTCATTCTTTATCGTGCGGCATTGATTCAGCTTGAAGCGTAACTCTTTGAATTCCTTCCACGCATTCGTATGCGCATGTGGGCGCTCGGTATTGGTTGTGCACTGATGGATTGTGATTCTATGAATGAGGTTCGAGATGTGTATTCGGTGTTTTGGTGATGGGCCAGTCTGGAGGACTTGAGGCCATGGTTAGACCGTAACTTGAGCTCGGTAGCTTCAGTGGTAACTTGTACATTTGGACTCATATGTCCGGTAATGTCCCTACGAGTGGAATTTATAGCTTGATGAGCGGTGAAATGGCTATGTGGTGAGTACGATGTGACTGCGAGATATGTTCAGATTGTTCGAATGTGACGAGAAAAGTTTACTTGAGAGGTAGTAAGTGCTATTGGGTGTTTGATTTCTGTCTTGATATGGCGTATGGTCTCGAGTTATGGGTGTGTTGAGGGATCTCTCAGGTTGTTTAGTTGTGGAGTTAAGTAGATTCTCATGTCTTGTTGATGAGTTTAGAATCAAGAAGATTAAGTGATTGCGTAGTAGTCGTGACTGTGGAAGAGTATAGAGAGATGTCAGTTTGAGGCAAAGCAGGTGGAATATCTCCTGCGAGGTGTCCTAAGGTTATGTGGTCCTTATGATATTTTGTAGAGAGTTCTCTTTTACCAGTAAATGATATATGTTGCAATTTGAGTTTGGATCGCTTGAGGAATTTGGCTTGACTATTACAAGGGTAAATGCGAGATTTGTTGATAATGTGAAGTATTAGATGGTTTGCATTACAGGAGCTCAAGAAGGATTTGGTTGAATCTTATTGCGGTATTATGGCAGTAATAGAGTATGAGCATTATGAGTTGTGTGTTTTGATCTATGGCTTTGAGCCAAGTGGGGGAGTCTGTTATCGACAAGCTGATTGCACGATTATGTGTTGTATTGGTTTCGGTTTGGGGTATACTGGCGAATCAGCTATGACTGCAGAGGTTGAGATTGAGGATGACTCGAGTAAGGGAATTTCTGCATATGGGTTGTATTACACTCTATAGGTATATGGGTATTATGGAATGATTGAGTGGTTAGTCGTGAAAGATGTACTGTGCATAGAGTAGGAATTTGCTTGGTCGCGTTAAGGTGGGGTTACTCCTTTGGGTGTCATCGTGATAATGGGGTACCAGTCGTTTGGCCTGTTTGGGGCGGTGAAATTGAGATTTGAGAAGAGTGGATGACTCTTGAGAATGGTTCTAATGGATTCAAGAATTATATGTAGCGATTTAAAATTTTCAAGATTGGTATATGGCTAGAAACTGAGAGTTACATTGGACGGTGTCGAGACTGGTGGCATTTTTATATCATTGTGGATTATGCATTTCATTAACAAGAAGGTGAAGGAAACAATTTTAGGTTCTCATAAGGTCTTTTTAGAGTGGGTACCTCGGTTGTGGTGCTTTGGGGTGCTTAAGAGGGAAGTCAACGGCTTATGGGCCTTAGGGCGGGGTGGTTTTATACTAGGGCCTCTTGTGTGGTGAATTTTGGTTAAGGATCGTGGTGCTCCAGCAAGGAGAAGTATCAACTTGAAGGCAATTTTGTGATGACCCAAAATGTCATCTCTAAATTTAATAAATAATTCTATGTTCTAAGACCTCGAAAACCACTATTTATCATTCCTCGACTTGCGCGCGTAGTCCGTAAAAATTTTCAGAAAGTTTTTATGTGAAAAAATGGATTAAAATATGAATTAGAGCTTTAAAACTCAACCGAGTTGATGTTGGTCAAAATTTTGAGCAAACGGACTCGGATCAGTGTTTTGACAGTTATGGTAGGTCTGTATCATGATTTGGGACTTGGGCGTATGCCCGAAATCAAATTCCGAGGTCCCTAGCCCGAGATATGAAATTTTGATAAAAAATTAAAAGTTTAAGTTCAAATAATGATCGGATGTCGAATTATGTGCAAACAACTCGGAATGGAATTTTGATGATTCCAACAGCTCCGTATGGTGATTTTGGACTTAGGAGCGTGATCGAAATTTTATTTGGAAGGCCGTAGTGAAATTAGGATTTAATTGGCTAAAATAGGAACTTAAAGTTTGGAAGTTTGACCGGGGAGTTGACTTTTTGATATTGGGGTCGGAATCCAGTTCTGAAAATTTTCACAACCCCATTATATCATTTATGACTTGTGTGCAAAATTTGAGGTCAATCGGACTTGATTTGATAGGTTTCGACATCGAATGTAGAAGTTGGAAATTCTTAAGTTTCATTAAGCTTGAATTGGGGTGCGATTTGTGATTTTAGCGTTGTTTGATGTGATTTGAGGTTTCAAATAAGTTCGTATGATGTTTTAGGACTTTTTGGTGTATTGGGTTGAGGTCTTGAGGGCCTCGGGTGAGTTTCGGATGATTAACGGATCAAAAGTGGGACTTAGCTGCTGCAAACGCTGCTGCAATGTTTCTGCTGGAAATGCTGTCAAAATCGGGCTCCCTGACAAATCGGGTTCTCTGACACATATATAAGTTATAAAAACAAGGGACTTCGTCCCATTTGTCATTTTTGACGAGTTGGAGCTTGAGGAGAGTCGATTTTGATATAATTTCAAGGAAAAACATTGGGGTAAGTGATTCTAAGTAGGATTTGGTCAATATACACGAATATATCATTGTTTTCACCATTTAATTAGTATTTTGAGATATATATTTAGGAAAATTTTAGAAATCTCATAGAAACGAAATTTTGAGATTTCGGTGTCGATCCGGAGTCGGATTTGAGTGAAACTGGTATGGTTGGACTCGTAATTGAATGGGTTATCGAATTTTGTAAGTTTTACCGGATTTCGAGATGTGGGCCCCATCGGCAATTTTTGAGCTAATTTCGGATTTTATTTAAAAATATAATATTTTCTTATGAAATTGATTTCTATAATTTTTGTTAACTGTATTAAATTAGTTATGACTAGATACGAGTCGATCGGAGTCGAAAAATCGAGGGAAAAGCATAATACTTGGTTAAATTGGAACAAGTCGAGGTACGTGACTTGTCTAACCTTGTGCGGGGGGAAATTTCCCCTAGGATTGGTATTGATGTGATTATTGAAATGTGTTAAAAGTCGTGTACATGAGGTGATGAGTGTGTACACGGGCTAAATGTAAAAGGTTATATTTTTAAATTGTGTAGATCACTGTTGCGCATTTATTAAATTATTTTATCTTGTTATATTCTTCATCATTGATATGAGATATATATACTTTATATTTGTTTGACATTTTTCTGCTAATTGTTTTACTTGTTTAGTTGAAACTTGGTTTCTTTTATTCTGTGCATTATTTGAAGGTTGATTTTCTTTAAATTAATTATTATTATAATGAAGTATTTGAAATTTTTAAATTTGATATTGAAGCAATGTATTAAAGATTTTAAAATATTATTTTCCTGAATTATTTATTCCTGAATATTTTTGTAAGATTTTCGTACTCATTGTGATGGAGCCGTGAGCTCTTTATTGTGAAAAAATATTATTGATAATTTATTTTGGCATGAACCGTGAACTCTTTATTGTGGAAAAATATTATTGTTGAATTATTTTGGCAAGTTAAATTATTTGAGCACTTGAGGTGCAAGTTGTGATATATTGTGATATTGATATGCATGCGGTGGTATAAGGTCTGGGTATTGAAATACATGCGGTGAGATAAGGGTGGCTTGATACGCGTGGCTAGTAGGGGGAACTACTAGAAGTCATGTGGTGTGATAAGGATGGCTAAAACACGGGATGCTATTTCGGAAAAAATATTTTCTTTCAAATAAATTGTGAAGGCTTCCGCGGTGAGATAAGTAAATGAGATATTGTGAATTTATTTATAATTTGGGACTACGAGGCGGTACCTCGGGAGTGCCCTTGTTGATATTGATTTATGGTCGCAGTTGCCTTTGATTATTATTGTAATTTTCTTAAAGTTAAAAAGAATTCTATTTTGTTTTCCACGATGTATTAATTGCCATTATTTGGTGTAATTAAATGGTGACATACTACTTGATTCATTTCCATTGTCATTGTATCTTATTATATTGTTTAAACATTTTACCATGCCATTATTTATTCTCCAGTAGGGCCTGACCTGACCTCGTCACTACTCTACCGAGGTTAGGCTTGGCACTTACTAGGTACCACTGTGGTGTACTCATACTATGCTTCTGTATATCTTTTTGTGCAGATCCAGGTACATCTTATCAGACCAGGCATCAGTAAACTAGCTGTACGAGGAGACTTCGAAGTATATCTGCCATCGTCCGCAGATTTCGGAGTCCCCTTCTATCATACTATGTTGTCTTCCTTATTGCTTTAGACTCTGATGTATAGATACATAGAAAATAAATTCTTAGAAACTTGTGACTTATTTCTACTGGGTTTTAGGAGTTGAAATTGTTTGAATTGTAGTTTATTTATTTCAGATATTTATTATTATTTCGCACTGATAGGCTTACCTAGTCTTAGAGACTAGGTGCCATCACGACATCCTACGGAGGGAATTTGGGGTCGTGACAAATTTGGAAGGAACTTGGAGAAGTAAGACAACGTGGTAGTAGGTTGGGATAGCACAATAATGGGTATGATCTGTTATTTGGGTACTTATGATGTGGCTAGTCTCTACAGGTGTTTCGTGGCAATACTCTTGGGTTTTGGCAACATGCATGGCTGGGTTGAGTTAGAGAGATTCGGTTGAGATAGCTTGGTTATGTGCAAATGGGTTTCAAAGAGTTCTCAATGGTCTTTACCAAGGTTCGAGGGGTATATTTTCTGCTGGGGTGAGGAGCATGTGGTGTATAGTGAATTTCTCCTTGATGAAATCAAATGGAAGGTTCTTGGTTAATTGAGAATGTAGTTACTTGTGACTCGGAGTGGACTATGAAGTTCTCGTATTTGTTTTATATGATGGCATGGTATATGCGGTTTGTTGTGTGGAATTGAGATTTGCCTGAGCGAGGTCACAATTCAGTTTTGAAGGGAAGCTCGTAAAATTCTTAGGCCGCATAGACGGTTTCATATGACTAGGTAAATGATATTACTATTTGGTATGGCTTGATGAGAGTATACATTTCAGAAGGGGCAATGTGTTTTGATTTATGAATACTTTCCTGGTATTGTGGCACTCTCCTGGTTGATCAACTGCTGATATTCAAATTTTGGCAGGTGGCACGGAAGAATTTTAGAAGTATTCCTTGTGGGATGATCGTGTATGAGAGATGTGTTAGATATTCGGGCGGTGGAGATGAAATCAGAAATGGTGATTCGTGTGTTCTATGGATTTGGAGACTGGGAGTTCTCACGAACACACTGTTTCATGGTTGTGGACTCTGAAGTCGTGGCCGAAGCTAGCCAGATGATAGTATGTGTTATGATTCAGTCATTATGGGATTTTGGAGGGGTACTTATCTATTGGTGGGTGACCAGAGTTGATTTGGGGGTCCATTGATAGGCCCAATTAGGATGTGTATTCTACACCGAGCCGAGTTGGTTGGCTCCATACTACTATTGTTGAGGGATGTGCCATTCGGTTGTTGTTGAGCTTATTCGTGTTTTGAGATGATATGTGAGTTACTCTTATATGCTACGAGGAGTTGTGATTCGTTGGTTATATGCACATATAGTGCGGTTCTATTGGGGTCTTATAGCGGAATTTGAGCAAGAAGAGTATTGGGTATTGCTTGGTTGACGGAGTATTGGTTATGTTCTTTCGGATTTTGTGTGGCATTGTGTCATTTGCTTCTTCGTGGTTATGGTAATGCATTTGGAGTACTTGATGTCGAATTGCACATGGTTATTGATTTTTAGCAGGGTGGCTTAAGGTATTTCATATGGACCAGTATTTGGATAGGGTCACACATTGCAACGGAGTTATGTTAAGATCTAATCCTTTGTGTTAGATTCGTGTGTTTTGATTCTATGGTGTGTGATAGGTTCTTAGCACTTTGTTGTGGTGGTACTTGTTGAGCTTGCGGGATAGTTCTCCCGTCTGAATCAGTTTTGCATGATTTGAGTATATTTGGAAGGTTGCTTATTAGTGCACGGATTGCACGGGTTGTGGCTTTAGATTCAATTGATGTGTCATGTCACTAGAGTGGTCGTGTTGGATGAGATGAGGTCATTGGACCTAGAATGGATGCTATCGGATTTGATTGTGGTATATTTGGGAGGATAATATCGGAAATCGGCTTAGAAATTGGCTATAGTTCTTGTAGAAAAAGCGGGAGCTCTATGACCTGTTGGTCTGATGAATGGTTATGAATTCTGCATGTTTCTTACATCATCGGCAGTGTACAGAGGTTTTAGAGCGAGGCTTTGTTTGATATGAGGTCTATTACTGGTATTGGATTGTTTTGAGCAACTACTGTGATTTGAAATTTTTGCTATGAGTATTTGAGTTATGTGGTACATCATGTGAGTACATCTTGGGTTATAGATATGGCTTGATACAGCTTGTCCAGACTTAAACTATATGTAGATGCAAAATTCTGATCTTATAAGAAATTTCGGATGTTGAAAATTTGATTCGAAGGCTTGTGGGCTAGGTTGAATTGAGGAATTTCAGTTATGTTATGTTATCGGACCTATATGGGATAGGGTGACATGGGATCACCCCCGGGTATATGCATGGTAAGGTTACACGGCAATTTGATGGCTTTTGAGAACAACTCTGGACACGTTCGTGGACGAACGTATGTTTAAGTGGAGAAGGATGTAACGACCCAACTGGTCGTTTTGAGCATTGCACTTCGCTCGGTAGTTTACGGGCGTGAGTAGCTCCGTATGATGCATTTTGACTTGTCTGAATCGTCCGTTTTGGTTTTCAGGAATTTTGGAATCGAATTGGAAGAATGAATTTCATTGTTGAAGCTTTAAATTGGGAGTGTTGACCAAGTTTGACTTTCTAGTATTTGACCTCGGATTGGAATTTTGATGGTTCCGTTAGCTCCGTTGGGTGATTTTGAACTTAGGAGCGCGTCCGGATTGTGATTTGTAGGTCCGTGGTTGAATTTGGCTCGAAATGGCGAAAGTTGAAATTTTAAAAAGTTTGACCGGGAGTGGACTTTTTGATATCGGGGTCGGATTTGAGTGAAACTAGTATGGTTGGACTCGTAATTGAATGGGTTGTTGGATTTTATAATTTTTTTCGGGTTCCGAGGTACGGGCCTAGGTTGGGCTTTTGGCTGATTTTGGGCTTTTGATTCAAGATTTGATCTTTTTCGATCGGGATTGTTTCCTTTAGCATTGTTTGATGTATTTGAGTTATTTTTGGTTAGTTTCGAGCCGTTCGAAGGTCGGAACGCGCGAAATGGAATTTTGGAGCATCGCTTGGCTTGCTCGGTGTTGGAATTGGCTTGTTCGAGATTAGTAACTCTTCTAATCTTAGTGTTGAGGGTATGAAACCCCAAAATACATGTTATGTGATTGGTATTGAGCTGACGCACATGCTAGGTGACGGGCGTGTGGGAGTGCACCATGTGAATTGAGACTCTGTTGTTCCCATGGCACTATATAGTGGTCCTACTTTATTGATATCCGTGTTTTTACCATGTGATAAAGTAGTTAAGCTGTCAATCATGCTAGATATCATGTTTAGGCATTATGCCGATACTGTTTGGACCCATAGTGGTTGTCTCTTACTGTCATCTCACTGATTTTATTGATATTTCGTACTCAGTCATATTCATGCATTCATACCATATCTCAGTCTTAGATATTATTTATTGATACATCATATCATTGTTGTCGGGCTAGTTTCATGACATTGTGAGCCCGTGAGTGAGACTGGAGAGATTGATGACTGAGTGAGGCCGAGGGCCTGAGTGAGAGTGACATTTTGGGATCGGGCTGCACGCCGCAGCATATTATATTGATTATATTTTATGTGGATCGGGTTGCACGCCGCAACGAGTCTTCGGGATATATATATATATATATATTATTGGATTGGGTTGCACGCCGCAACAATATTGGATCGGGTTGCACGCCGCAACAATATTGGATCGGGCTACACGTCGCACCAATATAGCGCTTGGGCTGAAGGAGCCCATCCGGAGTCTACACACCCCCAGTGAGCGCAGTCGACTATAGAAATGTGGATCGGGTTGCACGCTACAACGGGCCTTATGGTCATATATGGATCGGGCTGCACGCCGCAGCAGGTATAGTACAGGGTTGAGTGATTGAGTGTGGTGAGCATTGAGCATAGTGAGAGAGAATGCGAGACATTGAGGTTGAGTACTCTGAGAGTGAGAGTACATGAGCTCATCATCGAGATGCATTACATTTGACATGCGTACTTGTGATACATGCATAGAGGTGCATTCCATCTGCTACCCAGTTGTGGGTACATTTATGATTTTACATGTATCTTGACATGTAGGCATAGAGAAGTACTTTCCTCATGCTATCTGAAAATGAGACATCTTACTTATTATTGAAAGAAGTTTTGGGAAATATCACAGTTTTCAAACTTACTCGTATTTTGGCTTTTTCGGTAAAAGATTTGGGTTTTCACTGAGATACTTGAAAAGAAATGCCTACTTTTCTGGAAATGTGAATAAATTGAGCCTTTTATTTCTGAGATACTCTTTTATTACTTGTACTATGCTATTATGTTGAGTTGTGGAATATTGGTGTTGGACCCGACCTTTGTGTTAGCTCGTCACTACTTTCAACCTAAGGTTAGATTTGTTACTTATTGAGTACATGGGGTCGGTTGTACTCATAATACACTTCTGCACCTTGCGTGTAGATGTTGGCTGATGATGTTGCTGTGTTCAATGGGAGCTGGATTGAAGATGTACCCCGCGTCCCGGCTGTAGCTGCCTCTTGTTCGTGGTAGCTTTAGATCTGTAAAAACTCTGTTTATGTACTATTCAAACAGTCTATGTATTTATTTCATTTCTGCTTTGTAAACTCCATTCTTAGAAGCTCATGATTTGTACTACCAGTTCTTGGGGAATGTATTAGATTCAGATATTTCTTTACTTAGTTGCTTTATTAATTGTTATTAGAATTGGTTAGTGGTTAATTATCTTACCTAGTGGGTTGGGTTAGGTGCCATCACGACTAGTCAGATATTTGGTCATGACAGCAGTTCACAGCATCAGGGTTCTCATGCCATGGTTACGGCACTAGTTGCTGCACCGCCTGCTCAGGCAGCCAGAGGCAAGCTATTACAGGTGGAGGTCAGACCGTTAGAGGTGGAGGCCAGCTAGCTAGAGGTCGTCCCAGGGATATAGTTCAGGGTGACGGGGCCCAGCCCCGGTGTTATGCTTTTCCAGCCAGGCTTGAGGCTGAATCATCTGACGTAGTTATCACAGATACTGTATCAATTTGCAATAGAGATGCTTCAGTTCTATTTGATTCGGGTTCTACTTATTCCTACATGTCATCCTATTTTGCTTCATATTTGGTTGTGCCTAGTAATTCTTTGATTGCTCATGTGTATGTGTCCACACCTATGGGATATGCTATTGTTGTAGATCGTGTTTATCGTTCGTGTGTAGTCACCATTGGGAGTCTTGAGACTAGTGTAGATCTTCTACTTCTCGATATGGTCGATTTTGATATTATTTTGGGTATGGATTGGCTGTCACCTTATCATTCTATATTGGATTGTCACTCCAAGACGGTGACCTTAGCCTTGCCGGGGTTGCCTCGATTAGAGTGGATAGGGACTCCTGACCATTCTACCAGTAGGGCTATTTCTTATATGAAGGCTCGGTGTATGGTCGAGAAGGGGTGTATGGCTTACTTGGCTTATGTTCGTGATTCTAGTGCGGAGGTTCCTTCCATGGATTCAGTGCCAGTTGTTCGTGAGTTTCCAGAGGTGTTTCCTGCAGACCTACTGAGGATGCCACCCGGCATGGATATTGATTTCTGTATTAATTTGTCTCTGGGCACTCAGTCCATCTCTATTCCGCCATACTGTATGGCCCCGCTAGAGTTGAAAGAATTGAAGAAACAGTTGCAAGATTTGCTTGATAAGGGATTCATTAGACCTAGTGTCCCTCCCTGGGGTGCACCCGTGTTGTTCTTGAAGAAGAAAAATGGATCGATGAGGATGTGTATAGATTATCGGTAGTTGAACAAAGTCACCATCAAGAACAAGTATCCATTGCCGAGGATTGATGATTTATTTGATCAGCTTCAGGGTGCCAAGGTGTTTTCGAAGATTGATTTGAGATCTGGATACCATCAGTTGAGGATTAGGGCATCCGATGTCCCTAAGACAGCTTTTCGGACTAGTTTCGGGCATTGTGTGTTTCTGGTGATATCCTTTGGGTTGACAAATTCCCAGCAGCATTCATGGATTTGATGAACCGAGTGTTCAAGCCTTATTTGGAATCCTTTGTGATCGTGTTTATTGATGATATCTTGATCTACTCCCGCAGTCGAGAGGAGTATGAGCAGCATCTCAAGACTGTACTTCAGACTCTGAGAGACAACCAGTTGTATGCTAAATTTTCAAAGTGCGAGTTTTGGTTGGATTCAGTCACTTTCTTGGGGCGCGTTGTATCAGTAGAGGGAATTCAAGTAGATCCTAAGAAGATTGAGGCAGTTCAGAACTGGCCTAGACCCACTTCAGCTACGGAGATCAGGAGTTTCTTGGGTTTGGCGGGATATTACCGTTGATTTGTGGAGGGGTTTTCATTTACAGCAGCCCCGTTGACCAGGTTGACCCAGAAGGGTGCCCCGTTCAGATGGTCAGGCGAGTGTGAGGTGAGCTTTCAGAAGCTCAAGACTGCTTGGCTACAGCGTCGATGTTGGTGTTGCCCACAGGTTCAGGATCTTATACGGTATATTGTGATGTGTCCCGTGTTGGGCTCGGTGTAGTATTGATGCATGAGAGGAGGGTGATTGCATATGCGTAGCGGTAGTTGAAGGTTCATGAGAAGAATTACCATGTCCATGACTTAGAGTTCGCAGCTATTGTTCATGCGCTGAAGATTTGGAGGCACTATCTTTACGGTGTGTTGTGTGAGGTTTTCACGGATCATCGGAGCTTTTAGTATTTGTTCAACCAAAAGGATCTCAATTTGAGGCAGATGAGGTGGTTGGAACTATTGAAAGACTATGATATCACTATTTTGTACTACCCCGGGAAGGCCAATATGGTGGCCGACGCCTTGATTAGAAAGCAGCGAGTATGGGTAGCCTTGCGTTCATTCCAGTCGGTGAGAGTTCGCTTGCATCAGATGTTCAGACTTTAGCCAACCAGTTTGTGAGGTTGGATATTTCAGAGCCCAGTCGTGTTCTAGCTTATACAGTCGCTCGGTCTTATTTGTTTGAGCGTATCAGAGATCGGCAGTATGACGACCCTCATTTGTTGGTCCTTAGGGACACAGTGCGGCATGGTGGTGCCAAGTAGGTTACTGTTGGAGATAACAGAGTTTTTAGGATGCAGGGTCATGTTTGTGTGCCTAATGTGGATGGACTTCGTGAGTTGATTCTTGAGGTAGCCCACAGTTCCCGGTATTTTATTCACCCGGGCTCCGCCAAGATGTATCAGGACTTGCGGCAGCATTATTGATGGAGGAGGATGAAGAAGGATATAGTTGCATATGCAGCTCGGTGTCTAAATTGTTAGCAAGCAAAGTACGAGCATCAGAGATCTGGTGGTTTGTTTCAGAAGATAGAGATTCTTGAGTGAAAGTGGAAGCGTATCACTATGGATTTTGTTGTAGGACTCCCACAGACTCAGAGGAAGTTCGATGCAGTTTGGGTCATTGTGGACAGGCTGACTAAGTCAGTGCATTTCATTCGTGTGGCAGTTACCTATTCTTCGGAGCGGTTGACAGAGATTTACATCTGCGAGATCGTCCGTCTTCACGGTGTGCCCATGTCTATCATTTTTTATCGAGGTACGCAGTTCACTTCGCACTTCTGAAGGGCAGTACAATGTGAGTTGGGCATGCGGGTTGAGTTGATCACAGCGTTTCATCCTCAGACAGACAGACAGTCCGAGCGCACTATTTAGATCTTGGAGGATATGCTCCGCGTATGTGTTATAGACTTCGGAGGATTGTGGGATCAGTTCTTGCCCCTTGCAGAGTTTGCCTACTATGACAGTTACCAGTCGAGCATTCAGATGGCTCCCTATGAGGCATTATACGGTAGGCAGTCCCGGTCGCCAGTTGGGTGGTTTGAGCGGGGGAAGGCTCGGTTGTTGGGTACAGATCGAGTACATGATGCCTTGGATAAGGTTAAGATTATTCAGGATCGACTTCGCACAGCTCAGTCCAGGCAGAAGAGTTATGCCGAATGTAGAGTTCGTGATATTGCATTCATGGTCGGAGAGAGAGTGTTGCTTCGGGTGTCACCCATGAAGGGTGTAATGAGATTCAGAAAGAAGGGCAAGTTGAGACCTAGGTATATCGGACCTTTTGAGAGTTCTGGAGAGAGTAGGAGAGGTGGCTTACAGGCTTGCGTTGCCACCGATCTTATCAGCAGTTCATCCGGTATTCCATGTATCCATGCTCCAGAAGTATCACGGTGATCCGTCCCACGTGTTAGATTTCAGCTTTGTCCAGTTGGACAAGGATTTAACTTACGAGGAGAAGCCAGTGGCTATTCTAGCCCGGCAGGTTCGCTAATTGAGGTCTAAGAATTACCCTTCAGTTCGAGTGCAGTGGAGAGGTCAGCCCGTTGAGGCAGCTAATGGGAGTCCGATTCAGATATGCAGAGTAGATATCCACATCTTTTCACTAGCTCAGGTACTTTTCTATGTCCGTTCGAGGATGAACGGTTATTTTAGAGGTGGAGAATATGATGACCCGATAGGTCATCTTAAATTTTAGAACCAAATTCTGTGTTTTGAGGTCTCAAAAACCTCATTTTGGCCTTCCTCAATTTGTGTGCGCAGTCCAGGTGTTCTTCCGGAAAGTTTCTATGTTAAAAACTGAGAAAAATAAGAATTTCTGCCTTAAAAATTAATTTAAGTTGACTTTGGTCAACTGTTTGAGTAAACGGATCCGGATCCATATTTTGACGGTCCCGGTAGGTCCGTATCATAATTTGGGACCTGGGCATATGCCCGAAATCTAATTCCGAGGTCCCTAGCTCGAGATATGGAATTTGGATAAAAAATTAAAAGTTTGAAAGTTTAATAATTTTTAGAATTGATGTATATTTGGTCTTGTTGATACCGGGTCTGTATTTTGGTTTCGGAGCCCGGTACAGGTCCATTATTATATTTATGACTTGTCCGTAAAATTTGGTGAGAAACAGAGTTAGTTTGACGTTATTTGGACGTTCGGTTGTGAAAATAGAAGTTTTAAAGTTTTCTTGAATATTTCATTTGATTTGGTGTATGATTCGTAGATCTAGGCATTATTTTGGTGTTTTGATCGCGCGAGCGAGTTCGTACGATATTTTAGGACTTGTGTGCATGTTTGGTTCGGAGCCCCCAGGGCTCGGGTGAGTTTCGGATAGGCTACGGGGTGAATTGGACATAGAAAAATCTGATGTTTTGCTTCAGCTGATATCTGGTGTGTTCTTTTTCGCATTCGCGAAGGTACTCTCGCAAACACGAAGAGTGAACTGGGCTGGGGAAGATTTTCTTCATCGCGAATGCGGTAGACGGGTTGCGAACGTGAAGCAATGGGGGCCTTACCCTTCGTGAACGCGACCAGCTTCTCGCGAACGCGAAGCTTGTTGGACCTGGGGGAGGGGACACTCGTTCTTCTACGCGAACGCGAGCACTGGCTTGCGAACACGGACGCCATAGGGGAACAACTTTCGCGAACGTGAAAGCCATTTAGCCTGCTGCACATCGCGAACGCGGCAGGCCCTTCGCGACCGCGAAGAAAGCCTGACGCCCAGACCTTATAACATTTCAAAAACGGGATTTTACCCATTTTTCATAAACTCTACATTAGAGCTCGATCCTAGGTACGATTTTGAAGGGAAAACTCAACACCAATTTATAGGTTTGTACTCTTTAACTCATTTTCTTCCATTTCAATCATCACCCATTAAATTCTTAGCCCTAATCTTTGTTCTTTCATAGTAGAAAACTAGAGATTTAGGAAGAATTGGAGATTTTTGCAAATTGGGGATTTAGACCTCAATTTGAGGTCGGATTTCAAAATTAATTATATAATCAGGCTCGGAGGTAAATGAGTAAATAAATTTTGATCCGAACCTCGAGTTTTGACCAAGCGGGTCGGGGGTCAATTTTTGACTTTTTGAGGGAAAGTTTGGGAAATCTAAATTTATGCATTGTAATTGATTCCTTTAGCAATAATTGATATTGTTGAGTCGGTTTTGGATAGATGTGGTTTGGAGATGGATTCTAAAGGAAAAACCGTGGTTGAGCTTTGAGTTTGGTCTTCGGAGCGAGGTAAGTGTCGTGGTTAACCTTGACTTGAGGGAATAGGACTTGTTTGTCTATTTGCTACATGTTTAAATATTGGGGAACAACGTATATGTGAGGTGATGAGTACTTATGCGTTGTAGTCGGGTTAAAGCATGCGGGCTGGGCTTGGTTTCTTACAATTTTAGCTTCCTTTGTTCATGTTATCCATGTTTAAACTAGTATTATTAAATTGATCATTCTTATCATGTTTATGGATCTTCTGGTGATAATTGAGTATTGATTCCGAAGTTGAGGTTGATATTGTGGAACCAAATGTTGAAGTAAGGCTTGAACTTGTTATTCTATCTCCCTGTTATTATTTTTTCATTGCATTATGATAAGGGAGAGTGTTAATGCACGGAGGATGATGTTGTGCCATATTGTGAGTGTTAATGCACGAAGGGTAATGTCGTGCCATGTTATGAGAGTTAATGCACGAAGGGTGATGGCGTGGCGTTTCTATTGATTTTATGGTGAGGTTGAGAGTAAAAGCACGAAAGGTGATGTCGTGCATTTTTTTTTTTACTGTATTTACTTGTTCTTATTGGTTCATAGTATATTGGCTGTTCAAGTTACCATTCTGTTGTAGTCCTCTATCTCGTATTCCCCTCAGCATGTTTCCCCCTCCCAATAGTATATGTTTAGCTGTTATTTGTACATATACTGTTAACTTGCATAGGTTTGTTATGTAAGTGTCTTGTCATAGCCTCGTCACTACTTCGTCGAGATTAGGCTCGACACTTACCGGTACATGGGGTCGGTTGTACTGATACTATACTCTGCACTTCCTGTGCAGATTTTGGTATTGGTCTCAGCTGATCGAGAGGCCTAGTAGCTTGGACTGGTTCATCGGAGACTCAAGGTAGATCTGTTGGCGTTCGCAGACCTTGAAATCCCCGTCTATCTTTTCTGTTTTTATTTTTGTTGTTTCTTTCGTTCAAAGAGTGGTATTTTTTTCAGACTTTTACTTGTAGTAAATCCTAGAAGTTCGTAAATTGTGACTCCAGATCCGGGTGGTAGTAATTAATGAAGTTTTTATATTCCGCACTCGCTGTATTTCATTTTAGTTTATTTGCCGTTATTTACTGAATTGAATAAGGATTGGCTTAATAATTTTCTAACGTCGGCTTGGTAGCAAGTGGAATATTAGGCGCCATCACGGTCCCGACGGTGGGAATTTCGGATCGTGACAAATAACTATATGGTTGTAAACTTTAAAATATGGCCACTTCAATCTATATATATATATATATATATATATATATATATATATATATATATATATATATATATATATATATACAGTATTACACTATTTTCACCACCATCGAGCTATAATCGGTGGGCAGGCCCCTATTGGGCAACCTCTGATCAGATGGTAAGTTATATAGAGTGTTATTCCCACTAATTTACTAAATCAAGAAGAGTGCTTTGTGGGGTTTGTAGTATTTCCAGGTGAAAAATGAGTCAACTTGAAACAATTGAAGTTTTCACCTTTTTGTGTTTATTACTTGTTTTCTTGCAATTAAGAATTAGCTATATCAACTTTTCATTTCTATTTTCTTTCTACTTTTCCATTTTTTGGTTCCAGCATTTCTTGTTAAATTGATTGTAATCTCACAACCTTTTGATGTTCTTCTAGTTTAATATATTGCTTAATTGTTTAATTTTGTAGGTATCTTGTAATGCCCCTATAGTTCCCACCTCCCTTCTTTCATTCAGTCAGCATCTATTTAGTTGTTTTTATCAAATTGTGGATAGTCAAATGTTTAGTTTGTAGCTTCTTTTCTGTGTCTCTCCTTATTATTCAGCTTCTAAACTGTTTAAATAAAGAGAAACGAAGTTGGAATGGAGGAGAAAGTTTAAGAAAAGTAGTTTTACTTTGGTTGGTTTTAGTGGAAAATGAGAAGTACAAGAAAATTTAAAAGTTTTTCTCTTTACATTGACTGGATCAGTTAATACTTGAGTCAAAAGGGAAGGACTAAATTTTGCTATCTTTTTCCTTCTATTAACATCCTCTATCTACTTTTTGATATGGTCCGAGGTTATGTTGGTGATCACTTATGATTGTTGAGATTTTGGGAAAGGGGCAAATGAAAGTAAAAAATATGATTGTTTAAAAGAGCAAGATATTAAACTAGTTTGTCTGTTCAATATACTTGAGTATGTTACCAGTTCTTTGGATTTATGATTTTTTTAGTCTGTCAAAGCTTGACCAGTAACTTGGATGCTATGTAAATTAGTGAATTAGCCGTTACCCCTCTGTCCACACTAAAACAATCTTTCCTTTTCTTATCTGTATTTATGCTTTTTTCAGTTGTATTCTTTGATATTGAACAATCATTTTAGTGGTATTATCTCTTGATGACATTAGGTTGTTACAAAAGTTAGCGACTTTATTACTTTTCTTCTTTTGTTTGATCAAAATCTTACTAAATTAGCATCTTTGTTAAAGCTTAAATAGGCTCCCGGAACATTGAATGGTGTGAGAAGGATATGGATTCAAGCCGCTCCCTTTGTTGTATTCTACTTTTAGTTCTGTTTGCGATATCCGTCCAATATCAATGTTCTGCAAGTGGGACTGATGCAAACCAGACAGTGTTACTTTAGTAAATGCATCTGAAGCATCAACAAGGAAAATATCGGATACTCTTTTCGTGATATTCTTTGAGGTGAGTTTATCGAATTATAACATTCCGCTCAATGAAATTGTACCTTGGAATAAAATTATCTCGCGTATTCCATCAAGCTACTCCCATTTTAACTTCTAAGGTTTAGGGTTCGGAGTTCGGGATTCTTGAATTATGGAAAGAAAAAAAGACAAAAAAGTATATAAACTAAAAAATAACTTAGGCTTGTGTATAACATTGGTACAAGATTGGACGTTTGATAAGTGTTGTTAATACCTGTTCTTGTGACGGCATTCAAATTTCTCCAAATATCTGGTTGGAAGTTCTTCCTATTTTATTTTACTGGCGTAAGTTGGAAATTGTTACCAGACTCTTGGAAAATCAAATGGGATGCATTTACCATGTTGATTTGATACTGTCAATTGAATAATTAATAACACCTTCGATATTTTGTTTCATGAGATCAATCATGCTGGCGCTGATGGATTGTGGGCTGAACTTGTCAGTAATATAGGTGAGCTTCATTTTTTTCTGTTTAGTCGAGGGTCTTCCGGAAATAGCCTCTTTGCCCTTCCAGAGTAGGGGTAAGGCTGCGTATATCCTACCATCCTCATACCCCACTTGTGGGAATACACTGGGATGTTGTTGTTGTTATTGTAGTTGCTGTAGTTGTTGTTGTATTTAGAAAAGGAAAAGCCTAAAAATTGAATAAATACATGTTTTGACTAGGAAAGAATTCTTACTAGTCTACGAGAAGGACAAGAAGGGAAGAGCATGATTTATAGGTGGAAAATATGTAGACAATGACATTACTGTTGGTCAAATAGAACTTAGATACATTAATATATGATTTTGTCCTCTCTTCTATTGTCATACTTACTTGTTCTTTGAAATATATTCGTACATGAAATGTTAAATTGGAGAGTTTATATGTTCTAGTATGGTACTATGGTTCAAGACTCTTGTGAGTATTACCATGTATATTCATATGCAATGCCTCTTAAATCTTTTTATCTTTGATTTTAATTTTAGTTTTCTTGAAAAACCACTTTCAGGTTTTGAATCGGGAGACCATAATTTTCCATCTAGCATTGAACCTTGGTCTATCATTGGTGATGAGTCTTCTGTAATTGTATCAACCGATCTTTCATCATGCTTTGATCGAAATAAAGTTGCATTGCGAGTATATGTGCTTTGTAACAATAAAGGTGTCAAAATCTGTCCAGATGGAGGAGTTGGTTTCTACAACTCGGGATTCTGGGGCATGGTATTTTACCTACTTTTCTTTTTATTTTCTTTAATGTTCTTTACGCGTCTCTAAGTTCTCCTCACAGAGATTCCCCATAAAAATGTTCACTATTCTGGCAATAGCAAAAGAACATCAGACTTGCTTCATATGTAACCTCAAGTCTCATGTCGATTTCCACTAAAATTATTTAGTAAATTAGATTTTTGGTGTACAGTTGCTACTTTGCTTTTTGTGCTTTGGTGGTTTATTCATATTTTGATCCATAAAACAAAACCAAGTAACGATCGTTAGACTCTAGCGGTTCTATGTTTATATCCTCATGAGTTTGTTGTGTACTTATTACTTGTTTTCCTTATTTTTATGCTTTCATGCAGAAAATTGAACAGGGAAAAAAAATACAAACTGGTGTTTTATATGCTTTCACAAGAGTCGATTAATTTAGCAGTAGGTTGAACCGGTTCAAATGGATTAAAGAAGTTGGCTACTGTTGTCGTAGTGTAAGTATCATATGCTACATATATAGTTGTCTATGTTTTCCAAATTTTCATACCAATGTTTCGACAAAGTTTGGATCTTTCTTACAGTTCATTCTTTAATGTTTTTGCAGAGCTGCAAATGTATCAAATTGGACGAAGGTGGAGATTTTGTTGGAAGCTGAAGGAACCGATCCCAATTCAAGACTTGAATTGAGATCAACTACAAAGGGTGTTATATGGTTTGATTAAGTATCATTGATGCCCCTGGACAAATACTGTCGCGATCCGAAATTTCCATCATCGGGACCGTGATGGTGCCTAACATTCCATTTGCTAGGCAAGCCGACGTTAGAGAATTATTAAGCCAATCCTTATCCAATTCAGTAAATAACAACACATAAGCTAAAATAAAATACAACGAGTGCAGAATAATATAAAAACTTCATTAATTACTACCACCCGGATCTGGAGTCATAATTCACGAACTTCTAGAATTTACTACAAATACAAGTCTGAAAGAAATACAACTGTTTGAACGAAAGAAACAGTAAAGAAAAACAAAGAAAAGATAAACGGGGACTTCAAGGTCTGCGAACGCTAACAGATCTACCTTGAGTCTCTGATGATCCAGTCCGAGCTGCTACGCCTCTCGATCAGCTGAGACCAATACTAAAATTTGCACAGGAAGTGCAAGGTGCAGTATCAGTACAACCGACCCCATGTACTGCTAAGTATCGAGTCTAACCTCGACGAAGTAGTGACGAGGCTATGACAAGACATCCACATAATAAACCTGTACAGATAACAGTATATGTACAAGAAAATAATAATAACAGCTAAACATGTACTATTGGGAGGGGGACATGCAAAAGGGCACATGATATAGGAGATACATTGGAAATGATAACCAGAATAGTCAACATGCTTTTAACTAGTAAGAACAACTAAACACATTGAAGAAAATTACACGGCATTACCCTTCGTGCTTTTACTCTCAATCTCACAATATAAATCAATAGATACAACACGACATCATCCTCCGTGCATTAACTCTCATAATGTGGCACGGCATCACCCTTCGTGTATTAACACTCACAATATGGCACGGCATCATCCTTCGTGCATTAACACTCACAATATGGCACGACATCACCCTTCATGCATTAACACTCTCCCTTACCATATATCAATGAACAAGTAATAGCAGAGAGATAGAATCAACAAGAACAAGCCTTACTTCAACAATAGTTCCACAATACAAATCTCAACTTTGGAATCAATACTCATTTATCACAAAACCCGTAAACACGAAAATTACGATCAATTTAGTAAGTAACTAGTCTAAGCATGGGTAACAAGATCAAGTAAGCACATAAACTACAAGGAACAACTTTCACCCACATGCTTTAACCCGATAACAACGCATAAGTACTCATCACCTCACATATACGTTGTACCCAACATCTAAGCATATAGCAATTAGACAAACAATTCTTAATCCCTCAAGTCAGGGTTAACCACGATACTTACCTCGCTCCAAGGCCACTCAATGCTCAATTATCTCTTTTCCTCTAGAATCCACCTCCAAACCACTCGTATCTATCCACAAACGACTCAATAATATCAAATATTGTTAAAGAAATCAATTACAATGCATAAATTTAGGTTTCCTAAACTTTCCCCCAAAAAGTCAAACATCGACCCCGGCCCGCTTGGTCAAAATCCGAGGTTCAGACTAAAATCCATTCACCCATTCACCCCCGAACCCGATTATGTAAATAGTTTCGGAATCCGACCCCAAATTGAGGTCTATATCCCCAATTTGCAAAAATCCTTAATTCTACTCAAACCCCCAATTTTCACCATGAAAATCCTAGATTTTTAGGTTGAAAACTCATGGAATGCAATGGGTAATTGAAAGAAAGCAGGTTAAAATCACTTACCAACAAATTGGGAAAGAAAATCTTATGGGAGAATCGCCTCTAGGTCTTTTAGTTTTGAAATTTTTGAAAAAATGGCAAAATCCCGTTTTAGGTTCTGTTTTGAATAACTAGGCGACAGTGTTCATCGCGTTCGCGTGAATACTGTCGCGTTCTCGAAGAGCTGCGCCTTAATGACTTACGCGATCGTGGGAGACTCAACGTGTTCGCGAAGGTATAGCCCGCCTCACCTTCGCGTTCGCGAGATAGGGCCCGTATTCGCATAGAGTCACCCCTGATTTTCCTTCCCAGCCTGCCTATTGCTACGGGTTCGCGTGTGATTATTTGCGTTCGCATAGAGCAATCCCCCCAATGCTCTGTGTTCGCGACAGTAGTCTCGCGTTCGCGTAGGAGATAAACCCACCCAGTCCAGTTCACACATCATGTTCGCGAGAGTGGCTTCGCGAACGCGAAGAAGGAAACCAGAAGGCACCTAAAACTGCAGAAAAACCAAAATTTCTAAGTTCAAATCATCCCGTAGCCTATCCGAAACTCACCCGAGCCCTCAGGGCTCCAAACCAAACATGCACATAAGTCCTAGAATATCATACGAACTGGCGTGCACGACCAAAATACCAAAATGACGCCTAGAACTATGAATCGGATACCAAATCAAATAAAATTTTTAAGAAAATTTTAAAACTTCTATTTTCACAACTGAACGTTCGAATCACGTCAAACTAACTCCGTTTCTCACCAAATTTCACAGATAAGTCATAAATATAATAATGGACCTGTACCGTACTCCGAAACCAAAATATGGACCCGGTATCAACAAGACCAAACATAAGTCAATTCTAAAAATCATTAAACTTTCAAACTTTTAATTTTTCATCAAAATTCCATATCTCGAGCTAGGGACCTCGGAATTTGATTCCGGGCATACGCCCAGGTCCCAAATTATGATACGGACCTACCGAGACCATCAAAACACAAATCTGGATCCGTTTACTCAAAACGTTGACCGAAGTCAACTCAAATTAATTTTTTTTAAGGCTGAAATTCTTATTTTTCAGTTTTTAACTTATAAGCCTTCCAGAAGAACACCCGGACTGCGCACCCAAATCGAGGAAGGCTAAAATGAGGTTTTGGTGACCTCGAAACACAGAATCAGGTTCTAAAATATAAGATGACCTATCGGATTATCACACATACAAGGTAATGTATATTTAGGAACTTATTGTTAACTTTGATTAAGGAGTCAAACTTTATTAGGTTTAAATTAAGAAAATGTGAAAGCTTGCTAACCATTTAACCAAGAATGTCTAGTAGTTGTCAACCTAACCTGAATAATTTTACAAATTATTGCAACTATTGGTTGCCCTTGTTTTTCGCTATAAATACCGTTACTTAATCGATCCTTCTATGTCAATGAGCATGATGTGATTTATTTATTTGCTTTCTTATTTTTTTCACTTCTGAATGAGCGTTCTTTTGATGTATTCGCATCATAAATGTGATTTTAATAATTTTCTTGGTGAAGGGGCATGATTTCCGCAAAGACCTTTTTGGAATGCTTAAGGCCTTAAAACCAGCATTCATCAGATTTCCAGGTAACATTACCAGATGACGGAGCATGGCATTATATGGTTATTTATAATGGAATCAGAGTTAATATTTTTCGCCTGCTAGTTATTTTGACTTCTCTACTCACTTCCTTCTTGATGAGAAAGAATATTATTATACACATTATCATAAAAAGGAATGATACTCAAAGGGATGCCTTAAAAGCCACGAGCGATCAGTTACTCCTTAAAGTAATTGAATGTAACTGGAAATTATGCTCACAGTGTTCTTATAATGAAGTTAAATGTATTCATTAATGAAAAACTTATGTTGACATTCGTCTAATAAGAAATCAACGATGCCCTAAACTTTCTGTTTGATTTATGCTCAAACCAGCTAGAGATCAGGTAATCTAATTCTTTTCATCGATAACAGAAATAATCTTGTAATGATTAACTTAGGTGATTCAATACATAAAGAAAAGGACTACAGTGATAAGGCGAGAGATATAGTATTATAAACATATATATGTCTGCAGGAGGCTGTTTTGTCGAAGGCGGCCTGGGCCTTTAGGTGAAAGAAACCATTGGACTATGGGAAGAGAGGCCTAGGCATTTAGGTGATGTGTGGAATTACTAGACTGATGATGAGCTTGGTCATTCCGAGTTTCTTCAGGTAACGTTCTGCGCTCTCCTAAATTTGATTCAAATGGACTTAAAAACCTGGCCAAGTACACACGAACACTCTTAACATGAATATGGTATGCTTATGCATGTGATAACTCGAGTCCTTTTTTTCTGCAGCTTGCAGAGAGGAATTGGATGCATTGCCAATCTGGGTTTTCAACAACGGTATCACCTCCACATTCTAAGATGCACTACTCTTTTCTTTTATTATGTGTTTTCTTCATGCAATTAATTAACTTTTTTTCTTCTCTATACATGTATTATTCTCAGGAATCAGCCACAACGATCAAGTTGACATGGATATTATTTGCAAAAATCTGATTAAAAACTTAAAAGGCATATATTCTATAATAAAGTTTAATTTGATGCTAAACGTTCTAGACATACAACTTATCAAGACTCCCAAAGGTTTACTAAAATATAGATGCATATTGGTATGAGACTTTCTAAACATGATCTTTCTTTTTCCATTTTAGTTTCCTCTTTTGTCAGCCATAAAATTTCTTGAGCCGAGGGTCTATCGGAAACATGCTCTCTAACTTCATAAGATAGAGGTAAGGTCTGGAGTACACATTAACCTTCCCATACCCCGTTTGTGGGATTTCACTGGGTTTGTTGTTGTTGTTGAAATCTCTATTTTTTGCCAAATCTTACCACACTTTTGATGACTATAATCCTCGAAATTGAAACGTTGTTCTACCCGGCATGTGTTTTATTAAGTTGAACAATTTATGTGACCGGTGAAATTTGTGCTACTCGGCCTGTGTTTCATTAAGCTGAACAATTTATGTGACCGGTGAAAGTCAAACCTTAAGGGTTTTAATGGTTGTAATGCAACTGTAAACCATAAAGAGGTCTAGAAGCAACTCATGGACTTTAAACTCATTTTCTCATGACCCAAATATGTGAAAAAAGTATGTGGATATTGCATATTGAGCACTCTGTTATGTTTTATAAGCATATGCGTTGATGTCCAGGAAATCTTAGATGGACTTGAATTTGCAAGAAGTGCTCTTGACTCAAAATGGGGTTCAACTCGAGCTGCAATAGGACACCCAGAGCCCTTTGATTTGAGATATGTTGCTATTGGAAAAGAGGATTGTGATAAGACACAGTACCATGGTATGCAGACCTTACTGTTTTTAGCAGATCATATTTTCATGATATACATAAAGAATAGTATGCCTTATAACTTTGTAGCTGGGACATCACTTTATAGTCGCGCATGTTTCGTAGCCTTCAAAGAATTTTGAGGATTGAGTCAAGACCTGAAATCCTTGTAATATGATTTAGGAAATTACCTCAAGTTCTATTTGGTGATCAAATAAGCCTACCCAGATATTAAGATAATCTCCAACTGCGATGGTTCTGCCAAAGCATTGGATCATCCGGCTGATTTATACGATTTTCATGTAAGATCTTGATGCTGTTCAAGTCTATATTTCACGAAGCACGTACATTGAGAGATTTAACTTTGTTTACCTTATTTCTAGATTTTAACTAATGATGTTTCTGAGATTAGATTTATAACAATGCAAGTAATGTGTTCTCTCTTGCTAACCATTTTGATGGCGCGCCACGCAATGGACCGAAGGTGAGGGTAAATGTTTCTTTGATGATAAATGCATTTTGTTATAAATGGTGCTTATGTATAGTGTTTATTTCTATAGGATTTTATAAGTGAGTATGTTGTGCACGGAGATGATGCCGGTAAAGGTAGTTTTTTAGCAGCATTGGCTGAAGCTGGTTTCCTCATTGGGGTAGAAAAGAACAGGTACTTGCCATTTTTGGGAATATATATCAACTAAATGTATTTCTACATTACATGTCCATGTAAAATTGTATCGATAAAGTTCAAAGCTTGAAAAATCTACGAGTAAAGACTATATATTAAAATAAAATAAAATTGGAGGAGCTGATATACTATTTTACTTAGTTAATTAGTTAAAAAGAAGGTGATATAACCATTACATGTCCACCTTCTTGTTGCTTCCTCTCTTTTTTTGGTTTCTCACCCAGTGTCTGGTACCTGTATTGGGGCCTGACTAAATCCGGATTCGCACCGAAAATTCCCATATTGCGGGTAAAGTGCTCCCTAATAAAGGCGACTCCATACCCAGGGCTCGAACCCGAGGCCTCTAGTTAAGAATGTAGTACTTACCACTCCACTATAACCCTTTGTTGGTTCTTGTTGCTTCCTCTATGATCTCTTTGCTCGACGATAACCTATTATTATGTAGTGATGCAGTTGAAATAGCAAGTTATGCACCCCTATTTGTTAATAACAATGATTGGACGTATGTTTGATTTCTTCTGCTCTAACTCTTCTTCTTCTTATTTTCTTCAAAATTGAATCATCTCTGTACAATAATGCTCTTTTACTTAGGTGGAAAGCAGATGCGATTGTTTTCACTTCTTCACAGGCGTATGGAACGCCTAGTTATTGGATGCAACACCTTTTCAAAGAGTCAAATAGCGCAACTCTACTAAGTTCAACTCTCTAAGCTAATTCTTCAGATTCACTAATAGCATCTCCATAACCTGGCGAAATGAGATTGATGACAACGAGTACTTAAGAATAAAGGTGGAGAATTTATCGATCTGATTGATGATTATTTAAGGGTTTGGATAATTTCTTCTCTTGAACTGCTAAAAGTACGCTAGTGTAGAATTTCATATAGGCAATTATCATTAGCGCTTCTCAAGACTCACATTATCTAGTTTCAAACTTCACGTAGCACTCTGTGAACAAACTAGATGAGTCAAACAAACTAAGACTGCTCTTGTTTCATAGGTTATAGTACTTGGAATCCTAATATCGCACCTAGGTTGCTTAAGTGAGGATTTCTCTTTTACTAGATTTATATGGTGTTGAGTCTAAGTTCATATTTGCAATTAAAAGTTGTCCATCTTGTAGCTGCACAACTTAGTCTCCATCAGTTGTTTCATGACTCATTTGTCATTCTTTTTTTACATGCATGACTCATTTGTCAAAGATAATATTTCCAGGTTGTGAACTTTGGGAGCAGTACAGTTACTCTTAAAATCTCTATCAGTGGATTGGAGCAGAACTCATTGCAGTCCTTTGGGGCAACAAAAACTATATTAACATCTACCAATGTGATGGATGAGAATTCTTTCGAAGATCCTAAGAAAGTACAGACATGTTCCATTTTATTTCCTTTAATTTGGTGACTGTTTACCTTGAGATTTTATTCTGTTATTTTATGCAGGTGTCACCAGTTGAAACTATGGTCGAAAAAGTAGGCGAGAACATGGATGTTGTACTTTCACCGTATTCTTTCACTTCATTTGATTTGTTAAGAAAATCCATCAGCATTAGGACAACAACAACTGCTTCTGACCTTGAATCTTCATTCTAAAACTATGCATCATTGAAAATGCCAATACTGAATAATATCATTTTCATCTAATTTTCATGTGTCTTCAGTTCTTGATGTTTCCATTTAGTCGCTTCTATGTTGTACTTTTAAGGCGTTTGTTATGGAACTTCTTTGAAACAATCACCACCTCCGTCCTTTTCAGATTAAACGAAACAATTATGCAATTCTGTCTATGCTACTTCTAGATGAATGATTGATAAGAAAAGATCGTCTGAGCTTCTTTGTTTTCTATTGACTCGTGTCTTTTTGTCGGGAAAATAGGGCAGCCCGGTGCATAAAGTATCTCGCGTTCATGCAGGGTCCGAGAAAGGGCCGCATCCCAAAGGGGTGTGATATAGGCAGCCTATCTGATGCAAGCATAAATGATCACGAGTGTTGTTTTTCAGGATGAAGAGTTGTCGAAAGTTATAAGGGGGAAACATAGTTTCTTAATTGCTTTGCTATCTACTGGCAAAATGTACAGTAAAATTGGCAAATTCTGATGTATGTATCAAATCCTTGGTATCTTGTCATTACAACCAAAACTTTGATATACCTCTCTCCCCTTCTTGGTATATAGGAGTAGCTGACCTCATTTTCAATATCAGTATTTATCACTACTTACCAAAAACAAGTTTGTTTTCTAATTATTTATTGATTAGTTAATAACTTATGCAACTCAACTTTTAGCCTAACTTATAGAAGAATACACAGTTCTGCCATTTTCCTTTCAAACAAATACATGTAGGTGAAAATATATCCTAAAGTAACATATCAAACTGTTGTATTTGGAACTATGGTTCCAATCCAACCAAGCAAACCTATCATCAATCTAGTGACTCTTATCATTTCTGATGCAAATGGTGGTTTTAGTTTCCAACTCTACTTAAAGAACATAGAGATTCCTCAAAACATACACAAACTACTGAAATGTATCATACAAATCCAGTCCATTTTTCCATTCGTTCATTAAAGGTGTCAATTAGTACTAATCTCCTGGCCTGTGAGGTGTACGAAATGACTTTGATGTTGTAGAGTCAGTAGGGTCTTTGCGATACTGAAGGACAGCTGTATTTGGTGAATTCCAATCTCTTTGGTCCTCTAAATTTAGCGATAAGAGTGAAATTGGATCACTTATAAAAGAGTAGAGATACAAGTTTACTGCTAGCATTTCTTATTTAAGAACCTAAACACTGGAAAAATAGGAACAAGAGGCAACAAACCAATTGATGTCAAAAGGTATTCTGCCTCTGAGCCTGAGCAGCTACCAAGCTAGTCAACAATTGCACCGCACTGCGCATATCATGGTCTGTAGTGCCAGACGGAGGAACTGGATGTACTGGGTGCCTCCTAATATCCTCGGGAGGAGACAGAGAGGTATGAGACGGCATCTCACTCTGAGCCTCACTTTGGCCTGCTCTGGCTGGAGGCACCTGAATGTTACCCTCTCCCACAGCTGTATCAAGCCGTTTACTAATCACTTGCTTCCTAGTCGAAGGCATCGCTGAAAGAAAACAAGGTGAATATTAGATATGAACACTTACTACTCAACTCTACGCACGATCTAGATTCAGGAAGAAGGTAACAACCCTAGATGTCACGTAGCCTCCTGATTATAAATGTGGCGCGCTACACATCCATAATCAAAACTCTACTAGACACGGCTCATAGACAACCCCTAGGACAGACTTGCTCTGATACCAAGTTTGTCACGACCCAACTGGAGGGTCATGACTAGCACCCGGGCCATACTTGCCGAGCACCAACGTACATTTTATCTAACCTTCCTTATTATCTTTAAGGGCCGACAAGATCATTATAAATAGTAGACATGGATCATGAACATCCAACAATGAAAGATAATGTCATGAACATACATAACATGGGACGACAAGACTGTCAAGAAACTATATATAAGGTACGAGCTATCATGATGCCATGAAAGACTATACAACAAAAATCAGCCGAAAAGGCATTCTAAAACCATACATAAGTCGACACCTGTCTATGAGCCTCTAAAAGAACATAAGTGCTACAACATTGCCGGAACAGGGCCCCGACATACCCATAAGGTCTATAACAAAAATGCATACCAAGACCACGGCAAGTCCGGAGAAGGGATCTCGCCAATAACCGCTGAACTGGACAGCCTACTGTGGTGGGGGAGCTACGTCTACCTGTCTATCAGGACCTGCAGCATGACATGCAGCGTCCACAAATAAAAAGGAAGTCAGTACGAATAAAGTACTAAGTATGTGAGGCAAGAAAGCATAAGTAAGAACAGTAATGTAAACATGGATAGAGAATATACAACCTGTGACATCTGGGTACCTCTGAGGGCTACTGACATGAAATACATGATACATACATATATATACATAAACTTTTAAAACATACGCCTTTGTGGGCATCACCATCATCATATCGTACCCGGCCATAATAGGCTCGGTAAAACGTACCCGGCCATCATAGGGCTCGGTAGAATCGTACCCGGCCACGTGGAGCTCGGTAAAACCCAACTGATCAGTGGTTGCACAATAGGTGCCATACCCGGCCAACTATAGCGCGGCTCGGTAGAATAAAATAGATACATATATATGATGCATGCTGGACTCATTGGAATCACATTTTGAACCTTTCGGAGTGACGTAAGGTCGGTATCCTTCGTACACGTTATTAGGATTAACTCTTCATCAAGAAACTTATAAGAATCAGGAACTACCAACAACATTGATAATATAAGAATAAGAGAAGTAACATCAATACCAATCGTTTCATAAGAAGGGCAGCAATGTAAGTATTGCTAGCTTCTAAGAGTAGAGTATCTTTGGGAGCTCGTTCATTACATTATGTACAATCGGAGTCGTGCAAAAGAATGAAGGGGATAGACTCACATACCTTGTATATACTGCCCAACCTCAAGCTATGCAAATATCACGACTCCTTAGTCTACAATAAGACAAATGACACTATCATTATCGTTTAAGCGTCGTAACTATTATGTATCGACCACAACCTATTTTACGATGAAACGGACAGCACCTCCCCTATTTATATGACTTCCCACAAGTCAATACAATCACCAAACAGCCCAAACAACATCATTAATAATCATATTGAGCCTCCAAAACAGTCCACCAACCAACAACATTACTACCAAGCTTTTCGATATATATTTCACAAGTTCTAGCTTCAACGACTTAGCTGCAACTTGGATAATCTTAAATATATATAGAGTAAGAGGTTCCTTACCTTTAAATAGAAAGAACAACTCCAATTTGACCTTAATTTTCCACGAAATATCCCTTCAATTCTGCCACAAGAACAAGGAAGCGAAACTAGCAATTAATTCGGGTTTTTCGGCACTAGAATTTCTTTAGAAGACTTGAAATCACCTAGGGTTGATATTAAAAACTTGAAGGTGTATTTACAGGACATAAAACACTTAAAACAACCTCCCACACGAGCTGGAACAACACAAAAATCAGCAACAACAAGAAGAACAAGAAACTTACTAGCGCCACGGGATTCCCGACATTTGATTTGTGTTGTTTGCCCTTTGTTTGGGTCTTGGATCATGAGAGAACCTTGAGAGACTGTTTTTAGGGTTATAAGGTCTGAATATACTGAAAAATAATGACTTAAAACGGGGTTGAGGTATCTTATATATGTCCATATGTCTTAAACCGCCTTTGTGGGCCCCATAGAGAGCAGCTTGGCGCACTCTCGCAAAAACGCGAATATCTCTCTATTCCGAGATCGTATCAACAAACGGTTTAATGCATTGGAAACTAGACTCATAAATATTCAATTTGATAGGTAGATCACCCCATAATTCCAAGCACATTGGGAGAAAAATGCAGTAACTTTTGACCTAAAGTTTAAGTAAAATTATAAACCTAAGTTGCGACAACTTTTATCAACTTTTGTTTCATAACTCGCTTGACTTCAAGACTTATGATGCGGATATTATATGATTCAAATACATTAAAACAAGACCTCTTGGGACAGTTAATCACCTCTAGTGTTACCCGAAAATACGGGTTACAACATCCTTGATTCGTTTAACTTCTAATATTTGTTAACCACTCTTATACACCCTTGTATCGTTTAAGACCAATAGGATTAACTTCTTATCATCTCAAAGATAATCTCTTCTTGTATTTACGTCGACTTACTTATGACGTGATCTATGGTATGCGAATTTGGGTTGTAACAGCAAGCCTAGCTGCCAGAGCTGTTGTAGAACTTTCAAGGCAATATTGGGTTAATGATGGTGGTTCATGCCACTTTTGTTTCAAGGATGAAAGGTTGGAACACAGGTAATCATTTCCTGGAGATGGTAATGGTAATTTTTCTGTTGGCAGGCAGAATTGGAACATGAAATTTAAGGATGCTACCTCTGCTGTTCAAGCAGCGGCTGAGTTTGCAGAACACGCAAGCCTAGCTGCCAGAGCTGTTGTAGAACTTTCAAGGCAATATTGTGTTGATGATGGTGGTTCATGCCACTTAGGTTTCAAGGATGAGAGGTTGGAACATGGGCAATCATTTCCTGGAGATGGTAATGGTAATTTTTCTATTGGCAGGAAGAATTGAAACATGAAATTTAAGGATGCAACCTCTGATGCTGAAGCAGAGGCTGAGTTTGCAGATAATGCAAGCCTATCTGCCAGAGTTGTTGTCGAACTTTCAAGGTAATATTGTATTGATGATGGTGGTTCATGCCACTTAGGTTTCAAGGTTGAAAGGTTGGAACATGGGCAATCATTTTCTGGAGATGGTAATGGTAATTTTTCTGTTGGCAAGAAGAATTTGAACATGAAATTTAAGGATGCTACCTCTGCTGCTCAAGCAGAGGCTGAATTTGCAGAACAAGCAAGCCTAGCTGCTAGAGTTGTTGTCGAACTTTCAAGGTAATGTTGTATTGAGGATGGTGGTTCATGCCACTTAGGTTTCAAGGATGAAAGGTCAGAACACGGGCAATCATTTCCTGGAGATGGTAATGGTAATTTTTCTGTTGGCAGGCAGAATTGGAACATGAAATTTAAGCATGCTACCTCTGCTGCTCAAGCAGCGGCTGGGTTTGTAGATAATGCAAGCCTAGCTGCCAGAGCTGTTGTAGAACTTTCAAGGTAATATTGTATTGATGATGGTGGTTCATGCCACTTTTGTTTCAAGGATGAATGGTTGGAACACGGGCAATCATTTCCTGGAGAGGGTAATGGTAATTTTTCAGTTGGCAGGCAGAATTGGAACATGAAATTTAAGGATGCTACCTCTGCTGCTCAAGCAGCGGCTGAGTTTGCAGAACATGCAAGCCTAGCTGCGAGAGCTATTGTAGAACTTTCAAGGCTATATTGAGTTGATGATGGTGGTTCATGCCACTTAGGTTTCAAGGATGAGAGGTTGGAACATGGGCAATCATTTCCTGGAGATGGTAATGGTAATTTTTCTGTTGGCAGGAAGAATTGAAACATGAAATTTAAGGATGCTACCTCTGATGCTCAAGCAGAGGCTGAGTTTGTAGATAATGCAAGCCTAGCTGCCAGAGTTGTTGTCGAACTTTCAAGGTAATATTGTATTTATGCTGGTGGTTCATGCCACTTAGGTTTCAAGGATGAAAGGTTGGAACATGGGCAATCATTTCCTGGAGATGGTAATGGTAATTTTTCTGTTGGCAGGAAGAATTTGAACATGAAATTTAAGTATGCTACCTCTGCTGCTCAAGTAGCGGCTGAGTTTGCAGAACATGCAAGCCTAGCTGCCAGAGCTGTTGTAGAACTTTCAAGGCAATATTGTGTTGATGATGGTGGTTCATGCCACTTAGGTTTCAAGGTTGAAAGGTTGGAACATGGTCAATCTTTTTCAGGAAATGGTAATGGTAATTGTTCTGTTGGCAGGCAGAATTGGAACATGAAATTTAAGGATGCTACCTCTGATGCTCAAGCAGAGGCTGAGTTTGTAGATAATGCAAGCCTAGCTGCCAGAGTTGTTGTCGAACTTTCAAGGTAATATTGTATTGATGATGGTGGTTCATGCCACTTTTGTTTCAAGGATGAATGGTTGGAACACGGGCAATCATTTCCTGGAGATGGTAATGGTAATTTTTCAGTTGGCAGGCAGAATTGGAACATGAAATTTAAGGATGCTACCTCTGCTGCTCAAGCAGCGGCTGAGTTAGCAGAACATGCAAGCCTAGCTGCGAGAGCTGTTGTAGAACTTTCAAGGCAATATTGAGTTGATGATGGTGGTTCATGCCACTTAGGTTTCAAGGATGAGAGGTTGGAACATGGGCAATCATTTCCTAGAGATGGTAATGGTAATTTTTCTGTTGGCAGGAAGAATTGAAACATGAAATTTAAGCATGCTACCTCTGCTGCTCAAGTAGCGGCTGGGTTTGTAGATAATGCAAGCCTAGCTGCCAGAGCTGTTGTAGAACTTTCAAGGTAATATTGTATTGATGATGGTGGTTCATGCTACTTTTGTTTCAAGGATGAAAGGTTGGAACATGGGCAATCATTTCCTGGAGATGGTAATGGTAATTTTTCTGTTGGCAGGAGGAATTGAACCATGAAATTTAAGGATGCTACCTCTGATGCTGAAGCAGAGGCTGAGTTTGCAGATAATGCAAGCCTATCTGCCAGAGTTGTTGTCGAACTTTCAAGGTAATATTGTATTGATGATGGTGGTTCATGCCACTTAGGTTTCAAGGTTGAAAGGTTGGAACATGAGCAATCATTTCCTGGAGATGGTAATGGTAATTTTTCTGTTGGCAGGAAGAATTTGAACATGAAATTTAAGGATGCTACCTCTGCTGCTCAAGCAGAGGCTGAGTTTGCAGAACAAGCAAGCCTAGCTGCCAGAGTTGTTGTCGAACTTTCAAGGTAATGTTGTATTGAGGATGGTGGTTCATGCCACTTAGGTTTCAAGGATGAAAGGTCGGAACACGGGCAATCATTTCCTGGAGATGGTAATGGTAATTTTTCTGTTGGCAGGCAGAATTGGAACATGAAATTTAAGCATGCTACCTCTGCTGCTCAAGCAGCGGCTGGGTTTGTAGGTAATGCAAGCCTAGCTGCGAGAGCTGTTGTAGAACTTTCAAGGTAATATTGTATTGATGATGGTGGTTCATGCCACTTTTGTTTCAAGGATGAATGGTTGGAACACGGGCAATCATTTCCTGGAGAGGGTAATGGTAATTTTTTAGTTGGCAGGCAGAATTGGAACATGAAATTTAAGGATGCTACCTCTGCTGCTCAAGCAGCGGCTGAGTTTGCAGAACATGCAAGCCTAGCTGCGAGAGCTATTGTAGAACTTTCAAGGCAATATTGAGTTGATGATGGTGGTTCATGCCACTTAGGTTTCAAGGATGAGAGGTTGGAACATGGGCAATCATTTCCTGGAGATGGTAATGGTTATTTTTCTGTTGGCAGGAAGAATTGAAACATGAAATTTAAGGATGCTACCTCTGATGTTGAAGCAGAGGCTGAGTTTGTAGATAATGCAAGCCTAGCTGCCAGAGTTGTTGTCGAACTTTCAAGGTAATATTGTATTGATGCTGGTGGTTCATGCCACTTAGGTTTCAAGGATGAAAGGTTGGAACATGGGCAATCATTTCCTGGAGATGGTAATGGTAATTTTACTGTTGGCAGGAAGAATTTGAGCATGAAATTTAAGTATGCTACCTCTGCTGCTCAAGTAGCGGCTGAGTTTGCAGAACATGCAAGCCTAGCTGCCAGAGCTGTTGTAGAACTTTCAAGGCAATGTTGTATTGAGGATGGTGGTTCATGCCACTTAGGTTTCAAGGATGAAAGGTCGGAACACGGGCAATCATTTCCTGGAGATGGTAATGGTAATTTTTCTGTTGGCAGGCAGAATTGGAACATGAAATTTAAGCATGCTACCTCTGCTGCTCAAGCAGCGGCTGGGTTTGTAGGTAATGCAAGCCTAGCTGCCAGAGCTGTTGTAGAACTTTCAAGGTAATATTGTATTGATGATGGTGGTTCATGCCACTTTTGTTTCAAGGATGAATGGTTGGAACACGGGCAATCATTTCCTGGAGAGGGTAATGGTAATTTTTTAGTTGGCAGGCAGAATTGGAACATGAAATTTAAGGATGCTACTTCTGCTGCTCAAGCAGCGGCTGAGTTTGCAGAACATGCAAGCCTAGCTGCGAGAGCTATTGTAGAACTTTCAAGGCAATATTGAGTTGATGATGGTGGTTCATGCCACTTAGGTTTCAAGGATGAAAGGTTGGAACATGGGATATCATTTCCTAGAGATCGTAATGGTAATTTTTCTGTTGGCGGGCAGAATTGGAACATGAAATTTAAGGATGCTACCTCTGCTGCTCAAGCAGCGGCTGGGTTTGTAGGTAATGCAAGCCTAGCTGCGAGAGCTGTTGTAGAACTTTCAAGGTAATATTGTATTGATGATGGTGGTTCATGCCACTTTTGTTTCAAGGATGAATGGTTGGAACACGGGCAATCATTTCCTGGAGAGGGTAATGGTAATTTTTTAGTTGGCAGGCAGAATTGGAACATGAAATTTAAGGATGCTACCTCTGCTGCTCAAGCAGCGGCTGAGTTTGCAGAACATGCAAGCCTAGCTGCGAGAGCTATTGTAGAACTTTCAAGGCAATATTGAGTTGATGATGGTGGTTCATGCCACTTAGGTTTCAAGGATGAAAGGTTGGAACATGGGATATCATTTCCTAGAGATGGTAATGGTAATTTTTCTGTTGGCAGGAAGAATTGAACCATGAAATTTAAGGATGCTACCTCTGATGCTGAAGCAGAGGCTGAGTTTGCAGATAATGCAAGCCTATCTGCCAGAGTTGTTGTCGAACTTTCAAGGTAATATTGTATTGATGATGGTGGTTCATGCCACTTAGGTTTCAAGGTTGAAAGGTTGGAACATGAGCAATCATTTCCTGGAGATGGTAATGGTAATTTTTCTGTTGGCAGGAAGAATTTGAACATGAAATTTAAGGATGCTACCTTTGCTGCTCAAGCAGAGGCTGAGTTTGCAGAACAAGCAAGCCTAGCTGCCAGAGTTGTTGTCGAACTTTCAAGGTAATGTTGTATTGAGGATGGTGGTTCATGCCACTTAGGTTTCAAGGATGAAAGGTCGGAACACGGGCAATCATTTCCTGGAGATGGTAATGGTAATTTTTCTGTTGGCAGGCAGAATTGGAACATGAAATTTAAGCATGCTACCTCTGCTGCTCAAGCAGCGGCTGGGTTTGTAGGTAATGCAAGCCTAGCTGCGAGAGCTGTTGTAGAACTTTCAAGGTAATATTGTATTGATGATGGTGGTTCATGCCACTTTTGTTTCAAGGATGAATGGTTGGAACACGGGCAATCATTTCCTGGAGAGGGTAATGGTAATTTTTTAGTTGGCAGGCAGAATTGGAACATGAAATTTAAGGATGCTACCTCTGCTGCTCAAGCAGCGGCTGAGTTTGCAGAACATGCAAGCCTAGCTTGCGAGAGCTATTGTAGAACTTTCAAGGCAATATTGAGTTGATGATGGTGGTTCATGCCACTTAGGTTTCAAGGATGAGAGGTTGGAACATGGGCAATCATTTCCTGGAGATGGTAATGGTTATTTTTCTGTTGGCAGGAAGAATTGAAACATGAAATTTAAGGATGCTACCTCTGATGCTGAAGCAGAGGCTGAGTTTGTAGATAATGCAAGCCTAGCTGCCAGAGTTGTTGTCGAACTTTCAAGGTAATATTGTATTGATGCTGGTGGTTCATGCCACTTAGGTTTCAAGGATGAAAGGTTGGAACATGGGCAATCATTTCCTGGAGATGGTAATGGTAATTTTACTGTTGGCAGGAAGAATTTGAGCATGAAATTTAAGTATGCTACCTCTGCTGCTCAAGTAGCGGCTGAGTTTGCAGAACATGCAAGCCTAGCTGCCAGAGCTGTTGTAGAACTTTCAAGGCAATGTTGTATTGAGGATGGTGGTTCATGCCACTTAGGTTTCAAGGTTGAAAGGTCGGAACACGGGCAATCATTTCCTAGAGATGGTAATGGTAATTTTTCTGTTGGCAGGCAGAATTGGAACATGAAATTTAAGCATGCTACCTCTGCTGCTCAAGCAGCGGCTGGGTTTGTAGGTAATGCAAGCCTAGCTACCAGAGCTGTTGTAGAACTTTCAAGGTAATATTGTATTGATGATGGTGGTTCATGCCACTTTTGTTTCAAGGATGAATGGTTGGAACACGGGCAATCATTTCCTGGAGAGGGTAATGGTAATTTTTTAGTTGGCAGGCAGAATTGGAATATGAAATTTAAGGATGCTACCTCTGCTGCTCAAGCAGCGGCTGAGTTTGCAGAACATGCAAGCCTAGCTGCGAGAGCTATTGTAGAACTTTCAAGGCAATATTGAGTTGATGATGGTGGTTCATGCCACTTAGGTTTCAAGGATGAGAGGTTGGAACATGGGCAATCATTTCCTGGAGATGGTAATGGTTATTTTTCTGTTGGCAGGAAGAATTGAAACATGAAATTTAAGGATGCTACCTCTGATGCTGAAGCAGAGGCTGAGTTTGTAGATAATGCAAGCCTAGCTGCCAGAGTTGTTGTCGAACTTTCAAGGTAATATTGTATTGATGCTGGTGGTTCATTGCACTTAGGTTTCAAGGATGAAAGGTTGGAACATGGGCAATCATTTCCTGGAGATGGTAATGGTAATTTTACTGTTGGCAGGAAGAATTTGAGCATGAAATTTAAGTATGCTACCTCTGCTGCTCAAGTAGCGACTGAGTTTGCAGAACATGCAAGCCTAGCTGCCAGAGCTGTGGTAGAACTTTCAAGGCAATATTGTGTTGATGATGGTGGTTCATGCCACTTAGGTTTCAAGGTTGAAAGGTTGGAACATGGTCAATCTTTTTCAGGAAATGGTAATGGTAATTGTTCTGTTGGCAGGCAGAATTGGAACATGAAATTTAAGGATGCTACCTTTGATGCTCAAGTAGAGGCCGAGTTTGTAGATAATGCAAGCCTAGCTGCCAGAGTTGTTGTCGAACTTTCAAGGTAATATTGTATTGATGATGGTGGTTCATGCCACTTAGGTTTCAAGGATGAAAGGTTGGAACATGGGCAATCATTTCCTGGAGATGGTAATGGTAATTTTTCTGTTTGCAGGAAGAATTTGAACATGAAATTTAAGGATGCTACCTCTGCTGCTCAAGCAGAGGCTGAGTTTGCAGAACATGCAAGCCTAGCTGCAAGAGCTGTTGTAGAACTTTCAAGGCAATATTGAGTTGATGATGGTGGTTCATGCCACTTAGGTTTCAAGGATGAGAGGTTGGAACATGGGCAATCATTTCCTGGAGATGGTAATGGTAATTTTTCTGTTGGCAGGAAGAATTGAAACATGAAATTTAAGCATGCTACCTCTACTGCTCAAGCAGCGGCTGGGTTTGTAGATAATGCAAGCCTAGCTGCCAGAGCTGTTGTAGAACTTTCAAGGTAATATTGTATTGATGATGGTGGTTCATGCCACTTTTGTTTCAAGGATGAAAGGTTGGAACATGGGCAATCATTTCATTGAGATGGTAATGGTAATTTTTCTGTTGGCAGGAAGAATTGTAACATGAAATTTAAGGATGCTACCTCTGATGCTGAAGCAGAGGCTGAGTTTGCAGATAATGCAAGCCTATCTGCCAGAGTTGTTGTCGAACTTTCAAGGTAATATTGTATTGATGATGGTGGTTCATGCCACTTAGGTTTCAAGGTTGAAAGGTTGGAACATGAGCAATCATTTCCTGGAGATGGTAATGGTAATTTTTCTGTTGGCAGGAAGAATTTGAACATGAAATTTAAGGATGCTACCTCTGCTGCTCAAGCAGAGGCTGAGTTTGCAGAACAAGCAAGCCTAGCTGCCAGAGTTGTTGTCGAACTTTCAAGGTAATGTTGTATTGAGGATGGTGGTTCATGCCACTTAGGTTTCAAGGATGAAAGGTCGGAACACGGGCAATCATTTCCTGGAGATGGTAATGGTAATTTTTCTGTTGGCAGGCAGAATTGGAACATGAAATTTAAGCATGCCACCTCTGCTGCTCAAGCAGCGGCTGGGTTTGTAGGTAATGCAAGCCTAGCTGCCAGAGCTGTTGTAGAACTTTCAAGGTAATATTGTATTGATAATGGTGGTTCATGCCACTTTTGTTACAAGGATGAATGGTTGGAACACGGGCAATCATTTCCTGGAGAGGGTAATGGTAATTTTTCAGTTGGCAGGCGGAATTGGAACATGAAATTTAAGGATGCTACCTCTGCTGCTCAAGCAGCGACTGAGTTTGCAGAACATGCAAGCCTAGCTGTGAGAGCTGTTGTAGAACTTTCAAGGCAATATTGAGTTGATGATGGTGGTTCATGCCACTTAGGTTTCAAGGATGAGAGGTTGGAACATGGGCAATCATTTCCTGGAGATGGTAATGGTAATTTTTCTGTTGGCAGGAAGAATTGAAACATGAAATTTAAGGATGCTACCTCTGATGCTCAAGCAGAGGCTGAGTTTGTAGATAATGCAAGCCTAGCTGCCAGAGTTGTTGTCGAACTTTCAAGGTAATATTGTATTGATGCTGGTGGTTCATGCCACTTAGGTTTCAAGGATGAAAGGTTGGAACATGGGCAATCATTTCCTGGAGATGGTAATGGTAATTTTACTGTTGGCAGGAAGAATTTGAGCATGAAATTTAAGTATGCTACCTCTGCTGCTCAAGTAGCGGCTGAGTTTGCAGAACATGCAAGCCTAGCTGCCAGAGCTGTTGTAGAACTTTCAAGGCAATATTGTGTTGATGATGGTGGTTCATGCCACTTAGGTTTCAAGGTTGAAAGGTTGGAACATGGTCAATCTTTTTCAGGAAATGGTAATGGTAATTGTTCTGTTGGCAGGCAGAATTGGAACATGAAATTTAAGGATGCTACCTCTGATGCTCAAGCAGAGGCTGGGTTTGTATATAATGCAAGCCTAGCTGCCAGAGTTGTTGTCGAACTTTCAAGGTAATATTGTATTGATGATGGTGGTTCATGCCACTTAGGTTTCAAGGATGAAAGGTTGGAACATGGGCAATCATTTCCTGGAGATGGTAATGGTAATTTTACTGTTGGCAGGAAGAATTTGAACATGAAATTTAAGTATGCTACCTCTGCTGCTCAAGTAGCGGCTGAGTTTGCAGAACATGCAAGCCTAGCTGCCAGAGCTGTTGTAGAACTTTCAAGGCAATATTGTGTTGATGATGGTGGTTCATGCCACTTAGGTTTCAAGGTTGAAAGGTTGGAACATGGTCAATCTTTTTCAGGAAATGGTAATGGTAATTGTTCTGTTGGCAGGCAGAATTGGAACATGAAATTTAAGGATGCTACCTCTGATGCTCAAGTAGAGGCCGAGTTTGTAGATAATGCAAGCCTAGCTGCCAGAGCTGTTGTCGAACTTTCAAGGCAATATTGTGTTAATGATGGTGGTTCATGCCACTTTTGTTTCAAGGATAAAAGGTTGGAACACGGGCAATCATTTCCTGGAGATGGTAATGGTAATTTTTCTGTTGGCAGGCAGAATTGGAACATAAAATTTAAGGATGCTACCTCTCCTGCTCAAGCAGCGGCTGAGTTTGCAGAACATGCAAGCCTAGCTTCGAGAGTTGTTGTCGAACTTTCAAGGTAATATTTTATTGATGATGGTGGTTCATGCCACTTAGGTTTCAAGGATGAAAGGTTGGAACATGGTCAATCATTTTTTGGAGATGGTAATGGTAATTTTTCTGTTGGCAGGCAGAATTGGAACATGAAATTTAAGTATGCTACCTCTTCTGCTCAAGCAGAGGCTGAGTTTGCAGAACATGCAAGCCTAGCTACCAGAGGAACTTTCAAGGTAATATTGTATTGATGATGGTGGTTCATGCCACTTAGGTTTCAAGGATGAAAGGTTGGAACACGGGCAATCATTTCCTGGAGATGGTAATGGTAATTTTTCTGTTGGCAGGCAGAATTGGAACATGAAATTTAAGGATGCTACCTCTGCTGCTCAAGCAGCGGGTGAGTTTGCAGAACATGCAAGCCAAGCTGCCAGAGCTGTTGTAGAACTTTCAAGGCAATATTATATTAATGATGGTGGTTCATGCCAATTTTGTTTCAATGATGAGAGGTTGGAACATGGGCAATCAATTCCTGGAGATGGTAATGGTAATTTTTCTGTTGGCAGGAAGAATTGAAACATGAAATTTAAGGATGCTACCTCTGATGCTCAAGCAGAGGCTGAGTTTGCAGATAATGCAAGCCTAGCTGCCAGAGTTGTTGTCGAACTTTTAAGGTAATATTGTATTGATGATGGTGGTTCATGCCACTTAGGTTTCAAGGATTAAAGGTTGGAACATGGGCAATCATTTCCTGGAGATGGTAATGGTAATTTTTCTATTGGCATGAAGAATTTGAACATGAAATTTAAGGATGCTACCTCTGCTGCTCAAGCAGAGGCTGAGTTTGCAGAACAAGCAAGCCTAGCTGCCAGAGTTGTTGTCGAACTTTCAAGGTAATATTGTATTGAGGATGGTGGTTCATGCCACTTAGGTTTCAAGGATGAAAGGTTGGAACATGGGCAATCATTTCCTGGAGATGGTAATGGTAATTTTTCTGTTGGCAGGTAGAATTGGAACATGTAATTTAAAGATGCTACCTCTGATGCTCAAGCAGAGGCTGAGTTTGTAGATAATGCAAGCCTAGCTGCCAGAGCTGTTGTAGAACTTTCAAGGTAAAATTATATTGATGATGGGGGTTCATGCCACTTAGGTTTCTAGGATGAAAGGTTGGAACATGGTCAATCATTTTCTGGAGATGGTAATAGTAATTTTTCTGTTGGCAGGCAGAATTGGAACATAAAATTTAAGGATGCTACCTCTGCTGCTCAAGCAGCGGCTGAGTTTGCAGAACATGCAAGCCTAGTTTCCAGAGTTGTTGTCGAACTTTCAAGGTAATATTGTATTGATGATGGTGGTTCATGCCACTTTTGTTTCAAGGATGAATGGTTGGAACACGGGCAATCATTTCCTGGAGATGGTAATGGTAATTTTTCAGTTGGCAGGCAGAATTGGAACATGAAATTTAAGGATGCTACCTCTGCTGCTCAAGCAGCGGCTGAGTTAGCAGAACATGCAAGCCTAGCTGCGAGAGCTGTTGTAGAACTTTCAAGGCAATATTGAGTTGATGATGGTGGTTCATGCCACTTAGGTTTCAAGGATGAGAGGTTGGAACATGGGCAATCATTTCCTGGAGATGGTAATGGTAATTTTTCTATTAACAGGCAGAATTGGAACATGAAATTTAAGGATGCTACCTCTGCTGCTCAAGCAGAGGCTGAGTTTGCAGAACATGCAAGCCTAGCTGCCAGAGTTGTTGTCGAACTTTCAAGGCAATATGGTGTTGATGATGGTGGTTCATGCCACTTAGGTTTCAAGGATGAAAGGTTGGAACATGGGCAATCCTTTCCTGGAAATGGTAAAGGTAATTGTTCTATTGGCAGGAAGAATTGAAACACAAAATTTAAGGATGCTACCTCTGATGCTCAAGCAGAGGCTGAGTTTTTAGATAATGCAAGCCTAGCTTCCAGAGTTGTTGTCAAACTTTCAAGGTAATATTGTATTGATGATGGTGGTTCATGCCACTTAGGTTTCAAGGATGAAAGGTTGGAACATGGGCAATCATTTCCTGGAGATGGTAATGGTAATTTTTCTATTTTCAGGAAGAATTTGAACATGAAATTTAAGGATGCTACCTTTGCTGCTCAAGCAGAGGCTGAGTTTGCAGAACATGCAAGCCTAGCTGCCAGAGGAACTTTCAAGGTAATATTGTATTTATGATGGTGGTTCATGCCACTTAGGTTTCAAGGATGAAAGGTTGGAACACGGGCAATCATTTCCTGGAGATTGTAATGGTAATTTTTCTGTTGGCAGGCAGAATTGGAACATGAAATTTAAAGGATGCTACCTCTGCTGCTCAAGCAGCGGCTGAGTTTGCAGAACATGCAAGCCTAGCTGCCAGAGCTGTTGTAGAACTTTCAAGGCAATATTGTGTTGATGATGGTGGTTCATGCCACTTAGGTTTCAAGGATGAAAGGTTGGAACATGGTCAATCATTTTCTGGAAATGGTAATGGTAATTGTTCTGTTGGCAGGCAGAATTGGAACATGAAATTTAAGGATGCTACCTCTGTTGCTCGAGCAACGGCTGTGTTTGCAGAACATGCAAGCCTAGCTTCCAGAGCTGTTAAAGAACTTTCAAGGCAATATTGTGTTGATGATGGTGGTTCATGCTACTTAGGTTTCAAGGATGAAAGGTTGGAACATGGGCAATCCTTTCCTGGAAATGGTAATGGTAATTGTTCTGTTTGCAGGAAGAATTTGAACATGAAATTTAAGGATGCTACCTCTGCTGCTCAAGCAGAGCCTGAGTTTGCAGAACATGCAAGCCTAGCTGCAAGAGTTGTTGTCGAACTTTAAAGGTAATATTGTACTGAGGATGGTGCTTCATGCCACTTAGGTTTTAAGGATGAAAGGTTGGAACACGGGCAATCATTTCCTGGAGATGGTAATGGTAATTTTTCTGTTGGCAGGCAGAATTGGAACATGAAATTTAAGGATGCTACCTCTGCTGCTCAAGCAGCGGCTGAGTTTGCAGAACATGCAAGCCTAGCTGCCAGAACTGTTGTAGAACTTTTCAAGGCAATATGGTGTTGATGATTGTGGTTTATGCCACTTAGGTTTCAAGGATGAAAGGTTGGAACATGGTCAATCATTTTCTTGAAATGGTAAAGGTAATAGTTCTATTGGTAGGCAGAATTGGAACATGAAATTTAAGGATGCTACCTCTGTTGCTCGAGCAGCGGCTGTGTTTGCAGAACATGCAAGCCTAGCTGCCAGAGCTGTTGTAGAACTTTCAAGGTAATATTGTGTTGATGATGGTGGTTCATGCCACTTAGGTTTCAAGGATGAGAGGTTGGAACATGGTCAATCATTTCCTGGAGATAGTAATGGTAATTTTTCTATTGGCTGGCAGAATTGGAACATGAAATTTAAGGATGCTACCTCTGTTGCTCAAGCAGTGGCTGAGTTTGCAGAACAAGCAAGCATAGCTGCCAGAGCTATTGTAGAACTTTCAAGGACATATTGTGTTGATGATGGTGGTTCACGCCACTTAGGTTTCAAGGATGAGAGGTTGGAACATGGGCAATCAGTTCCTGGAGATGGTAATGGTAATTTTTCTGTTGGCAGGCAGAATTGGAGCATGAAATTTAAGGATGCTACCTCTGCTGCTCAAGCAGAGGCGGAGTTTGCAAAACATGCAAGCCTAGCTGCCAGAGTTGTTATCGAACTTTCAAGGCAATATTGTGTTGATGATGGTGGTTCATGCAACTTAGGTTTCAAGGATGAAAGGTTGGAACATGTGCAATCCTTTCCTGGAAATGGTAAAGGTAATTGTTCTGTTGGCAGGAAGAATTGAAACGAAAAATTTAAGGATGCTACCTCTGATGCTCAAGCAGAGGCTGAGTTTGTAGATAATGCAAGCCTAGCTGCTAGAGTTGTTGTCGAACTTTCAAGGTAATATTGTATTGATGATGGTGGTTCATGCCACTTTGGTTTCAAGGATGAAAGGTTGGAACATGGGCAATCATTTCCTAGAGATGGTAATGGTAATTTTTCTGTTTGCAGGAAGAATTTGAACATGAAATTTAATGATGCTACCTCTGCTGCTCAAGCAGAGGCTGAGTTTGCAGAGCATGCAAGCCTAGCTGCCAGAGGAACTTTCAAGGTAATATTGTATTGATGATGGTGGTTCATGCCACTTAGGTTTCAAGGATGAAAGGTTGGAACACGGGCAATCATTTCCTGGAGATGGTAATGGTAATTTTTCTGTTGGCAGGCAGAATTGGAACATGAAATTTAAGAATGCTACCTCATCTGCTCAAGCAGCGGCTGAGTTTGCAGAACAAGCAAGCCTAGCTGCCAGAGCTGTTGTAGAACTTTCAAGGCAATATTGTGTTGATGATGGTGGTTCACGCCACTTAGGTTTCAAGGATGAGAGGTTGGAACATGGGCAATCATTTCCTGGAGATGGTAATGGTAATTTTTCTGTTGGCAGGCAGAATTGGAGCATGAAATTTAAGGATGCTACCTCTGCTGCTCAAGCAGAGGCGGAGTTTGCAAAATATGCAAGCCTAGCTGCCAGAGTTGTTATCGAACTTTCAAGGCAATATTGTGTTGATGATGGTGGTTCATGCAACTTAGGTTTCAAGGATGAAAGGTTGGAACATGTGCAATCCTTTCCTGGAAATGGTAAAGGTAATTGTTCTGTTGGCAGGAAGAATTGAAACGAAAAATTTAAGGATGCTACCTCTGATGCTCAAGCAGAGGCTGAGTTTGTAGATAATGCAAGCCTAGCTGCTAGAGTTGTTGTCGAACTTTCAAGGTAATATTGTATTGATGATGGTGGTTCATGCCACTTTGGTTTCAAGGATGAAAGGTTGGAACATGGGCAATCATTTCCTAGAGATGGTAATGGTAAGTTTTCTGTTTGCAGGAAGAATTTGAACATGAAATTTAAGGATGCTACCTCTGCTGCTCAAGCAGAAGCTGAGTTTGCAGAACATGCAAGCCTAGCTGCCAGAGGAACTTTCAAGGTAATATTGTATTGATGATGGTGGTTCATGCCACTTAGGTTTCAAGGATGAAAGGTTGGAACACGGGCAATCATTTCCTGGAGATGGTAATGGTAATTTTTCTGTTGGCAGGCAGAATTGGAACATGAAATTTAAGGATGCTACCTCTGCTGCTCAAGTAGCGGCTGAGTTTGCATAACATGCAAGCCTAGCTGCCAGAGCTGTTGTAGAACTTTCAAGGCAATATGGTGTTGATGATGGTGGTTCATGCCACTTAGGTTTCAAGGATGAAAGGTTGGAACATGGTCAATCATTTTCTGGAAATGGTAATGGTAATAGTTCTGTTGGAAGGCAGAATTGGAACATGAAATTTAAGGATGCTACCTCTGTTGCTCGAGCAGCGGCTGTGTTTGCAGAACATGCAAGCCTAGCTGCCAGAGTTGTTATAGAACTTTCAAGGCAATATTGTGTTGATGATGGTGGTTCATGCCACTTAGGTTTCAAGGATGAGAGGTTGGAACATGGTCAATCATTTCCTTGAGATGGTAATGGTAATTTTTCTGTTGGCTGGCAGAATTGGAACATGAAATTTAAGGATGCTACCTCTGTTGCTCGAGCAGTGGCTAAGTTTGCAGAACAAACAAGCCTAGCTGCCAGAGCTATTGTAGAATGTTCAAGGCAATATTGTGTTGATTATGGTGGTTCATGCCACTTAGGTTTCAAGGATGAAAGGTTGGAATATGGGCAATCATTTCCTGGAGATGGTAATTTTTCTTTTGGCAGGCAGAATTGGAACATGAAATTTAAGGATGCTACCTCATCTGCTCAAGCAGCGGCTGAGTTTGCAGAACAAGCAAGCCTAGATGCCAGAGCTGTTGTAGAACTTTCAAGGCAATATTGTGTTGATGATGGTGGTTCACGCCACTTAGGTTTCAAGGATGAGAGGTTGGAACATGGGCAATCATTTCCTGGAGATGGTAATGGTAATTTTTCTGTTGGCAAGCAGAATTGAAACATGAAATTTAAGGATGCTACCTCTGATGCTCAAGCAGAGGCTGAGGTTGTAGATAATGCAAGCCTAGCTGCCAGAGTTGTTGTCGAACTTTCAAGGTAATATTGTATTGATGATGCTGGTTCATGCCACTTAGGTTTCAAGGATGAAAGGTTGGAACATGGGCAATCATTTCCTAGAGATGGTAATGGTAAGTTTTCTGTTTGCAGGAAGAATTTGAACATGAAATTTAAGGATGCTACCTCTGCTGCTCAAGCAGAAGCTGAGTTTGCAGAACATGCAAGCCTAGCTGCCAGAGGAACTTTCAAGGTAATATTGTATTGATGATGGTGGTTCATGCCACTTAGGTTTCAAGGATGAAAGGTTGGAACATGGGCAATCATTTCCTGGAGATGGTAATGGTAATTTTTCTGTTGGCAGGCAGAATTGGAACATGAAATTTAAGGATGCTACCTCTGCTGCTCAAGTAGCGGCTGAGTTTGCATAACATGCAAGCCTAGCTGCCAGAGCTGTTGTAGAACTTTCAAGGCAATATGGTGTTGATGATGGTGGTTCATGCCACTTAGGTTTCAAGGATGAAAGGTTGGAACATGGTCAATCATTTTCTGGAAATGGTAATGGTAATAGTTCTGTTGGAAGGCAGAATTGGAACATGAAATTTAAGGATGCTACCTCTGTTGCTCGAGCAGCGGCTGTGTTTGCAGAACATGCAAGCCTAGCTGCCAGAGTTGTTATAGAACTTTCAAGGCAATATTGTGTTGATGATGGTGGTTCATGCCACTTAGGTTTCAAGGATGAGAGGTTGGAACATGGTCAATCATTTCCTTGAGATGGTAATGGTAATTTTTCTGTTGGCTGGCAGAATTGGAACATGAAATTTAAGGATGCTACCTCTGTTGCTCGAGCAGTGGCTAAGTTTGCAGAACAAACAAGCCTAGCTGCCAGAGCTATTGTAGAATGTTCAAGGCAATATTGTGTTGATGATGGTGGTTCATGCCACTTAGGTTTCAAGGATGAAAGGTTGGAATATGGGCAATCATTTCCTGGAGATGGTAATTTTTCTTTTGGCAGGCAGAATTGGAACATGAAATTTAAGGATGCTACCTCATCTGCTCAAGCAGCGGCTGAGTTTGCAGTACAAGCAAGCCTAGATGCCAGAGCTGTTGTAGAACTTTCAAGGCAATATTGTGTTGATGATGGTGGTTCACGCCACTTAGGTTTCAAGGATGAGAGGTTGGAACATGGGCAATCATTTCCTGGAGATGGTAATGGTAATTTTTCTGTTGGCAAGCAGAATTGAAACATGAAATTTAAGGATGCTACCTCTGATGCTCAAGCAGAGGCTGAGGTTGTAGATAATGCAAGCCTAGCTGCCAGAGTTGTTGTCGAACTTTCAAGGTAATATTGTATTGATGATGCTGGTTCATGCCACTTAGGTTTCAAGGATGAAAGGTTGGAACATGGGCAATCATATCCTGGAGATGGTAATGGTAATTTTTCTATTAACAGGCAGAATTGGAACATGAAATTTAAGGATGCTACCTCTGCTGCTCAAGCAGAGGCTGAGTTTGCAGAACATGCAAGCCTAGCTGCCAGAGTTGTTGTCGAACTTTCAAGGCAATATGGTGTTGATGATGGTGGTTCATGCCACTTAGGTTTCAAGGATGAAAGGTTGGAACATGGGCAATCCTTTCCTGGAAATGGTAAAGGTAATTGTTCTATTGGCAGGAAGAATTGAAACACAAAATTTAAGGATGCTACCTCTGATGCTCAAGCAGAGGATGAGTTTTTAGATAATGCAAGCCTAGCTTCCAGAGTTGTTGTCAAACTTTCAAGGTAATATTGTATTGATGATGGTGGTTCATGCCACTTAGGTTTCAAGGATGAAAGGTTGGAACATGGGCAATCATTTCCTGGAGATGGTAATGGTAATTTTTCTGTTTTCAGGAAGAATTTGAACATGAAATTTAAGGATGCTACCTTTGCTGCTCAAGCAGAGGCTGAGTTTGCAGAACATGCAAGCCTAGCTGCCAGAGGAACTTTCAAGGTAATATTGTATTTATGATGGTGGTTCATGCCACTTAGGTTTCAAGGATGAAAGGTTGGAACACGGGCAATCATTTCCTGGAGATTGTAATGGTAATTTTTCTGTTGGCAGGCAGAATTGGAACATGAAATTTAAAGGATGCTACCTCTGCTGCTCAAGCAGCGGCTGAGTTTGCAGAACATGCAAGCCTAGCTGCCAGAGCTGTTGTAGAACTTTCAAGGCAATATTGTGTTGATGATGGTGGTTCATGCCACTTAGGTTTCAAGGATGAAAGGTTGGAACATGGTCAATCATTTTCTGGAAATGGTAATGGTAATTGTTCTGTTGGCAGGCAGAATTGGAACATGAAATTTAAGGATGCTACCTCTGTTGCTCGAGCAACGGCTGTGTTTGCAGAACATGCAAGCCTAGCTTCCAGAGCTGTTAAAGAACTTTCAAGGCAATATTGTGTTGATGATGGTGGTTCATGCTACTTAGGTTTCAAGGATGAAAGGTTGGAACATGGGCAATCCTTTCCTGGAAATGGTAATGGTAATTGTTCTGTTGGCAGGAAGAATTTGAACATGAAATTTAAGGATGCTACCTCTGCTGCTCAAGCAGAGCCTGAGTTTGCAGAACATGCAAGCCTAGCTGCAAGAGTTGTTGTCGAACTTTAAAGGTAATATTGTACTGAGGATGGTGCTTCATGCCACTTAGGTTTTAAGGATGAAAGGTTGGAACACGGGCAATCATTTCCTGGAGATGGTAATGGTAATTTTTCTGTTGGCAGGCAGAATTGGAACATGAAATTTAAGGATGCTACCTCTGCTGCTCAAGCAGCGGCTGAGTTTGCAGAACATGCAAGCCTAGCTGCCAGAACTGTTGTAGAACTTTCAAGGCAATATGGTGTTGATGATTGTGGTTTATGCCACTTAGGTTTCAAGGATGAAAGGTTGGAACATGGTCAATCATTTTCTTGAAATGGTAATGGTAATAGTTCTATTGGTAGGCAGAATTGGAACGTGAAATTTAAGGATGCTACCTCTGTTGCTCGAGCAGCGGCTGTGTTTGCAGAACATGCAAGCCTAGCTGCCAGAGCTATTGTAGAACTTTCAAGGTAATATTGTGTTGATGATGGTGGTTCATGCCACTTAGGTTTCAAGGATGAGAGGTTGGAACATGGTCAATCATTTCCTGGAGATAGTAATGGTAATTTTTCTATTTGCTGGCAGAATTGGAACATGAAATTTAAGGATGCTACTTCTGTTGCTCAAGCAGTGGCTGAGTTTGCAGAACAAGCAAGCCTAGCTGCCAGAGCTGTTGTAGAACTTTCAAGGCAATATTGTGTTGATGATGGTGGTTCACGCCACTTAGGTTTCAAGGATGAGAGGTTGGAACATGGGCAATCATTTCCTGGAGATGGTAATGGTAATTTTTCTGTTGGCAGGAAGATTTGAAACATGAAATTTAAGTATGCTACCTCTGATGCTCAAGCAGAGGCTGAGTTTGTAGATAATGCAAGCCTAGCTGCCAGAGTTGTTGTCGAACTTTCAAGGTAATATTGTATTGATGATGGTGGTTCATGCCACTTAGGTTTCAAGGATGAAAGGTTGGAACATGGGCAATCATTTCCTGGAGATGGTAAGGGTAATTTTTCTGTTTGCAGGAAGAATTTGAACATGAAATTTAAGGATGCTACCTCTGCTGCTCAAGCAAAGTCTGAGTTTGCAGAACAAGCAAGCCTAGCTGCCAGAGCTGTTGTAGAACTTTCATGGCAATATTTTGTTGATGATGGTGGTTCATGCCACTTAGGTTTCAAGGATCTGAGGTTGGAACATGGGCAATCATTTCCTGGAGATGGTAATGGTAATTTTTCTGTTTGCAGGAAGAATTTGAACATGAAATTTAAGGATGCTACCTTTGCTGCTCAAGCAGAGGCTAAGTTTGCAGAACATGCAAGCCTAGCTGCCAGAGGAACTTTCAAGGTAATATTGTATTGATGATGGTGGTTCATGCCACTTAGGTTTCAAGGATGAAAGGTTGGAACACTGGCAATCATTTCCTGGAGATGGTAATGGTAATTTTTCTGTTGGCAGGCAGAATTGGAACATGAAATTTAAGGATGCTACCTCTGATGCTCGAGCAGTGGCAAAGTTTGCAGAACAAACAAGCCTAGCTGCCAGAGCTATTGTAGAACGTTCAAGGCAATTTTGTGTTGATGATGGTGGTTCATGCCACTTAGGTTTCAAGGATGAAAGGTTGGAATATGGGCAATCATTTTCTGGAGATGGTAATTTTTCTTTTGGCAGGAAGAATTGGAACATGAAATTTAAGGATGCTACCTCATCTGCTCAAGCAGTGGCTGAGTTTGCAGAACAAGCAATCCTAGCTGCCAGAGCTGTTGTAGAACTTTCAAGGCAATATTGTGTTGATGATGGTGGTTCACGCCACTTAGGTTTCAAGGATGAAAGGTTGGAACACGGGCAATCATTTCCTGGAGATGGTAATGGTAATTTTTCTGTTGGCAGGCAGAATTGGAACATGAAATTTAAGGATGCTACCTCTGCTGCTCAAGCAGCGGCTGAGTTTGCAGAACATGCAAGCCTAGCTGCCAGAGCTGTTGTAGAACTTTCAAGGCAATATTGTGTTGATGATGGTGGTTCATGCCACTTAGGTTTCATGGATGAAAGGTTGGAACATGGTCAATCATTTTCTGGAAATGGTAATGGTAATTGTTCTGTTGGCAGGCAGAATTGGAACATGAAATTTAAGGATGCTACCTCTGTTGCTCGAGCAACGGCTGTGTTTGCAGAACATGCAAGCCTAGCTTCCAGAGCTGTTCAAGAACTTTCAAGGCAATTTTGTGTTGATGATGGTGGTTCATGCTACTTAGGTTTCAAGGATGAAAGGTTGGAACATGGGCAATCCTTTCCTGGAAATGGTAATGGTAATTGTTCTGTTGGCAGGAAGAATTTGAACATGAAATTTAAGGATGCTACCTCTACTGCTCAAGCAGAGGCTGAGTTTGCAGAACATGCAAGCCTAGCTGCCAGAGTTGTTGTCGAACTTTAAAGGTAATATTGTATTGAGGATGGTGCTTCATGCCACTTAGGTTTTAAGGATGAAAGGTTGGAATACGGGCAATCATTTCCTGGAGATGGTAATGGTAATTTTTCTGTTGGCAGGCAGAATTGGAACATGAAATTTAAGGATGCTACCTCTGCTGCTCAAGCAGCGGCTGAGTTTGCAGAACATGCAAGCCTAGCTGCCAAAACTGTTGTAGAACTTTCAAGGCAATATAGTGTTGAAGATGGTGGTTTATGCCACTTAGGTTTCAAGGATGAAAGGTTGGAACATGGTCAATCATTTTCTGGAAATGGTAATGGTAATAGTTCTGTTGGAAGGCAGAATTGGAACATGAAATTTAAGGATGCTACCTCTGTTGCTCGAGCAGCAGCTGTGTTTGTAGAACATGCAAGCCTAGCTGCCAGAGCTGTTGTAGAACTTTCAAGGCAATATTGTGTTGATGATGGTGGTTCATGACACTTAGGTTTCAAGGATGAGAGTTTGGAACATGGTCAATCATTTCCTGGAGATAGTAATGGTAATTTTTCTGTTGGCTGGCAGAATTAGAACATGAAATTTAAGGATGCTACCTCTGTTGCTCGAGCAGTGGCTAAGTTTGCAGAACAAACAAGTCTAGCTGCCAGAGCTATTGTAGAACGTTCAAGGCAATATTGTGTTGATGATGGTGGTTCATGCCACTTAGGTTTCAAGGATGAAAGGTTGGAATATGGGCAATCATTTCCTGGAGATGGTAATTTTTCTTTTGGCAGGCAGAATTGGAACATGAAATTTAAGGATGCTACCTCATCTGCTCAAGCAGTGGCTGAGTTTGCAGAACAAGCAAGCCTAGCTGCCAGAGCTGTTGTAGAACTTTCAAGGCAATATTGTGTTGATGATGGTGGTTCACGCCACTTAGGTTTCAAGGATGAGAGGTTGGAACATGGGCAATCATTTCCTGGAGATGGTAATGGTAATTTTTCTGTTGGCAGGTAGATTTGAAACATGAAATTTAAGTATGCTACCTCTGATTCTCAAGCAGAGGCTGAGTTTGTAGATAATGCAAGCCTAGCTGCCAGAGTTGTTGTCGAACTTTCAAGGTAATATTGTATTGATGATGGTGGTTCATGCCACTTAGGTTTCAAGGATGAAAGGTTGGAACATGGGCAATCATTTCCTGGAGATGGTAAGGGTAATTTTTCTGTTTCCAGGAAGAATTTGAACATGAAATTTAAGGATGCTACCTCTGCTGCTCAAGCAAAGTCTGAGTTTGCAGAACAAGCAAGCCTAGCTGCCAGAGCTGTTGTAGAACTTTCATGGCAATATTTTGTTGATGATGGTGGTTCATGCCACTTAGGTTTCAAGGATCTGAGGTTGGAACATGGGCAATCATTTCCTGGAGATGGTAATGGTAATTTTTCTGTTTGCAGGAAGAATTTGAACATGAAATTTAAGGATGCTACCTTTGCTGCTCAAGCAGAGGCTAAGTTTGCAGAACATGCAAGCCTAGCTTCCAGAGGAACTTTCAAGGTAATATTGTATTGATGATGGTGGTTCATGCCACTTAGGTTTCAAGGATGAAAGGTTGGAACACTAGCAATCATTTCCTGGAGATGGTAATGGTAATTTTTCTGTTGGCAGGCAGAATTGGAACATGAAATTTAAGGATGCTACCTCTGATGCTCGAGCAGTGGCTAAGTTTGTAGAACAAACAAGCCTAGCTGCCAGAGCTATTGTTGAACGTTCAAGGCAATTTTGTGTTGATGATGGTGGTTCATGCCACTTAGGTTTCAAGGATGAAAGGTTGGAATATGGGCAATCATTTTCTGGAGATGGTAATTTTTCTTTTGGCAGGAAGAATTGGAACATGAAATTTAAGGATGCTACCTCATCTGCTCAAGCAGTGGCTGAGTTTGCAGAACAAGCAATCCTAGCTGCCAGAGCTGTTGTAGAACTTTCAAGGCAATATTGTGTTGATGATGGTGGTTCACGCCACTTAGGTTTCAAGGATGAAAGGTTGGAACACGGGCAATCATTTCCTGGAGATGGTAATGGTAATTTTTCTGTTGGCAGGCAGAATTGGAACATGAAATTTAAGGATGCTACCTCTGCTGCTCAAGCAGCGGCTGAGTTTGCAGAACATGCAAGCCTAGCTGCCAGAGCTGTTGTAGAACTTTCAAGGCAATATTGTGTTGATGATGGTGGTTCATGCCACTTAGGTTTCAAGGATGAAAGGTTGGAACATGGTCAATCATTTTCTGGAAATGGTAATGGTAATTGTTCTGTTGGCAGGCAGAATTGGAACATGAAATTTAAGGATGCTACCTCTGTTGCTCGAGCAACGGCTGTGTTTGCAGAACATGCAAGCCTAGCTTCCAGAGCTGTTCAAGAACTTTCAAGGCAATATTGTGTTGATGATGGTGGTTCATGCTACTTAGGTTTCAAGGATGAAAGGTTGGAACATGGGCAATCCTTTCCTGGAAATGGTAATGGTAATTTTTCTGTTGGCATGATGAATTTGAACATGAAATTTAAGGATGCTACCTCTGCTGCTCAAGCAGAGGCTGAGTTTGCAGAACATGCAAGCCTAGCTGCCAGAGTTGTTGTCGAACTTTAAAGGTAATATTGTATTGAGGAAGGTGCTTCATGCCACTTAGGTTTTAAGGATGAAAGGTTGGAACACGGGCAATCATTTCCTGGAGATGGTAATTTTTCTTTTGGCAGGCAGAATTAGAACATGAAATTTAAGGATGCTACCTCATCTGCTCAAGCAGTGGCTGAGTTTGCAGAACAAGCAAGCCTAGCTGCCAGAGCTGTTGTAGAACTTTCAAGGCAATATTGTGTTGATGATGGTGGTTCACGCCACTTAGGTTTCAAGGATGAGAGGTTGGAACATGGGCAATCATTTCCTGGAGATGGTAATGGTAATTTTTCTTTTAGCAGGCAGATTTGAAACATGAAATTTAAGGATGCTACCTCTGATGCTCAAGCAGAGGCTGAGTTTGAAGATAATGCAAGCCTAGCTGCTAGAGTTGTTGCCGAACATTCAAGGTAATATTGTATTGATGATGGTGGTTCATGCCACTTAGGTTTCAAGGATGAAAGGTTGGAACATGGGCAATCATTTCCTAGAGATGGTAAGGGTAATTTTTCTGTTTGCAGGAAGAATTTGAACATGAAATTTAAGAATGCTACCTCTGCTGCTCAAGCAAAGTCTGAGTTTGCAGAACAAGCAAGCCTAGCTGCCAGAGCTATTGTAGAACTTTCATGGCAATATTTTGTTGATGATGGTGGTTCATGCCACTTAGGTTTCAAGGATCAGAGGTTGGAACATGGGCAATCATTTCCTGGAGATGGTAATGGTAATTTTTCTGTTTGCAGGAAGAATTTGAACATGAAATTTAAGGATGCTACCTTTGCTGCTCAAGCAGAGGCTGAGTTTGCAGAACATGCAAGCCTAGCTGCCAGAGGAACTTTCAAGGTAATATTGTATTGATGATGGTGGTTCATGCCACTTAGGTTTCAAGGATGAAAGGTTGGAACACTGGCAATCATTTCCTGGAGATGGTAATGGTAATTTTTCTGTTGGCAGGCAGAATTGGAACATGAAATTTAAGGATGCTACCTCTGATGCTCGAGCAGTGGCTAAGTTTGCAGAACAAACAAGCCTAGCTGCCAGAGCTATTGTAGAACGTTCAAGGCAATTTTGTGTTGATGATGGTGGTTCATGCCACTTAGGTTTCAAGGATGAAAGGGTGGAATATGGGCAATCATTTTCTGGAGATGGTAATTTTTCTTTTGGCAGGAAGAATTGGAACATGAAATTTAAGGATGCTACCTCATCTGCTCAAGCAGTGGCTGAGTTTGCAGAACAAGCAATCCTAGCTGCCAGAGCTGTTGTAGAACTTTCAAGGCAATATTGTGTTGATGATGGTGGTTCACGCCACTTAGGTTTCAAGGATGAAAGGTTGGAACACGGGCAATCATTTCCTGGAGATGGTAATGGTAATTTTTCTGTTGGCAGGCAGAATTGGAACATGAAATTTAAGGATGCTACCTCTGCTGCTCAAGCAGCGGCTGAGTTTGCAGAACATGCAAGCCTAGCTGCCAGAGCTGTTGTAGAACTTTCAAGGCAATATTGTGTTGATGATGGTGGTTCATGCCACTTAGGTTTCAAGGATGAAAAGGTTGGAACATGGTCAATCTTTTTCTGGAAATGGTAATGGTAATTGTTCTGTTGGCAGGCAGAATTGGAACATGAAATTTAAGGATGCTACCTCTGTTGCTCGAGCAACGGCTGTGTTTGCAGAACATGCAAGCCTAGCTTCCAGAGCTATTCAAGAACTTTCAAGGCAATATTGTGTTGACGATGGTGGTTCATGCTACTGAGGTTTCAAGGATGAAAGGTTGGAACATGGGCAATCCTTTCCTGGAAATGGTAATGGTAATTGTTCTGTTGGCAGGAAGAATTTGAACATGAAATTTGAGGATGCTACCTCTGCTGCTCAAGCAGAGGCTGAGTTTGCAGAACATGCAAGCCTAGCTGCCAGAGTTGTTGTCGAACTTTAAAGGTAATATTGTATTGAGGATGGTGCTTCATGCCACTTAGGTTTTAAGGATGAAAGGTTGGAACACGGGCAATCATTTCCTGGAGATGGTAATGGTAATTTTTCTGTTGGCAGGCAGAATTGGAACATGAAATTTAAGGATGCTACCTCTGCTGCTCAAGCAGCGGCTGAGTTTGCTGAACATGCAAGCCTAGCTGCCAGAGCTGTTGTAGAACTTTCAAGGCAATATAGTGTTGATGATGGTGGTTTATGCCACTTAGGTTTCAAGGATGAAAGGTTGGAACATGGTCAATCATTTTCTGGAAATGGTAATGGTAATAGTTCTGTTGGAAGGCAGAATTGGAACATGAAATTTAAGGATGCTACCTCTGTTGCTCGAGCAGCGGCTGTGTTTGTAGAACATGCAAGCCTAGCTGCCAGAGCTGTTGTAGAACTTTCAAGGCAATATTGTGTTGATGATGGTGGTTCATGCCACTTAGGTTTCAAGGATGAGAGGTTGGAACATGGTCAATCATTTCCTGGAGATAGTAATGGTAATTTTTCTGTTGGCTGGCAGAATTGGAACATGAAATTTAAGGATGCTACCTCTGTTGCTCGAGCAGTGGCTAAGTTTGCAGAACAAACAAGCCTAGCTGCCAGAGCTATTGTAGAACGTTCAAGGCAATATTGTGTTGATGATGGTGGTTCATGCCACTTAGGTTTCAAGGATGAAAGGTTGGAACATGGTCAATCTTTTTCTGGAAATGGTAATGGTAATTGTTCTGTTGGCAGGCAGAATTGGAACATGAAATTTAAGGATGCTACCTCTGTTGCTCGAGCTGTGGCTGAGTTTGCAGAACATGCAAGCCTAGCTGCCAGAGCTGTTTTAGAACTTTCAAGGCAATATGGTGTTGATGATGGTGATTCATGCCACTTAGGTTTCAAGGATGAAAGGTTGGAATATGGGCAATCATTTCCTGGAGATGGTAATTTTTCTTTTGGCAGGCAGAATTAGAACATGAAATTTAAGGATGCTACCTCATCTGCTCAAGCAGTGGCTGAGTTTGCAGAACAAGCAAGCCTAGCTGCCAGAGCTGTTGTAGAACTTTCAAGGCAATATTGTGTTGATGATGGTGGTTCACGCCACTTAGGTTTCAAGGATGAGAGGTTGGAACATGGGCAATCATTTCCTGGAGATGGTAATGGTAATTTTTCTTTTGGCAGGCAGATTTGAAACATGAAATTTAAGGATGCTACCTCTGATGCTCAAGCAGAGGCTGAGTTTGTAGATAATGCAAGCCTAGCTGCCAGAGTTGTTGTCGAACTTTCAAGGTAATATTGTATTGATGATGGTGGTTCATGCCACTTAGGTTTCAAGGATGAAAGGTTGGAACATGGGCAATCATTTCCTGGAGATGGTAATGGTAATTTTTCTGTTTGCAGGAAGAATTTGAACATGAAATTTAAGGATGCTACCTTTGCTGCTCAAGCAGAGGCTGAGTTTGCAGAACATGCAAGCCTAGCTGCCAGAGGAACTTTCAAGGTAATATTGTATTGATGATGGTGGTTCATGCCACTTAGGTTTCAAGGATGAAAGGTTGGAACACTGGCAATCATTTCCTGGAGATGGTAATGGTAATTTTTCTGTTGGCAGGCAGAATTGGAACATGAAATTTAAGGATGCTACCTCTGATGCTCGAGCAGTGGCTAAGTTTGCAGAACAAACAAGCCTAGCTGCCAGAGCTATTGTAGAACGTTCAAGGCAATTTTGTGTTGATGATGGTGGTTCATGCCACTTAGGTTTCAAGGATGAAAGGGTGGAATATGGGCAATCATTTTCTGGAGATGGTAATTTTTCTTTTGGCAGGAAGAATTGGAACATGAAATTTAAGGATGCTACCTCATCTGCTCAAGCAGTGGCTGAGTTTGCAGAACAAGCAATCCTAGCTGCCAGAGCTGTTGTAGTACTTTCAAGGTAATATTGTATTGATGATGGTGGTTCATGCCACTTAGGTTTCAAGGATGAAAGGTTGGAACACGGGCAATCATTTCCTGGAGATGGTAATGGTAATTTTTCTGTTGGCAGGCAGAATTGGAACATGAAATTTAAGGATGCTACCTCTGCTGCTCAAGCAGCGGCTGAGTTTGCAGAACATGCAAGCCTAGCTGCCAGAGCTGTTGTAGAACTTTCAAGGCAATATTGTGTTGATGATGGTGGTTCATGCCACTTAGGTTTCAAGGATGAAAGGTTGGAACATGGTCAATCTTTTTCTGGAAATGGTAATGGTAATTGTTCTGTTGGCAGGCAGAATTGGAACATGAAATTTAAGGATGCTACCTCTGTTGCTCGAGCAACGGCTGTGTTTGCAGAACATGCAAGCCTAGCTTCCAGAGCTGTTCAAGAACTTTCAAGGCAATATTGTGTTGATGATGGTGGTTCATGCTACTTAGGTTTCAAGGATGAAAGGTTGGAACATGGGCAATCCTTTCCTGGAAATGGTAATGGTAATTGTTCTGTTGGCAGGAAGAATTTGAACATGAAATTTAAGGATGCTACCTCTGCTGCTCAAGCAGAGGCTGAGTTTGCAGAACATGCAAGCCTAGCTGCCAGAGTTGTTGTCGAACTTTAAAGGTAATATTGTATTGAGGAAGGTGCTTCATGCCACTTAGGTTTTAAGGATGAAAGGTTGGAACACGGGCAATCATTTCCTGGAGATGGTAATTTTTCTTTTGGCAGGCAGAATTAGAACATGAAATTTAAGGATGCTACCTCATCTGCTCAAGCAGTGGCTGAGTTTGCAGAACATGCAAGCCTAGCTGCCAGAGCTGTTGTAGAACTTTCAAGGCAATATTGTGTTGATGATGGTGGTTCATGCCACTTAGGTTTCAAGGATGAAAGGTTGGAACATGGTCAATCATTTTCTGGAAATGGTAAAGGTAATTGTTCTGTTGGCAGGCAGAATTGGAACATGAAATTTAAGGATGCTACCTCTGTTGCTCGAGCAACGGCTGTGTTTGCAGAACATGCAAGCCTAGCTTCCAGAGCTGTTGAAGAACTTTCAAGGCAATATTGTGTTGATGATGGTGGTTCATGCTACTTAGGTTTCAAGGATGAAAGGTTGGAACATGGGCAATCCTTTCTTGGAAATGGTAATGGTAATTTTTCTGTTGGAAGGAAAAATTGAAACATGAAATTTAAGGATGCTACCTCTGATGCTCAAGCAGAGGCTGAGTTTGCAGATAATGCAAGCCTAGCTGCCAGAGTTGTTGTCGAACTTTCAAGGTAATATTGTATTGATGATGGTGGTTCATGCCACTTAGGTTTCAAGGATGAAAGGTTGGAATATGGGCAATCATTTCCTGGAGATGGTAATGGTAATTTTTCTGTTTGCAGGAAGAATTTGAACATGAAATTTAAGGATGCTACCTCTGCTGCTCAAGCAGAGGCTGAGTTTGCAGAACATGCAAGCCTAGCTGCCAGAGTTGTTGTCGAACTTTAAAGGTAATATTGTATTGAGGATGGTGCTTCATGCCACTTAGGTTTTAAGGATGAAAGGTTGGAACACGGGCAATCATTTCCTGGAGATGGTAATGGTAATTTTTCTGTTGGCAGGCAGAATTGGAACATGAACCTTAAGGATGCTACCTCTGCTGCTCAAGCAGCGGCTGAGTTTGCAGAACATGCAAGCCTAGCTGCCAGAGCTGTTGTAGAACTTTCAAGGCAATATGATGTTGATGATGGTGGTTTATGCCACTTAGGTTTCAAGGATGAAAGGTTGGAACATGGTCAATCATTTTCTAGAAATGGTAATGGCAATAGTTCTGTTGGAGGCAGAATTGGAACATGAAATTTAAGGATGCTACCTCTGTTGCTCGAGCAGCGGCTGTGTTTGCAGAACATGCAAGCCTAGCTGCCAGAGCTGTTGTAGAACTTTCAAGGCAATATTGTGTTGATGATGGTGGTTCATGCCACTTAGGTTTCAAGGATAAGAGGTAGGAACATGGTCAATCATTTCCTGGAGATGGTAATGGTAATTTTTCTGTTGGCTGGCAGAATTGGAACATGAAATTTAAGGATGCTACCTCTGTTGCTCGAGCAGTGGCTAAGTTTGCAGAACAAACAAGCCTAGCTGCCAGAGCTATTGTAGAACGTTCAAGGCAATATTGTGTTGATGATGGTGGTTCATGCTACTTAAGTTTCAAGGATGAAAGGTTGGAACATGGGCAATCCTTTCCTGAAAATGGTAATGGTAATTGTTCTGTTGGCAGGAAGAATTGAAACATAAAATTTGAGGATGCTACCTATGATGCTCAAGCAGAGGCTGAGTTTGCAGATAATGCAAGCCTAGCTGCCAGAGTTGTTGTCGAACTTTCAAGGTAATATTGTATTGATGATGGTGGTTCATGCCACTTAGGTTTCAAGGATGAAAGTTTGGAACATGGGCAATCATTTCCTGGAGATGGTAATGGTAATTTTTCTGTTTGCAGGAAGAATTTGAACATGAAATTTAAGGATGCTACCTCTGCTGCTCAAGCAGAGGCTGAGTTTGCAGAACATGCAAGCCTAGCTGCCAGAGTTGTTGTCGAACTTTAAAGGTAATATTGTATTGAGGATGGTGCTTCATGCCACTTAGGTTTTAAGGATGAAAGGTTGGAACACGGGCAATCATTTCCTGGAGGTGGTAATGGTAATTTTTCTGTTGGCAGGCAGAATTGGAACATGAACCTTAAGGATGCTACCTCTGCTGCTCAAGCAGCGGCTGAGTTTGCAGAACATGCAAGCCTAGCTGCCAGAGCTGTTGTAGAACTTTCAAGGCAATATGGTATTGATGATGGTGGTTTATGCCACTTAGGTTTCAAGGATGAAAGGTTGGAACATGGTCAATCATTTTCTGGAAATGGTAATGGTAATAGTTCTGTTGGAGGTAGAATTGGAACATGAAATTTAAGGATGCTACCTCTGTTGCTCGAGCAGCGGCTGTGTTTGCAGAACATGCAAGCCTAGCTGCCAGAGCTGTTGTAGAACTTTCAAGGCAATATTGTGTTGATGATGGTGGTTCATGCCACTTAGGTTTCAAGGAAGAGAGGTAGGAACATGGTCAATCATTTCCTGGAGATGGTAATGGTAATTTTTCTGTTGGCTGGCAGAATTGGAACATGAAATTTAAGGATGCTACCTCTGTTGCTCGAGCAGTGGCTAAGTTTGCAGAACAAACAAGCCTAGCTGCCAGAGCTATTGTAGAACGTTCAAGGCAATATTGTGTTGATGATGGTGGTTCATGCCACTTAGGTTTCAAGGATGAAAGGTTGGAATATGGGCAATCATTTCCTGGAGATGGTAACTTTTCTTTTGGCAGGCAGAATTGGAACATGAAATTTAAGGATGCTACCTCATCTGCTCAAGCAGCGGCTGAGTTTGCAGAACAAGCAAGCCTAGCTGCCAGAGCTGTTGTAGAACTTTCAAGGCAATATTGTGATGATGATGGTGGTTCACGCCACTTAGGTTTCAAGGATGAGAGGTTGGAACATGGGCAATCATTTCCTTGAGATGGTAATGGTAATTTTTCTGTTGGCAGGCAGAATTGAAACATGAAATTTAAGGATGCTACCTTTGATGCTCAAGCAGAGGCTGAGTTTGTAGATAATGCAAGCCTAGCTGCCAGAGTTGTTGTCGAACTTTCAAGGTAATATTGTATTGATGATGGTGGTCCATGCCACTTAGGTTTCAAGGATGAAAGGTTGGAACATGGGCAATCATTTCCTGGAGATGGTAATGGTAATTTTTCTATTAACAGGCAAAATTGGAACATGAAATTTAAGGATGCTACCTCTGCTGCTCAAGCAGAGGCTGAGTTTGCAGAACATGCAAGCCTAGCTGCCAGAGTTGTTGTCGAACTTTCAAGGCAATATGGTGTTGATGATGGTGCTTCATGCTACTTAAGTTTCAAGGATGAAAGGTTGGAACATGGGCAATCCTTTCCTGAAAATGGTAATGGTAATTGTTCTGTTGGCAGGAAGAATTGAAACATAAAATTTGAGGATGCTACCTATGATGCTCAAGCAGAGGCTGAGTTTGCAGATAATGCAAGCCTAGCTGCCAGAGTTGTTGTCGAACTTTCAAGGTAATATTGTATTGATGATGGTGGTTCATGCCACTTAGGTTTCAAGGATGAAAGTTTGGAACATGGGCAATCATTTCCTGGAGATGGTAATGGTAATTTTTCTGTTTGCAGGAAGAATTTGAACATGAAATTTAAGGATGCTACCTCTGCTGCTCAAGCAGAGGCTGAGTTTGCAGAACATGCAAGCCTAGCTGCCAGAGTTGTTGTCGAACTTTAAAGGTAATATTGTATTGAGGATGGTGCTTCATGCCACTTAGGTTTTAAGGATGAAAGGTTGGAACACGGGCAATCATTTCCTGGAGATGGTAATGGTAATTTTTCTGTTGGCAGGCAGAATTGGAACATGAACCTTAAGGATGCTACCTCTGCTGCTCAAGCAGCGGCTGAGTTTGCAGAACATGCAAGCCTAGCTGCCAGAGCTGTTGTAGAACTTTCAAGGCAATATGGTATTGATGATGGTGGTTTATGCCACTTAGGTTTCAAGGATGAAAGGTTGGAACATGGTCAATCATTTTCTGGAAATGGTAATGGTAATAGTTCTGTTGGAGGCAGAATTGGAACATGAAATTTAAGGATGCTACCTCTGTTGCTCGAGCAGCGGCTGTGTTTGCAGAACATGCAAGCCTAGCTGCCAGAGCTGTTGTAGAACTTTCAAGGCAATATTGTGTTGATGATGGTGGTTCATGCCACTTAGGTTTCAAGGAAGAGAGGTAGGAACATGGTCAATCATTTCCTGGAGATGGTAATGGTAATTTTTCTGTTGGCTGGCAGAATTGGAACATGAAATTTAAGGATGCTACCTCTGTTGCTCGAGCAGTGGCTAAGTTTGCAGAACAAACAAGCCTAGCTGCCAGAGCTATTGTAGAACGTTCAAGGCAATATTGTGTTGATGATGGTGGTTCATGCCACTTAGGTTTCAAGGATGAAAGGTTGGAATATGGGCAATCATTTCCTGGAGATGGTAACTTTTCTTTTGGCAGGCAGAATTGGAACATGAAATTTAAGGATGCTACCTCATCTGCTCAAGCAGCGGCTGAGTTTGCAGAACAAGCAAGCCTAGCTGCCAGAGCTGTTGTAGAACTTTCAAGGCAATATTGTGATGATGATGGTGGTTCACGCCACTTAGGTTTCAAGGATGAGAGGTTGGAACATGGGCAATCATTTCCTTGAGATGGTAATGGTAATTTTTCTGTTGGCAGGCAGAATTGAAACATGAAATTTAAGGATGCTACCTTTGATGCTCAAGCAGAGGCTGAGTTTGTAGATAATGCAAGCCTAGCTGCCAGAGTTGTTGTCGAACTTTCAAGGTAATATTGTATTGATGATGGTGGTCCATGCCACTTAGGTTTCAAGGATGAAAGGTTGGAACATGGGCAATCATTTCCTGGAGATGGTAATGGTAATTTTTCTATTAACAGGCAAAATTGGAACATGAAATTTAAGGATGCTACCTCTGCTGCTCAAGCAGAGGCTGAGTTTGCAGAACATGCAAGCCTAGCTGCCAGAGCTATTGTAGAACTTTCAAGGCAATATGGTGTTGATGATGGTGCTTCATGCTACTTAAGTTTCAAGGATGAAAGGTTGGAACATGGGCAATCCTTTCCTGAAAATGGTAATGGTAATTGTTCTGTTGGCAGGAAGAATTGAAACATAAAATTTGAGGATGCTACCTATGATGCTCAAGCAGAGGCTGAGTTTGCAGATAATGCAAGCCTAGCTGCCAGAGTTGTTGTCGAACTTTCAAGGTAATATTGTATTGATGATGGTGGTTCATGCCACTTAGGTTTCAAGGATGAAAGTTTGGAACATGGGCAATCATTTCCTGGAGATGGTAATGGTAATTTTTCTGTTTGCAGGAAGAATTTGAACATGAAATTTAAGGATGCTACCTCTGCTGCTCAAGCAGAGGCTGAGTTTGCAGAACATGCAAGCCTAGCTGCCAGAGTTGTTGTCGAACTTTAAAGGTAATATTGTATTGAGGATGGTGCTTCATGCCACTTAGGTTTTAAGGATGAAAGGTTGGAACACGGGCAATCATTTCCTGGAGGTGGTAATGGTAATTTTTCTGTTGGCAGGCAGAATTGGAACATGAACCTTAAGGATGCTACCTCTGCTGCTCAAGCAGCGGCTGAGTTTGCAGAACATGCAAGCCTAGCTGCCAGAGCTGTTGTAGAACTTTCAAGGCAATATGGTATTGATGATGGTGGTTTATGCCACTTAGGTTTCAAGGATGAAAGGTTGGAACATGGTCAATCATTTTCTGGAAATGGTAATGGTAATAGTTCTGTTGGAGGCAGAATTGGAACATGAAATTTAAGGATGCTACCTCTGTTGCTCGAGCAGCGGCTGTGTTTGCAGAACATGCAAGCCTAGCTGCCAGAGCTGTTGTAGAACTTTCAAGGCAATATTGTGTTGATGATGGTGGTTCATGCCACTTAGGTTTCAAGGAAGAGAGGTAGGAACATGGTCAATCATTTCCTGGAGATGGTAATGGTAATTTTTCTGTTGGCTGGCAGAATTGGAACATGAAATTTAAGGATGCTACCTCTGTTGCTCGAGCAGTGGCTAAGTTTGCAGAACAAACAAGCCTAGCTGCCAGAGCTATTGTAGAACGTTCAAGGCAATATTGTGTTGATGATGGTGGTTCATGCCACTTAGGTTTCAAGGATGAAAGGTTGGAATATGGGCAATCATTTCCTGGAGATGGTAACTTTTCTTTTGGCAGGCAGAATTGGAACATGAAATTTAAGGATGCTACCTCATCTGCTCAAGCAGCGGCTGAGTTTGCAGAACAAGCAAGCCTAGCTGCCAGAGCTGTTGTAGAACTTTCAAGGCAATATTGTGATGATGATGGTGGTTCACGCCACTTAGGTTTCAAGGATGAGAGGTTGGAACATGGGCAATCATTTCCTTGAGATGGTAATGGTAATTTTTCTGTTGGCAGGCAGAATTGAAACATGAAATTTAAGGATGCTACCTTTGATGCTCAAGCAGAGGCTGAGTTTGTAGATAATGCAAGCCTAGCTGCCAGAGTTGTTGTCGAACTTTCAAGGTAATATTGTATTGATGATGGTGGTCCATGCCACTTAGGTTTCAAGGATGAAAGGTTGGAACATGGGCAATCATTTCCTGGAGATGGTAATGGTAATTTTTCTATTAACAGGCAAAATTGGAACATGAAATTTAAGGATGCTACCTCTGCTGCTCAAGCAGAGGCTGAGTTTGCAGAACATGCAAGCCTAGCTGCCAGAGTTGTTGTCGAACTTTCAAGGCAATATGGTGTTGATGATGGTGCTTCATGCTACTTAAGTTTCAAGGATGAAAGGTTGGAACATGGGCAATCCTTTCCTGAAAATGGTAATGGTAATTGTTCTGTTGGCAGGAAGAATTGAAACATAAAATTTGAGGATGCTACCTATGATGCTCAAGCAGAGGCTGAGTTTGCAGATAATGCAAGCCTAGCTGCCAGAGTTGTTGTCGAACTTTCAAGGTAATATTGTATTGATGATGGTGGTTCATGCCACTTAGGTTTCAAGGATGAAAGTTTGGAACATGGGCAATCATTTCCTGGAGATGGTAATGGTAATTTTTCTGTTTGCAGGAAGAATTTGAACATGAAATTTAAGGATGCTACCTCTGCTGCTCAAGCAGAGGCTGAGTTTGCAGAACATGCAAGCCTAGCTGCCAGAGTTGTTGTCGAACTTTAAAGGTAATATTGTATTGAGGATGGTGCTTCATGCCACTTAGGTTTTAAGGATGAAAGGTTGGAACACGGGCAATCATTTCCTGGAGATGGTAATGGTAATTTTTCTGTTGGCAGGCAGAATTGGAACATGAACCTTAAGGATGCTACCTCTGCTGCTCAAGCAGCGGCTGAGTTTGCAGAACATGCAAGCCTAGCTGCCAGAGCTGTTGTAGAACTTTCAAGGCAATATGGTATTGATGATGGTGGTTTATGCCACTTAGGTTTCAAGGATGAAAGGTTGGAACATGGTCAATCATTTTCTGGAAATGGTAATGGTAATAGTTCTGTTGGAGGCAGAATTGGAACATGAAATTTAAGGATGCTACCTCTGTTGCTCGAGCAGCGGCTGTGTTTGCAGAACATGCAAGCCTAGCTGCCAGAGCTGTTGTAGAACTTTCAAGGCAATATTGTGTTGATGATGGTGGTTCATGCCACTTAGGTTTCAAGGAAGAGAGGTAGGAACATGGTCAATCATTTCCTGGAGATGGTAATGGTAATTTTTCTGTTGGCTGGCAGAATTGGAACATGAAATTTAAGGATGCTACCTCTGTTGCTCGAGCAGTGGCTAAGTTTGCAGAACAAACAAGCCTAGCTGCCAGAGCTATTGTAGAACGTTCAAGGCAATATTGTGTTGATGATGGTGGTTCATGCCACTTAGGTTTCAAGGATGAAAGGTTGGAATATGGGCAATCATTTCCTGGAGATGGTAACTTTTCTTTTGGCAGGCAGAATTGGAACATGAAATTTAAGGATGCTACCTCATCTGCTCAAGCAGCGGCTGAGTTTGCAGAACAAGCAAGCCTAGCTGCCAGAGCTGTTGTAGAACTTTCAAGGCAATATTGTGATGATGATGGTGGTTCACGCCACTTAGGTTTCAAGGATGAGAGGTTGGAACATGGGCAATCATTTCCTTGAGATGGTAATGGTAATTTTTCTGTTGGCAGGCAGAATTGAAACATGAAATTTAAGGATGCTACCTTTGATGCTCAAGCAGAGGCTGAGTTTGTAGATAATGCAAGCCTAGCTGCCAGAGTTGTTGTCGAACTTTCAAGGTAATATTGTATTGATGATGGTGGTCCATGCCACTTAGGTTTCAAGGATGAAAGGTTGGAACATGGGCAATCATTTCCTGGAGATGGTAATGGTAATTTTTCTATTAACAGGCAAAATTGGAACATGAAATTTAAGGATGCTACCTCTGCTGCTCAAGCAGAGGCTGAGTTTGCAGAACATGCAAGCCTAGCTGCCAGAGCTATTGTAGAACTTTCAAGGCAATATGGTGTTGATGATGGTGCTTCATGCTACTTAAGTTTCAAGGATGAAAGGTTGGAACATGGGCAATCCTTTCCTGAAAATGGTAATGGTAATTGTTCTGTTGGCAGGAAGAATTGAAACATAAAATTTGAGGATGCTACCTATGATGCTCAAGCAGAGGCTGAGTTTGCAGATAATGCAAGCCTAGCTGCCAGAGTTGTTGTCGAACTTTCAAGGTAATATTGTATTGATGATGGTGGTTCATGCCACTTAGGTTTCAAGGATGAAAGTTTGGAACATGGGCAATCATTTCCTGGAGATGGTAATGGTAATTTTTCTGTTTGCAGGAAGAATTTGAACATGAAATTTAAGGATGCTACCTCTGCTGCTCAAGCAGAGGCTGAGTTTGCAGAACATGCAAGCCTAGCTGCCAGAGTTGTTGTCGAACTTTAAAGGTAATATTGTATTGAGGATGGTGCTTCATGCCACTTAGGTTTTAAGGATGAAAGGTTGGAACACGGGCAATCATTTCCTGGAGGTGGTAATGGTAATTTTTCTGTTGGCAGGCAGAATTGGAACATGAACCTTAAGGATGCTACCTCTGCTGCTCAAGCAGCGGCTGAGTTTGCAGAACATGCAAGCCTAGCTGCCAGAGCTGTTGTAGAACTTTCAAGGCAATATGGTATTGATGATGGTGGTTTATGCCACTTAGGTTTCAAGGATGAAAGGTTGGAACATGGTCAATCATTTTCTGGAAATGGTAATGGTAATAGTTCTGTTGGAGGCAGAATTGGAACATGAAATTTAAGGATGCTACCTCTGTTGCTCGAGCAGCGGCTGTGTTTGCAGAACATGCAAGCCTAGCTGCCAGAGCTGTTGTAGAACTTTCAAGGCAATATTGTGTTGATGATGGTGGTTCATGCCACTTAGGTTTCAAGGAAGAGAGGTAGGAACATGGTCAATCATTTCCTGGAGATGGTAATGGTAATTTTTCTGTTGGCTGGCAGAATTGGAACATGAAATTTAAGGATGCTACCTCTGTTGCTCGAGCAGTGGCTAAGTTTGCAGAACAAACAAGCCTAGCTGCCAGAGCTATTGTAGAACGTTCAAGGCAATATTGTGTTGATGATGGTGGTTCATGCCACTTAGGTTTCAAGGATGAAAGGTTGGAATATGGGCAATCATTTCCTGGAGATGGTAACTTTTCTTTTGGCAGGCAGAATTGGAACATGAAATTTAAGGATGCTACCTCATCTGCTCAAGCAGCGGCTGAGTTTGCAGAACAAGCAAGCCTAGCTGCCAGAGCTGTTGTAGAACTTTCAAGGCAATATTGTGATGATGATGGTGGTTCACGCCACTTAGGTTTCAAGGATGAGAGGTTGGAACATGGGCAATCATTTCCTTGAGATGGTAATGGTAATTTTTCTGTTGGCAGGCAGAATTGAAACATGAAATTTAAGGATGCTACCTTTGATGCTCAAGCAGAGGCTGAGTTTGTAGATAATGCAAGCCTAGCTGCCAGAGTTGTTGTCGAACTTTCAAGGTAATATTGTATTGATGATGGTGGTCCATGCCACTTAGGTTTCAAGGATGAAAGGTTGGAACATGGGCAATCATTTCCTGGAGATGGTAATGGTAATTTTTCTATTAACAGGCAAAATTGGAACATGAAATTTAAGGATGCTACCTCTGCTGCTCAAGCAGAGGCTGAGTTTGCAGAACATGCAAGCCTAGCTGCCAGAGTTGTTGTCGAACTTTCAAGGCAATATGGTGTTGATGATGGTGCTTCATGCTACTTAAGTTTCAAGGATGAAAGGTTGGAACATGGGCAATCCTTTCCTGAAAATGGTAATGGTAATTGTTCTGTTGGCAGGAAGAATTGAAACATAAAATTTGAGGATGCTACCTATGATGCTCAAGCAGAGGCTGAGTTTGCAGATAATGCAAGCCTAGCTGCCAGAGTTGTTGTCGAACTTTCAAGGTAATATTGTATTGATGATGGTGGTTCATGCCACTTAGGTTTCAAGGATGAAAGTTTGGAACATGGGCAATCATTTCCTGGAGATGGTAATGGTAATTTTTCTGTTTGCAGGAAGAATTTGAACATGAAATTTAAGGATGCTACCTCTGCTGCTCAAGCAGAGGCTGAGTTTGCAGAACATGCAAGCCTAGCTGCCAGAGTTGTTGTCGAACTTTAAAGGTAATATTGTATTGAGGATGGTGCTTCATGCCACTTAGGTTTTAAGGATGAAAGGTTGGAACACGGGCAATCATTTCCTGGAGATGGTAATGGTAATTTTTCTGTTGGCAGGCAGAATTGGAACATGAACCTTAAGGATGCTACCTCTGCTGCTCAAGCAGCGGCTGAGTTTGCAGAACATGCAAGCCTAGCTGCCAGAGCTGTTGTAGAACTTTCAAGGCAATATGGTATTGATGATGGTGGTTTATGCCACTTAGGTTTCAAGGATGAAAGGTTGGAACATGGTCAATCATTTTCTGGAAATGGTAATGGTAATAGTTCTGTTGGAGGCAGAATTGGAACATGAAATTTAAGGATGCTACCTCTGTTGCTCGAGCAGCGGCTGTGTTTGCAGAACATGCAAGCCTAGCTGCCAGAGCTGTTGTAGAACTTTCAAGGCAATATTGTGTTGATGATGGTGGTTCATGCCACTTAGGTTTCAAGGAAGAGAGGTAGGAACATGGTCAATCATTTCCTGGAGATGGTAATGGTAATTTTTCTGTTGGCTGGCAGAATTGGAACATGAAATTTAAGGATGCTACCTCTGTTGCTCGAGCAGTGGCTAAGTTTGCAGAACAAACAAGCCTAGCTGCCAGAGCTATTGTAGAACGTTCAAGGCAATATTGTGTTGATGATGGTGGTTCATGCCACTTAGGTTTCAAGGATGAAAGGTTGGAATATGGGCAATCATTTCCTGGAGATGGTAACTTTTCTTTTGGCAGGCAGAATTGGAACATGAAATTTAAGGATGCTACCTCATCTGCTCAAGCAGCGGCTGAGTTTGCAGAACAAGCAAGCCTAGCTGCCAGAGCTGTTGTAGAACTTTCAAGGCAATATTGTGATGATGATGGTGGTTCACGCCACTTAGGTTTCAAGGATGAGAGGTTGGAACATGGGCAATCATTTCCTTGAGATGGTAATGGTAATTTTTCTGTTGGCAGGCAGAATTGAAACATGAAATTTAAGGATGCTACCTTTGATGCTCAAGCAGAGGCTGAGTTTGTAGATAATGCAAGCCTAGCTGCCAGAGTTGTTGTCGAACTTTCAAGGTAATATTGTATTGATGATGGTGGTCCATGCCACTTAGGTTTCAAGGATGAAAGGTTGGAACATGGGCAATCATTTCCTGGAGATGGTAATGGTAATTTTTCTATTAACAGGCAAAATTGGAACATGAAATTTAAGGATGCTACCTCTGCTGCTCAAGCAGAGGCTGAGTTTGCAGAACATGCAAGCCTAGCTGCCAGAGTTGTTGTCGAACTTTCAAGGCAATATGGTGTTGATGATGGTGCTTCATGCTACTTAAGTTTCAAGGATGAAAGGTTGGAACATGGGCAATCCTTTCCTGAAAATGGTAATGGTAATTGTTCTGTTGGCAGGAAGAATTGAAACATAAAATTTGAGGATGCTACCTATGATGCTCAAGCAGAGGCTGAGTTTGCAGATAATGCAAGCCTAGCTGCCAGAGTTGTTGTCGAACTTTCAAGGTAATATTGTATTGATGATGGTGGTTCATGCCACTTAGGTTTCAAGGATGAAAGTTTGGAACATGGGCAATCATTTCCTGGAGATGGTAATGGTAATTTTTCTGTTTGCAGGAAGAATTTGAACATGAAATTTAAGGATGCTACCTCTGCTGCTCAAGCAGAGGCTGAGTTTGCAGAACATGCAAGCCTAGCTGCCAGAGTTGTTGTCGAACTTTAAAGGTAATATTGTATTGAGGATGGTGCTTCATGCCACTTAGGTTTTAAGGATGAAAGGTTGGAACACGGGCAATCATTTCCTGGAGATGGTAATGGTAATTTTTCTGTTGGCAGGCAGAATTGGAACATGAACCTTAAGGATGCTACCTCTGCTGCTCAAGCAGCGGCTGAGTTTGCAGAACATGCAAGCCTAGCTGCCAGAGCTGTTGTAGAACTTTCAAGGCAATATGGTATTGATGATGGTGGTTTATGCCACTTAGGTTTCAAGGATGAAAGGTTGGAACATGGTCAATCATTTTCTGGAAATGGTAATGGTAATAGTTCTGTTGGAGGCAGAATTGGAACATGAAATTTAAGGATGCTACCTCTGTTGCTCGAGCAGCGGCTGTGTTTGCAGAACATGCAAGCCTAGCTGCCAGAGCTGTTGTAGAACTTTCAAGGCAATATTGTGTTGATGATGGTGGTTCATGCCACTTAGGTTTCAAGGAAGAGAGGTAGGAACATGGTCAATCATTTCCTGGAGATGGTAATGGTAATTTTTCTGTTGGCTGGCAGAATTGGAACATGAAATTTAAGGATGCTACCTCTGTTGCTCGAGCAGTGGCTAAGTTTGCAGAACAAACAAGCCTAGCTGCCAGAGCTATTGTAGAACGTTCAAGGCAATATTGTGTTGATGATGGTGGTTCATGCCACTTAGGTTTCAAGGATGAAAGGTTGGAATATGGGCAATCATTTCCTGGAGATGGTAACTTTTCTTTTGGCAGGCAGAATTGGAACATGAAATTTAAGGATGCTACCTCATCTGCTCAAGCAGCGGCTGAGTTTGCAGAACAAGCAAGCCTAGCTGCCAGAGCTGTTGTAGAACTTTCAAGGCAATATTGTGATGATGATGGTGGTTCACGCCACTTAGGTTTCAAGGATGAGAGGTTGGAACATGGGCAATCATTTCCTTGAGATGGTAATGGTAATTTTTCTGTTGGCAGGCAGAATTGAAACATGAAATTTAAGGATGCTACCTTTGATGCTCAAGCAGAGGCTGAGTTTGTAGATAATGCAAGCCTAGCTGCCAGAGTTGTTGTCGAACTTTCAAGGTAATATTGTATTGATGATGGTGGTCCATGCCACTTAGGTTTCAAGGATGAAAGGTTGGAACATGGGCAATCATTTCCTGGAGATGGTAATGGTAATTTTTCTATTAACAGGCAAAATTGGAACATGAAATTTAAGGATGCTACCTCTGATGCTCAAGCAGAGGCTGAGTTTTTAGATAATGCAAGCCTAGCTTCCAGAGTTGTTGTTGAACTTTCAAGGTAATATTGTATTGATGATGGTGGTTCATGCCACTTAGGTTTCAAGGATGAAAGGTTGGATCATGCGCAATCATTTCCTGGAGATGGTAATGGTAATTTTTCTGTTTGCAGGAAGAATTTGAACATGAAATTTAAGGATGTTACCTTTGCTGCTCAAGCAGAGGCTGAGTTTGCAGAACATGCAAGCCTAGCTGCCAGAGGAACTTTCAAGGTAATATTGTATTGATGATGCTGGTTCATGCCACTTAGGTTTCAAGGATGAAAGGTTGGAACACGGGCAATCATTTCCTGGAGATGGTAATGGTAATTTTTCTGTTGGCAGGCAGAATTGGAACATGAAATTTAAGGATGCTACCTCTGCTGCTCAAGCAGCGGCTGAGTTTGCAGAACATGCAAGCCTAGCTGCCAGAGTTGTTGTAGAACTTTCAAGGCAATATTGTGTTGATGATGGTGGTTCATGCCACTTAGGATTCAAGGATGAAAGGTTGAAACATGGTCAATCATTTTCTGGAAATAGTAATGGTAATTGTTCTGTTGGCAGGCAGAATTGGTACATGAAATTTAAGGATGCTACCTCTGTTGCTCGAGCAACGGCTGTGTTTTCAGAACATGCAAGCCTAGCTTCCAGAGCTGTTGAAGAACTTTCAAGGCAATATTGTGTTGATGATGGTGGTTCATGCTACTTATGTTTCAAGGATGAAAGGTTGGAACATGGGCAATCCTTTCCTGGAAATGGTAATGGTAATTGTTCTGTTGGCAGGAAGAATTGAAACATAAAATTTGAGGATGCTACCTATGATGCTCAAGCAGAGGCTGAGTTTGCAGATAATGCAAGCCTAGCTGCCAGAGTTGTTGTCGAACTTTCAAGGTAATATTGTATTGATGATGGTGGTTCATGCCACTTAGGTTTCAAGGATGAAAGTTTGGAACATGGGCAATCATTTCCTGGAGATGGTAATGGTAATTTTTCTGTTTGCAGGAAGAATTTGAACATGAAATTTAAGGATGCTACCTCTGCTGCTCAAGCAGAGGCTGAGTTTGCAGAACATGCAAGCCTAGCTACCAGAGTTGTTGTCGAACTTTAAAGGTAATATTGTATTGAGGATGGTGCTTCATGCCACTTAGGTTTTAAGGATGAAAGGTTGGAACACGGGCAATCATTTCCTGGAGATGGTAATGGTAATTTTTCTGTTGGCAGGCAGAATTGGAACATGAACCTTAAGGATGCTACCTCTGCTGCTCAAGCAGCGGCTGAGTTTGTAGAACATGCAAGCCTAGCTGCCAGAGCTGTTGTAGAACTTTCAAGGCAATATGGTATTGATGATGGTGGTTTATGCCACTTAGGTTTCAAGGATGAAAGGTTGGAACATGGTCAATCATTTTCTGGAAATGGTAATGGTAATAGTTTTGTTGGAAGGCAGAATTGGAACATGAAATTTAAGGATGCTACCTCTGTTGCTCGAGCAGCGGCTGTGTTTGCAGAACATGCAAGCCTAGCTGCCAGAGCTGTTGTAGAACTTTCAAGGCAATATTGTGTTGATGATGGTGGTTCATGCCACTTAGGTTTCAAGGATGAAAGGTTGGAACACGGGCAATCATTTCCTAGAGATGGTAATGGTAATTTTTCTATTGGTTGGCAGAATTGGAACATGAAATTTAAGGATGCTACCTCTGTTGCTCGAGCAGTGGCTAAGTTTGCAGAACAAACAAGCCTAGCTGCCAGAGCTATTGTAGAACGTTCAAGGCAATATTGTGTTGATGATGGTGGTTCATGCCACTTAGGTTTCAAGGATGAAAGGATGGAATATGGGCAATCATTTCCTGGAGATGGTAATTTTTCTTTTGGCAGGCAGAATTGGAACATGAAATTTAAGGATGCTACCTCATCTGCTCAAGCAGCGGCTGAGTTTGCAGAACAAGCAAGCCTAGCTGCCAGAGCTGTTGTAGAACTTTCAAGGCAATATTGTGATGATGATGGTGGTTCACGCCACTTAAGGTTTCAAGGATGAGAGGTTGGAACATGGGCAATCATTTCCTGGAGATGGTAATGGTAATTTTTCTGTTGGCAGGCAGAATTGAAACATGAAATTTAAGGATGCTACCTCTGATGCTCAAGCAGAGGCTGAGTTTGTAGATAATGCAAGCCTAGCTGCCAGAGTTGTTGTCGAACTTTCAAGGTAATATTGTATTGATGATGGTGGTTCATGCCACTTAGGTTTCAAGGATGAAAGTTTGGAACATGGGCAATCATTTCCTGGAGATGGTAATGGTAATTTTTCTATTAACAGGCAGAATTGGAACATGAAATTTAAGGATGCTACCTCTGCTGCTCAAGCAGAGGCTGAGTTTGCAGAACATGCAAGCCTAGCTGCCAGAGTTGTTGTCGAACATTCAAGGCAATATTGTGTTGATGATGGTAGTTCATGCCACTTAGGTTTCAAGGATGAAAGGTTGGAACATGGGCAATCCTTTCCTGGAAATGGTAAAGGTAATTGTTCTGTTGGCAGGAAGAATTGAAACACAAAATTTAAGGATGCTACCTCTGATGCTCAAGCAGAGGCTGAGTTTTTAGATAATGCAAGCCTAGCTTCCAGAGTTGTTGTTGAACTTTCAAGGTAATATTGTATTGATGATGGTGGTTCATGCCACTTAGGTTTCAAGGATGAAAGGTTGGATCATGGGCAATCATTTCCTGGAGATGGTAATGGTAATTTTTCTGTTTGCAGGAAGAATTTGAACATGGAATTTAAGGATGCTACCTCTGCTGCTCAAGCAGCGGCTGAGTTTGCAGAACATGCAAGCCTAGCTGCCAGAGCTGTTGTAGAACTTTCAAGGCAATATTGTGTTGATGATGGTGGTTCATGCCACTTAGGATTCAAGGATAAAAGGTTGGAACATGGTCAATCATTTTCTGGGAAATGGTAATGGTAATTGTTCTGTTGGCAGGCAGAATTGGAACATGAAATTTAAGGATGCTACCTCTGTTGCTCGAGCAACGGCTGTGTTTGCAGAACATGCAAGCCTAGCTTCCAGAGCTGTTGAAGAACTTTCAAGGCAATATTGTGTTGATGATGGTGGTTCATGCTACTTAGGTTTCAAGGATGAAAGGTTGGAACATGGGCAATCCTTTCCTGGAAATGGTAATGGTAATTGTTCTGTTGGCAGGAAGAATTGAAACATAAAATTTGAGGATGCTACCTATGATGCTCAAGCAGAGGCTGAGTTTGCAGATAATGCAAGCCTAGCTGCCAAAGTTGTTGTCGAACTTTCAAGGTAATATTGTATCGATGATGGTGGTTCATGCCACTTAGGTTTCAAGGATGAAAGTTTGGAACATGGGCAATCATTTCCTGGAGATGGTAATGGTAATTTTTCTGTTTGCAGGAAGAATTTGAACATGAAATTTAAGGATGCTACCTCTGCTGCTCAAGTAGAGGCTGAGTTTGCAGAACATGCAAGCCTAGCTGCCAGAGTTGTTGTCGAACTTTAAAGGTAATATTGTATTGAGGATGGTGCTTCATGCCACTTAGGTTTTAAGGATGAAACTTTGGAACACGGGCAATCATTTCCTGGAGATAGTAATGGTAATTTTTCTGTTGGCAGGCAGAATTGGAACATGAACCTTAAGGATGCTACCTCTGCTGCTCAAGCAGCGGCTGAGTTTGCAGAACATGCAAGCCTAGCTGCCAGAGCTGTTGTAGAACTTTCAAGGCAATATGGTATTGATGATGGTGGTTTATGCCACTTAGGTTTCAAGGATGAAAGGTTGGAACATGGTCAATCATTTTCTGGAAATGGTAATGGTAATAGTTCTGTTGGAAGGCAGAATTGGAACATGAAATTTAAGGATGCTACCTCTATTGCTCGAGCAGCGGCTGTGTTTGTAGAACATGCAAGCCTAGCTGCCAGAGCTGTTGTAGAACTTTCAAGGCAATATTGTGTTGATGATGTTGGTTCATGCCACTTAGGTTTCAAGGATGAGAGGTTGGAACATGGTCAATCATTTCCTGGAGATGGTAATGGTAATTTTTCTATTGGCTGGCAGAATTGGAACATGAAATTTAAGGATGCTACCTCTGTTGCTCGAGCAGTGGCTAAGTTTGCAGAACAAACAAGCCTAGCTGCCAGAGGTATTGTAGAACGTTCAAGGCAATATTGTGGTTATGATGGTGGTTCATGCCACTTAGGTTTCAAGGATGAAAGGTTGGAATATGGGCAATCATTTCCTGGAGATGGTAATTTTTCTTTTGGCAGGCAGAATTGAAACATGAAATTTAAGGATGCTACCTCTGATGCTCAAGCAGAGGCTGAGTTTGTAGATAATGCAAGCCTAGCTGCCAGAGTTGTTGTCGAACTTTCAAGGTAATATTGTGTTGATGATGGTGGTTCATGCCACTTAGGTTTCAAGGATGAGAGGTTGGAACATGGGCAATCATTTCCTGGAGATGGTAATGGTAATTTTTCTATTAACAGGCAGAATTGGAACATGAAATTTAAGGATGCTACCTCTGCTGCTCAAGCAGAGGCTGAGTTTGCAGAACATGCAAGCCTAGCTGCCAGAGTTGTTGTCGAACTTTCAAGGCAATATTGTGTTGATGATGGTGGTTCATGCCACTTAGGTTTCAAGGATGAAAGGTTGGAACATGGGCAATCCTTTCCTGGAAATGGTAAAGGTAATTGTTCTGTTGGCAGGAAGAATTGAAACGCAAAATTTAAGGATGCTACCTCTGATGCTCAAGCAGAGGCTGAGTTTTTAGATAATGCAAGCCTAGCTTCCAGAGTTGTTGTCGAACTTTCAAGGTAATATTGTATTGATGATGGTGGTTCATGCCACTTAGGTTTCAAGGATGAAAGGTTGGAACATGGGCAATCATTTCCTGGAGATGGTAATGGTAATTTTTCTGTTTGCGGGAAGAATTTGAACATGAAATTTAAGGATGCTACCTTTGCTGCTCAAGCAGAGGCTGAGTTTGCAGAACATGCAAGCCTAGCTGCCAGAGGAACCTTCAAGGTAATATTGTATTGATGATGGTGGTTCATGCCACTTAGGTTTCAAGGATGAAAGGTTGGAACACGGGCAATCATTTCCTGGAGATGGTAATGGTAATTTTTCTGTTGGCAGGCAGAATTGGAACATGAAATTTAAGGATGCTACCTCTGCTGCTCAAGCAGCGGCTGAGTTTGCAGAACATGCAAGCCTAGCTGCCAGAGCTGTTGTAGAACTTTCAAGGCAATATTGTGTTGATGATGGTGGTTCATGCCACTTAGGTTTCAAGGATGAAAGGTTGGAACATGGTCAATCATTTTCTGGAAATGGTAATGGTAATTGTTCTGTTGGCAGGCAGAATTGGAACATGAAATTTAAGGATGCTACCTCTATTCCTCGAGCAACGGCTGTGTTTGCAGAACATGCAAGCCTAGCTTCCAGAGCTGTTGAAGAACTTTCAAGGCAATATTGTGTTGATGATGGTGGTTCATGCTACTTAGGTTTCAAGGATGAAAGGTTGGAACATGGGCAATCCTTTCCTGGAAATGGTAATGGTAATTGTTCTGTTGGCAGGAAGAATTGAAACATAAAATTTAAGGATGCTACCTATGATGCTCAAGCAGAGGCTGAGTTTGCAGATAATGCAAGCCTAGCTGCCAGAGTTGTTGTCGAACTTTCAAGGTAATATTGTATTGATGATGGTGGTTCATGCCACTTAGGTTTCAAGGATGAAAGGTTGGAACATGGGCAATCATTTCCTGGAGATGGTAATGGCAATTTTTCTATTTGCAGGAAGAATTTGAACATGAAATTTAAGGATGCAACCTCTGCTGCTCAAGCAGAGGCTGAGTTTGCAGAACATGCAAGCCTAGCTGCCAGAGTTGTTGTCGAACTTTAAAGGTAATATTGTATTGAGGATGGTGCTTCATGCCACTTAGGTTTTAAGGATGAAAGGTTGGAACACGGGCAATCATTTCCTGGAGATGGTAATGGTAATTTTTCTGTTGGCAGGCAGAATTGGAACATGAAATTTAAGGATGCTACCTCTGCTGCTCAAGCAGCGGCTGAGTTTGCAGAACATGCAAGCCTAGCTGCCAGAGCTGTTGTAGAACTTTCAAGGCAATATGGTGTTGATGATGGTGGTTTATGCCACTTAGGTTTCAAGGATGAAAGGTTGGAACATGGTCAATCATTTTCTGGAAATGGTAATGGTAATAGTTCTGTTGGAAGGCAGAATTGGAACATGAAATTTAAGGATGCTACCTCTGTTGCTCGAGCTGTGGCTGAGTTTGCAGAACATGCAAGCCTAGCTGCCAGAGCTGTTTTAGAACTTTCAAGGCAATATGGTGTTGATGATGGTGATTCATGCCACTTAGGTTTCAAGGATGAAAGGTTGGAACATGGTCAATCATTTTCTGGAAATGGTAATGGTAATAGTTCTGTTGGAAGGCAGAATTGGAACATGAAATTTAAGGATGCTACCTCTGTTGCTCGAGCAGCGGCTGTGTTTGCAGAACATGCAAGCCTAGCTGCCAGAGCTGTTGTAGAACTTTCAAGGCAATATTGTGTTGATGATGGTGGTTCATGCCACTTAGGTTTCAAGGATGAGAGGTTGGAACATGGTCAATCATTTCCTGGAGATGGTAATGGTAATTTTTCTGTTGGCTGGCAGAATTGGAACATGAAATTTAAGGATGCTACCTCTGTTGCTCAAGCAGTAGCTAAGTTTGCAGAACAAGCAAGCCTAGCTGCCAGAGCTATTGTAGAATGTTCAAGGCAATATTGTGTTGATGATGGTGGTTCATGCCACTTAGGTTTCAAGGATGAAAGGTTGGAATATGGGCAATCATTTCCTGGAGATGGTAATTTTTCTGTTGGCAGGAAGAATTGGAACATGAAATTTAAGGATGCTACCTCTGCTGCTCAACCAGAGGCTGAGTTTGCAGATAATGCAAGCCTAGCTACTAGAGTTATTGTCGAACTTTCAAGGCAATATTGTGTTGATGATGGTGGTTCATGCAACTTAGTTTTCAAGGATGAAAGGTTGGAACATGGGCAATCATTTCCTAGAGATGGTAATGGTAATTTTTCTGTTGGCAGGCAGAATTGAAACATGAAATTTAAGGATGCTACCTCTGATGCTCAAGCAGAGGCTGAGTTTGTAGATAATGCAAGCCTAGCTGCCAGAGTTATTGTCGAACTTTCAAGGTAATATTGTATTGATGATGGTGGTTCATGCCACTTAGGTTTCAAGGATGAATGGTTGGAACATGGGCAATCATTTCCTGGAGATGGTAATGGTAATTTTTCTATTAACAGGCAGAATTGGAACATGAAATTTAAGGATGCTACCTCTGCTGCTCAAGCAGAGGCTGAGTTCGCAGAACATGCAAGCCTAGCTGCCAGAGTTGTTGTCGAACTTTCAAGGCAATATTATGTTGATGATGGTGGTTCATGCCACTTAGGTTTCAAGGATGAAAGGTTGGAACATGGGCAATCCTTTCCTTGAAATTGTAAAGGTAATTGTTCTGTTGGCAGGAAGAATTGAAACACAAAATTTAAGGATGCTACCTCTGATGCTAGAGCAGAGACTGAGTTTTAGATAATGCAAGCCTAGCTTCCAGAGTTGTTGTCGAACTTTCAAGGTAATATTGTATTGATGATGGTGGTTCATGCCACTTAGGTTTCAAGGATGAAAGGTTGGAACATGGGCAATCATTTCCTGGAGATGGTAATGGTAATTTTTCTGTTTGCAGGAAGAATTTGAACATGAAATTTAAGGATGCTACCTTTGCTGCTCAAGCAGAGGCTGAGTTTGCAGAACATGCAAGCCTAGCTGCCAGAGGAACTTTCAAGGTAATATTGTATTGATGATGGTGGTTCATGCCACTTAGGTTTCAAGGATGAAAGGTTGGAACACGGGCAATCATTTCCTGGAGATGGTAATGGTAATTTTTCTGTTGGCAGGCAGAATTGGAACATGAAATTTAAGGATGCTACCTCTGCTGCTCAAGCAGCGGCTGAGTTTGCAGAACATGCAAGCCTAGCTGCCAGAGTTGTTGTCGAACTTTCAAGGTAATATTGTATTGATGATGGTGGTTCATGCCACTTAGGTTTCCTTTGGGCCGGATCGGTCTGCATGGGTCGAGGCCATCGAGTATCTTTGATGCGTCCGATGGCCGATACAATGGCGGATGCATCGATGTTGAAATTATATTCTGATAATCGAGGAACTTCTACAGGATCGGCATGTTTATCAAAACCTCTCTTGCTCATAAGTCCCCGAGAAATTTGCCCCCGATCATATCTGCGGTTATTCCTTACTGTCTCCTGTGCCGAACTGTGGTTCACCCGATCTCTGACGTATGGTTGATATCGGTCTTTGTTTGACCTTTGTTCTCTGTTGGTTTCCTTCAGAACTTTAGTGGTTGCGCGATTCTGACGCGTGGGTTCATACGGAAATCCCAATTGATCATCTTCGACCCTGATTTTCGATTGGTACCGATTGTGTATATCCGCCCAAGTTATTGTAGGGTATTCGATCAAGCTTTGTTTCAGCCGACGCGATGCTGTCGAACTCAGTTCGTTCAACCCTTGGGTGAAAGCTTGTACGGCCCAGTCGTCTGTGACTGGTGGCAAATCCATGCGTTCCATTTGAAACCGGGATACGAATTCCCTTAGTATTTCGTCACCCCTTTGTGTTACTTTGAATAGATCTGATTTCCTCGTTGCGACCTTTATGGCACCAGCATGTGCTTTTACGAACGAATCTGCTAACATGGCAAAAGAATCGATAGAATTCGGTGGCAAGTTGTGATACCAGATCATTGCTCCTTTAGCGAGGGTCTCTCCAAACTTTTTCAATAATACGGACTCGATCTCATCGTCTTCCAAATCGTTGCCTTTGATGGCACATGTATAGGAGGTGAGATATTCGTTAGGATCGGTCGTACCGTTATATTTGGGAATTACGGGCATACAAAACTTTTTTGGGATCGGTTTCGGGGCCGCGCTCGATGGAAAAGGCTTTTGTATGAATTTCTTCGAATCCAACCCTTTCATCATGGGCGGAGCCCCCGGGATCTGATCGATCCTAGCATCATATGTTTCGAATTTTTTGTCGTTGGCCTCGACTCGCTTTGTGAGCTCCTCGAGCAGTTTAGCAATTTCAGGAGCGGTTACTGATTTTCGCTCGTTCGGTTTCACTGTGTCGGGCTCCATTCTGGGGGTTGCTTCTCGAAGAAGCGGATTGGAGTTTGGATTACTTCGCATATGAGTTTGGCTCTGCAACTGAGCTATCGCTACTTGTTGGGCTTGTAGCATCTCGAAAATCATGCGCAAGCTGACCCCGATTTCCCCCGTGCTGTGGGTGTCTCGGGCTATGGGTCGAGCGCCACCCTGAACACTTCTTTCCTACTCGGAACGTTGATTCGCTTCTAGAGCTATTCGTGAATTGATATCTACTGGTACTTCGGCTTGAATTTCGGGTTCCTCGATTCGAGCTTCGTTGACGTTGTTGGGTAGCCTTTCGGCCACAGGCACCAGGTTGTTGGTCTCATCCTGAAGGCCGGCTTCGAGGTCGATTGGCAGAGCCATTGCTGACATGAAGTTGTAAGCTGGAGTGTGCTGTATATTTGTATCAAATAATCACTTGTTATCCTTAGCTCCACGGTGGGCGCCAAATTATTTACCCGAAAAATCGGATAAAGTTGAATTTATGTATGGTTCTAAGGGCAAGTAGATTCCTCTGATATGAAAATAACAATGTACGTATTTATGGTGCAAAAATAGAAGATGATGAACAAAGACACTAGGTGAGCTTTAGAAAGATAAACACAATGAATTCTTAATCCCAGTCAAAAGTGTCTTCTATTACAAGCTCTCCTGGCCTTTATAGCCAAGGATTACTACTTTATCTATAGCAACATGATGGAATAAAAAATTACTAGTGGAGGACCCATGATGGTATGTCTCCTCCTTAATTCCCGCAGAGATTCTCTCCTTTGGTGCGGTTGTAACAGCTTTTGTCTGTGAGCTCGATACTGACTCGAGCTCGGTACCGGATCGGAACCTCGGCCTTGATTTCCAGCTAGGTGATCACTTTTGGGCATTGATGTTCGGGAGCTGTATCGACCGATATTACCTCGGTCGATTCGAACGCCAGGGCTCGACGCCCCCATCTCGGAATTCGCTCGGGGTCTCCATGAAGGTACCCCTCGATTGAAATGCCGTCCTCGATCGATCTTCACGACCGAGGATCGGTTTTAATCGTATACAGTTGTACAAATACGTTTTACATATTTTTGGTATTCCCTTAAAACAATATTAACATTGAAATTGTTGAGTTAAAATGTGTACATTTTGGAATTTTTTTAAAGAAAATCTAAAACTAAGCTACAAAGATATGCTAAAAAGTTATGACATGCTTCTATTATTCACACCATAGAATAATATACGTTAGAAAACTCAACCAAAAAATGCATATGTCTAATAATGTATTTGTTTTATATAAAACCAAAATATATTTTAGTTACTAGTAAGAGTAGGAGGGAAAATGATCTTTATATAAATTTTAAGTCAAGAGGTCGACTACGTTTTTGTTTTCTATTTGGTTGCAGTTGGAAAAACAATTGAAGTTAAAACTGAAAAAGAAAGTATTTGTGAGGATAAACTATTATTTCAATGTAATACGTAGGGGCGTACAATTGAAACCGACAAACCGCACCAAACCGACAAACCGAGTCAAACCGAAAAGAACCGTTAGTAATTTGGTTTTATTTGGTTTGGTATTGGAAAAAGAAACCCGATCATAATTGATTTGGTTTGATATTAATTAAAAAAAGTCAAATCGAGACCAAATCAATATATATATATATATATATATATATATATATATATTATAGAATTATTTTATAAATTAATATATTAATGTAATATAATTTCCAAATCATTATTTAAATTTGTCAAGATCTTTGTTTATTAACAATGTAATAATAGGTTGGAATTAAATTGTAGCCCACTTCTTTAGAACAATAAAATAAGCCCAAGCCCAAAGCAAATTACACCCCTAAATTCCTAATGTCACTAGTTGTGGGTTTATTTTATGAAAGCAAGTAAGAAACGAGCCTTCAACTTCAAGGTTTGTTCAAGTCGTCATTGTTAGCCTTCGTTTAAGACGAGTTCATCATCTTGATTTCAGGTATTATCCGTGACCTTTTAATCTGTTTTTCAACCTTAGAAAGAAAGAAAACCATTACTTCTGAATTGCATTGCAAATAAATTAGTTTGTGTTCCTCTATTTATTTAATTATTTATTACAGACTTTTGCTTTGTAACTTGACCTTTGACAAAATTTTTACACTACCTCTTCTACTGTAGTGACATTTTAATGGTTCCTAAGTGGAAGTCATTGTAGAGCACATAGGCGGACCCAGGATTTAAGCACAGTGGGGGCACCGCTGTCTTTAACATAGATATATCAGCTAGTAATTATGAACACATAATTTTTGACTATATTTAAATTTTTATCACCTTCTACTATGTAAATATTTTTAAAAATTTAATATATTTTTTTTTAGCTTTGTTATATATTTTTTAAATAGGGTAAAAATTAAAAATAATTTAAAAGCTCAATTATTACTATTAGTATTATTTTTATTTTTATTTTTATCTTTATTTTAAAATAAAATAAATTTAAAAACCGAAAAAATTAATATTTTTTAAAAACATTTCAGATGGGAATACAAAAATAGAAAAAATTAGAAGTATGAAATTAAAAGGTAAAAGTAAAGGTAGGTGAAAATTGTTTAATAAAAAAAAGTAAAAGAAAGTGAAAAATTAAAAAATAAAAGTAAAAGAATGTGAAAATTTAAAAAATAAAAAGTAAAAGAAAGTTGGAATTAAAATATAAAAGTAAAGGTAGGTGAATTTTTTTTTAAAAAGTAAAAGAAGTGAAAAATAAAAAAAAGAAAAATAAAGAAAAGTGAGAATTTAAATATAATAAAAGTAAAAAGTGGGAAATTAAAAAATTTAAAAATAAAAGTAAAGAAAAGTGGGGAATTTACTTTTTTTTTAAAAGAAGAAAAATGGGAAGTGAAAATTTTTTTTATTTTAAAAATAAAATAATATAAATAATTAAAAAACAAAATCTTAAAAAAATTCGAATTTTTTTATTTAAATATAAGAGAAAATGTGAGGAGAAGGAGGGCAAAAAATAAATAGAGAGAGGCGGAGAAGAGAATTGAAAAAAAAATCTTCTTTTGCGCTAAGGGAATTTCTACTCGTTTCATTCTTTATTCCTCTTTCTTTCGAAAAATTCAGCAATTCATTACCCTGTTTAAGACCCAAAAATACCTCAAATTCAAGCCTAAAAATACCTTGTGAAGCTTCATTAGTAGTCATCTCTCTCACGCCAAAAACCAGTAGCCTCGCGAGGTACAGTCAAGTTTCGGTTCGGGCTCGAATTTTAGAAGGTTCGTCGCTAGATTTTCTGCTCATTTGCCGATTTGCCCTTGGTTTGGTGTACTTGCTTGGCTCAGAATTATTTTTGCATTAATCAAGTTCTGAAGGAAATATTTGCTTAAAGGTTCATTACTTATCCTCCCTTTGTTAATTATTTCATTGTTTTGTGTGATATTCTTATAGAGGTTCATGTGATAATTTTTTGTGCTGTTTTACTTATACACATTGTCATGTTGTAGTTTCTTTTTACATGTTTCAAGTTATTTGTCAACATATTATTAGAATAGGATTTCATCTTAATGAGATTTGCTATTTAGAATTAAGAATGAAGATCTTGCCATGTTAATGGGTCATGCGTTGGAGTTCAAGTAAGTGAACCAAAAATGAGTTACGACATTTAATAGGAAAGAAAGAATTAGACATGGGTTGGATTGAGTATAAATCTGCCGAGCCCAATAATTTTTGTCACTAGATTAATAATTAGCCAATTCTTCCATAATAGATAAATATCTCCTAATTTCAAAGATAGAGTAGTAAGTTGTAAATATTTCTAAGTGTGGATAACTTGTCAATGCTTTAAATAGCTAAAATATTTCCCGCTTCTAAATAATTTCCTATCCATAAACTCTTGGTCTTATAATAATTTCAAATTAATATAGAAAAATAATACAAGTACGCGTTCACGTGACTTGACCAATCAACTTCGAATAATAATAAATGTGTTATTGATTGTGTACACATATGCGTGACATAATTCTTGACGCCAAACAAAAATGAGTACACGTACGCGTGACTTATTTCAAGATAATTTTCCTAAATTTAATCAAGCAATAAAAGCGGACATAGGTAAAATATGAGAACCAATAAAACACAGGTTATCCAAAAATAATATAATCCAAATGTAGTCAATAAAGCGATTGTGCTAGAACCACGGGACTCGGAAAATGCCTTACACCTTCTCCTCGGTCAACATAATTCCTTACTCGAACTTTATTTTAGCAGACCAATAATAATATAGTCAAACCTTCCTTTGACTAGGGATTCAAATAAAAGGTGACTTGGAACACCCAAAAAATCAATTCCAAGTGGCGACTCTGTAAATAAAATAATCCCTACTCAAATTTGTCACTTTAATTGGAAAAACTCTTTAACCCATAATAATCCATGACATACATATCTTTTGGGGGGAAAAGGGGTGTGACAGCTCTGGCGACTCTGCTGGGGAACTCTCAAGAATTCGAGCTTGTATATTGACTTTATTTGGCTTATTAATTTTTGTATATATTGTGATTTATTTGGGCCTAATGTGCTATGTGTCACTTATTTACCGCTTTAATATTTATTTGAACTGTGATATAAATTGTATCATCTCTCGCACCCCTATGAGTCTTCTGATAGTTAGTTATGTTGTGTTTGCCTACCAGCATCACAAAATTTTTGTCTTGAGATAAAGTCAATTAGCCTACCAGCTTCTAGTGAAGGATTTAGTCATACATGTTTAGGCGAGAGAGCCGTTATCTAGCCAGTGATGTTCTACTACTGGTAATGCTTGACGCTCCTCAGCTCGGGTTGTCCGCCCGGGTAAGCCAGTCTAGATACACCTCATCCCCTATAATTTTTAAAAATCTAGAAGAACAAGCAACATGCCTCGTTATCCCTAGTAGGATCATTTTGTTGCATCATGTGCATTTGACTTAGCGAAACTCGACATAGGGGTCGGGTCCGTATAAGACATGTATCCCTTTTGAGACCATCATGTTCACTTATGTGCTACTCGCTACATCATTTGGAAGACTTGCTTGCATTGTTGACCGGCTTTAGAAAATTATTTGAGCAGAATTAAAAAAATATCATTCCCCCGGTTTTGTACAAATAATCCGTTTTACTATAAATAAATAAATCAAAAAAAATTGAAACAAAAAATCAAAAATGGTCAAAATTTATCAAGTCTTGGACTGAACTATGCGGGTTTGATTCTCACCGGATGTGATATACGTAGGCACCCTTCATCGGGTTCAACCCCATTTTTTTCTTAAAAAAAAAAGAAACATTAAAAAAAGTGTCTATGAATTAATATTTTTTTATAATAATAATAATAATAATAATAATAATAATAATAATAATAATAATAATAATAATAATAATAATAATAATAATATAGTCACTTTGACAGTTTTATCTCTTTTGACCAGTTTTGCCCTTGCGTCCGCTCCTTTTGTCAAAATAGCCTTGAAACCTTCCTAAGAAATGTGAAATGGTCGTTTTAACAAAAGAAGCCATTTAAAAATAAAAAAACATTATAGATTCAAAATCCGAGAAATCGGAATTTTTGTTTGTAAATAATATATTTGATCAAAGCCTAACCCCGTATCTGGGTAAACAGGTACACCCTGAGTGGAGAAAGAGGTAAGTTTGAAAAGAGGCCCATATCAGAAGGGATACCGGATTTTCTAATTGTCGATCAGATACCACAGTTGTTGTGGGATTGGTGGAGAGACTTTAAGGAATATGAGTGAAACTAGATAAATAAGTACTTGGGATATTTGGTTCACATGATTACGATCAAGCCCAAGAGGGATGTGATCGAAGCTTTGATTCCGCACTGGATCCTGAAAATAATGTGTTCCGTTTTACCGACTGTGAAATGACTCCGACCTTGGAGGAAATTGCCCATTTCCAGGGGTGGGGCTGCAATCTTCGCCGCCAAAGGCCCATAGTACCAAAAAATGTGAATGAGGGTAGGTTTCGAAAGCTCTTGAAAATAAATTACGGACAATATGAAGGTTTAGGAGGCAAGTGGGTTAAGTTGGGATTTTTGTTTTACTTGTACGACCTAGAATGCAATTTCGAAAGGAATGTGGGAAAATTGAAATCAAAGGAAGATAAGGAAACATGGAAGGTACACGGAAGGTTTGCATTTATGGTTACTTTTTTGGGGTGTGTAGTTTTCCCGGAAAGGGAAGGACGTATTGACATCTGCTTGGCAGGTATAGTTGAGGCTCTAACCTCAGAAGGGGATGATTATACTTTGATTCCTATGATTCTTTCTTGTATTGTTCGTGCTTTAACTAGATATAAATTGGGCGCGCGAAACTTTGATGGTTGCAACATTTTGTTACAGATATGGTTTTTGGAGCATTTTTATCGTCATCCTACGATCACTGATTTTAGTAAACTATGGCCCAATCATACTTATGATCAGCAGAAAAGAATTGACAAATGTGACTTATCAGAAGGGGATGGCGCCTGGAAAGAACTACTTCTTACTCTGTCCGCCAAACGGATCACTTGGAACTACGATTGGTTTTCCTCTAAAGAGGTCATTTGTGAGTCTGCATACCATTCTTATTTGGTACTTATAGGATTGGATGGTGTTCAGACATATGCTCCACTTCGGGTAATACGCCAATTTGCACGACTACAGGAGGTGCCTCCAACACGAGATATGAGCAAGCTCTGTTATGATTTTGGTAAAGATCAGCCTCATGACGAAGAAGAAATTATGAAAATTTGGTATGCAAGTAAGGTCTCGGGTTGAATGAGATGGTAGAAGACCGAGATCGTGGAGAGGTGATCCTTGAATATATTACCTGGTTTCATCACCCTTCGTCATTTAGAGATAGTCCTGAGGGGTTCAACAGGAGGAGAAATGATCAAAGAACTATAGAAAGTCTAAAAGAGGGATTGAAGCATGCTCGGATGACCATAGCCAAACAACAAGCCAGCAGCAAGCCGGAGTCACTCAGATTCATTTAAATATTGAGAAAGATTATCATTCTGCCTTACGAGTCATGGATAGAGATCTAAAGCATGCTAAGAATGAGGCGGCCCGCTTAGAAGAAGAACCGGTAAGCACGATTGGTTTAGTCAGAAGAGTTGAGGCGAATAAAAATGCTGAAATACGTAAGCTGCAAGAAGACTTGAGCATCATTGAAGACGATGAGCACCAGCAACAATTAGAGTTTGATCAGTAGAGAGAGCAGTTTGAAAGAGAAAGGGCACATTAGATACGCTCAAAGGGTCAACTTCATGCACAATTGGAAAAAAATAAAAAGGCAGAAGAGGGGTCATCAACATGCAAATTTTGAGGCAGAGCGACGTTAGTGGATGATTGAGAGAGGTATGCTAAACCGACGTATTAAAGAATACAGGGATAATAGGCTCAGATGGGGCATGCACTCAACACTACCCAGATGTGGTTGTAGAATTGTCACATGAATATGGGGCAAGCCAGAGAGCAAGTACTTCAATTGGCAGAGAAAGCAGCATATATTCATAATGATCATCGTCATCTAAACAATGAGAAAGTTGGTCAACATGCACATGCCCTCGTTTCACAGTTGTAGGTGGTGTTTCAGAATTTATACGAGACTTTAGGGGGAGAGTGAAGGCTAAAGGATGCAGACCATTGATGATATCAGTTTAAGCAAGAAGGCCGTTGAAGATTAAAGTTTTAGTGCAGTCAATTAGTTTTTAGTTTCATTTTTCATTTGTCGCATTTTTAATTTTATATTTGGAGGCTTTTATTCCTATCAAAGTTTGTTTTATTCCAGTCATTTTTATGTCTTTAGAATCAATAGAGTCAAATATTCTATTTTGTTTTATAAAAAATTTAAAACAAAAAATCAAAAATCATCAAAAGTGTTATTATCCCCCCCCCGAACTACGTAATGATCTGATTCATGTGGCGATATGATACGTAGGCAACCCCCAAAAGGTTTGATCAAATAGTTTTCAATGACATAGAATGAGGGATCGAAATGAGACAAGTGAAAAAAAAAGGAAATAAGAACGTCAATAAGCAGCAACCTTATAAGCCGGAATGAAACATAAAACCTTCCAAAAGCATGTTAGAGATGGTAATAATCTTAGGAGCATAGCATATTTACGTGTGATTCGTATATGTTAAATGCTTAACTCTAACACGTTTGTTGCCTCTTATAAAGTAAGCTTAAGGTGGTTGATTTGTGGTGAAACTGGCAACAGATCATTACTTCACCAGATCCAAAGGAAAAGTCCCAATGGCTTCAAAAAGCAATCTTCGCCTTGTTAACACTAAGGATAGCCCTGAGCTTGCTATTTCACAACCCGAGTCGGCAACTACCGAAGAAAATAAGATGTTGCGTCTCCGCATGTTGGAAATATAGGACGCCTTGTCCAACGGTAGGGAACCGCCAAGCGTAATTCCCGGGTTCCCCGAGCTGGTCCCAAGGACAATTAGAACTAACAAAATCCCCATGACTAACCCATTTGTCCCATTTGGGTACCCTTCTACATCATCCAACTTCATCGGTATGCCTTTTGTGGTCCACCCCTAGGCATCATTCTCTGGAGCACCATCTACGTTGTTCTATGCACCACCGGTCTTCACCATGGTATAACCAACCGTGCCTAGGCCATACTTTGAGCTTTAAATATTTACCTTCCAGAGCCCGCAATTTCAGCTGGACATAACTCATGTTGCTCTAGACTCATACGCTCAACAACCATAGTATGAGTCCCCAATTGAACAAGAAAGATCAGTTAGGAACCCCGAGCAGGAAGAAATGGCTCGGAAGATGAGAATCTTGGAATAAAGCTTGAAAAACATGCAAGGTCTGAGTGGCCAAAAAAGTGTTTCCTATTCAGATTTGTGCATGTTCCCAAATGTTCATCTACCTGCCAGTTTCAAAATGCCAAAGTTCGAGAAGTATGATGGGCATGGAGATCCAATTGCTCATCTAAAAATATACTGCAATCAGTTGCGAGGAGCTGGTGGGAAAGAAGAGTTGTTGATGGCCTATTTTGGAGAAAGCTTGACAGGAATCGCCTCGGAATGGTATATGGATTAGGAAATCTCCCACTGGCACATATGGGATGATTTAGCCCGAGATTTTGTCAGAAAATTCCAATACAACATCGACATAGCTCCAGACAGAAACTCCATGTCTAATTTGAAAAAGAAAATCGCTGAAAGTTTCTGCGAGTATGCTATCAAATGGCGTGAGCAGGCCGCCATAGTAAAACCGCCCATAGACGAGGTAGAAATGGTTACAGTCTTCTTGCAGGCCCAAGAGGCTGATTATTTTCAGAATATGATGTCCGTTATGGGCAAATCGTTTGCTGGGGCAATCAAAATCGGGGAAATGGTAGAGAACGATCTAAAAACTCACCGGATATTGAGTCAAGCTGCCTTGAAAGCCACCTCCCAAGCCATCCAGAACGGTTCAGGGGATTTGGGTAATCGTAAAAAGAGGGAGGAGGGAGCCATGATGGCTTCAAGTTCAAGAGGGAGGAGGGAGCCATGATGGCTTCAAGTTCAAGAGGGCCTCGCCGATTATTTGACCGCTCTTACATGCCACCAAGAACCTCGCAACACTATTACCCGCATCAAGATGCAGTTTATGCCATTGCACCACCTCAATATGCGTTGATGAATGCCCAACCCTATATACGGCCACACCAACATTATACACAAAACGAGCTCCACCTCCCAGAAATAACTATCCCTACCAAGCTCCGTATAACCCCCCCCCCCCCCCCCCCCCGTCCACCACAAAATAACCACCAACATAATCCACGCCCTCATGAGCCTCCCAGGAGAAATAATTTCACCCTTATTGGTGAATCTTACTCTAGTCTGCTCCAGAAGTTGATCCAACTGGGTTTGTTGCAACATATACCCCCCATCGGCAAAATCCTAAATCTCCATCATACCGGGCCGGTACCAGGTGTGCTTACTATTCGGAGTAGAGGTCCACGATACAGAAGACTGTTGGACCCTCAAAAGGACAGTTAAAAGCTTGATAGAACAAAAAAGAGTCATGTTGAAGGACGAGGAAGTCCCTAATGTAACCAACAATCCATTACTGGCTCACAACAATGGGCCGGTCATTGGAATGATTTGTGAAGACAAGGAATTCAATCCAGCATTGAAAGCCATCATTTCCATCGCCGATTCAGAGGTGAGACCCAAAGCGACATTGAAACAAGCCAAAATTGAGAAGAAAATCACTCCGGTTCCTCAAGTTGTAGAAACAAATAATGGGGCAACACCTGCTAAGAATGCGATACTCTATGTTCCTAAAGCCCCAAGAAAAGAACAGCTCATTTTGAACACTCCCAAGAAATTTGAACAAAGGAAGGCTACGATGAATGTGCCGAGACTATATGTGCCGAAAAGGACCTATGTGGTGCGGGGGACGGTAATTCCACCAAGCCGGGCTGAGCCCGTGGTTATCAGCCGCGCACCACAGAGCCCTATGAGAGACCCTACCACAGTCCCTTGGAATTACAACAGAACAATAGTTACCTACAAGGGGAAAGAGGTCATGGGAGAAGTGAATGAAATGAACAAGTCTGGGAAGTACCACAACCCAAAAGAGTTACAGAAATCCAAGATAAACAGGGATAAACGGTTGCCACCAAAGAAGCCTGTAAGCAACGAAGAAGTAGAAGAGTTCTTCAGAAAAATGAAAACTTCAGAATATGCAATAGTTGACCAACTCCGGAAGACTCCTTCCATGGTTTCACTTTTATCTTTGTTGTTGAGCTCGAACGAACACCAGAAAGTGCTCCTTACAACCATGAATGAGGCATATGTCCCAGTTGAAACTTTTGTTGAACAATTGGAGAGAATGGCTGAACGACTCTTTGAGGTCAATAGGATTTCTTTCAGACGTGACGATTTGCTCCCAGAGGGAGCCACCCACAACAAAGCCCTTCACCTGACTGTCAAATGTGAGGGCTATTATGTGAAGAGAGTCATGCTAGATTGTGGTTCTGGGGTCGATATTTGCCCTCTCTCAACGCTCCAGAGAATGGAGATTAGAACGGAATGAATCTGACCTAACAACGTCTGTATACGAGCTTTTGATGGTGTCAAGAGAGACACAATAGGGGAAATTGATCTAATTTTGACCATTGGCCCCGTGGAGTTTGAAGTGTCTTTCCAGGTTCTGGATATGGACACCTCATACAATTTCCTTTTGGGAAGGCCATAGATTCAGCTGCCGGATATGTTCCCTCCACTCTCCACCAAATGGTCAAATTTGAATATGAAAATCAAGAAATTGTTGTCCATGGGGTGGACGAGAAATCCATCTACATGGACCCTTCAGTCCCGTGCCTTGAATCTAGGGAAGGCAACGAGCATATTGTATACCAGGCCTTCGAGATTGTGGTTGCCAATCAATGTGAAGAAGGGGCCCCATTACCTCAACCTTGCTTGTCTAATCCCTCGGTCATGGTCGCTATTCAAATGATTAGACATGGGTACAAGCTCGGAAATGGGCTCGGGGTATCTCTACAAGGCATCATAGAGCCTATTACTTCGATCGCCAATGAGAAGTTTTTCAGCGTAGGTTTCCGAGCTACAGAGGCCAATAAAAAATGGGCTAATGAGCGCAAAGAAAAAGGGTAGGTCCTGCCCCAGCCCATTCCACATCTCGCCCGATCATTTGTTAAAGCCAAAGTATGTGGAAGAAGAAGAAAAGGCCTTCACGATCGAAGAAATTGATGATATTTATGAAGCCATGAAACAAATGCTATATGAGTCTCACATGGTTCGGCCAGGGGAATATGATGAAGATTGGGCTTTTAAATAAATCACGAATTGGAACAATTTGAGAATAAGCCTAAGCCAAACTTAAATGAAACCAAGCCAGTTAACTTGGGCAGTCCAGAAGAGGTCTGAGAAACCATGATAAGCATTCACACCAATGAAAGAACTAGAGATACATTGATCCAACTTTTATTTGAATTCAAAGACGTGTTTGCATAGTCCTATGATGATATGCCAGGGCTGAGCGTTGATTTGGTGGTACATAAATTGCCAACTTATCCCGGTTATCCACCCATCCAACAGAAGTAGAGAAAGTTCAAAACACACATTAGTGACAAGATCAAGGAAGAATTCACCAAACAACTGAAAGCTGGTGTGATCCGACTGGTTTGATACACCACATGGCTCACTAATGTGGTTCCAGTGCCGAAGAAAGATGGAAAAACCCGAGTATGTGTTGATTACCGGGATTTGAACAAAGCAAGCCCCAATGACAACTTTTCATTGCCAAACATCCACATTCTTGTTGACAACTGTGCCAAACATGAGATACAGTTTTTCATGGATTGTTATGCTGGGTATCACCACGTTCTGATGGATGAAGAAGACGTAGAAAAAACAGCTTTCACCACCCCTTGGGGCACTTACTGTTACAGGGTCATGCCATTTCGTCTGAAAAATGCTGGGGCAACCTACATGAGAGCTATGACTGCCATCTTCCATGACATGATGCACCCGGAAATTGAGGTGTATATGGATGATGTGATCATTAAATCCAGAATGCAAGAAGGTCATGTGCGAGATCTGAGGAAATTCTTTGAACTTCTGTGCAGGTATGATTTGAAATTGGACCCAGCTAAATGTACATTCGGAGTTCCATCTTGGAAACTTTTGGGGTTTATAGTCAGTCGGAGAGGTATTGAATTACATCCAACAAAGATAAAGTCTATTCGGGATTTACCACCTCCGAAAACCAAGAAAGAGGTCATGAGTCTGCTAGGGAAGTTGAATTACATCAGCAGATTCATTCCTCAGCTTACTACCACTTGTGAGCCCATATTTAAGTTGTTAAAGAAAGACGCGACAATCAGATGGACAGATGAATGTCAAGAAGCTTTTGACAAAATCAAAGAATATATGTCAAATCCGCCGGTGTTGGTGCCACCTGAGCCCGAAAGACCTTTGTTCTTGCACCTGACAGTCTTGGAAAATTCTTTCGGTTGTGTCCTCAGGCAACACGATGTGACCGGGAAGAAAAAGCAAGACATATACTATCTGAGCAAGAAGTTCACCAGTTATAATGCCAAGTATACTTTGTTGGAAAGAACCTGTTGCGCCCTAACTTGGGTTGCCCAGAAGCTCAGACATTATCTGTTGGCCTACACAATATATATCATAACCAGAATGGATCCTCTGAAGTACATATTCCAAAAACCGATGCCCACGGGAATGTTGGCAAAATGGCAAATCCTGCTCACCGAGTTTGACATTGCCTATGTCACTCGCACGACGATGAAAGCCCAAGCCTTGGCGGATCATCTAGCGGAAAACGCGGTCGATGATTAATACCAACCCCTGAGCACTTATTTTCCAGACGAGAAAGTGAACTCAATTGAAGTAATTCCATAGAACACCAATGCTTGGAAGATGTTCTTTGATGGAGCTGTAAATGCAAAAGGTGTCGGGATCGGAGCAATCCTGATTTCTCCAACAAGTCAGCATTATCCAGCCACAGACCCGACTTCGGTTCTTCTGTACAAACAACACCGTCGAGTATGAAGCTTGCATCATGGGCATGAATATGGCAGTTGATCTGGATGTAGAGGAATTGTTAATCATGGTGGATTCTGATTTGATCATTCGAAAAGCCCAAGGTGAATGGGAAACTCGAAACATCAAACTCATCCCATACATGCAACATGTGGAAGATCTTAGCAAACAGTTCAAGTCCGTCGAGTTCAGGTATATTCCTCGATTCCACAATGAGCTAGCTAATGCACTAGCTACTCTAACCTCAATGCTACCGTACCCGGGTAATGTTTATATTGACCCGCTGGAAATCCTAATTCGAGAAAGGTATGGTTATTGTAACGCAATTAAAATGGAGCCAAATGTTCAACCATGGTATCATGATATCAAAATGTTTTTGAAAATAAAAGAATATCCAGAGCAAGCGAGTGGAGATTGAAAGAGAACCATCAGAAGGCTTGCAAGCAGCTTCTTTTTTAGTAGAGACGTCCTATACAAAAAGAAATCCAGATCTGAATCTTTTGAGGTGCGTAGACTACTGAGAAGCTGAAAAGATCATGAATGAAATGCATTCGAGGGTTTGTAGGCCTCACATGTACGGGTATGTCCTTGCAAAGAAAATCCTCCGGGGGGAGGGTTATTACTGGATGACCATGGAAGAGGATTATTTCAGTTTCATCCGGAAGTGCTATCAGTGCTAGATACACGGTGACTTGATACATGCACCGCCTTCAGAGTTACATCCTATGTCAGCACCTTGGCCGTTCGTTGCTTGGGGTATGAATGTCATTGGGCCGATCGAGCTGAAAGCTTCAAATAGGCACAGATTCATCCTGGTTGCCGTTGATTATTTCACAAAGTGGGTTGAAGCAGTCACTTTCAAAGCCGTCACCAAGAAAGTAGTGGTGGACTTTGTGCATTCCAACATTATTTGTCGTTTTGGTATTCTAAAACTATCATTACAGACAATGCTACAAATCTGAACAGCCACTTGATGAGGGAGGTATTCGAACAGTTTAAAATTGCACATCATAATTCTACCCCTTATCAGCCCAAAGCTAATGGCGTTGTTGAATCTGCAAACAAGAACATCAAGAAGATCCTCAAGAAAATAATTCAGAGTTCCAGACAATGGCATGAAAAGTTGCCATTTGCATTATTGGGATATCGCACTATCATGCACACATAAGTCAGGGCCACTCCCTACTTATTGGTTTATGGCACTAAAGACGTAATACCTACAGAAATTGAGATTCCCTCTCTTCGGATCATTGTTGAAGCCGAGATCGAGGATGATGAATGGGTCAAAACCAGGTTGGAATAGTTAACTATGATTGATGAAAAATGGATGGCCGCAGTTTGCCACGAGCAGTTGTACTAACAAAGAATGGCCCGTGCCTACAACAAGAAAGTACGGCCTAGAAAATTTGAAGTGGGGCAACTCGTTTTGAGACGTATTCTCTCGTATCATGAAGAAGCCAAAGGAAAATTTCTCCGAATTGGAAAGGTCCATACATTATAAGAAGAGTATTGCCGAAGGGAGCGCTGTATTTAGGAGACATCAAAGGAAATGATCATGAGACAGTTGTCAATGCAGATGCGGTCAAAAGGTATTACGTTTGACTACTTTCACAACTTTAACATGCTTTGATTGGGATAACAAAGGCTTTCTTTTTCACTATCCAAACACTACCAATCCTTTGCAAACCCTTTGAGCCGGTTCTCTTCCTTTGATTACCCTATTTGGAACCTGAAAGTGTTATAAAAAAAATGAAAATTTAAAAAAAAAAAAGAAAAAAGGGAAAACAAAAGAAAATCAAAAACAAAGTTCACTTGAACTACGTTCGACTTGATTCCGAAAGGATACGTAGGCACCCCCCCCTTTGGGGTTCAGTCACACCAAAATAAAAATCCACATTCCCATCGAAAGTTGAAATTGGGCAGATATTATACTGGTTCGGCGATGGTTTCGCCTGAAAGGTTCCAAAGTTGTAATTTAATCCAAATCCTTTTACCCATATCCTTTTCAAGTCCTTCCGATCAATCACAGAGAATGTTCAATAACTGGAGGATACAATCACTTGGATATGATGCCACCAAAATGAGAGAAATAAAATGAGAGAGTCTTATTGGTGAAAATCCTCACGGGCAATATAGGGCGATGACGAGCAGAGAAAATGAAAATGAGAGAGTCTTGTTAGTGAAAACCCGTATAGGGCCACTATAAGGCGATGTTGAGAGTACAAATGAGAGAGGTCGGCTGGTGAAAACCCGCAAAGGGCATTACTAATTGAAAAGAGGATCTTCACAGTCATTGATATTGACAGTCCTGGGCAAGGTTTCTCGGTTTCGAGGCAAAAGTTATGATGAATTTCTGAGAGTTGGACTATTTACACAGATCAGGCATCCAGTCCAAAAGGCATGTCATGTTCATTGAAGTCCGCAGGTACTTCAGATAAGTCCTTCTTTCCTTTCCCCGAAAGGGATACCTCTCATCTAAACTCATTGTCCATTCCATTGTTTGTTTTTCTTTGAATCCCTATCGGTTTAACTTGGTTCCAAAACTAAGGCAAAGAAGGGATGACAAGACTGATTTACAAGGCTCTCGTTTGATACAAGCTAATATGTAAAAAAGAGGCACCCAGCCTCGACAGGGGCATCAAGTCAACCCCGAATGGCCATGGTGGCTGATTATTTGAAATCAAAAACTCTCAAAAAGAGGAAATCAAATTGAAAGTGATTACAAGGGCAAAATTAAGTTGAAAAGGTAAATTCCCAAGTGGCTAACCGTCTTGGCAAAGTTTGAAAAGCCAAAGGTTCCCAATGCTCTGAAATTAAAATTGGAAGAAAGAAGTGAAAGGCTTACAAAAGCAAAATAAAGTTGGAAAAGGTTAAGTCCCACGTGACTAACCGTCATGGCAAAGTTTGGAAAAGCCAAAGGTTCTCCGGGGCCAGAAATACAAACAGTATTAAGGAAACTAGCAGTTGCGGGTGAAATTATCATCAGAGAAGTCGGCCAAGATTTAGCAACTGAAACACTCAAGGCCGCAAAACCAACCACCGTTTCAAACTAACAATTGTTCTTTGTTTGAAAAATAGGAAACATATGCAACCCAAAAGCAACCTTGCAAGAAGCAAGTGCAACCAAAAAAAGAAAAAGAAGAATAAGAATAAGAAGCAGAAACTGCGCGGGAGCTAGAAACAGCTCTGCAGCAGCAACAACTCCAAAAGGGAAGTCTTCTTCAAATTCTTTCCCGCATTTACTCATTCTCTAAAAAATAATTTAAAAACATTAAAATGATGAAAAAGAAAGAAAAGAAAGCAAGTTCAAAATCATGGTAGTATAGGGTATACCATTCCCTAGTTGCGTTTCCAACATATGGTCTCCACTCCCTAATTGATTTTATTTTAGACATAGGGTCTTCACTCCCTAGTTGCTTTTCCAACATAGGGGCTCTACTCTCTAGTTGATTTTATTTTAGACATAGGATCTCCATTTCCTAGTCGCTTTCCAACATAGGGTCTCCACTCCCTAGTTGATTTTATTTCCCGCATTTGGTCTCCACTCCCTACTCGCTTTTCCAACATAGGGTCTCCACTCCCTAGTTTTTTTCCAACATATGGGCTCCACTCCCTAGTTGATTTTATTTTAGACATAGGGTCTTCATTCCCTAGTCGTTTTTTCCAACATAGGGTATTCATTCCCTAGTTGATTTTATTTTAGACATAGGGTCTCCACTCCCTAGTCGCTTTTCCAATATAGGGTTTCCACTCCCTATTGTTGTTATTTTAGATATAGGGTCTCCACTCCCTAGTCTCTTTTCCAACATATGGTCTCCACTCCCTAGTTGATTTTATTTTACACATAGGGTCTCCACTCCCTAGTCTCTTTTCCAACATAGGGTCTCCACTCTCTAGTTGATTTTATGTTAGACATAGGGTCTCCACTCCCTAGTTGATTTTGTTTTAGACATAGGGTCTCCACTCCCTAGTCTCTTTTCCAACATAGGGTCTCTACTCCCTAGTTTATTTTATTTTAGACATATGGTCTCCACTCCCTAGTCTTTTTTCCAACATAGGGTCTCTACTCCCTAGTTGATTTTAATTTAGATATAGGGTCTCCACTCCCTAGTCTCGTTTCTAACATAGGGTCTCCACTCCCTAGTTGATTTTTTCCAACATAGGGTCTCCACTCCCTAGATGATTTTATTTTTAGACATAGGGTCTCCACTCCCTAGTCTCTTTTCCAACATAGGGTCTCTACTTCCTAGTTGATTTTATTTTAGACATAGGGTCTCCACTCCCTAGTTGAAGTTATTTTAGACATAGGGTCTCCACTCTCTAGTCTACTTTTCCAACATAGGGTCTCCACTCCCTAGTCGTTTTTCCAACATAGGGTCTCCACTCCCTAGTTGATTTTATTCTAGATATAAGGTCTCCACTCCCTCGTCGCTTTTCCAACATAGGGTCTCCACTCTCTAATTGACTTTATTTTAGACATAGGATCTCCACTCCCCAATAGCCTTTCCAACATATGGTCTCCACTCCCTAGTTGCTTTTTCAACATAGGGTCTACATTCCCTAGTTAATTTTATTTTAGACATAGGGTCTCCACTCCCTAGTCGTTTTTCTAACATAGGGTCTCCACTCCCTAGTTGATTTTATGTTAGACATAGAGTCTCCATTCCCTAGTCGTTTTTCCAATATACGGTCTCCACTACCTAGTTGATTTTATTTTAGACATAGGGTCTCCACACCCTAGTCGTTTTTCCAACATAGGGTCTCTACTCCTAGTTGATTTTATTTTAGACATAGGGTCTTCACTCCATAGTCGCTTTTCCAACATAGAGTCTCCACTTCCTAGTTGATTTTATTTTAGACATATGGTTTCCACTCCCTAGTCTCGTTTTCCAACATAGGGCTTCCACTCCCTAGTTGCGGTATCATTTTGTCAATCAGGGTACACCATTTTCAAAGAATCATGTTTTCTCCGAGTACACCATTCCCGACCCTTTTATCACTTTCAATAATGAAGTAGTATAGAGTTTTGTTACAAATAACTCACGAAAATTTTCTAGTGAAAACTGGGGCAGAAAAATTTCGTTCGTTTGTGTTTTTGATGTCTAAGCAGGTTTTCCCTCGAGGCACATGGTTCGAGGTGAACAAAAGAAGAAGTCTCAATCCAAAATAAGAAAAGAAAAAGAAAAAGAAAAGAAGTGAATCCAAAATGCAGAAGCAGATGAAAGATGTAAACTGCTCAAGATATGACTGAAGTCACGAGCATCGCACTTCCCGTTTTGATCAGAAAAGCCGTAGAAGAACGAACTAGCACCTGCAGCTAGCAAGCATCAAGATTCAGATTAGAGTATGCATGTAGAACCAGTCAAGACTCAAGATCAAGTTTCAGAAGATTTATAGATAGGAATCTTGTAACTCGTAGCTGATAGGCTTGTTTAGTTTTTTTTTTTATGTTTTGATTTTGGTGTAATAAGGAGTTTAGCGAGCAGTAGCAGCAACAGGAACATCCGTGAAATCACAACTTTCCGGTAGTCCTAGCTACCAAAACTTCTAGAACTACACTGACTTGATTCCTTTATAGCCAAAGATATGTAGGCAACCTCCGAAGTAAAGTTCGGTCAAACTTTTTCAAAATGCTTCCCATGGAGTGTCAAATGAGCAAACAATTGCTCGTAATTGCTCACTTTATCTTTGCCCAAAAACTTTTCATGTTCTCGAGCAAAGAGGGGCGGCTGTGAGCACGTAAGGTTTGCCCGACGTATAAAATTGCTCCTAAAAAAAGTCAAAAATAGTTTTAATTACTTTTGTAGAATTTTAGAAATTTTTATTTTTTATTTGTTTGGCATTTATTTGCACTTTTAGAATGTTTAAGTAGCATTTCAAATCACGAAATGGTCAAAAATATTTTCTCTTTTGCTTTTTGCATTCTTAGATTTTTTACTCTCATTATTAACATTTAGTTTGCATTATTAAAATGCATTAGTTTGTTTTTCCTTGTTTAGCATTATAGTTTTAATTCATGAGTTAATTAGTTAAATAATTGATCAATTAGAAAAATAGATAATTAGGTTAATTTTGCAAAGTTAGTTTTAATTAGAATTAATTTGGTTAATTTAGAAAACATTAAGACAAGAAAAAGAAAGGTTGTTTGTTGGGTCTTATATTGAAGTTGGGCCAAAGCAATTTCGAGTAGCCCATTTGTCTCACAACAACCCAAACATTTTAGCCGAGACCATTAACCCATTACCCATTTTCCCCATGTATAAAACCTCTCTCATAACAATTCCCTAACCCTAAGAGACCCTCACTCTCAAAAAACGGAAACACAGAGAGAGAGACATTCACTGTTCTCCTACGAATTCTCACTCTGCACACACTGATTTTTCTTGACTTCACTCACACACTCCAAGCACACAACACAGATAGGATAGAAAAGAATTTCCGTAAGTACTTCAAATTCTGTTGTGAGCATCTTATTGCTGGGATTTTTTAAACATTATTTGGTCAATTTGCTGTTGATTGCTGGGATTCTCTTCATTCGTTGAGCTCCAAATCTGATTCTTGTTGTTGTTTCTTCTTCATTTCTTTTCTGTATCAAGGTACCTCCTTAATCTTAATCATGTAACTTGACAGTATAAACTGCACCATTAAGCAATGATTATGTGGTCAGATTAAGATCATGTGTTCTTTTGTTGAGTTAATGACTGTTTGTTGTTGATTTGTAAGTTATGTTTCCTTTGAGCATGAAATTAGATTTAAGTATGATTATGATATTCTGTATGTTAATAAGAAGTTCTAAGATTAAGTGTTGATAACAACGCTGTTGGCATTGACCATAGGGCTGTGATTTGCAGATTTGGCCACTAATTGGTCAAATCAGTAAAGCTCGAACCCAAGAAGTGAGATCAAACTCCCTAATGGTAGGCAGACATGAATGTGGAGCTGAACATCCTTTTTGTTTATATTTAGATATGATTGTAGATGAACTGAAGTTATATTATAACTCCTTATTCCTTGTCGATTATAGTGAGGATTGTAATCACGAAGTTTAGTATTAAAATTCTGGGATTCTACTAGTTTGGAAATTCAGGTGCAAGTTTGAAGATGTTAATTATTTGCAATTAATCTATCTGATAAGCGTGAGGATCTAGACAATGCTTGCAACCACATCTTAGTCATAATATTCATGTCATATGATTGTTATAATTGCATGATTTGGTTATTTTGTACTTTTGAATGCAAATAGAATTTACAGTAATGATCTTCTTTTACTTATTGAACTTCAAGACTCGTCTGTTTCGTTGAAATTAGAAGCAAGTTCGTTAAGTTCCCTGAATACCAAAAATGGAATTAATTCCATAATCTAAAAAGCAAGTCCGCATACTTTAATTGACATTCATATCTGTGCTGCAATTTCTTTCCATAATTCAAGGCCCCAAATAATCTCAAATAGAAGAATTGAACAATTTTGAACATCGTAGCTTGCTTTAGGCGCGATTAATAAATTATCGTGGCCATGGGTACAGTTCCTGTGACATGGTCATGATACGTAATTCCCAATTCGGGTGTGCATTTCATGCGACTCGACTTTACAACTTCAAATCAATTAATAATAAAAAATATGTTGTAAATCGTGGGTGCATTTCACGTGACGCGATTCGCAATGTGTTCAAAAACAATAAGTGCGCGACATCACGACTTATTTAAATAAATTCCATAAATCCTAAAAGCAATTAAAATTCTATTAAAAGTGGTAAAGAATAAAATGCACAATAGGTCTAAAATATGTAATCAAACAATTAAGCCGAGTTTAGTTTGTTAAGCTACCGTGCTAAAACCACGGAACTCGGGAGTGCCTCACACCTTCTCCCGGGTTAACATAATTCCTTACTCGGTCTTCTGAGTTCGCGGACCATAAATAGAGTCAATTTCCTCGATTTAGGATTTTAAAATAAACTGGTGACTTGGGACACCATAATAATTATTCCAAGTGTTGACTCTGAATAAAATTAATAATCTCATTTCGAATAATGTCATTTTAATTGAAAAAACTCCCCTATCCCTTCGGAAAGAGGAAGTGTGACAGTAACGACAAAATTTAGCGTGCTAACTCCTTGAAAACTTAATGATTATGAGTCAATGATCAAAAAGATCTTTTAAAATATCATAACCTTACTCAAATAAAATCAAGATTAAATATTCGTTAAGCAGTTCAAGCAGAGTTTCAATCGCCATCGCTGAATCGACGGAGGTATGCTACTTTGCCGAAGTGATTTTTGAAGGCAGGAGTACTTTTGGAGTTCTTCTATTACTCTTTTTAGGGGAGAATTTTGTTGAATTACTTATTTTAATACAAGTCAAGAAAATGATGCTGCTTATAATCTTTTTATGTCTCTATCTATTACCTTTTTCAACCTCTAGAAAGACTTTGTCAAAAATGTTTCTGACTATTTTATGTAGAAGCTCTAAAGAACTAATCATGGAGAGAAGCTTGGTTTGAGGCTTTTGAGAGAGAGACTTGAAGAGAAAAAAAGCTAAACTAAGTTCACTATATGTACTACTGCTAAAATATTTTTGAACTAAACTACCTTGAATTCAAAGAGGGAAAAAAGTAGAATGAAAATGAGCAGCAGTGCTGCTGGCGCTGGATCTTGAACACCAGTCATCTTGCGAGGGAGGAAGAAATGCTGCATGTTAAACCAGCCCAGCAATCCAGCTTTTATGTTTGAGGGGGCACATCAAAATTATTTAAGGTGTCCTTTGATGTGTGTGTGTGTGTGTGTGTGTGTGTGTGTGTGTGTATATATATATATATATATATATATATATATATATATATATATATATATATATATATATATATATATATATACACACACACACACACACACACACACACAGGTGACCCCTCTATTGACCATGTAGGTCCGCCTCTGGTTAAGCGACGAAAAAGATTTACTTTTAGCGCGCCTATATCTGTGTTTGCAATTAATTAGCTTTCTAAGTAGTTCAATTGATTAGTATTCATTCATTGACTTGAATGCTTTTTCTGTTTCAGATCCCTCTGGCTTATAAACTTTTATTGGGTCAATTTTGTGCAAATCTCGAATACATTTGATCTTCCTGCTCCATTTGTATTGCACACTGACTGCCCTCATTATTGGCGCTATCATCTGCCAGGTTATTACTTATTCTTGCTGGCTCTTAGGTTTGTCCTGTTCTTATGGTGTAATATACCATTTTTGTTGAAATGTATCGGCCAGGTGAGACAGAGGAGTTCTCAACCAGGTTGGCTAAAAATCTAGAAGATCTTATCCTCAAAGAGGGGCGTGAAACAGTAACTTCTGTCAACTTTAACTCACTGCCGCTCAGTTTCTGCATTGAGGGTAATTTATTACTGATTAATTTACTTTTTCGTCTCAGATAGTTGCTTTCATTGCTGAACCAGTCATGGGGGCAGGCGATGTCATACCTCCTCCAGCAACTTATTTTGACAAGGTAGTTTTTCTTTTGCCCTTTTGCCTGTTCCTTTTCATTCTTGTTGGGGGAAGCTATATTGTTATTGCATTGCTAGTTTTTAGCATTATTGGTGATAATTCGTATGTAGAATGCAATATAAAAGATCTTGTGCAACATTCTTCAAAAGCTTCACACAATTATTATTGTAGCAAAGCATGTAAAAAATCTATATTTAGATTAGCTCTAATCATTAAAAAAAAAAAATTACACTGCTCCAATTAAAAAGATCAAGGCCTGAGACTTTAAGCTTTACACGAGCTTATCACATGATTCAATTGAAAATTTGTTCGAAAGAGTAAAAATAAAAATAAAAAGATGTGCCTTTCTTATCTATAAAATATTCCTTTAATAAAAGAAAAGATTTTCTAAAACTGAATAATTTTTTTAAGTGTCCAAAAACACCGTTTATTGAGAAAAAAGACGTGCTTAGGAAGTGTTTCTTTTATTTTAAAAAAAGTTTATTTCATTACCTAAAAGATTTTCTGAAACTTGAATATTTTTCCTTATACAAGTGCCCAAACATAACACAATTAATATGGATTCGTGGTGAAACTTTGAGGTATACCTGGTGGGGGGAAAGTGTCATATTTCAGAAGTTGAAGGGAATTTTTACAATTTTCAAGTTTTCGGCAATAAATCAAGGTTACAAGTTCCGCAGTCGATCTGACCTAGGGTTTTTGGTGTTTTGTGGCTGTGAAGATATTGGGCGAAATGGGAGAAGAGACGAGAGAAGTAATATTCAGAGACAAAAGACGATATTACTGTGAATTTTGTGGGATTTGCCGCTCCAAAAAGTCCCTTATCTCCTCTCATATCCTCTCCCATCATCAAGTATGCGTTTCTTCTTTTCTGGATTTACGTTTGCTTTGCATCCAATTAATAAATTTATCACTTGCTTAATAAGCTGCAAATAGATCTGGCTGTTTTTGCTAGCTCTCTTGTATTCTAAAGTTGATAATGAGTAATTAGTAGCTTAATTGGCCAGAAATAAAATGTGAAATACTCTAAGGATTTGTTTGGTTCACGGACTACTTATAATAGATTGTTATGCCAGGAATAAATAATACATGAATTATTATGTTTTTGGATTTCAATACTAGTACCATACTAGTATTATTGTCTTTTTATGTGCTCTTTTTCGTTTATTGGAAAACAAGTGCTGTATTAGTAGCACAGAGTTTTATGTGTATTGATTATACCTATTCATCAAACAAAACGAGCCCTTTAACGTGTGTTGTGTAAAATAAATTGGGAATCATAGGTGAACATAAAATTGAAGATTTTCTTGTGGTTGAGCTTAAACTTTTAGTTATGTGTTTAGAGAGATGCTGATTTGGTTAGTCAGAGGAAGGGAAAACTGAAATGGGTCCTGTATTTTTTTAATAGGATGAAATGGAGAAGCGGAAAGATGAGGCAAATGAAGATGCAAAGATAAAGGAAGGCCCAAAACTGAATATTTGTGAAGAATGTGGTGTGAGCTTTCAGAAGCCTGCTCATTTGAAGCAGCATATGCAGAGTCATTCACTCGAGGTATCTTTTGTGTGTGTTCTTCGTTTGTGATGTTGATGAACTCTTAATACTTTACTGGGAGTTCAATTTTGAGGTTATAATAAGCCTTCATATTTTCTGATTTATTTTTTTTGTATACATTTAATGTTTAACGACTTTGCAGATTGAGGTAATTTGAGAAACATTGTGGAATTATGTGAAGGTGTGAAGCATTGGATCCCACATAAAGAACTCCAAAATGCAAGAGGCAGGTATCTTTCCTTGACTGGATCAGTATCAGGAAGGGGGACCTCCTGAGAAGCTCCATCAAGTGAGCCTCAATCACGCCTTATAATCTTGGTGGTTAGAGACTCATCCCAGTTCCCCCTCCTCCCAAATACAAAACAAGCTTATCTTTTCTCTCCATTAGCATATATGTGGACTTTGGTCAAGGACCTCCACAGATTGAAACATTCTTAAAATGCTTTCTTCTTGATCTTTTGCATGAACAGAGGCCATTTGTATGCCATATAGATGACTGCCAGTCCAGCTACCGTAGAAAGGATCACTTGACGAGACATCTCTTGCAGCACCAAGGGAAGTTGTTTGAGTGTCCTGTTGATGGGTGCAAACGCGCATTTAGTATCCAAGGCAACATGACTCGGCATGTCAAAGAGATGCATGACCAGCGTGCCTCCCCTGAGGCCAGTCTTCCAAAGCAGTATGTCTGTGCAGAATCTGGTTGTGGGAAGGTGTTTAAATTTGCATCCAAATTAAAGAAACATGAGGATTCTCATGGCAAGTCAAACTTCAAAATTTTATTTATCTGTGAAGTATTATTGTTTATGCTTTTCTGCTGTTGAAAACTTCCAATAATGACACCTTAAATTGCCATGTATTCATGCAGTTAAGTTGGAGACAATGGAGGCACCTTGTTTAGAGCCAGGCTGTATGAAACATTTCACAAATGAGAAATGCCTCAAGGAACACGTAGAGAGTTGCCACCAGCATATTGTGTGTGAAATATGTGGAACCAAGCAATTGAAGAAGAATATTAAGCGGCATCTCCGGATGCATGAAGAAGAGTCTACATCGGAGAGAATAAAATGTGAATTCCAGGATTGTCAGCACACTTTCTCCACTGTAAGACTGCTGCATTTTCTTATATGTAAATAAAGCTCCTTTCGGTTAAGTGGAACAGTAGTGATGAATTTAGAAAGCAATAGCACTAACTCATTATGAGTGAGGAAAAATTACGTATGCAGCAAACCTACAATGTTTTAACCTCAACCAAGCCTGCACTGCATCCAGTTAAGTGCATAAGAGTGAATAGTGTTCTCACTGAAATATTTGTTGCTTGAAAAACAGAAATCAAATCTTATTCAGCACTTCAAAGCTGTGCACCTGGGGGGATAAACCATTCTCATGTAGTATTGCTGGTTGTGGTATGAAATTTGCCTTCAAGCATGTGAGAGATAGACATGAAAAGTCTGGCTGCCATGTTTATACTCCTGTAAGTAGAATGTATATATTGCTTGAAAGCACAAGTCATTCAGGTCCGTTTCCTTCTAATATTCGTGAGAGTGACTTGAGGCGTGTTGATTTGTCTTGTGTAGGGTGATTTCGTAGAGGCTGACGAGCACTTCCGTTCCAGACCAAGAGGTGGTAGGAAGAGGAAGCTTCCTGTTTTCGAGGCAATTATGCGGAAAAGGATAACACCACCCAGTGGTACAGATCCTGTGTTCTATCAAGGATCAGAATATCTCTCATGGTTACTCTCAGCAGAATCAGATGAAGAGCTGTGAGTCTCTCTCTTTGGCCAGATGCGGTGTCAAATCATGGGCCAGAAATCTCATGGTTCTTCTCAGTTGAATCAGAGGATGAACTCTGATCGTCTCCTGGACAGTTTCTTGGCAGATAGCTAGTGTATATGCTGTCCATAAGTTTTTACTAGAAAAAAGTATACGCTGTCCATGAGTTAAATTTAGCACAATGCTTGTTCTATAATCCAATGGATAAGTATTATCTTAACTGTCGACTCTTTCCCAAAATTCCCAATCTCTTTGTTTCCTTTGATATCGAGATGTTTTATTAAGCATGAAGGTTAATAAAACTAAAAAACATATCCATTATTATCTCACATTGTGGGGTCTGGGGAGTGTGTATGCAGATCTTATCCTTATTTTGAGAAGGTAGAGAGATTGTTTTCATAGGCCCTTGGCTCACAAAAACATAAGCACCACATTAATTCTTTAGATAAATGAGGGACAGTATCAAAAAGCGATATAGTATCAAAAAGCGATATAAAAGAATAAGATGATAAAATTAAAGAAAATGACGCGTAGTCATACAAAGCTACTATGAACAATCTACTACAACAGTTTTAATAAAAACTGTTGATATATAAATAAATCTAATTGTACTAAAGATACTTTTGGTAGCATATGGTAGTTAACATGCTATGTCAATTTCTATGGAAGTGACTAAAATGGGTCGTTAAAATCTAAAGAGCTTCCTATTGTAAAAATATGTTGATTTTTATGAAACGGGAAGCAAAAAGTAACTCATCTCTTATAAAATGAAATGGAGTGTGTAATTCACTTCTCAAAAAAACGCCTTGTTGGATGTTTTACCTACACATTTGGTTAGCTCTTCGCATAGATATGGCTACTAATCCTTCCAAATTATAGTTCTCCACAGTGCAATAGTACTAGTATTATATTAACGCCAATTTTGCGGTACCCTATGATATTTCTTCAGAAAATTCAGTTGTCAGTCACTGCAACTACTTTACGAAGGAAAAATGTTAATGTCCTTAACAGTATACACAATATGGAGAGCCATCTCTTCCGCTTTGGAATTTCTTTTCTGAATAACCTTATTGGAGCAAAAGCGCCCTTTGCTGGAATAAGTAGGATACAGTCCCGGCACACATCGCATTCAATTGCGATTTATAAATCGTATCCGTAAATTGCAACTTATAAATCATAGCAACTGCGATTATAATATTCATCTTATAAATAACACTTATTGCGATTTATAAATTATTTCTTTAATTGCGATATATATCGCATTCAGTGATTGCAATTTGTAAGTCGTATTCACTGATTGTAATTTCTGAGTCGCATTTGTTAATTGGGTTTTATACACTATCAAGCAGAATAAGCTAGATGAGTGATTATTTCGCTTTGGAGGGCCGCATTCAACCTATAGCGATTTACAAGTCGCGTTCTTCAACTGTGAGTTATATTCATCAAATGTATTTGTTACATGAATGTATTCCCATCAAAAGGGGTTTTCTAAATACTACCTGCAAATCACGTTCATTAAATATGAATTGTAATCACGTATGTCAAGTATGACTGCCAATCGCATTAATAATATGTGACTTATAAGATAAATGCAGCTTATGCACCATCCCTTTGCTGGATCTACCTCACATCATAACTCGGCCCTTATGTTCCATTTTCTATTTTTATTTGTTGGAAACTCGTGTGCTTGGGAATCCCTAAATGACTAAAGCACCCATCTCGGCCAGTCGTTTTAAGTATTATAATTCCGTTCCCTCATTTACTGCTGAATTTATGCTTTACAGTTATTTTATGACTTACCGGGTTAATTGATTTGGGTCCGGAAGGAGTTCAGAGTGAAACGAGAGACTTAGTCTCATAATTGAAAACTTAAGTTGGAAAAGAAAATTGATCGGATATTTATTTATGTGTAAACAATCTCGAAATTTAATTCTGATAATTCCAATAGCTCCGTATGGTGATTTTGGACTTAGGAGCGTGTCCGAAAAATTATTTGGAGGTCGGTAGAGGAATTAGGCTTGAAATGACGAAAGTTGAATTTCTCGGAAAGTTTGACCAGGGGGTTGACCTTTTGATATCGAGGTCGGAATCCGATTCAAAAAATTAAAATACATCCGTTATGTCATTAATGACTTGTGTGCAAAATTTGAGGTCAATCGGACATGATTTGATAGGTTCCAACGTCGTCTGTAGAAATTGAAAGTTTCAAAGTTCATTAGGCTTGAATCTTTGTGTGATTCGTGTTTTTAGTGTTGTTGGATGTGATTTGAAGACTTGACTAAGTTCGTATGATGTTTTAGGACTTGTTGGTATATTTGGCTGGGTCCCGAGGGCCTCGGGTGTGTTTCAGATGATATTTAGATTATTTTCCTTCATTTTGGCACTGCTGTTGTTTGCTGGTGTTTTAGACCTTCTTCGCGATCGCGAAGATTGGGACGCGATCACATAGGATTAGTTAAGGCAATGTTGATTTTGTTCTTCGCGATCGCGTATGTTGGGCTAGTTTGTGCTACGCGAATGTGTGGAAGAGGCCGCGATCGCGTAGGGGAAACTTGAGAGGAAGCTGGGCCACGCGTTTGCTCTATGCGATCGCGTGAAGAGGGATGAGATCGCATAGAGCTGGAATCTTGTGCATCGCGATCGCGTGTGATTGTTCGCGATCGCGTAGGTTTAAACCTAGGCAGTGGAAAACTATTCTTCGCGATCGCGTAGAGCAAATGACTACGCAGAGAGTTTATGTTCTGAAAATGGGACTTCGTCCCATTTTCTATTTTTGATGGTTTTGAGCTCGGGAAGAGGCGATGTTTGGGAGATTTTCAGAGGAAACAATGGGGTAAGTATTCTTAACTCAATATTGGTTAAATTATCCGAATTCATGCTTGTTTTTATCATTTATTGGGTGAATCAAGTTGGAAAATTTAGAAAACCCTTTTGGTTTAAATTGAAGATTTGAGGGTTGAGTTGAGGTCGGATTTTGGTAAAATTGGTATGGTTAGACTCGTGGTTGAATGAGCTTTCAGATTTTGTAAGTTTTGTCATGTTCTGATATATGGGCCCCACGGAAGATTTTGAGCTAAATTTCGGATATTTATGAAAAATTAGCATTTTCTTATGGAATTAGTTCCAATAAATTTTATTGACTGAATCAAATTATTTGTGGCTAGATTCGAGGTGTTTGGAGGCCAATTCACGAGGAAAAGACATTGCAGAATAAAGAATTACATGGCTTGAGGTAAATAACAGTTTTAAATCTGGTCCTGAGGGTATGAAGCCCCGGATTTTGTGTCATGTGATTATTTTGGAGGTGAAGTACATGTTAGGTGACGGGCGTGCAGGCGTGCACCAAGGGGATTATGACTTGGTCCGTCCCGTGAAACTGTAAAGTTGAATAACTTGTTGTTAGCTATATGCTCTCTATGTTTTAAAGAAATTTGACTGTAAATCATGCTTAGGCTATGTGATAGTACTGCTGGGACCCGGATATGTCATGTACTTGTTGAATTATTTGCTAATTGTTGTCTTGTACTCAGTCATGATTTTACTTACGTATCATACCTCAGTCTTTCTTGATATTTGTTAATACACTATGTTATCATTGTTTGGGTTGATCTTTGTGATTTCTGAGAACCCGAGAGACTAGAGAGGTTAATGACTGAGAGAGGCCGAGGGCATGTCGGTGAGGAATGGATATTATAGCACATGAGTTGTTCATGCAGCACGTGAGTTGTCCGTGCGGATTATAGCGCTTGGGCTGTAGGAGCCCCTCCGGAGTATGTACACCTCTAGTGAGCACGGGTACCCATTGAGTGTGAGTGCTGAGGGCTGAGAGCCGAGTGGTTGAGCTGTTGTGACGAGTTTAGTGACTGTTTCCCTGAGAAGATGTACTTGCTTTTCATTTGTTGTTGTACTTAGTTGCTATCTGTCATTGTGGTGAAATTTTTCTGAAAGATTTTATATTCGGAGTACATGAACTTGAACTGTATAAAATTTATTTGACTTAAACTGCTGGATTTGAAAGCATGTCTATTCTTTGCTGGAATTACTGAAATTGAACTATAACTGTGTAACTCCTCACTATTTTCAGTTCCTTATTTATTATTGTTCCTTACTGAGTTGGTTGTACTTATACTACACCCTACAATTCGTGTGCAAATTCAGGTGTTCCCGACCATAACGGGTGTTGATTCTTTCATACAATTGATTTTTCGGAGATTCAGAGGTAGCTGCCATGTTTCGCAGATCTTGCCTCTCCTTCCCTATCTCCTAAATTACAGTATTTGGTCTCAGACTGTTATGGACCGTATTTTCAAGACTTATATTCATATTAGATGCTCATGTACTCAGTGACACTAGGTTTTGGCGAGTGTTCGTATTAGTATTTGTGAGATTTTGTATTGTATTTAAATATTATATTTTCAAACTTAAAAGAAAGTGTGATTTATTGATATTATCGGCTTGCCTAGTATAGAGATATGCGCCATCACGACATGTTGGGTTTTTGGGTCGTGACAAGTTGGTATCACAGCCGTAGGTAACATAGGTCTCACGAGTCATGAGCATGTTTAATAGAGTCCTGCGGATCGGTACGAAGACGTCTGTACTTATCTGCAAGAGGATGCAGAGAAAATTTTTACTTTCTTATATTATGTCGTGCGAATTTGCTGATTCCGAAGACTAAATTTATGTTATTCTATTCTCTCACAAATGGTGAGGACACGTACCACCGGACCGGACGGCCAGCCACAATGCCACCAGTTAGGGCCTCGAGAGGGCGGGGCCATAGTAGAGGCCGGGGCCGAGGTAGAGGTCGAGGTATAGCTCGTGCAGCAGTTGGAGCAGCATATGTAGTACCACCAGTTGCTCCAGCTCAGGAGCAGATTTCGGATATAGTTGAGCCGACGGGACCAGCTCAGGCACCAGCTATACCTATTGTGATTCCAGGCGTTTAGGAGGCTCTGGCCCATATATTGACAGTTTGTATTGGTCTTGCTCAGGTGGTTTCGTCTCAGGCCGCACCTGACACTTCTCATACGGGGGAGGTAATCATACCCCTGTTGCCCGCACTCCAAACTAGGGAGTACAGGGACTTCAGATACCGGGGGAATTACCAACCTAGCCGGCTGCAGCTGCTCAGGCCCCAGTGGTTCCTGTTATGGCAGGCGATCAACAAAGGAGACTTGAGATATTTAGAGGCTTCGACCTCCACCATTCAGCGGTACTGAGTCAGAGGATGCTCGGGGTTTTCTGGATAAGTGTCAACGGATGCTTCAAACAACGAGTATTCTGGAGAGCAGTGGGGTCTCGTTCACTACTTTTCTATTTTTTGGGGCTGCCTTCAGATGGTGGGAGGCTTACGAGGGGCGTAGACCGGTCGGTGCAGCACCCCTTACCTGGCATCAGTTCTCCGGTCTATTCTTGGAGAAGTTCGTGCTTCAGTTCCACAGAGAGGAGCTGCGCAGGCAGTTCGAGCAGCTTCGTCAGGGTGATATGTCCGTGATGCAGTATGAGATGAGATTTTCAGAGTTGGCCCGTTATGCTATCTGGTTGATTCCCACAGTCAGGGAAAAGATCAGGAGGTTCATAGATGGCCTCACTTTTCAGCTGCGATTACTCATGACTAGAGAGAGAGAGAGAGTGTGTCTGGTGCTACTTTAGACGAGGTGGTCGATATTGCTCGTCAGATTGAGATGGTTGGCAGTGAGTAACGGGTTGAGAGGGAGGCTAAGAGGCCTCATAGTTCAGGTGATTTCAACGGTGTTCCTTCAAGGGGACAGTTTTACCGCTGTAGGGGTCATTTTTACAGACATGCTCAGACGGGTCATCCCGCTCATCGTGGTGCATCAGCTAGCACAGTTCTTACAGTGCTCACTCATGCTAGTCATCATTTAGTGCACTACCAGCGCAGAGTTCTCATCATGCCTCGTCCGCTCATGCTTCTACAGGTAATTTTATGGGTTATCAGGAGCAGTAGTTCCGTTAGAGGAGAGGTTGTTTCGAGTGCGAAAAATTGGGCCATTTCAAGAGAGATTATCCTAGGTTATTGTGTGGGGCTCCACAACAGAGTTCTCGACCAACGACACCAGCACTAGCAGTTATACCACCCACCCAGCCAACTCGGGGTGAGGGTCAGGCAGCTAGGGTTTGCCTAAGAGGGGGAGGCCGGTCAGGTAGCGGTCATGCCCGATTTTATGCTTTTCCTGCCAGGCCAGATAGTGTTACTTCAGATGCAGTGATCACATGTATTGTTTTAGTGTGCCACAGGGAGACTTCTATATTATTTGACCCTGGTTCCACTTATTCATATGTATCATCGTATTTTGCTCATTATCTGGATATGTCCTGTGAGTCCTTAGTTTCACTTGTTTGTATATCTACACCGGTGGGCGATATTATTACTGTGGACCATGTGTATCGGTCGTGTGTGGTAACTATTGGGAAACTGAAGACCAGAGTTGATCTCTTATTACTCGGTATGGTTGATTTTGATGTAATATGGTATGGATTGCTTGTCTCCATGTCATGCTATTCTGGACCGTCACGCAAAAACCGTGACGTTGACGATGCCGGGGTTGCCAAAGGTTGAATGGAGAGGTTCTCTAGATTTTATTCCTAGTAGAGTAATTTCTTATTTGAAGACCCAACGTATGCTTGGAAAGGGATGCTTGTCATATTTGGCCTTTGTGAGAGATGTTGATACTCCTATTATTGATTCAGTACTGATCGGGTATCAACATTTGATAATTCGGGATACAGATATTCTAAAGACGACATTCAGAACTCGTTATGGCCACTACAAATTTCTTGTGGTGTCTTTTGGGCTAACCAATGCCCCAACAATATTTATACATTTGATGAATAGTGTATTCCAACAACATCTTGATTTATTTATCGTAGTATTTATTGATGATATTCTGGTGTACTCACGTAGCCAGGAGGAACATGCACAACACTTGGGTATTGTATTACAGAGGCTGAGAGATGAGAGACTTTATGCCAAATTCTCTAAGTGTGAGTTCTGGCTTAGTTCGGTGGCATTCTTGGGACATATAGTGTCCAGGGAAGGAGTTAAGGTAGATCTGAAGAAAATAGAGGCAGTTCAGAATTAGCCCAGGCCATCTTCAATTACTGAGATTCAAAGTTTTCTCGGTTTGGCCGGTTATTATCGTCGCTTCGTGGAGAGTTTCTCATCTATTGCATCGCCTATGACTAAATTGACCCAGAAAAGTGCTCTGTTCAGGTGGTCGGATGAGTGTGAAGAGAGCTTTCAGAAGCTCAAAACAGCTTTGACTACAACTCCAATATTGCTGTTGCCTATAGGTTCAGAGTCTTATACTGTGTATTATGATGCGTCACGTATTGGTCTCGGCACAGTACTGATGTAAGATGGTAGGGTGATTGCCTATGCGTCCAAATAGTTAAAGGTGCATAAGAAGAATTATCCAGTCCACGATCTTGAGTTAGCAGCTATTGTTCATGCCTTAAAATTTTGGTGGCATTACTTGTACGGTGTCCAGTATGAGGTATATACCGATCATCCGAGTCTACAACATTTGTTTAAACAGAAGGATCTTAATTTGCGGCAGCGAAGGTGGTTAGAGTTGCTTAAGTATTATGATATCACCATTCTCTATCATCCCGGAAAGGCCAATGAAGTGGTCGATGCCTTGAGTCGTAAGGCGGAGAGTTTGGGCATCTTAGTATTTGAGGCAACACTATTGGTGGAGGCGAATGAAGAAAGATATAGTTAGATTTGTATCTCGGTGTTTAAATTGTCAACAGGTAAAATACGAGCATCAGAGACTAGGAGGATTACTTCAGAGGCTTGAAATTCCGGAGTGAAAATGGGAGCGTATTAACATGGACTTCGTAGTAGGGCTTCCACGAACTTTGAGAAAGTTTGATGCAGTTTGGGTGATTGTAGATCGATTGACTAAGTCCGCGCATTTTATTCTAGTTGGTACTAATTATTCTTCGGAGCAGTTGGCTGAGATTTATATCCGCGAGATTTTTCGCCTACACAGTGTGCCGGTTTCCATCATTTCAGATCGGGGAACGCAATTTACATCACAGGTTTAGAGAGAAGTGCAAAGAGAATTAGGCACACAGGTTCACTTGAGTACATCATTTCATCCTCAGATGGACGATCATACCGAGCGCACTATTCAGATATTAGAGGATATGCTACGCGCTTGTGTCACTGATTTTGGGGGTTCTTGGGGTCAATTTCTGCTACTCGCGGAGTTTGCTTATAATAATAGCTACAAGTCAAGCATTCAAATGGCTCCATATAAGGCTTTGTATGGGAGATGGTGTCGGTCCCCAGTGGGTTGGTTTAAGCCGGGTGAGGCTAGGCTAATGGGTACTGACTTGGTTCAGGATGCTTTAGAGAAGGTCAAAGTGATTCAGGAACGGCTTCGCACGACACAGTCTAGACAGAAGATTTATGCCGACAGGAAGGTCCGTGATGTTATTTACATGGTTGGGGAGAAGGTTCTGCTCAATATTTCAGCCATGAAGAGTGTGTTGAGGTTTGGAAAGAAGGGCAAGTTGAGCCCTCGGTATATTGGGCCCTTTGAGATACTTAAGAAAATTTGGGAGGTGGCTTATGAACTTGCTTTGCCACCTTGTCTATCAGGTGTTCATCCAGTGTTCCATGTATCTATGCTCCGAAAGTATGTCGGGGATCCGTTCTGGATTTCAGTACAGTACAACTGGATGGTAATTTGATTTATGAAGTGGAACCGGTGGCTATTTTTGACCGGCAGGTTCGAAAGCTGAGGTCAAAGAACATAGCATCAGTAAAGGTACAGTGGAGAGGCCAGCCAGTCGAAGAGGCTACTTGGGAGATTGAGCGGGATATGCGCAGCAAATATCCACACCTATTTGAGACTCCATGTATGATTCTAAACCCGTTCGAGCACGAACGTTTGTTTAAGAGGGGGAGAATGTAACGACTCGCACAGTCGTTTTGAGTATTATAATCCTGTTCCCCCATTTACTACTCAATTTATGCTTTACAGTTGTTTTATGACTTACCAGGTTAGTTGGTTCGGGTCCGGAAGGAATTCGGAGTGAAACAAGACACTTAGTCTCATAATTGAAAACTTAAGTTGGAAAAGAAAATTGATCGGATATTTATTTATGTGTAAATGACCTCAGAATTTAATTCTGATGATTTCAATAGCTCCGTATGGTAATTTTTAACTTAGGAGCGTGTCCAGAAAATATTTGGAGGTCGGTAGAGGAATTAGGCTTGAAATGGCGAAAGTTGAATTTCTCGGAAAGTTTGACCAGCGGGTTGACTTATTGATATCGAGGTCGGAATCCGATTCAAAAAATTTGAATACCTTAGTTATGTCATTAATGACTTGTGTGCAAAATTTGAGGTTAATTGGACGTGATTTGATAGGTTCCGGTTCCGGCGTCGTCTATAGAAATTGAAAGTTTCAAAGTTCATTAGGCTTGAATCTTTGGGTGATTCGTGTTTTTAGTGTTATTGGATGTGATTTGAAGACTCGACTAAGTTCATATGATATTTTAGGACTTGTTTATATATTTGGCTAGGGTTCCGAGGGGCTAGGGCGTGTTTCGGATGGTATTCGAATTATTTTCCTTCATTTTGGCACTACTGGTGTTTGTAGGTGTTTCACTCCTTCTTCGCAATCGCGAATATTGGGACGCGATCGCATAGGATTAGTTGAGGTAGTGTTGATTTTATTCTTCGTGATCGCGTGAGGTCAACCGCGATCGCGTGAGGTCAACCGCGATCGCGTAGGTTGGGCTAGTCTGTGCTACGCGAATGCATGGTAGAGGCCGCGATCGCGTAGGGGAAACTTGAGAGGAAGCTGGGCCACGCGTTTGCTCTATGCGATCGCATGAAGAGGGATGAGATCGCGTAGAGCTGGAATCTTGTGCATCGTGATCGCTTTTGATTGTTCGCGACCGCGTAGGGTTAAACCTGGGCAGTGGAAAACTGTTCTTCGCGATCACGTGTGATTGTTCGCGATCGAGTAGAGCAAATGACTGGGCAGAGAGCTTAAGTTCTAAAAATGGGACTTCGTCCCATTTTTCATTCTTGACGGTTTTGAGCTCGGGAAGAGCTGATTTTTGAGAGATTTTAAGAGGAAATAATGGGGTAAGTGTTCTTAACTCAATATTGGTTAAATTACCCGAATCCATGGTTGTTTTTATCATTTATTGGGTGAATCAAGAAGGAAAATTTAGAAAACCATCTTGGTTTAAATTGAAGATTTGAGGGTCGAGTTAAGGTCGGATTTTGGTAAAATTGGTATGGTTAGACTCGTGGTTGAATGAGCTTTCGGATTTTATAACTTTTATCGGGTTTTAAGATGTGGACCCCACAGTCAATTTTGAACTAAATTTTGGATATTTATGAAAAATTAGCATTTTCTTATAGAATTAGGTCCAATAAATTTTATTGACTGAATTGAATTATTTGTGACGAGATTCGAGGCGTTTGGAGGCCAATTCACGAGGAAACGACATTGCAGAGTAAAGAATTTCATGGTTTGAGGTAAGTACCAATTTTAAATGTGGTCGCGAGGGTATGAAACCCCAGAAATTTGTGTCATGTGATTATTTTGGAGGTGACGCACATGCTAGGTGATGGGCGTGTGGGCGTGCACCGAGGGGATTGTGACTTGGTCCGTCCCGTGAAACTGTAAAGTTGAATAACTTGTTGTTAGCTATATGCTCTCTATGTGTTAAAGAAATTTGACTGTGAATCATGCTTAGGCTATGTGATAGTACTGTTGGGACCCGCAGATGTCACGTACTTGTTAAATTATTTTCAAATTATTGTCTTGTACTCAGTCATTATTTTACTTGCGTATCATACCTCAATATTTCTTGATTTTTGTTGATACACTATTTTATCTTTGTTTGGGTTGATCATTGTGATTTTCGAGAGCCCGAGAGACTAGAGAGGTTGATGACTAAGTGAGGCCGAGGGCATATAGGTGAGGAATAGATATTATAGCACGTGAGTTGTTCGTGCAACACGTGAGTTGTACGTGCGAGATATTATAACACGTGAGTTGTTCATTCAGCATGTGAGTTATCCGTGCAGATTATAGCGCTTGGGTTGTAGGAGCCCCTCCGGAGTCTGTACACCCCCAGTGAGCACGGGTACTCATTGAGTGTGAGTGTTGAGGGCTGAGAGCCGAGTGGTTGAGGTGTTGTGAGGAGTTTAGTGACTGTTGCCTTGAGAGGCTGTACTTGCTTTTCATTTGTTGTTGCACTTAGTTACTATCTATCATTGTGGTTAAACTTTTCTGAAATATTTTATATCCAGAATACATGAACTTGAACTGTATAAAATTGATTTGACTTAAACTGCTGGATTTGAAAGCATGTCTATTCTTTGTTGGAATTACTGAAAGTGAACTATAATTGTGTAGCTCGTCACTATTTTCAGTTCCTTATTTATTATTGTTACTTACTGAGTTGGTTGTACTCATACTACACCCTGCACTTCGTGTGCAAATTCAGGTGTTCCCGGCCATAGCGGGTGTTAATTTCTTTCGCACAGTTGATTTTTCGGAGATTCAGAGGTAGCTGCCGTGTTCCGCAGACCTTGCCTCTCCTTCCCTATCTCCTAAATTAAAGTATTTGGTCTCAGACTATTATCTCCAAAATTGATTTGAGATCGGGGTATCACCTGTTGAAAATTCGGGATTCGGATATTCTAAAGACGACATTCAGAACTCGTTATGGCCACTACAAATTTCTTGTGATGTCTTTTGGGCTAACCAATGCCCCAACAACATTTATACGTTTGATGAATACTTTATTCCAGCAATATCTTGATTTATTTATCGTAGTATTTATTGATGATATTCTGGTGTACTCACGTAGCCAGTAGGAGCATGTACAACACTTGGGTATTGTATTACAGAGGCTGAGAGATGAGAGACTTTATGCCAAATTCTCTAAGTATGAGTTCTGGCTTAGTTCGGTAGAATTCTTGGGACATATAGTGTCCAGGGAAGGAATTAAGATAGATCCGAAGAAAATAGAGGCAGTTCAGAATTAGCCCAAGCCATCTTCAGTTACTGAGATTCGGAGTTTTCTCGGCTTGGCCGGTTATTATCGTCACTTCGTGGAGAGTTTCTCGTCTATTGCATCGCCTATGACTAAATTGACCCAGAAAAGTGCTCCGTTCAGGTGGTCGGATGAGTGTGAAGAGAGCTTTCAGAGCTCAAAACAGCTTTGACTACAGCTCCAATGTTGGTGTTGCCTACAGGTTCAGAGTCTTATACTGTGAATTGTGCCGCGTCGCGTATTGGTCTCGGCACAATACTAATGCAAGGCAGTAGGGTGATTGCCTATGCGTCTAGATAGTTAAAGGTGCATGAGAAGAATTATCCAGTCTACGATCTTGAGTTAACAGCTATTGTTCATGCCTTAAAAATTTGGCAGCATTACTCGTACGGTGTCCAGTGTGAGATATATACCAATCATCCGAGTCTACAACAATTGTTTATATAGAAGGATCTTAATTTGCGGCAGCGAAGGTGGTTAGAGTTGCTTAAGGATTTTGATATCACCATTCTCTATCATCCCGGAAAGGCCAATGAAGTGGCCGATGCCTTGAGTCATAAGGCGGAGAGTTTGGGCATCTTAGCATACTTACCGGTAGCAGAGAGGCCTTTAGCATTGGATGTTTAGGCCTTGGCCAACCAGTTTGATAGATTGGATGTTTCCGAGCCGAATCGAGTTTTGGCTTCTGTGGTTTCTCGGTTTTCTTTATATGATCGTATCAGAGAGCGCCAGTATGATGATCCACACCTGCTTGTCCTTAATTACACAGTTCAGCACGGCGATGCCAAAGAAGTCACTATTGGAGAAGATGGTGTATTACGGATGCCGGGTAGGCTATGTGTGCTTAATATAGATGGTTTGCGTGAGTTGATTCTCCAGGAAGCTCACAGTTCGCGGTACTCCATTCATCCAGGTGCCGCGAAAATGTATCAGGATTTGAGGCAACACTATTTGTGGAGGCAAATGAAGAAAGATATAGTTAGATTTGTAGCTCGGTATTTAAATTGTCAACAGGTAAAATACGAGCATCAGAGACTAGGAGGATTACTTCAGAGGCTTGAAATTCCGGAGTGAAAATGGGAGCGTATTACCATGGACTTCATAGTAGGGCTTCCACGGACTTTGAGGAAGTTTGATGCGGGTTGGGTGATTGTAGATCGATTGACTAAGTTCGCGCATTTTATTCCAGTTGGTACCAATTATTCTTCGGAGCGGTTGGCTGAGATTTGTATCCGCGAGATTGTTCACCTACACGGTGTGCCAGTTTCCATCATTTCAGATCGGGGCACGCAGTTTACATCATAGTTTTAAAGAGCAGTGCAGAAAGAATTGGGCACACAGGTTCAGTTGAGTACATCATTTCATCCTCAGATGGACGGACAGACCGAGCGCGCTATTCAGATATTAGAGGATATGCTACGCACTTGTGTCGTTGATTTTAGGGGTTCTTGGGATCAATTTCTGCCACTCGCAGAGTTTACTTATAATAATAGCTACCAATCAAGCATTCAAATGGCTCCATATGAGGATTTGTATGGGAGTGGTGCCGGTCCTTGGTGGGTTGGTTTGAGCCGGGTGAGGCTAGGCTAATGGTTACTGACTTGGTTCAGGATGCTTTAGAGAAGGTCTAAGTGATTCAGGAACGGCTTCGCACGACACAGTCTAGACAGAAGAGTTATGCCGACAGGAAGGTCCGTGATGTTATTTACATGGTTGGGGAGAAGGTTCTGTTCAATATTTCAGCCATGAAGAGTGTGTTGAGGTTCGGGAAGAAGGGAAAGTTGAGCCCTCGGTATATTGGGCCCTTTGAGATACTTAAGAAAATTGGGGAGGTGGCTTATGAACTTGCTTTGCCACCTCGTCTATCAGGTGTTCATCCAGTGTTCCATGTATCCATACTCTGAAAGTATGTCGGGGATCCGTCTTATATTCTGGATTTAAGTACAGTACAACTGGACGGTAATTTGACTTATGAAATAGAGCCGATGGATATTTTAGACCGGCAGGTTTGAAAACTGAGGTCAAAGAACATAACATTAGTAAAGGCACAGTGGAGAGGCCAGCCAGTCGGAGAGGCTACTTGGGAGATTGAGCGAGATATGTGGAGCAAATATCCACCCCTATTTGAGATTCCATGTATGATTCTAAACCCGTTCGAGCACTAACGTTTGTTTTAGAGGGGGAGAATGTAAAAACTCGCATAGTCGTTTTGAGTATTATAATCTCGTTCCCCCATTTACTGCTCAATTTATGCTTTACAGTTGTTTTATGACTTACCGGATTTGTTGGTTCGGGTCCGGAAGGAATTCGGAGTGAAACGAGACACTTAGTCTCATAATTGAAAACTTAAGTTGGAAAAGAAAATTGATCGGATATTTATTTATGTGAAAATGACCTCAGAATTTATTTCTAATGATTTCAATAGCTCCGTATGGTAATTTTGAACTTAGGAGCATGTCCGAAAAATTATTTGGAGGTCGGTAGAGGAATTAGGCTTGAAATGGCGAAACTTGAATTTCTCGGAAAGTTCGACCAGCGGGTTGACCTTTTGATATCGAGGTCGGAATCCGATTCAAAAAATTGGAATTCCTTAGTTATGTCATTAACGACTTGTGTGCAAATTTTGAGGTCAATCGGACGTGACTTGATAGGTTCCGGCGTCGTCTATAGAAATTGAAAGTTTCAAAGTTCATTAGGCTTGAATCTTTGTGTGATTCGTGTTTTTAGTGTTGCTGGACGTGATTTGAAGACTCGACTAAGTTCGTATGATGTTTTAGGACTTGTTGATATATTTGGCTGGGGTCCCGAGGGGCTCGGGCGTGTTTCGGATGGTATTCGGATTATTTTCCTTTATTTTGGCACTGCTCGTGTTTGCTGGTGTTTCAGACCTTCTTCGCGATCGTGAAGATTGGGACGCGATCGCATAGGATTAGTTGAGGCAGTGTTGATTTTATTCTTCGTGACCGCGTGAGGTCAACCGCGATTGCGTAGGTTGGGCTAGTCTGTGCTACGCGAATGCGTAGAAGAGGCCGCAATCGCGTAGGGGAAACTTGAGAGAAAGCTGGGCCACACGTTTGCTCTATGCATTCGCGTGAAGAGGGATGAGATCGCATAGATATGGAATCTTGTGCATCGCGATCGCGTGTGATTGTTCGCGATCGCGTAGGGTTAAACCTGGGCAGTGGAAAACTGTTCGTCGCGATCGCGTGTGATTGTTCGCGATCGCGTAGAGCAAATGACTCGGCAGAGAGTTTAAGTTCTAAAAATGGGACTTCGTCCCATTTTCCATTTATGACGGTTTTGAGCTTGGGAAGAGGTGAGTTTTGGGAGATTTTAAGAGGAAACAATGGGGTAAGTGTTCTTAACTCAATATTGGTTAAATTACCCGAATCCATGGTTATTTTTATCATTTATTGGGTGAATCAAGTTGGAAAATTTAGAAAACCGTCTTGGTTTAAATTGAAGATTTGAGGGTCGAGTTAAGGTCGGATTTTGGTAAAATTGGTATGGTTAAACTCGTGGTTGAATGGGCTTTCGGAATTTGTAACTTTTGTCGGGTTCTGAGACGTGGTCCCTATAGGCAATTTTGAGCTAAATTTCAGATTTTTATGAAAAATTAGCATTTTCTTATAGAATTAGGTCCAATAAATTTTATTGACTGAATTAAATTATTTCTAGCTAGATTCGAGACGTTTGGAGGCCAATTCACAAGGAAAAGACATTGCAGAATAAATAATTACACGGTTTGAGGTAAGTACTAGTTTTAAATCTGATCTTGAGGGTATGAAACCCCGGATTTTGTGTCATGTGATTATTTTGGAGGTGAAGCACATGTAGGTGACGGGTGTGCGGGCGTGCACCGAGGAGATTGTGACTTGGTCCGTCCCGTGAAACTGTAAAGTTGAATAACTTGTTGTTAGCTATATGCTCTCTATGTGTGTCACGACCCCAAATTTCCTCCGTAGGATGTCGTGATGGCACCTAGTCTCTAAGACTAGGTAAGCCTATCAATGCGGAATAATAATAAACATCTGAAATAAATAAACTACAATTCAAATAATTTCATCTCCCAAATCCCGGTAGAAATAAGTCACTAGCTTCTAAGAATTTATCCTCAATGTCTCTATATAACATAGTCTAAAGAAAATAAGGAAGCAACATAACAAGAATAGAAGGGGACTCCGGAGTCTACGGGCGCTGACAGATATACCTCGAAGTCTCCTCGTACAACTAGTTTACTGATGACTGGTCTGATAAGATGTACATGGATCTGCACAAAACGATGTGCAGAAGTGTAGTATGAGTACACCACAACGGTACCCAGTAAGTGCCAAGCCTAACCTCGGTAGAGTAGTGACGAGGTCAAGTCAGGCCCTACTGGAGAAATAAATACCTCGTGGAAAAAAAAATAGAATTTCTATTCAACTTTAAGAAAGATCACAACAAAATCAAAGACAACTACGGCCATAAATCAATATCAACAAGGGCACTCCCGAGGTACCGCCTCGTAGTCCCAAATAATAAATAAATTCACAATATCTCATTTCCTTATCTCACCGTGGGAGCCTTCACAATTTATTTTAAAGAAAATATTTTTTCCGAAATAGCATCCCGCGTTTTAGCCATCCTTATCACACCGTATGACTTCTAGTAGTTCCACTACTAGCCATGCGTATCAAGCCACCCTTATCTCACCACATGCGTTTCAATACCCAGACCTTATACCACCGCATGCGTATCAATATCACAATATATCATAATTTTCACCTCAGGTACTCAAATAATTTAACTTGCCAAAATAATTCAACAACAATATTTTTCCACAATAAAGAGCTCACGACTCATGTCAAAATAATTGAACAATAATATTTTTTCACAATAAAGATCTCACGATTCATGTCAAAATAATTGAACAATAATATTATTACTCAATAAAGAGCTCACGGCTCAAAGAGCTCACGGCTCATGTCAAAATAATTCAACAATAATATTTTTTCACAATAAGGAGCTCACTGCTCCATTACAATGAGTACGAAAATCTTATAAAACTATTCAGGAGTAAATAATTCAGGAAAATAATATTTTAAAATGTTTAATACGTTGCTTCAATATCAAGTTTAAAAATGTCAAATACTTCATATTAATAATATTTAATTTAAAAAAATCAACCTTCAAATAATGCACAGAATAAAAGAAACCAAGTTCCAACTAAACAAATAAAACAATTAGCAGGAAAAGGTCAAGCAAATTTAAAATATAAACATTAAATCAATTAGCAGGAAAAGGTCACTTACCTCGACTTGCTCCAATTTAACCAAGTATTATGCTTTTTCCTTGATTTTCCGACTCCGATCGACTCGTATCTAGTCATAATTAATTCGATACAGTCAACAAAAATTATAGTAATCAATTTCATAAGAAAATATTACATTTTCAATAAAATCAAAATTAGCTCAAAATTTGTCCGTGGGGCCCACATCTCGGAATCCTGTGAAACTTAAAAAATCCGACAACCCATTCAATTACGAGTCCACCCATACCAATATTACCAAATTTCGATAACAACTCGACTTCCAAATCTTAAATTTTTGTTTTTGGAAGATTTTGCAAAAATCTTAATTTTTCTTCCATAAATTTACGGACTCATGATGTAAATGAGTATGGAATCATGAAATATAATCAATATAGGATAAGGATCACTTACCCCAATATTTTCCCTTGAAAATCGCCCAAAAATCGCCCAAGAACCGTGCTCCAAAAATCCAAAACGAAATGAATGAAATGACTATTTTTGGTCCTTAAGTTTCTGTCAATCCGTCACTAAAAGTCCATTTTCCATCCTTAAAAGTCCATTTTTCGTCACTAAAAGTCCACCAGAAACTGCTCTACCAGCCTTCCTTCAATCGATCATAACTTTATGTACAAATGTCCAAATAATGAATGGTTTAACTTTATGGAAACTAGAATCGAACAAATACAACTTTTATGTTTTGAAGAGTTTCCGATTCATTATGAATTTCGAGATATAAGCTTCCAAAATAGGCTGCACACATCGGAAATTTCTGACGAAACTGCTCTACCTGCCTTCATTCAATCCATCATAACTTTCCGTACAAATGTCCAAATGATGAATAGTTTAACTTTCTGGACATTAGAATCAAAGGGATACAACTTTAATGTTTTGAAAATGTTTTGATTCCTTATAGATTACGAGATATAAGCTTCCAAATTTGGCTCCATGCACCGGAAATTTCTTTCTGCAACAGAAATTTCCAGCAGCCTTCTTTGTCCGAAATCTATTCCGTTTACCTTCCGAAATTCACCCGAGACCCTCGGGACCTTAACCAATTGTACCAACATGTCCCAAAATACAATACGAACTTATTCGAGGCTTCAAACCACATCAAACAACATCAAAACGACGAATCGCACCTCAAATCAAAATCTATGAACTTTGAACTTTCAAATTCTATATCTTGTGCCGAAATACATCAAATCAATTCGGAATAATTTTAAATTTTGCACACAAGTTATAAATGGCATAACATACCTATTCCAATTTCCAGAATCAGATTCCGACCTTGATATCAAAAAGTCAACCCTTGGTCAAACTTCCCAAAAATTCAACTTTTGGCTTTTCAAGCCTAATTCTACTACGGACTTTCAAATAAAATTTCGATCACACTCCTAAGTCCAAAATCACCATATGGAGCTGTTGGAATCATCAAAATTTTATTCCGGGGTCGTTTGCACATAATTTGACATCCGGTCACTATTTGAACTTAAACTTTTATTTTTTCATCAAAATTCCATATCTCGGGCTAGGGACCTCCGAATTTGATTTCGGGCATACGCCTAAGTCCCAAATCACTATACGGACCTAAAAGAACTATCAAAACACTGATCCGAGTCTGTTTGCTCAAAATATTGACCAAAGTCAACTCATATTTTAATTTATTTTTCACCTAAAAACTTTCCGAAAAATTTTACGGACTGCGCACGCAAGTCGAAGATTGATAAATAGTGCTTTTTGAGGTATTAGACCACAAAATTAATTATTAAATTTAAAGATGATATTTTGGGTCATCACATTCTCTACCTCTAAAACAAACGTTCGTCCTCGAACGGAGTTAGAAAACGTACCTGAGCTAGTGAATAAGTGTGGATAATAGCTGTGCATATCATGCTCGTGTGATGACCCAAAATGTCATCTTTAAATTTAATAATTAATTTTGTGTTCTAAGATTTCAAAAAGCACTATTTATCATTCCTTGACTTGCGTGCATAGTCCGTAAAATTTTTCGGAAAGTTTTCAGGTGAAAAATGGATTAAAATATGAATTAGAGGTTTAAAACTCAACTAAGTTGACTTTGGTCAATATTTTGAGCAAACAGACTCAGATCAGTATTTTGACAGTTCCGGTAGGTCCGTATCGTGAATTGGGACTTGGGCGTATGCCCGGAATCAAATTCCGAGGTCCTTAGCCCGAGATATAAAATTTTGATGAAAAGTTAAAAGTTTAAGTTCAAATAGTGACCGAATATCGAATTTTGTGCAAACAACACCGGAATAGAATTTTGATGATTCCAACAGCTCCGTATGGTGATTTTGGACTTAGGAGCGAGATCGGAATTTTATTTGGAAGTCCGTAGTGAAATTAGGCTTGAAACGACTAAAATAGGAATTTAAAGTTTGAAAGTTTGACCGGGGAGTTGACTTTTTGATATTGGGGTCAGAATCCAGTTTTAAAAATTTTCACAGCTTCGTTATGTCATTTATGACTTGGGTGTAAAATTTGAGGTCAATCGGACTTGATTTGATAGGTTTCGACATCGAATGTAGAGGTTGGAAATTCTAAGTTTCATTAAGATTGAATTGGAGCATGATTTGTGATTTTAGCGTTGTTTGATATGATTTGAGGTTTCAAATAAGTTCGTATGATTTTTTAGGACTTGTTGGTGTATTGGGTTGAGGTCCCGAGGGCCTCGGGTGAGTTTCGGATGGTTAACGGATCAAAAGTGGGACTTAACTGCTGCAAAAGATGCTGCAATTTTTCTGCTGGAAATGCTATCAAAATCGGACTGCCTGCCAAAATCGGGCTGCCTGCCAAAATCGAGGTCCCTGATAAAATCGAGGTCCTTGACAAAATCGAGGTCGCTGATAAATCGAAGTCCCTGACAAATCGAGGTCCATGACAAATTCGAGGTCCCTGACAAATCTGTAAGTTATAAAAACAGGGGACTTCGTCCCATTTGCCTTTTTGACGAATTGGAGCTTGAGGAGAGGCGATTTTGATGTATTTTCAAGGAAAAACATTGGGGTAAGTGATTCTAACTCGGATTCGGTCAATATACACGAATATATCATTATTTTCACCATTTAATTAGTGTTTTTGAGATAGAAATTTGGAAATTTTTTAGAAATCTCATAGAAACGAATTTTTGAGATTTCGGTGGCGATCCGGAGTCGGATTTGAGTGAAACTGGTATGGTTGGACTCGTAATTGAATGGGTTATCAGATTTTGTAAGTTTCGCCGGATTCCGAGACGTGGGCCCCACAGGCAATTTTGAGCTAATTTCGGATTTTATTGAAAAATGTAGTATTTTCTTATGAAATTGATTTCTATAATTTTTGTTGACTGTATCGAATTAATTATGACTAGATATGAGTCGATCGGAGTCGGAAAAATCGAGAAAAAAGCACAATACTTGGTTAAATTGGAGCAAGTCGAGGTAAGTGACTTGTCTAACCTTGTGGAGGGGAAATTTCCCCTAGGATTAGTATTGATGTGATTATTAAAATGTGTTGAAAGTCTTGTGCACGAGGTGACGAGTGTGTACACGGGCTAAATGTGAAAGATTATATTTTTAAATTGTGTAGATCACTGTTGCGCATTTATTAAATTATTTTATCTTGTTATATTCTTCATCATTGATTTGAGATATATACTTCAAATTTGTTTGATCTTTTCCTACTAATTGTTTTACCTATTTAGTTGAAACTTGGTTTCTTTTATTCTGTGCATTATTTGAAGATTGATTTTCTTTAAATTAAATATTATTAATATGAAGTATTTGACATTTTAAAACTTGATATTGAAGCAACGTATTAAAGATTTTGAAATATTATTTTCTTAAATTATTTACTCATGAATATTTTTGTACTCATTGTGATGGAGCAGTGAGCTATTTATTGTAGAAGAATATTATTATTGAATTATTAAGACATGAGCCGTGAACTCTTTATTTTGGAAAAATATTATTGTTGAATTATTTTGACATGAGCCGTGAGCTCTTTATTATGGAAAATTATTGTTGTTGAATTATTTTGGCAAGTTAAATTATTTGAGCACATGAGGTAAAAATTATGACATATTGTGATATTGATACGCATGCGGTGGTATAAGGTCTGAGTATTGAAACGCATGCGGTGAGATAAGGGTGGCTTGATACGCGTGGCTAGTAGGGAGAACTACTAGAAGTCATGCGGTGTGATAAGGATGGCTAAAATGCGGGATGCTATTTCGGAAAAAATATTTTCTTTAAAATAAATTGTGAAGGCTCCCGCGGTGAGATAAGGAAATGAGATATTGTGAATTTGTTTATAATTTGGGACTACGAGGCGGTACTTCGGGAGTGCCCTTGTTGATATTGATTTATAGCCGCAGTTGCCTTTGATTATTGTTGTGATTTTCTTCAAGTTGAAAAGAATTCTGTTTTGTTTCCACGAGGTATTTATTTGTCATTATTTGATGTAATTAAATGTGACATACTACTTGATTTATTCCATTGTCATTTTATCTTATAATATTGTTTAAACATTTTACCATGCCATTATTTATTCTCCAGTAAGGCCTGACCTGACCTCGTCACTACTCTACCGAGGTTAGGCTTGGCACTTACTGGGTACCGCTGTGGTGTACTCATACTACGTTTCTGCACATCTTTTTGTGCAGATCCAGGTACATCTTATCAGACCACGCATCAGCAAACTAGATGTACGAGAAGACTTCGAGATATATCTGCCAGCGTCCGCAGATTCCGGAGTCCCCTTCTATCTTACCATGTTATTTTCCTTATTTGCTTTAGACTTTGATGTATAGAGACATAGAGAATAAATTCTTAGAAGCTTGTGACTTATTTCTACCGGGTTTTGGGAGTTGAAATTGTATGAATTGTAGTTTATTTATTTCAGATATTTATTATTATTTCGCATTGATAGGCTTACCTAGTCTTAGAGACTAGGTGCCATCACGACCTCCTACAGAGGGAATTTGGGGTCGTGAAAAGTTGGTATCAGAGCTCTAGGTTCATAGGTGTTATGAGTCACAAGCAGGTTTAGTAGAGTCTTGCGGATCGGTACGGAGACGTCTGTACTTATCTTCGAGAGGCTATGGAACTTTTAGGAAATATTCACTTCTTTGATTCCTTATCGTGCGGCATTGATTTAGCTTGAAACATATATCTTATATTCCTTTGTATCCACTCGTGTATGACATTGCGCATTCGGTATCAGTTGTGCGTCGACGGTTCGTGATGCCGCAGATGGACTACGAGGGAGCCAGAGATGCTTAAACATTGCCTTAACATGTGGTTCCGACTGAAGATGCGGGCGTATTGAGAGATCACCTAGTGAATCATGTGCGGGGTGCAACAGACATTGGCGTCTAGTTGATTTATACGAGCTATGAAGGTTATTATTGTGGATCATCGGACGTTGTGACCTATGACTTCACACCGTTCACTATCAATGGGTGGATTGCGGGGTCATGTATTATATCAGTTTTGGCCTGAAATGTATATATGTGATACTGAAAGGTTCCCTAAAATTTACATATATTTAATGCTTGAGATTTTGTAGAGGATAAGGTCGAGACTTGCGGTATATCCGCCTCCTTAATAATCATGTACTTCAGTACCAAAGGAGTTATAGAAACAACTCTAAATTTGCAGAAGGTCTACTCAGCGTGGACGTCACGGTTGCGGATTTTGGGTTGCTTTAGAGGAAGTACACTTGTTGACGAGAGTCTGGACTATGTGGTTCGTGACAAGATTTATCTGTATGGAGCTCTACTTTTGTGATCGTTGTGTATAAATAGGGGTAAGGGTTACCCCAAAGAAGTATCGAAGAGTATGTTAAGAAATGGGTCATCTCAAAAGTGTTGAATCAACATAACAAAAGAAGAAATTTGCCTTGGGAGATATAATTCTCCACCGGTGTTCATGAAAAGCCTATGAAGAGGGCTGGCCAGCCAATACAACACCGCCCACTTGGCTCAGTTCTCATAAATGCTTTTTAAAGAGTTTGTTTCTTGGACTCTCCATAATGCGTGGCGCATAGGGTATGAACGGTTGCGTCAGGTCATCATTGACGGTGTCAGAATATGCCATCAAGTTCAATAAGTTAGCCCGTCATACTCCTACTTTGCTTCCTACAGCCAGAGGGCGAGTCCACAGACTCATTAAAGAACTCAATTATGATCATAAAATTTTGTACGACTCGGAAGCTACAAGCTAATACTTCATTGCTGCTAGTTGTACAAATTACCAAGATATTAAAATGTGTTCGGGGTGAGGAAAAAGGAAACTAAGGAGACCAAGACGTCTCGAAGTTCTGGGGGATTCAGTGGATTCTACTCCGCAAGTATAAATCATTATGGCAGGGGCTCGGGCAATCGGCCAGCCCAGTCCGCACATCAGATTACTCAGGGTGCTCCAGTAAGTTCTTTTAATGCACCACCGACATGAGTTCCTACAATGGTTATTCCAGTTATCTGGCACAGACTTAATATGAGCAGCCAAACCCGCAAAGGGGTTGTTATGAATACGGTGATACTAGGCACATCATGAGAAAATTGTCCCAAACTTGGGAGAGACATATTTCATCAAAGCACTCAGGCTACGTGCCCCATTGAAGTTACTACACCACCCACACGACTAGTTAGGGGTGGAGGACAGGTAGGTAGAAGGCGTCCTAGAGGTGGAGACCCAGTCGTTGATATATTTTTATGGTATGGCGGAGGTCGCTACTTCAGTTGGTGTTGTTACAGATACGACCTTGATATAATATAAAGGAATAATTTCCTTAACTTGATTCGGTTCTCAGTAACGAAACGAGTCCTTCTATGATGCTCCACTTATAAGTGAGCTTCATAATTCTATAATCTACTTATGTGTTTCCCCTTGTTGGGAGATTTTATGGAGATAACTACGCCTATCATTTCGTGTTGGTTACTAATAAGAGCTGCGAGGCTAAATGTGGCTTTCTGTTACCCATTTTGGTAAGTTTTGATGTAAATTCCGAATAATTAATTGCAAATTATGAATTATATGCCCTACCGGTGTGGGGTTCATTATATGTTATGATTTTGTTTAACTGAAATTATTTAGAAGGAGCAAATGGAAAGTTTCGATTAGCACGATGTACATATTACTTATGATTCCGAACTGAGGACGAGATCCTCACATTTTTAAAATAAACTGATATGTTTAAACCGGGCTACGAGCTGCGATGAAAGTTATATAAGGACGAGATCCTTGTGAGAAAAAAATCTTGTGTTTAAGTTCTCCCATGTGAGATCCAATTTTTACTATAGTACTAATAGAGAGTCATCCCTGTTAGGCTTATTTGAAAATACTTATATGAAATCCTCTGTGCATACTTGCCAAATTTGTGTTGTAATTATTGAGTTTTAACCTACGAGATAGGTTCCCGCCCAGGTGACGTTAAATGTGACTCATTATTTCGGGTAAATAATTTTGAGGTCTTCATGCCTCGTGTCTCGTTATCAGTATTGTGAAAGTTTGAAATGAGATTTTTGTTAACATGAAGTTAATTGACGATTCTGTAATTGATTATGAACAACTATTAAGACCAGATTGACCCAGAAGGGTGATCCGTTCAGATGGACCGAGGAATGTAAGGAGAACTTCCAAAAACTCAAGACAGCTTTGACTACAGCCCCAATGTTGGTATTACCTACAGGTTCATGGTCTTATATTGTGTATTGTGATGCGTCGCGTATTGACCTCGGCGCAGTGTTGATGCATGACGGTAGGGTGATTGCCTATGCGTCCAGACAGTTAAATGTGCATGAGAAGAATTATCCTGTACACAACCTTGAGTTAGCAGCTATTGTTTATGCCTTAAAGATCTGGCGGCATTATTTATGCGGTGTCCATTGCGAGGTCTACATTGATCACCGAAGTCTACAACATCTGTTTAAACAGAAGGATCTTAATTTGCGGCAGCAGAGACAGCTGGAGTTGCTTAAGGATTATGATATCACCATTCCCTATAATCTTAGGAAGGCCAATGTAGTGGCCAATGCCTTGAGTCATAAGGCGAAGAGTGTGGGCAGCTTAGCATATTTACCAGTAGCAGAGAGGCCTTTGGCCTTAGATGTTCAGGCCTTGGCCAACCAGTTTGTCAGATTGGATGTTTCCGAGCCGAGCCGAGTTTTGGCTTGTGTGGTTTCACAGTCTTCTCTTTATGACCGTATCAGGGAACGTCAGTATGATGACCCCCATCTGCTTGTCCTTAAGGACACAGTTCAGTATGGCTATGCCAAGGAAGTCACTATTGGAGATGAAGATGTATTACGGATGCAGGGCAGGCTATGTGTGCCAAATATAGATGGTTTGTGCGACTTGATTTTTCAGGAGGCTCATAGTTCGCGGTACTCCATTCATCCGGGTACTGCAAAAATGTATCAAGACTTGATACAGCACTATTGGTGGAGGCGGATGAAGAAAGACATAGTGGAATATGTAGCTCGGTGCCTAAATTGTCACCAGGTGAAATATGAGTATCAACGACCAGGTGGATTGCTTCACAAGTTGGAAATTCCAGAATGGAAATGGGAGCGGATCACTATGGATTTCATTGTTGGGCTCCCACGAACTCGGAGGAAGTTCGATGCAGTTTGGGTGATTGTGGATAGATTGACAAAGTCATCTCATTTCATTCCTGTGATTACTACTTACTCTTCAGAGCAACTGACTCAGGTATATATTCACGAGATTGTCAGACTTCACGGTGTATCGGTATCTATCATCTCTGGCCGGGATACACAGTTTACCTCACGGTTTTGGAGGGCTGTACATCAAGAGTTGGGTACTCGTGTGGAGTTGAGTACAATATTTCACCCTCAGACGGACGGGCAATTCAAACGCACTATTCAGATATTGGAGGATATGCTTCATGCGTGTGTGATAGATTTTGGGGGTACTTGGGATCAGTTCTTACCACTTGCGGAGTTTGCTTACAACAATAGTTGCCAGTCAAGCATTCAGATGGATCCGTATGAGGTCTTGTATGGTAGGCGGTGCCGGTCCCTAGTGGGTTGGTTCGAACCGGGCGAGGCTAGGCTATTGGGTACAGACTTGGTTCAGGATGACTTGGAAAAGGTTAAGTTGATTCAGGATTGACTTCGTACATCCCAATCTAGACAGAAGAGTTATGCGAATCGTAAGGTTCGTGATGTTGCATTCATGATTGGTGAGCGGGTATTGCTCCGGGTTTCGCCTATGAAGGGTGTGATGAGGTTCGGGAAGAAGGGCAAGTTGAGCCCTAGGTATATTGGGCCTTTTGAGATTCTTGAAAGAGTTGGAAATGTGGCTTACATACTTGCACTACCACCTAGTCTCTCTGCAGTTCATCCGGTATTCCAAGTCTCCATGCTTCGAAAATATCACGGCGATCCGTCTCATGTGTTAGACATCAGTTCGGTTCAGTTGGACAAGGATCTATCTTATGTTGAGGAACCAGTGGCTATTTTAGATAGGCAGGTTCGAAAGCTGAGGTCAAGGAACATTCCTTCCATGAAGGTTCAGTGGAGGGGTCATCCGGTCGAGGAGGTGACTTGGGATACCGAGCTTGATATACGCAGCCGTTATCTACACTTATTCACCAACTCAGGTACTTTTTCTAACTCCGTTCGAGGACGAACGTTTATTTTAGAGGTGGAGAATGTGATGACCCAAAATGTCATCTTTAAATTTAATAATTAATTTTGTGTTCTAAGACCTCGAAAAGCACTATTTATCATTCCTCGACTTACGTGCGCAGTCCGTAAAATTTTCCGGAAAGTTTTTAGGTGAAAAATGGATTAAAATGTGAATTAGAGGTTTAAAACTCAACTGAGTTGACTTTGGTCAACATTTTGAGCAAACGGACTCGGATCAGTATTTTGACAGTTCCGGTAGGTCTGTATCGTGAATTGGGACTTGGGTGTATGCCCGGAATCAAATTCCGAGGTCCCTAGCCCGAGATATGAAATTTTGATGAAAAGTTAAAAGTTTAAGTTCAAATAGTGACCGGATGTCGAATTTTGTGCAAACAACCCTGGAATAGAATTTTGATGATTCCAACAGCTCCGTATGGTAATTTTGGACTTAGGAGCGAGATCGGAATTTTGGGTCATAAATAGTGCTTTTCGAGGTCTTAGAACACAAAATTAATTATTAAATTTAAAGATGACATTTTGGGTCATCACATTCTCCACCTCTAAAATAAACGTTCGTCCTCGAACGGAGTTAGATAAAGTACCTGAGCTGGTGAATAAGTGTAGATAACGGCTGCGTATATCAAGCTCGGTCTCCCAAGTAGCCTCTTAGATCGGATGACCCCTCCACTGAACCTTCACGAAAGCAATGTTCTTTGACCGCAGCTTTCGAACCTGCCTATCTAAAATAGCCACTGGTTCCTCAACATAAGATAGATCCTTGTCCAATAGAATCGAACTGAAGTCTAACACATGAGACAGATCGCTGTGATATTTTTGAAGCATAGAAACATGGAATATCGGATGAACCGCAGAGAGACTAGGTGGTAGTGCAAGTTTGTAAGCCACCTCTCCAACTCTCTCAAGAATCTCAAAAGGCCCAATATACCCAGGGCTCAACTTGCCCTTCTTTACGAAACTCATCACACCCTTCATAGGCGAAACCCGGAGCAATACCTGCTCACCAACCATGAATGCAACATCACGAACCTTCCGATTCGCATAACTTTTCTATCTAGATTGGTTGTACGAAGTCAATCCTGAATCAACTTAACATTTTTCAAGGCATCCTGAACCAAGTCTGTACCCAATAGCTTAGCCTCGCCCGGTTTAAACCAACCCACTGGGGACCGGCATCGCCTACCATACAAGGCCTCATACGGAGCCATCTGAATGCTTGACTGACAACTGTTATTGTAAGCAAACTCCGCAAGTGGTAAGAACTGATCCCAAGCACCCCCAAAATCTATCACACACGCATGAAGCATATCCTATAGTATCTGAATAGTGCATTCGGATTGCCCGTCCGTATGAGGGTGAAATGTTGTACTCAACGCCACAAGAGTACCCAACTCTCGATGTACAACCCTCCAAAATTGTGAGATAAACTGTGTACCCCGGTCAGAGATGATAGATACTGGTACACCGTGAAGTCTGACAATCTCGCGATTATATACTTGAGCCAGCTGCTCTGAAGAGTAAGTAGTAATCACAGGAATGAAATGAGCTGACTTGGTCTATCTATCCACAATCACCCAAACTACATCGAACTTTCTCCGAGTCCGTGGGAGCTCAACAACGAAATCCATAGTGATTCGCTCCCATTTCCATTCTGGAATTTCCAACTTCTGAAGCAATCCACCCGGTCATTGATGCTCATATTTCACCTGCTGACAATTTAGGCACCGAGCTACATATTCCACTATGTCTTTCTTCATCCGCCTTTACCAATAGTGCTGTCTCAATTCTTGATACATCTTTGCAGCACCCGGATGAATGGAGTACCGCGAACTATGAGCCTCCTGGAAAATTAAGTAGCGCAAACCATCGACATTTGGCACACATAGCCTTCCCTGCATCCGTAATACATCTTCATCTCCAATAGTGACTTCCTTGGCATCGCCGTGCTGAACTGTGTCCTTAAGGACAAGCAGATGGGGGTCATCATACTGACGCTCCCTGATACGGTCATAAAGATAAGACTGAGAAACCACACAAGCCAAAACTCGGCTCGGCTCAGAAACATCCAGTCTAACAAACTGGTTGGCCAAGGCCTAAAAATCCAAGGATAAAAGCCTCTCTACTACCAGTAAATATGCTAAGCTGCCCAAACTCTCCGCCTTACGACTCAAGGCATCGGCCATTACATTGGCCTTCCCATGATGATAGAGAATGGTGATATCATAATCCTTAAGCAACTCCAACCATCTCCGCTGACGCAAATTAAGATCCTTCTATTTAAATAGATGTTGTAGACTTCGGTGATCGGTGTAGACCTCGCAATGGACACCGTACAAATAATGCCGCCAAATCTTTAAGGCATGAACAATAGCTGCTAACTCGAGGCTGTGTACAAGATAGTTCTTCTCATACACCTTTAAGTGTCTGGACGCATAGGGAATCACCCTATCGTCTTGCATCAACATTACGCCGAGGTCAATACGCGATGCATCACAATACACAATATAAGGCCCTGAACCTGTAGGTAATACCAACATTGGGGTTGTAGTCAAAGTTGTCTTCAACCTGTGGAAGTTCTCCTCACATTCCTCGGTCCATATGAATGGAGCACCCTTCTGGGTCAATCTGATCTTAATAGTTGTTCATAATCAACTACTAAATCGTCAATTAACTTCATGTTAACAAAAATCTCGTTTCAAACCTTTACAATACTGATAATGAGATGCGAGGCATGAAGACCTCATAATTATTTACCCGAATTAATGAGTCACATTTAACGCCACCTGGGCGGGAACCTACCTCGTAGGTTAAAACTCAATAATTACAACACAAAATTGGCAAGTATGCACAAGGAATTTCATATAGAATTTTCAAATAAGCCTAACATGCATGACTCCCTATTAGTACTATAGTACAAATTAAAATTCACAAGGGAGAACTTAAACACAAGAATTTTCCTCACAAGGATCTCGTCCTTATATAACTTCCACCGCAGCTCGTAGCCCGGTTTAAACATATCAGTTTATATTAAAATGCGAGGATCTCGTCCTCGGTTCTGAATCACAAGTAATATGCACATCGTGCCAATCGAAAATTTTCATTTGCTCTTTCTAAATAATTTCCATTAAAAAAAATCACAACATATAATGAACCATACACCGGTAAGGCATATAATTCATAATTTGTAATTAATTATCCGTAAATTACATCAAAACTTATCGAAATGAGTAATAGAAAGCCACATTTAGCCTCACAGCTCTTATTAGTGACCAACATGGAATGATAGGCGTAGTTATCTCCATAGAATCTCTCAACATGAGTAAACACATAAGTAGATTATAGAATTACGAAGCTCACTCATAAGTGGAGCACCATAATAGGACTTGTTTCGCTACTGAGAATTGAATCAAGTTAAGGAAATTACTCATTTATATTAAATCGAGGTCGTACCTGTAACGACACCATCTGATGTAGCGACCTCCGCCATACCGTAAAACAAATATATCAACGGATGGGTCTCCACCTCTAGGACGCCTTCAACCTGTCCTCCACCCCTAACTGGTCGTGTGGGTGGTGTAGTAACTATAATGGGGCACGTAGCCTGAGTTCTTTGATGAAATAAGTCTCTCCTAAGTTTGGGACAATTTTCTCATGATGTGCCTAGTATCACCGTATTCATAACAACCCATTTACGGGTTAGGCTGTTTATATTGAGTCTGTGCTAGATAACTGGAATAACCATTGTAGGAACGTATGTCGGTGGTGCATTAAAAGAACTTACTGGAGCACCCCGAGTAATCCGATGTGCGAACTGGGCTGGCCGACTGCTTGAGCTCCCGCCATAATGATTTATACTTGTAGAGTAGAATTCACTGAATCCCCCAGAACCTTGAGACTTCTTGGTCTCCTTAGTTTCCTTTTTTCCTCACCCCAAACACATTCTAATATCTTGGCAATTTGTACAACTAGCAGAAATGAAGTATCAGCTTGTAGCTCCCGAGTGGTACAAAATTTTACGATCATAATTGAGTCCTTTAATGAGTCTGTAGACTCGCCCTCTGACTGTAGGAAGAAAAGTAGGAGTATGACGGGCTAACTTATTGAACTTGATGGCATATTCTAACACCGTCATGATGACCTGACGCAACCGTTCAACCCTATGCGCCGCGCATTACGGAGAGTCCGGGAAACAAACTCTTTCAAAAGCATTTCTGAGAACTGAGCCATGTGGGCGGTGTTGCATTGGCTGGTCTGCCCTCTTCATAGTCTTGCCATGAACACCAGTGGAGAATTATCTCTCCCAAGGCAAATTTCTTCTTTTGTTATGCTGACTCAACACTGTTGAGCTAACCCATTTCTTAACATACTCTTCGATTCTTCTTTGGGGTAACTCTTACCCCTATTTATACACAACGATCACAAAAGTAGAGCTCCATACAGACAAATCTTGGCACGAACCACATAGTCCAGAATTTCGTCAACAACTGTGCTTCATCAGAAGCATCCCAAAATCCGCAACCGTAATTTCTATAACGCAAATACCAACCTTATTCTCCACAAAATCTCAGGCCTTAAACCTGTGTAAATTTTAGGGAACCTTACAGTACCACATATATACATTTCAGGCCAAAACTGATATAACTCATGACCTCGCAATCCACCCATTAATAGTGGACTCCCCCCACTCGGCACGAAGTCATAGGTCACAACGTTCGATGATCCACAATAATAACCTTCACAGCTTGTATAAATCAACCAGACGCCAACGTCTGTTGCAGCCCCCATATGATTCACTAGGTGATCTCTCAATACGCCTGCATCTTCAGTCGGAACCACACGTTGAGGTAATGTTTGAGCATCTCTGGCTCCCACGTAGTCCATATACAGCATCACGAACCGTCGACGAACAACTGATACCGAGTGCGCAATGTCATACACGAGTGGATACAAAAGAATATAAGATATATGTTTCAAGCTAAATCAATGCCGCACGATAAGGAATCAAAGAAGTGAATATTTCCTAACAGTTCCATAGCCTCTCGAAGATAAGTACAGACGCTTTCGTACCGATCTGCAAGACTCTACTAAACCTACTTCTGAGTCATGACACCTATGAACCTAGTGCTCTGATACCAACTTGTCACGACCCCAAATTCCCTCCGTAGAATGTCGTGATGGCACCTAGTCTCTAAGACTAGGTAAGCTTATCAATGTGGAATAATAATAAATATCTGAAATAAATAAACTACAATTCAAACAATTTCAACTCCCAAAACCCGGTAGAAATAAGTCACTAGCTTCTAAGAATTTATCCTCAATGTCTCTATATAAGAGAGTCTAAAGAAAATAAGGAAGCAACATAACAAGAATAGAAGGGGACTCCGGAGTCTGCGGGCCCTGGCAGATATACCTCGAAGTCTCCTCGTACAGCTAATTTACTGATGCATGGTCTGATAAGATGTACCTGGATCTGCACAAAAAGATATGCATAAGCGTAGTATGAGTACACCACAGCGGTACCTAGTAAGTGCCAAGCCTAACCTCGGTAGAGTAGTGACGAGGTCAGGTCAGACCCTACTGGAGAATAAATAATGACATGGTAAAAATGTTTAAATAATATAATAAGATAAAATGACAATGAAAATGAATCAAGTAGTATATCACATTTAATTACACCAAATAATGAGAAATAAATACCTCGTGAAAAAAAAATAGAATTTCTTTTCAACTTTAAGAAAAGATCACAACAAAATCAAAGGCAACTACGACCATAAATTAATATCAACAAGGGCACTCCCGAGGTACCGCCTCGTAGTTCCAAATCATAAATAAATTCACAATATCTCATTTCCTTATCTCACCGCATGACTTCTAGTAGTTCCCCTACTAGCCACGCGTATCAAGCCACCCTTATCTCACCGCATGCATTTCAATACCCGGACCTTATACCACCGCATGCATATCAATATCACAATATATCAAAATTTGCACCTCAGGTGCTCAAATAATTTAACTTGCCAAAATAATTCAACAACAATATTTTTTCACAATAAAGAGCTCACGACTCATGTCAAAATAATTGAACAATAATATTTTTTCACAATAAAGAGCTCACGACTCAATAAAGAGCTCACAGCTCATGTCAAAATAATTCAACAATAATATTTTTCCATAATAAAGAGCTCACGGCTCATGTCAAAATAATTCAACAATAATATTTTTTCACAATAAGGAGCTCACTGCTCCATCACAATGAGTACGAAAATCTTACAAAAATATTCAGGAGTAAATAATTGAGGAAAATAATATTTTAAAATCTTTAATACGTTGCTTCAATATCAAGTTTAAAAATGTCAAATACTTCATATTAATAATATTTAATTTAAAGAAAATTAACCTTCAAATAATGCACAGAATAAAAGAAATCAAGTTTCAACTAAACAGGTAAAATAATTAGTAGGAAAAGATCAAACAAATTTGAAGTATATATCTCAAATCAATGATGAAAAATATAACAAGATAAAATAATTTAATAAATACGCAACAATGATCTACACAATTTAAAAAATATAATCTTTCACATTTAGCCTGTGTACACACTCGTCACCTCGTGCACACGACTTTCAACATATTTCAATAATCACATCAATACCAATCCTAGGAGAAATTTTCCCCACACAAGGTTAGACAAGTCACTTACCTTGACTTGCTCCAATTTAACCAAGTATTATGCTTTTTCCTTGATTTTTCGACTCCGATCGACTCGTATCTAGTCATAATTAATTCGATACAGTCAAAAAAAATTATAGCAATCAATTTCATAAGAAAATATTACATTTTTAATAAAATCCGAAATTAGCTCAAAATTTGTCCGTGGAGCCCACATCTCGAAATCCGACGAAACTTACAAAATCCGACAACCCATTCAATTACGAGTCCACCCATACCAATATTACCAAATTCCGATAACAACTCGACCTCCAAATTTTAAATTTTCGTTTTTGGAAGATTTTGCAAAAATCTTGATTTTTCTTCCATAAATTCACGGATTCATGATGTAAATGAGTATGGAATCATGAAATATAATCAATATAGGATAAGGAACACTTACCCCAATATTTTCCCGTGAAAATCACCCAAAAATCGCCCAAGAACCGTGATCTAAAAATCCAAAACAAAATGAATGAAATGACCATTTTTGGTCCTTAAGTTTCTAACAATCTGTCACTAAAAGTCCATTTTCCGTCACTAAAAGTCCATTTTCGTCACTAAAAGTCCACCAGAAACTGCTCTACCAACCTTCCTTCAATCAATCATAACTTTATGTACAAATGTCCAAATGATGAATGGTTTAACTTTCTGGAACCTAGAATCAAAACACTACAACTTTTATATTTTAAAAATTTTCCGATTCCTTATGAATTTCGAGATATAAGCTTCCAAAATTGGCTCCACACATCAGAAATTTCTGGCGAAATCAGCCTTCTTTGTCTGAAATACATTCCGTTTACCTTCCGAAATCCACCCGAGACACTTAGGACCTTAACCATTTATACCAACATGTCCCAAAATACAATACAAACTTATTCTAGGCTTCAAACCACATCAAACAACATCAAAACGATGAATCGCACCTCAAATCAAAATCTATGAACTTTGAACTTTCAAATTCTATATCTTGTGCCGAAACACATCAAATCAATTCGGAATGATTTCAAATTTTGTACACAAGTCATAAATGACATAACATACCAATTTCAATTTCCAGAATCGGATTCCGACCTCGATATCAAAAAGTCAACCCCCGGTCAAACTTCTTAAAAATTTAACTTTTGGCATTTCAAGCCTAATTCTATTACGGACTTTCAAATAAAATTTCGATCACACTCCTAAGTCTAAAATCACCATATGGAGCTGTTGGAATCATCAAAATTCTATTCCGGGGTCGTTTGCACATAATTTGACATTCGATCACTATTTGAACTTAAACTTTTATTTTTTCATCAAAATTCCATATCTCGGGTTAGGGACCTCGGAATTTGATTTCGGGCATACGCCTAAGTCCCAAATCACGATACGGACCTATCGGAACTATCAAAATACTGATTTGAGTCTGTTTGCTTAAAATATTGACCAAAGTCAACTCAGTTGAGTTTTAAAGCTCTAATTCACATTTAAATCCATTTTTCACGTGAAATTTTTCGGAAAATTTTACGGACTGAGCACGCAAGTCGAGGAATAATAAATAGTACTTTTTGAGGTGTTAGAACACAAAATTAATTATTAAATTTAAAGATAATATTTTGGGCCATCACAATATGTTAAAGAAATTTGACTGTAAATCATGCTTAGGCTATGTGATAGTACTGCTGGGACTCGTAGATGTCGCGTACTTATTGAATTATTTACTAATTATTGTCTTGTACTCTGTCATTATTTTACTTGCGTATCATATCTCAGTATTTCTTGATTTTTGTTGATACACTATGTTATCTTTGTTTGGGCTAATCTTTGTGATTTTCGAGAGCCCGAGAGATTAGAGAGGTTGATGACTGAGTGAGGCCGAGGGCCTGTCGGTGAGGAATGGATATTATAGCACATGAGTTATCCGTGCGGGATATTATAGCATGTGAGTTGTTCGTGTAGCACGTGAGTTGTCCGTGCAGATTATAGCGCTTGGGCTGTAAGAGCCCCTCCGGAGTCTGTACACCCCCAGTGAGCGCAGGTACCCATTGAGAGTGAGTGTTGAGGGTTGAGAGCCTAGTGGTTGAGCTGTTGTGACGAGTTTAGTGACTGTTGCCTTGAGAGGTTGTACTTGCTTTTCATTTGTTGTTGCACTTAGTTGCTATCTGTCATTGTGGTTAAATTTTTCTGAAAGATTTTATATCCGGAATATATGAACTTGAACTGTATAAAATTAATTTGACTTAAACTGCTGGATTTGAAAGCATGTTTATTCTTTGCTGGAATTACTGAAAGTGAACTATAATTGTGTAGCTCGTCACTATTTTCAATTCCCTATTTATTATTGTTACTTACTGAGTTGGTTGTACTCATACTACACCCTGCACTTCGTGTGCAGATTTGGGTATTTTCGGCCATAGCGGGTGTTAATTTCTTTCGCACAGTTGATTTTTCGGAGATTCAGAGGTAGTTGCCGTATTTCGCAGACCTTGCCTCTCCTTCCCTATCTCCTAAATTATAGTATTTGGTCTTAGACTGTTATGGACCGTATTTTTCAGACTTGTATTCATATTAGATGCTCATGTACTCAGTGACACCAGGTTTTGAGAGTGTTCGTATCAGTATTTGTGGGATTTTGTATTGTATTTAAATATTATATTTTCAAACTTAAAAGAAAGTGTGGCTTATTGATATTATCGGCTTGCCTAATGTCGAGATAGGCGCCATCATGACAGGTTGAAATTTTGGGTCGTGACAATATATTTTAATAATGATTATCTTTTTAATGATGCAAGTGAAGATATTATCGTTAATTTAAAATTCATTTTAATCGACTATCTAAATATTTAAGTGATTCTTTAGCCGGAAAAACTTTATTTCAGTATGACTCCATTTTAGTTTATCGATATCTCTAGCCACAGATTTTGAATTTTTAATACCCTATATATACAAAAAAAATATATTCTTTGAATCATTAAATGTTAAATTAGTTGATCTAGTCGCGGTCATGAAAATATAATGATGAATATTTGCCTCCTCCCTCAAAACTTTTCACGACAATATTATTAGTTTTCATAGTTAATTACACACTTACTCTCTTCTCTTCTCTCCTCTTTCTATAATTTATTTTCATTTTCTATTAAAACTTTCCGATGTATGCAAATCATTTAATTCAACATATATAAGAGAACTCTTGCAACGTGAAAAAAGATAATATTATTTCATATCTCATCTTAAATAAACTAAAATGAATACTATATAAGCAAGGTTTATCAACGGAACATCATAAGTGAAAGAAGAGGTCAAGATTCTTAAACCACACAATAAATAAATAATCTATGGAGTAAAGTGAAACAACTATGTACCACTGCTACGTACATATGGAATAAAATTAAGTAGCTCAATTTCCATCTCTCATCTTCTCTGTGAATTTGCGGCAAATACATGATAACCTGTTGTATTACGCAGAAACGTTAATGATCCCTAAAATAGAAAATCATAAAGTTTTTTCCTTGTTTCTAAATCATAACATTTCTTAGATGATTCTTGATAACTTATTGTAATTGGCATGCACCTGAAGGGAAGATGTCATTCTAAACTTTCTTTAAAATATGATAGACCCATATTTTCCAGCACTTTCATAATCTTCTCACATAATAAAGGTTTATGAGAAGATCTCCCAATATTTTATAATTAGATACTCAATAAAAACTTTACCTTCTCTTCACAGGACTCCCTAATCTCATTTACCAACTCAATAGTAAATTTGATTTCTTAAAAGCAACTTGCTAAAGTTAAGTCTTTGATCTTTTCGACCTCTTTGGAGTTTGGATGTTGAATAAATACTTCACATTGGCTGCTAAAACACATTAATAATATGAGATAAAAAAAACATCCTGGTTTGTATTGTAAATATTTTAGACATAATATGAATTAATAATCTCAAGTGTAGAGAAATCACCAAAACTCGTATTATCCATATTTTCTTTTGTCAAGCATAATACACAGAGTAATAACATATAGTAATGCTTATCATACGAAGACCTCATATTCATAATAACTCTTCAACATTTAAATAATATCAAAACTTAAATATCATTTTCTTGATCTAAATTCTTATTAAGTTTTAATATATGTCTAATAATGTCTTACAAATTATAACCTTGAAAATTGTATTTTAACGTACTTCACACATTTAACCAATGTAATTCATTTTGTAAAATGAATAACAAACTAATCTTTAAGAAAAATTATTCCTAATCATCACATGATGCAAATAAGTTATATTTTGAGATTATCACGGGAAGATCTACCCTATCATTATAGAACTAAGGTTCATAAATCACAAAAAATGTATTGTTAAAGAATGAGTAAAGTAAAAAAAAAAAAAAAAAAAAAAAGTAAAACCCAATTTAGTTCACTTTATTCCTTACTCATTGCTTAGGAGATGACTTTGTCCATCATGAATATCCCTCCCTTTATCGGTGGCAATCATCTCGTCATGTCCTTTTGGAACCATTGTCACTGCTTCTTTATTCCATAGAATGCCAATAAGCATTTTGTCTTCTTTTCCCCACACCTCTCTATGTCAGTTGCTAGAGGCTTTGTCATGCCAAGAAATAACGATTGTAGCCGCTTGGTTCTGATCATCCACGTTGATATATGTACATCTTCACTATAGGTTCTACTTGTATTTTTTAGGCATCTCTGTTCATTGTTTTTGATGAAATAATGTGTTTTGCAACTCAACATTTTTCAAACGCCTAACCACTCTGTCATATTGAGCCCAATTCAAAATTTTCATTACTCGGTGCCACCATATTATTCATCCTTCAACATTGTAGCAATTGTAAATTCCACCATAGGTTAGACATCAAGCAGATGTTATGCAGATATTAAAAAGCGTTGTTTTTGGTGCATGGGAGATTTGAAAACCCATTATTCTCTCCTTTTAATCAATGCCTTTGTTCATGTAGTGATTATATTTAACTGCAAATTCACAAACTCAAAATAGTAATTATTATCAAGGAAGGCAAGAAGCGGTTTCAAAACAATGATACAACGATAATTAGTGGTTGAGGAAGGAAAGAAGCGGTTTTTTCTAAATATTAGATCGATGTACTCGAAGAGACATAAGAAAGACGATTCTTAAAGGTGCCTATTGGATTTTGATAACTGAAACACCTTTTTCATATTTTTTAAGAAGGAAAAATGCTAAATTATAAGAAAATAGATAAATACAAAAGCTTCTATTAGAAAGGTGCCAAGTTATCTTTTGTGTTGGGCGCCATCACGACTGGGGTTGGGGTCGTGACATTAGTTGATTATTATTATAAAACATTGCATATATATTCTCTTAAAATTGTCAAGTAGTTTATTTTTCGACATCATACTTGGCTTAACCTCAATGCAAACTACTCAAATTGCATTCCAATTTAAATTCGAATATCATATTAGTTTGTTAGTAATAGTGATTTTTTAAAAACGACACACAATATAAATTAAAAAAATATTCTAACATATCCTTATCTTATAATCTATGTATTTGAGTTGAAAATAATATTTGAAATCGATGAGATTAGCTTCAAAAATCTTTATATTCAACAAAGATGAAACATAAGAAGAAATTCGTTGTCATCTCTTATTTCTGGTTTTTAAATCTTTCATACATTTTTTTCAATATTTATTTTATTTTATCTTATTTTTTATGTCATTCTTTCTTTTGTTACAAAAAAAATAATTTATTTCACTATAAAAAGATGAGTTTTAACAGAAATTGTCTACATAAGAACTTTATTTATATTTTTAGTCTTTGGTTGAAATTCTTTCATATTTTTTTTTTGGCTTTATGTAATCAACCTAAACAGGTACTCACCCGACCACTTAAATTAAAAAATTGAAGAATGTGTAATTTATATATAGTCCATATATAATATGTGCATAATCATGTGATATGGGTATATCATCTATTTATATTAGCTATAAAAAGTAAACAATAAATCTGGCCAGATATTTATGTAAATATTCTATAAGATTTCGATTTTTTGAGTTTATCCATAATATGACTTCTATTATAATAATTTTAAAAACTCTCTACTAATGTTCAAAAATATCTTATCTTTTAATTATCTTTGAAGTAGAAAAAAGTAAAGAGTTTTTTCGAAATAATTTTTATACATTTAAAAAAAAAATTCACGTCATACCAATTTATTTTAAAAAAATATTTATTCTTTGTTACACTTGAAAATCGCTATAGAAACTATCAATTAGAAACCAATATCTCTCTTGTTGAGTTCGAGAAAAAAAAGACCTTTCACATAATCTAATGATTCAAAACTAATATTGTTCAACGAAAAAAAATATTATACCCTTGCAATATTGGCTTGAATGCAGCTAAATCAAGGGGTTTCAGCTTATACCCTTCAATTCCTAGAATGTGCTAAATTAAAATTAATGATAGCAATTGTATAGCCAAAGTTTTGTTATTTGTTTGATGTCCATTTATACAAATTGAGTCTTCAAACAAATATTGTTCAAAAAGAAAAGAAAAGAAAAAAATAACTTTTTTTTAAATATTGACTGATTTTTGTGATGTTTCTTTCTCTAGCATGTATGTTTACTTCATTATATATGTAAGTAAACTTTTATTCGATTTTTAAACTCTTTTTTGTTATTTGGATAAACATAGATGTGTACCCTATATATTACATTTATTTTAAAAGAAATTCGCTTTATTCAAATCTAGCTATAGTGTTTTAAAAAACTATAATTATAGGGTTTAAGAATTTTATAGTTATATGCAGTAAAAAAAAATTCTTTTCTTTTTGGGCCTGAGGCGAAGTAGTATTTAAATAATTAGAAAAGATAACAAAAGTTCCTAACATAATTGCATATGATTATTAACCAAATTAAGTATGATAACATGATAACAAAAGATATTTTTTTGTAATTTTAATTTAAATTTTAAAAGTTTATCTATAAATTCAAAATTATTCTTTAAATGCAAATTCAGCTTATATATATATATATATATATATATATATATATATATATATATATATATATATATATATATATATATATATATATATATATATATAACATTTTATAAATTTGACTAACATAGTCAAATATAGAATAAAGTTACCATATACTATTGATATTTATTAGTTTGCCACTTGGCTTAACCATAATGCCAATTATATATGGTAACTTTATTCCTTTAATATATATATATATATATATATATATATATATATATATATATATATATATATATATATATATATATCTATCTAATCTATGGTAGGATCTCTTTTTTATCTTTTTCCTTTTTCACTTTTTAGCTCATTGGATTTAGTTGCCATTTTCAACAGCTTGAGGGCTGTACTTTATATATTTGATTAATTGACTTCCTTACCTAATATTCCTGTGTGTTCCCACAATTGTGACCACTAGAATATATTTTCATGTTATTTTTATTTTAATAGTCAACTTAATTCCACATTATTCCCTTTCTTTCAATCTATAAATGAAAGTATTTCATTGGACATATAATTCTAGGAAGAAAAGATTTTAAAAAAAAAATTTATGATAAAAATAAGGAGTCCATTACTTAGACAGTCACTCAACTATCCGAAATTATCTCCCAAAGTCATCTTTCTTTTGTTTGTAACAACAAGTCACTTAACTATGTCAATAGCACTCAGAAGGTCACTCAACTAGATTTCTCAAACTTTTGATCGCCAAATACCTATTTTACCCTCTAAATTATCAACTTTTACCTTCTTCTTTTTTTTTGCTTTTTAATATAATAATTCTTTTCTATTTTAAATTTATATTATGGACTTACCATAGAATAAATAAATTTTATTTATAAATTTTAAAACAATAAAATAGTATTTAAGCATATATAATGTTGGAATAATAAAATACTGAGCATAGTAGAAAGTTAATTAGAAACATTTGTTCGTAATAATAATTTTGATATTAACAAAAAAAAAACTCACAAATTTATTTACACAATTGAGAATGAAAGAAAATAAAAGTTTTAAAATATATATTCCATGCACGCAATATAGAAGATAAATATTCAAAATACAGGTATTTTTGTAATATACATTACATATTCTTGAATATTATGCTCAATTATATTATTATTTCGATATTATATATGCTAGAAAAATAATTTTTTATTTTTTATTTTTAAATAAAATATTTTTGTTCTATAGGTAAGTCCAAAATGTTGATTAAAAAGAGAAAAAATCATAATATTAAAAAAATAGAAGATAAAAGTTGATAATTTAGAGGGTAAAATAGTGTAATGACCCGTCTTGTCGTTTTGAGAATTAACATCCCGTTCGATGGCTTAAGGTCTCGAAAAGTTTCGTAAGGTGTATTATGACTTGCGTGTGTGGTCGAGTTTGATTTTTTGGATGACTCGGGATTGAATTGAAAGAACAAATCTTATTTTAGAATCTTAAATAAAAAGAGTTCACCGGAGTTTGACTTTTGTGCAAACGTCTCCGGAATGAAATTTTGATAATTTCAATAGCTTTGTATGGTGATTTCGTACTTAGGCGTATGTCCGAATTTGGATTTGGAAGTCCGTAGGACAATTCGACGCATTTTAGCGAAAGTTGAAAAATAGAAGATTTTTGAAAAGTTTAACCGAAAGTTGACTTTTTGATATCTAGGTCGGAATCCGGTTGCATAAGTTGGAATAGGTCTGTAATATCATTTACAACTCGTGTGTAAAATTTGATGTCATTCCGGATTGAATTGATACGTTTCGACACGTGTTTTATAAGTTAGAAGTTTAAAAATTCACCAGTTCGATTCGAGGTGTAATTTGTAAATTTCGACGTTGTTTGATGAGCTTTGAGACCTCGAGTAGGTCTGTGATATATTACGGGACTTATTGGTATATTCGAACGAGGTCCTGAGTGGCTCGGGTGAGTTTCAGACGGAATTCAGATCGTTTTTAGCCCAGTCATTTTGGCGGACAGCGAAGCGAGGCTCGCTTCGTCGGACCGGGCTCAGATCAAGTATCCCCTTGCATGCTGTGTCCAGTGAAGCAAGGCTAACTTCACCAGACCGGACGCGGATTAGATCCAACTCTTTTTAAGCTAATTCGGGGCTCATTTTCCACACTTCACTTGAACGAATTTTGGAGCTCTTCTCCACCCTCTCAAGAACCCCAACTCCTCCCATCTTCAAGGTAAGCAATCCCTATTATTTTGATGTGAAATTTCATCATTTCTATACTAGTATTGATGAAATCTACACATAAAATACTTAGATCTTCAAGAAACTTATTCAAGAACTCAAAGGAGGGTTTTGCAAGATTTCTTCCAAAAAGGTAATCCTACACCCTTAGACTTGCATGTATGGATTTATTATAGAAATATGAGTATGAATCAAGTATTAGAATTCATGGTATGGTGGTTGAAAGCCATAAACTCCCAAAATAAATGAATACCCATTGTAGAGATTTAAAAGTAATTATTTAGTAGAATTTTGTTGGTTGGATATGAATGGTTAGTCACACATGTGATGTTGGGAGTATAAGTTGTTAAGGAATGATAGTGGGATAAATTATTGGACGAAGAAATACCATTACTAGAGGTAGTGAAATGCTATGTACTCTAGGTGTTTGTTAAAATGTCCAAATGACCAAAACTTTGGAAATTATTTACTAATATTGGTCCAATTGAATTATGTTGATATAGATTGAAATTGTAAGAGTAGTGGGAGGTTTTAATATCACTAAAGAGTGAAACAAGAAATGCTCGATATTGGTTTCGACTTGTTCAAGGTAAGTAACACTTCTAAACTTAGAGCTGAAGGTATTAACCTTGATTATACGTATTATGTGATTGGTTTGGAGGTGACGCACATGCTAGGTGACGGACGTATGGGCGTGCACCATAGAAATTATGACGTAATTGGTTCTGTGAAATTTTGTAGCCAAATAATCTTGGCATTATCCATATACTTTTATGTGTTAAAGAAATTGAGATGAGAATCATGTTAAAAAAAACGTTCATGCTGAGGCTTCATGCTCGTATTATTGAGACCCATAGAGGTCATATTGCTATTGAATTATTACTTTAAATTATAATTTCATACTCAGTCATGTTCATTCATTTCATATCAAATCACAGTCTTTGTTGCTATTTATTGACACATCATATCATCATTTTGGGCTAGTTTCATGGCATTGTGAGCCCGAGAAACTCGAGAGATTGATGACTGAGTGAGGCCGAGGGCCTGAGTATGAGTGATATTATAGGATCAGGTTGCACGTCGCAGCATGTTATATTGATTTGTTATTATGGGATGGGGCTGCGCGCCGCAACATGTATTTTTTATTTATGCCTGGATCTGGCTTATATAGTGCTTAGGCTGAAGGAGCCCCTCCGGAGTTTGCACACACACCAAGTCAGTGCGGTTGATTATATTAAGGGATGGATCTTCCCTAGATATGGATCTTGTCCGAAGCATTTTTGTATACATGGGGATGGATCTTCCCCACAGGATGGATTTGGCCCTACTCAGTACTTAGTGACTAATGGTCAGTTGATGTATATATTTTGGGATGGATCTTTCCTAGGCCAGATTGGCCATATACAGAAAGGGTGAGACACTGAGATTGAGTACTCTGAGAGTGTGAGTACATGAGTTCATCTCTGAGATACATGGCATTGACATGCACACATGACATACAGGCATAAAGATGCATTTTTCTCATGTTGTACGGTATCACGTCATTCATGACTCACACATATTGACATATGTGCATAGAGAGGTATTTCACACTTGCTATCTGGAAAGAAAATGAAACATCTTATTTATTGTTGCAAGAAATTTTGAGAAAAATCATAGTTTTTCAAACTTACTCATATTTGTTTTCTGGCGATTTCGGTAAAAGATTTGGGTTTTCACCAATATACTTGAAAAGCAGGCCTATTTTCTGAAACTGTGAACAAGATGAACAATTTATATCTAGGTTACTATTTTTATTACTTGCATTATGTTGTTATGGACTGTTGTTGGCTATGGGTTTTGGACTCCGACCTTTGTCCCAACTTCACTACTTTCAATCTATAGGTTTGTTACTAATTGAGTACATGGGGTCGGTTGTACTCATACTACACTTCTGTACCTTGTGTGCAGATATTGGATGTTGATGTTGCAGTGATCGACGTAAACTGCAATTGAAGACGTACCTGTATTCCGGATGTAGCTGCCTCTTGTTCATGGTAGCCTTAGATTTATAAAAATCTGTTTATGTACATTTTGAACAGATGATGTATTTATTTCATAGCGGCTTTGTAAATTCTAATCTTAGAAGCTCATGATTTGTACTATTAGTCCTTGGGAAGTATATAAGAGATCATTTATTTCCTCAGTAAATTACATTTGAATTGGATTTGATGAGTTGGCTTACCTCGCGGGACGGGTTAGGTGCCATCACGACTAGTCAAATTTTGAGTCGTGTCAAGTTGGTATTAGAGCACTAGGTTCATAGGTTCTACAAGTCATGAGAAAGTGTCTAGTAGAGGCTTATAGATCGGTATGATGACGTCTATACTTATCTTCGAGAGGCCACAAGGCATTTAGGATAAACTTTCCATCTTTCTTTATTTATCGTGCGGCAATGATTCAGCTTAAAGCGTACCTTTTTGAATTCCTTCCACTCACTCATATGCATTTGTGAACGCTCGGTATCAGATGTGCATCGACAACGTGTGATTCTATAAACGAGGTACGATATGTGTTTTCTATATTTTGGTGATGGGCCAGTCTAGAGGACTTGACACCAGGTTTAGTCTATAGATTAGGCTCGGTGGTTTCAGTTGTGAGAACTTGTGCTTTTGGACTAATATGTCCGGTAGTGTCCTTATGAGTGGAATTTGTGGCTCGATGAGCGATTGAATGGCTATGTAATGAGTTTGATGTAACTGCAGGGTGATTTCAGATAGTTTAAATGTGATGAAAATAGTTTGCTTGTGATGTAAAAAAAAGGAAGGCTATTGGGTGCTTAATGTCTGTCTCGATTTGACGCATGGTCTCGAGTTATGGTGTGTTGAAAGATCTTTCATGTTGTTTAATTATAGAGCGAAGTAGATTTTCATGTCTTATTGTTGAGTTTGAGCTCAGGAGATTAAGTGATTGCGTCATAGTGATGGTTGCAAAAGGGTATGGAAAGATGCAAGTTTGAGGCTAAACATGCAAGTTATCACCCGCGGGGTAATTTACGAGATGTGTGATCCTTACGATGTTGTGTGGAGAATTTCTTCTCTCCCAGCGGGTTATAGGTGTTGAGGTTTAAGAATCTGGTTGAAAAAAGTTGACATAACCGTTACGAGAATGAATGCGAGATTAACAAATGATTTGAGGTACTATATGGTCCGTGATGCATAAGTTGGTGAAGAATTTGGTTGAATCTCCCTACGATATTATGGCAGTAATAGAGTATGGGAATGGTGAGTTATCAGATGTTCTATTCTATGGCTTTGAGCCAAGTGGGGGAGCCTGCTATTGGAGATTTGATTTTGTGGATTATGTGTTAAATACTAGTGTTGGGTGTGAGGCATAATTGTAGATCCGTTATGACTGCAGAGGTTGATATCGGGGATTACTCGAGCAAGGAAATTCCTGAATACGGGTTATATTGCACTTTATGAAAATATAAAAATCATGGAAGGATTAAGTTGTATTTTGAAGGATATATTGCGCACGGAGTATGAATTCGATTGGCAGTGTTAAGACGGGGTTATTTCTTTAGGTGTTTTGTGCTAATGGGGCACGTGTCTTTCAGCCCGTTTGGGTGGTTCAATTTAGATTGAGGAGAGTGGATGACTCGTGATAGGGTTCTAAAGAGTCAAACATTTATATGTAACAATTGAGAATTTTTCGGAGTGGTGTATAGTCAAGATTTGAGATTTGCATTTGATGGTGCAGGGGCTTGCGGTAATTCTATATGATTATAGATTCTACATTTCAGTATAAGAGGGGTAAAAAGAATAATTTTAAATTCACATAAGGTTTCTTCAGAGTGGGTACCTCGGTTGTGGTACCCATGGGGTACTTAAGAAGAATACAACGGCTTATGGGCCTTAGGGCAGCGTGGTTTTATGTTGGGATCTCTGGTAGCAAGCTTTGGGTAAGGATCACAGTGTTATGGCAAGGAAGAGTGTCGACTTAAGGGTAATTCAGAAGGGAATCAAAGAAACGGGATAGCTGGGTAGTAAGTTGGATCAACACGATAATGGATACAATCAGTTCTTTGGGTACTTATGATGTGGTGAGGCTCTATAGATGTCCTGGTGGCAATATTTTTGGGTTGACGAACTTTGTGGCTTGGTTGAGTTAGAGGAATTAAGTTCTGATAGCTTGGTTATGTGAAAATAGATTTTAAAGTATTCTTGATAGTTTCTACCATAATTTGAGCCGGATATTTTCTACCGGTGTGAGGAACATGTTGTGATTTTCTCCTGGATGGGAGCGAATGGAAAGTTTCTAATTAACCGAGTATGTAATTTGCTGGTGACTCAAAGTTTATAATGAGATTCTTGTGCTTTTCACACGAGGGCATGATAGATGTGGTGTGTTGTGCGGGATTAAGATTTATATGTACAAGGTGGCAGTTCAATTTTGAAGGGATGGTCATGAATTCTTAGACAACATGGGAGGTTCCAAATGACTATATGAATACCACTACTACTACTTGGCATTGCATGAGAATGGTGCACCTTTCGGAAGGCACATTGTGTTTTGACTTACGGATGTTTCATTAGTATTGCGGTACTCACCTGGTTGATAGACTGCTGATATTCAAATTTTATTTTGTGGCAAGGAAAAAATTTTGGGAGTATTCCTAGTGGGAAGATCGTGCATGAAGGATGTGCTATTCATTCGAGTTCTGGAGTTGTGATCAGTTATGGTGATTCATATTTTCTATGAATTTAGAGACTGGGAGTTCTCAGAAGCATACTATTTCGGGTTTGCGGCCTGTTTGAGGTGAGTATATTATTTAAACAAGAAGCACTAGTTGCGGGAATTATGTGTGATAGCTACGCGCTATGAGTGAGCGTATATGTGAGGTTTGAGCTCATGTGCAAGCACCGGGGGTAATTATTCATGCTCGGAAAAATGCTTAGGTTATGATATGCCTAGAGTTGACTGTTAAGCTTAAATTTATAATATTTCTTGTATTCGTACCTTTGTTGAGAACTATCTGGGCTATACGTGAGGTTACAAAGAGGCTAATTCCAGAATAAATTTGTTAGTTACTATTTCTGCGATAACTTGCCAATTTGAGTTGTGATAGCACAATTTGTACATGCCTACACTATGGCGTATTATTTATACCAGTAGAGGAGCATGAGAATCTTATTTCATTATCATATACATGTGTACTTCTTTGATTGCTCTTGTATGATATGCTTGGACTGGAGGCCTGTGACCATGCCGGGCGGATTATGTTATTGGTACGTGAGTTGTCCATCTAGATCCAGATATTGATAATAGAGCACGTGAGTTGTCCGTGCGGTTGATGTTAATGTGAGCTCTAGGAGAGCTGGTTACCATTATTTGATTCATGTGTCTTGGTTCTACCATGAATAATGAGCTCATAATATTATGGTTGCGGTGGTGCTTGTTGAACTTGTGAAACGGTTCTCTTCTTTACGATATTTTTCCATTTTTGGGTGCATTTATTGCAGTATAGGCTTGAGTTATATTGGTGTGGCATGTATGTGAAATAGTTGTTTTGATGAAATAAGGTCACTGGACCTAGAATGGGTACTATCATGTTTAATTACAGCGTGTTGGAAGAACAAAATTAATTCAGGTTAAATAATTGGCTATGGTACTTGTAGAGCAAAGGAAAGCTCTATGACCTGTTGATCTGGTGAGTGACTGTGAGTGACTGTATGGTTCTTTCATTATCGACGGTGTACAAAGGTTTTGGAATGAAGTTATGTTGAATGTGGGGTTAATACTAGTACTTGGTTGGTTTGAGTAACTACAGTGATCGAAAATGGTGTTGCGAGTATGTGAGTTGTGTAGTATATTATGTGATTATATCTGGGGTTATGGAAGGCTTAATAGTGCTTGTTCAAACTTATACAGTGTGTAGATGTGAGATTTGGGTCTTGTAAAAAATTTTGAATGTTGGAAATTGAATTCCAAGGTTTATGGGCTAAGGCTAAATTAGTAATTTTCAGTTATGTGGTGTCGTCGGGCCTATATAGAATAGGGTGACGTGGGATCACCCTCGGGTATATGCGTGATAAGGTGAAATAGTGGTTTGAAGGCTTAGGAACAACTCGTGACACGTTCGAGGACGAACATATGTTTAAGTGGGGAAGAATGTAACGACCCGTCTTGTCATTTTGAAAATTAATGTCCTGTTCGGTGGTTTACGGTATCGAAAAGCTTCGTAATGTATATTATGACTTGCGTGTATGGTCGAGTTTGGTTTTTGGATGACTCGGGATTGAATTGAAAGAACAAATCTTATTTTAGAAGCTTAAATGAAAAGAGTTTACCAGAGTTTGACTTTTATGCAAACGTCTCCGGAATGGAATTTTGATAATTTCAATAGCTTTGTATGGTGATTTCGTACTCAGGCGTATATCCGGATTTGGATTTGGAAGTCCGTAGGACAATTCGACGCATTTTAGCGAAAGTTGGAAAATAGAAGATTTTTGAAAAGTTTGACCGAGAGTTGACTTTTTGATATCTGGGTCGAAATCCGGTTGCGTAAGTTGGAATAGGTCTGTAATATCATTTACAACTCGTGTGTAAAATTTGATGTCATTCCGGATTGAATTGATATATTTCAACACGAGTTTTATAAGTTAGAAGTTTAAAAATTCACCAGTTCGATTCGAGCTGTAATTTGTAAATTTCGACGTTTTTTGATGAGCTTTGAGACCTCGAGTATGTCCGTGATATGTTACGGGACTTATTGTTACATTCGAACGAGGTCCCGAGTGGCTCGCGTGAGTTTCAGACGGAATTCAGATTGTTTTTAGCCCAGTCATTTTGGCGGACAGCGAAGCGAGGCTCACTTCGCCGGACCGGGATCGGATCAAGTATCCCTTTGCATGCAGTGGCCAGCGAAGCGAAGCTCACTTCGCCAGACCGGACGCGGATCAGATCCAACTCTTTTTAAGCCAATTCGTGGCTCATTTTCCACACTTCACTTGGACGGATTTTGGAGCTCTTCTCCACCCTCTCAAGAACCCCAACTCCTCCCATCTTCAAGGTAAGCAATCCCCATTATTTTGATGTGAAATTCCATCATTTCTATACTAGTATTGATGAAATCTACACATAAAATACTTAGATCTTCAAGAAACTTATTCAAGAACTCAAAGGAGTGTTTTGCAAGATTTCTTTCAAAAAGGTAATCCTACACCCTTAGACTTGCATGTATGGATTTATTATGGAAATATGAGTATGAATCAAGTATTAGAATTCATGGTATGGTGATTGAAAGCCATAAACTCCCAAAATAAATGAATACCCATTGTAAAGATTTAAAAGTGATTATTTAATGGAATTTTGTTGGTTGGATATGAATAGTTGGTCACACATGTGATGTTGGGAGTATAAGTTGTTAAGAAATGATGGTGGGATGAATTGTTGGACGAAGAAATACCATTACTAGAGGTAGTGAAATGCTATGCACTCTAGGTGTTTGTTAAAATATCCAAATGACCAAAAATCTGGAAATTATTTACTAATATTGGTCCAATTGAATTATGTTGATATAGATTGAAGTTGTTAGAGTAGTGGGAGGTTTTAATATCACTAAAGAGCTGAAACAAGAAATGCTCGATATTGGTTTCGGCTTGTTCAAGGTAAGTAACACTTCTAAACTTGGAGCTGAAGGTATTAACCCTAATTATATGTGTTATGTGATTGGTTTGGAGGTGACACACATGCTAGGTGACGGGCGTATGGGCGTGCACCATAAAAATTATGACGTAATTAGTTCTGTGAAATTTTGTAGCCAAATAATCTTGGCATTATCCATGTACTTTTATGTGTTAAAGAAATTGAGATGTGAATCATGTTAAAAAAAACGTTCATGCTGAGGCTTCATGCTCGTATTATTGAGACCCATAGAGGTCATATTGCTATTGAATTATTATTTTAAATTGTAATTTCATACTCAGTCATGTTCATTCATTTCATATCAAATCTCAGGCTCTGTTGCTATTTATTGACACATCATATCATCATTTTGGGCTAGTTTTATGGCATTGTGAGCCCGAAAAACTGGAGAAATTGATGAATAAGTGAGGCTGAGGACCTAAGTGTGAGTGATATTATGAGATCGGGATGCACGCCGCAACATGTTATATTGATTTGTTATTATGGGATCGGGCTGCGCGCCGCAGCATGTATTATTTATTTATGCTTGGATCTGGCTTATATAGCGCTTGGGCTGAAAGAGCCCCTCTGGAGTCTGCACACATACCCAGTGAACGTGGTTGATTATATTGAGGGATGGATCTTCCCCGGACATGGATCTTGTCCGAAGCATTTATATACCTAGGGATGGATCTTTCCCACGGGCTGGATTAGGCCTTACTCAGTACTGAATGACTGATGGTCAGTTGATGTATTTATTCCGAGATGGATCTTCCTTGGGCCATATTGGCCATATACAGTACTGAGTGATTGAGCGTGATGAGTGGAAAGTGTGAAACAACGAGATTGAATACTCTGAGAGTGTGAGTACATGAGTTCATCTCTAAGATACATGGCATTGACATGCACACATGACATACAGGCATAGAGATGCATTTTTCTCATATTGTACGGTATCACGGTATTCATGACTTCTCACACATATTGATATATGGGTATAGAGAGGTATTTCACACTTGCTATCTCGAAAGAAAATGAAACATATTATTTATTGTTGCAAGAATTTTTGGGAAAAATCATAGTTTTTCAAACTTACTCATATTTTATTTTATTTTTTTGACAATTTCGGTAAAAGATTTGGGTTTTCACCGATATACTTGAAAACAGACCTATTTTCTGAAACTGCGAACAAGCTGAATAATTTATCTCTAGGTTACTACTTTTATTACTTGCATTATATTGTTATGGACTGTTGTTGGCTATGGTTGTTGGACTCCGACCTTTGTCCCAGCTCGTCACTACTTTCAACCTAAGGATAGGTTTGTTAGTTATTGATTACATGGGGTCGGTTTTACTCATACTACACTTTTACACCTTGTGTGCAGATGTTGGATGATGATGTTGTTGTGATCGACGGAAACTGGAATTGAAGACGTACTTGTGTAACGGATGTAGCTGCCTCTTGTTCATGGTAACCTTAAATTTATAAAAAAACTGTTTAAATACATTTCGAACAGATGATGTATTTATTTCATACCAGCTTTGTAAATTCTAATCTTAGAAGCACATGATTTATACTATCAGTCCTTGGGAAGTATATAAGAGATCATTTATTTCCTCAGTAAATTACATTTGAATTGGATTTGATGAGTTGGCTTACCTAGCGGGATGTGTTAGGTGACATCACGACTAGTCGGATTTTGGGTCGTGACAAATAGGTATTTGGCGATCAAAAGTTTGATAAATCTGGTTGAGTGGTCTTCTGAGTGTTATAGGCATAGTTAAGTGACTTTGTTGTTACAAACTAAAGAAAAATAACTTTGCTAGATAATTTCGAAAAATTGAGCGACTATCTCAGGAATGGACTCTAAAAATATGGCATGATAATTTCTTGACTATGAATATATGCCTGCAACATGTAAAAATATTTTATTTCTTTGGAATAAACTAAGAAAATAGTGTTACATAAAATGTTACTGATAGAGTATTATTTTTGATTTTAATCAATGCCTATGTATTTTTTTCCTTTGGAAATCTATACATATATAATTTTTCAGTCTAACTTAAAAGCATATGTACGATTATAGAGTACAGCTGATTAACAGGTATCCACATATACCATTTTATCAAATCTATATATATAATTGAGGGATATTGCACAGTGACATGGCAAGTCTCACCGGCTAGGAATTGCCTTTATCTTTTACCACAATCTTTTACCACCATTCTTTGCCTTCTCTTTTATTTAATTTTGGGATAATGCATAAAATCCTCTCTGACCTATGATTATATTATTAACTACACACCTTTTCTTTTCGGGTGTCCTATTACACCCTAAACTTTTTTTTCCTTGAATTTTTTTAACCTTATGCGCTTAATTAAACCCGACCCCCATTTATAATACAATCGGTGTATAACACGTGATAATGGGTCTCACCCAGTTCCCTTTTATTTTCAACTAGAGCCTCTACGTTATTCGTTCTTTCTTTTCATACTCTCTCTTCTTCTACGGTTGAAACCAAATTCCCAATCTCCCCTCTTTGTTTCCTTCAAGAAAATCACTCCAACCATAATTTTTTCTTTATTCTATTTCAAAATCGGCTCTAATAGAATGTAAAGATTGGATCTTCATTGTTCATATAAAGTCCGTTCAAGTTGGTATTTGCCCATTTCATAACCCTAATATCTCATAGATAAAAATTGGGGAAGAAATTTCAAGCCCTAAAATTAAAATATAAATTCGAATTGACTAAAGATTAGTAAGTTATAGTCTATAGTTTGAATTTACTTTTTCAATTTCAGCACCACTAGTAGAAGCTCTTCAACAATGGCAGATACTTCATGTTTGGGAGGAGTAATAAAAGAATGGGTTCAAATAAAAGAGTTGAGCTAAGTTTTACGTTTGGGAGCCTTTCTTATAGCTAATTATGCATAACACGTGGCGATTATATAGCAGATATGTCTTTTAAATTTAGTCTGTACGTGCTTGGAACAGTGCCGGCCCAAGGGTAAGGCTACTAAAGCAGCTGCTTTGGGCCTCATAATTTTTGGGGGCCCAAAATTTTCTAATAGGTTATATATTAATTTAGTTTTAGAAGAATATTTAGTATTTTAAATAAGAAAGTACAAATTTTCATAGTAAAAAAGTAGGATTAAATTGTTGATCCTAAATTGAGAAAAAATATCTTTTTGCGAATCACGCTCTAGACCATAAATTAACAAAGGATTCGATTATTAATTCATAACTGAAAAAAGGTTAAAACCTTAATACAGTCCAATAACGTGTATATCTCAAGAGAAATTAAATGGATTAGATAAAATTATTAATAACTTTGCATATGAAAAACTAGAAATACGAAATTTAAATGAAATTATATATGAATTTTTTCTTTTATATATGAAAAAAGGCCCCTCATTGAAGTTTTACTTTAGGCCTCCATATTTATTGAGCCGCCCCTGGCTTGGAAGAGGTGTAGTCACGCTCGGGTTTAATTAAGTGTATAAGGTTAGAGAAATTCTAGAAAAAGAAAGTTCATGGGGGTAATAGGACCCCCCGAAAAGAAAAGGTGTGTAGTTGATAATATGATCATAGGTTGGGGAGGATTTTATGCATTATCCCTTTAGTTTTATTTGGTCTGCTACAAAATATTAACAGTCACTTCGTTACGGTTAAAAAATACCAAAAAACATTTCATTTATACTCATAATGTATCGCATCCCTTCACTAACCTTTAACACATTAAATTCTAAAATAAAAATTCATTAGACAAAAGTTTTTGAATCATTGCAGAAGTGAATTTCGATTACATGCTGCAAGTTATAACATGGAGAAAATCAATAGAGTTTCCACTGTATTGTAGTATTTCCACCGCCACGCTTCTTCTTTTTTTTCTAGTTAATATATAAATGGAACAACATATATGATAAATATAATAATTGATTGAACATCAATTGCTCTATCAGGGTCATTAACTTGTAAAAATGTCACATCACTACTTACTGAAAAACTAATTACATGTTATTTCCTATTCTTTTTGACATTTTATGACTTTTTTGGCTTCTCCTTTTTCCTTCAACATTTGTAATTCTTAGGCAGTCATCAATGGCCATAAATAGAAAAGTCAATTTATGTGACTTTTAAGTGGAAGATTTCTTTTGTTAATGACTTATTTGAGAAAACTGACTAATCCAAGCACTACTAACGTTAGGATAAAAAGATTTAACCGAGAAAAAGTTAGTATTCATCCACCCCAAATGACTTTAATCCTACCATTAATCAAAATCAAAGCACCACTATACGATTGCCTCCCCTGCTGCAACAGCTCACATATGTTAATGGATTGAAGTTCTCTTGTAAATTTAAAGGCCGGTTTGGCCATAAGAAAATTTTCACTTTTTTTCGAAAATTGTTCACTTTTTCGGAATTAATGTTTGTCCATGAAAATTTCAAATTTCACTTGAAGTTGAATTTCGAATTTTTCAGAAATTTGAAAAATTCCAAAAAGTTATTTTTCAAAATTTTCACTTCAAATCACTCACAAAAATTCAAAAACAGCTTCAAATTGTATTCATGTCCAAACATAACTCTAATTTTTAAATACCATTTTTACTTAAAATAATTTTTTACTTTTTTCAGAATTTTACAATTCTTATGTCCAAACGCCCACTAAAGACTCAAATAAGACCTAGGTAAATGTAATAAAACAGAAGGAAATTAAAAGTGACTAAAACCTTTTATTCTCTAATTTTAATTAGAAAAAATGTCCAAATTTATCTTTTTATTATTCAAAAGTGCTTAATTTTATTATATGTTAAAATTTTAGTCATTTTGAACTAAGCAAATAGTCTCTTACTGTTGTATACGGTAAAATATGCTATGCCAAGTGGTTGCTTAATAGAATGATACGTGGAATCTAAGACGGGGATAGTTAGAACCGAAGACAATTATCATGTTTGTCACCGGAAAGAATGACACTCGTAAAGATGCAATAAATACCCTCCGTCCGGTAGCATTTAATGGAGAATATTTCACAGCATTTAGTGCGATACCCGTTACAGAGAATTTATCATTTATGCTCACTGTTACACCTTCATCAATGACCCTCATAATTGACATTAAAGAAGGGCACGATCCTAGGACCTTGTTCCCTAGGCACAACTATAAACAGTGAGCTCTATTATTATTATAAACTACACGACTTTTCTGGCAAACTTACACTATAATCGATTCAAAACTTTATACAATTTTATCTTCTTATTTTTTGATCTCATTAATGTTGTGCCCGGAAGCTCTGCTCCCGGAATTACTGTTTCTGCGATTTTATCTTCGTCTTAAAGCTAAATATTGTGAATTTCTTCAATTATCTTATTATTTCAGGATCGAATTAATTCATGTGTTTAGAAATGTCACGGCCCAAATTACCCATGTCGTGATGACGCCTATCATGGAACTAGGCAAGCCGACTCATTTTCAAAACAAACTGATATCTTCATTTCAAAGATAAATTTCAAGGCCATTTAACATAAAAACCTTTGTAAAAGAGTTCTAATCAAAACAAAAGTGCGAAAAAGAAAAGCCTGACATCGGGGTATCACTAGTCATGAGCATCTACTACCATTCGTCTGACAATATCAAGACTAACATAGTCTGAAAAATAGCTAAATACAACTAAAGGAAGATAAGAGGGAGAAGAGCAGGGGGTTGCGATCGCCAAGCAGCTACCTTGCTATCCCCGAGAAAATCTGCAACCAGAATAATCAACAACTGTTACCGTGTCCAGCTACACCTGGATCTGCACACAAGGTGAAGGAAGTAACGTGAGTACGCCAACTCAATAAGTAACAACAATAAATAAAGACTGAGCAGTAGTGACGAGCAACAAAGCATAAAAAGTTCATATCATGAAATCTCAGTAAAATACAACATGCAAAATAATTGTTTGAATCGAATCATCTCGTTTAAACCCAGTTTCAGTAAAATCATTTAAAGATATTTTTCAACAATTTTCAAACAGAGGCTCAATGCAAAGGTGAGCAAAAATGATGAAATCATAAACAGCCCTTCGAGCAAAACATCACTCATATACAGCTCCTCGGGCAAACCTCACAGTCACTCATATACAGCCCATCGAGCAAACCTCACAGTCACTCATACCTCTCGGGCATACCTTACAGTGACTCATGCCACTCGGGCATACCTCACAATCACTCATACCTCCCAGTCACTCAGCACTCGACACTCGACACTCGCACTCAGTAGGTACCTGCGCTTACTAGGAGTGTGTACAGACTCCGGAGGGGCTCCTTCAGCCCAAGCACTATATCAAGCCAAATTATGGCATAAATCACTCAGACCCTCGGCCTATATCAAACATGTTGCGGCGTACAGCCCGATCCCAAAAATATCCTCATAAATCAGGCCCTTGACCTCACTCGGTCATAAACCTATCAAGCCACTCGGGCATTTCAGTAAAATAGGGTGTTCAGCCCAAAACAACGTTTATATGCATCAAAATAAAGTAATAAAAACTGAGTTATACAGTAAACATGTATAACCATGATTGAGTAGAGATTTTCAATCAAAAATAGTAAGAGGATAGTAAGGAAAGGCCCCTAAGGGTCCACACAGCACTGACACAAGGCCCAAAACATGGCATTCAGCCCAATTTATAGAAACTCTTTCTAAAACATATAAGTATCATATAGTTTCAATAAAATATACAACTTTACAGTTGTTGTGGGACGGACCAAGTCATAATCCCCAACAGTGTACGCCCACACGCCCATCACCTAGCATGTGCGTCACTTCAAAATAGTAGAATGATACGAAATTCAGGGTTTCATACCCTCATGACTAGATTTACAATCGTTACTTACCTCAAACCGGTCAAATCTCTACCCCGCAATGCTTTTGCCTCTCGACTCGGCCTCCAAATGCTCCGAGTCTATTCACAAACAGTACAATACCATCAATACACGCTAATGGAATGAATTCCACAAGAAAAACTATCAATTTAGCCCCAAACCCGAAATTGGCTCAACCCGGCCTCCGGGCCCACGTCTCAAAATCCGACAAAATTTGCAAAAACTAGGAAGATCATCCACTCACGAATCCGTACATACAAAATTTAACAAAATCCTACACCGTTTGGTCCCTCAAATCTTTAAATTAAACTTTCCAAAATCCCAAGCCCTAACCCCTCATTTTCACTAATTACATGATTAAACAACGGAAAATCACCATACATGCGAGTATTAGGGCTCAAGCAACTTACCTCAATGATAGCCCTTGAAGCACCCTTCAAAATCACTCCAAAAAGCTCCAAACACCGACTTGAAAATGGTGGAAATGAACCAAATTTCGCGAAGGGTTCTATTTATGATTTCTGCCTAGGTTTTTCGCACTTGCGGACAATTTCACGCTTCTACGCCACCGCACCTGCAGAAAATCCATCGCAGGTGCGGAACTCACTTAGGAGCCCAGGTTCCGTATCTGTGGACCAAAACCCCGCGCCTGAGAAAGCTCTCCTGCGCATTTTCCTTCTGCTTCTGCGAAGCCTGCCCAGTGTCCCCCTTTCCTCATCCGCGCCCCAGGTTTCGCACTTGCGGGCTCGCAGATGCGACCTCCAACCCGCACCTGCGCATCCTGCCTAGCACATCACTGCCCGCTCCTGCGGACTCCCCATGCGCACCAGCGACCTCGCACCTGTGACTCTTCCTTCTATAGGTGCGGAAATAGCAGTAGCAGCAACTTCAACTGTATTTTCCAACTTCGACAAATCCGATAACCACCCGAAATCACCCCAAGGCCCTCGGGGACTCAACCAAAAATACCAACAAGTCATATATCAACATAAAAACTTAGTCGAACCTTCGAATTACTCAAAACAACATCCAAACACCAAATTACCCTCGGATTCAAGCGTAAGAACTTCTAAATTTTTAAATTCGGCAACCGATGCCGAAACCAACCAAACCATGTCCAAACAGCCTCAAATTTTGCATGCACGTCATAAATGACACTACGAACCTACTCCAACTTCAAGAATTTCATTCCGACCCTGATATCAAATTTTCCACTGCCGATCGAAAATTGCCAAATTTTTAATTTCGCCAATTCAAGCCTAATTCTACCACGGACCTCCAAATTATATTCCGGACGCACTTCTAAGTCCAAAATAACCTAACGGAGCTAATGGAACTATCAAAATTAAATTTCGAGATCGTTTACACATAGGTGAACATCCGGTTGACTTTTCCAACTTAAGCTTTTACTTTAGAGACTAAGTATCTCATTTTACCCCGGACCCGAACCAACCAACCCGATACAACACAACAACTAATTAATACATAAAGAAGCATAAATGGGGGAAACAGGGCTATAACTCTCGAAATGACCGGTTGGGTCGTTACATCCTCCCCCTCTTAAACAATTATTTTTCCTCGAACGAGTCTAGAAACATACCTGGAGTCTCGACTAGGCGTGGATATCTGCTCCATATCTCCCGCTCGGTCTCCCAGGTGGCCTCCTCCACTACACCTTCACTGAAGCTATGTCCTTTGACCTCAGCCTTCGAACCTGCCGATCCAAAATAGCCACCGGCTCCACATCATAAGTCATATCACCCTCCAACTGAACCGTGCTGAAATCCAAAAAATGGAACGGATCTCCAATATACTTTCGGAGCATGGAAATATGAAACACTGGGTGCACACTCGACAAGATGGGTGGCAAAGCAAGCTTAAAAGCCACCTCCCCAATCCTCTGAAGCATCTCAAAAGGCCCAATGAACTGGGGGCTCAACTTGCCCCTCTTCCCAAACCTCATAACACCCTTCATGGGTGATACCTTCAGCAAAACCTTCTCCCCAACCATGAAAGATACATCACGTACCCTCCTGTCCGCATAGCTCTTCTGCCTAGACTGCGTCGTGCGAAGCCGCTCCTGAATCAATTTCACCTTATCCAATGCATCATGGACCAAGTCTGTACCCAAGAGCCTAGCCTCACCCGGCTCGAACCATCCAACCGGAGATCTATACCTCCTCCCATATAAAGCCTCGTACGGAGCCATCTGAATACTCGACTGATAACTGTTGTTATATGCAAACTCTGCGAGGGGCAGAAACGGGTCCCATGAACCCCCAAAGTCAATGACACAAGCGCGCAACATGTCCTCCAATATCTGAATAGTGCGCTCGGACTGCCCGTCCGTCTGAGGGTGAAAAGTTGTGCTCAGCTCAACCTGAGTACCCAACTCTCACTGCACTGCCCTCTAAAACTGCAATGTAAACTGAGTGCCCCTATCTGAAATGATGGAAACGGGGACACCATGCAGGCGAACAATCTCTCAGATGTAAATCTCAGCCAACCGCTCTGAAGAGTAAGTAGTACCAACCTGAATGAAGTGCTCGAACTTGGTCAGCTGATCCACAATCACCCAAATAGCATCGAACTTCCTCGAAGTCCGTGGGAGCCAAACTACAAAGTCCATGGTGATCTGCTCCCACTTCCACTCTAGGATCTCTAATCTCTGAAGCAAGCCACCCGGTCTCTGATGTTCCTACTTAACCCGCTGACAGTTGAGACACCGAGCTACAAACCCAACTATATCCTTCTTCATCCGCCTCCACCAATAGTGCTGTCTCAAATCCTGATACATCTTCGCGGCATCCAGATGGATGGAATACCGCGAACTATGGGCCTCCTTAAGAATCAACTCCTGAAGCCCATCTGCATTAGGCACACATATCCGGCCCTGCATTCTCAACATGCCGTCATCTCCAATAGTCACATCCCTAGCATCACCTCTTCGAACCCTGTCCTGAAGAACAAGTAAGTGGGGGTCATCATATTGACGCTCCCTAATACGGTCATAAAGAGAAGACCTGGAGACCACGCAAGCCAATACCCGACTAGGCTCGAAAATTTCCAATCTCACCAGCTGGACCACTAAGGCCTGAATATCCAATGCCAAAGGTCTCTCTACTGCTGGAAGATATGCTAAACTCCCCAAACTCTCTGCCCGGTGACTCAAAGCATCAGCCACCATATTGGCCTTCCCCGGATGGTACAGAATAGTGATATCATAGTCCTTAAGAAGCTCCAACCATCTCTGTTGACGCAAATTAAGATCCTTCTGCTTAAACAAATGCTGCAGACTCTGGTGATCAGTATAAATCTCACAATGAACCCCATATAAATAATGACGCCAAATCTTTAAGGCGTGAACAATGGCTGCTAACTCAAGATCATGCACCGGATAATTCTTCTCATGGGTCTTCAACTGACGCGAGGCATATGCAATCACCCTACCCTCCTGCATCAGAACACAACCAATGCCTATCCTCGAGGCATCACAATACACGGTGTAAGAACCTGAAGCCGATGGCAGAACTAACACTGGAGTTATGGTCAAAGCAGTCTTGAGCTTCTGAAAGCTCTCCCCACACTCGTCCGACCACCTGAATAGAGCACCCTTTTGGGTCAATTTGGTCAAGGGCGATGCAATAGATGAAAATCCTTCCACAAAGCGACGGTAATAACCCGCCAAACTAAGAAAGCTCCTAATCTTCGTGGCTGAGGACGGTCTAGGCCAACTCTGCAACGCCTCTATCTTCTTCGGATCCACCTGAATACCCTCGCTGGACACCATGTGTCCCAAGAATGCTACTGAACTGAGCCAAAACTCATACTTGGAAAACTTTGCATAAAGCTTCTCCTCCCTTAATCTCTATAATACAATCCTAAAATGTTGAGCATGCTCTTCCTAGCTACGAGAGTACACCAGGATGTCATTAATGAATACAACAACGAATGAGTCCAAATAGGGCTGGAATACACTGTTCATCAAATGCATGAACGTTGTTGGGGCATTGGTCAGCCCAAATGACATCACTAAGAACTCATAATGGCCATATCGGGTCCTGAAAGCAGTCTTAAGAATACCCGAATCTCAAATCTTCAGCTGGTGATAACCGGATCTCAAATCAATCTTGGAGAACACCCTCGCTCCCTAGGGCTGGTCAAATAAATCATCAATACGAGGCAAAGGATACTTGTTCTTGACTGTGACCTTGTTCAACTGCCTGTAATTAATGCACATCCTCATGGAACCATCCTTCTTCTTTACAAATAGAACCAGTTCACCCCAAGGTGACACACTAGGCCGAATAAACCCCTTATCAAGGAGTTCCTAAAGCTGTTCTTTCAATTCCTTCAACTCTGTCAGTGCCATACGATACGGTGGAATAGAAATGGGCTGAGTGCCCGGCACCAAATCAATACCAAAGTCAATATCCCTGTCAGGCGGCATGCCCGACAGGTCTACAGGAAACACATCCGAAAAATCACGTACCACTGGAACAGAATCAATGGCAGGAGTCTCTGCACTAACATCCCTTACAAAAGCCAAATAATATAGGCAACCCTTTTCAACCATACGCTGAGCCGTCAAATATGAAATCACCCTACTTGGTACATAATCTACAGAACCGATTCACTCAATCCTCAAAAATCCCGGCATAGCCAACGTCACCGTCTTAGCATGACAATATAGCATAGCATGACATAGAGACAACCAATCCCTACCTAATATCACATCAAAGTCAACCATATTGAGCAGCAAAAGGTCCACTTGAGTCTCCAGACCCCCAATAGTCACCATACATGATCGATACATACGGCCGACAATAATAGTATCGCCCACATGAATAGATACATGTACAGATGAAACTAAAGACCCATGGGGCATAACATAGGAATACGTGGAACCAGGGTCAAATAATACTCAGGCATCTCTGTGACAAATTGAGACAATACCTGTAATCACAACATCTGAAGCAATAGCATCTGGTATCGTAGGGAGGGCATAGAAACGGGTCTGACCACACCCTGATCTGCCTCCCCCTCTAGGGTGACCCCTAGCTGACTGACCTCCATCCCGAGCTAACTAGGCGGGTGGTGAAGTTACTGGTGCTAAAGTCGCAGGCTGACTCCTCTGCAGAGATAAACCACCTCCATGATGACGAGGATACTGCCTCCACATATTCCCAAACTCCCTACACTCAAAACAACTCCCTGGTGCTGGTGGCGGGAACTGAAAGGATCCCCGAGCACTGGGATAACCAGTAGAAGAACCTGGCATAGAGGAGCCCTGAACTGGTGGAGCACGGGACGAACTCTGAGCTGGAAGGGCATTAAGTGATGAGTGGCCCTGATGAGAACTGTGGGAACCATGGCCAGATGATGCACCACGGTGAAATGGTCGAGCTGACTGAGTCTGTCTAAAATGACGACCTCTACCGTGCTGAAACTGACCCCCAAAAGGAGCACCGCAGAATCCACCCTGACCACGAGGCCTCTTGGCCTCCCTCTCAACCCTCTACTGACCGCGAACCATCTCAATTTGTCAAGCAATGTCGACAACCTCATCAAAGGTAGCACCAGAGACCCTCTCTCTGGTCATAAGCAATTGTAGCTGAAAAGTGAGACCATCAATAAACCTCATGATCCTCTCCCTGTCAGTGGGAACCAACCAGATAGCATGATGGGCCAACTCTGAGAATTGCATCTCATACTGCATCACAGATATATCACCCTGGTGAAGCCGTTCAAACTGTTTACGCAGCTCTTCTCTGCGAGATCGAGGCACGAACTTCTCCAAAAAGACCACAGAGAACTGTTTCCAAGTAAGGGGTGTTGCGCCCATAGGCCTACGCCTCTCGTAAGTCTCCCACCATCTGAGTGCAGCCTCGAAGAATAGAAAAGTAGTGAATGAGACCCCACAAGTCTCCAGAATACCAGCAGTACGGAGTATCCTCTGACATCTATCCAAGAAGTCCTGAGCATCTCTTCTCTCTGTGCCACTGAAAGGTGGTGGCTGGAGTCTCCCAAACCTCTCCAACCTACGCTGATCATCCTCAAGCATAGCAGGAACCACATAATTCTGTGCAGCTACAACCGGCTGGGCTGGTGGTGCCCTCGGTTTCTGGAGTCCCTGAACAACCTGCTCGGCTGTGCGAGCGACTGGAGTCTGAGTGCCTGTGTCTCCCCCAGCCTGAGAAGTGGATGCCACCATCGAGAAAGAGACTGCCTGAGCAAGGACGGTACACGCTGTCGGAATCTGAGCTAGGGCCTCCTGAAGTCCTGGAATCACAATAGGCACAGGTGGTGCCTAAGCTGGTGCTTCAATAACTGGAACCTGGTCCTGATCTGGGACAACTGGTGGATCTGCAGGTACTGCCCCAGCTGTTGTATGGGATGCACCTCTGCCCCTACCACGGCCTCTACCGCGGCCTCAGCCTCTCGCGGCCCTGGCTGGTGGTACTAGTGGTTGGACCTCTTGATCGGTAGCACGAGTCCTCACCATCTGTGAGTGAATGAAACAAAAAATGTTTAGTTACTAGAATCAACAGATTCGTACGACAAGAATTCAAGAATGTGGAATTTTTCCTAAAGGTTCTGCAGCCTCTCGAAGATAAGTATAGACGTCTCCGTACTGATCCGCAAGACTCTACTAAACTAGCTCATGACTCGTGAGACCTCTGTAACCTAGGCTCTGATACCAATCTGTCACGAACCAAATTAACCATTTTGTGATGACGCCTATCGTGAAATTAGGCAAGCTGACTTATTTCCAAAACAAACCGATATCTTCATTTCAAAGATAAATTTCAAGGCCATTTAATATAAAAACCTTCGTAAAGCAGTTCTAATCAAAACAAAAGTGCAGAAAAGAAAAGCCCAATATCGGGGTGTCACTAGTCATGAGCATCTACTATCATTCGTCTGACAATATCAAGACTAACATAGTCTGGAAAATAGCTAAATACAACTAAAGGAAGATAAAAGGGAGAAGAGCAGGGGGCTGTGATCGCCAAGCAGCTACCTTGCTATCCCCGAGAAAATCTGCAACCAGAATAATCAACAACCGTTACCGTATCTAGCTACACCTGGATCTGCACACAAGGTGCAGGGAGTAACGCGAGTATGCCAACTCAGTAAGTAACAACAATAAATAAAGACTGAGTAGTAGTGACGAGCAACAAAGCATAAAAAGTTCATATCATGAAATTTCAGTAAAATATAACATGCAAAATCAGTGTTTGAATCAAATTATCTCGTTTAAACCCAGTTTCAGTAAAATCATTTAAAGATATTTTTCAATAATTTTCAAACAGAGGCTCAATGCAAAGGTGAGCAAAAATGATGAAATCATAAACAGCCTTACGGGCAAAACATCACTCATATACAGCCCCTCGGGCAAACCTCACAGTCACTCATATACAGCCCATCGGGCAAACCTCATAGTCACTCATGCCTCTCGGGCATACCTTACAGTCACTCATGCCACTTGGTCATACCTCACAATCACTCATGCCTCCCAGTCACTCAGCACTCGGTACTCGCACTCAGTAGGTACCTGCGCTCACTGGGAGTGTGTACAGACTCCGGAGGGGCTCCTTCAGCCTAAGCGCTATATCAAGACAAATTATGGCATAAATCACTCAGGCCCTCGGTCTATATCAAACATGTTGCGGCGTGCATCCCGATCCCAAAAATATCCTCATAAATCAGGCTCTCGACCTCACTTGGTCATAAACCTCTCAAGCCACTCGGGCATTTCAGTAAAATAGGGTGTTCAGCCCAAAACAACGTTTATATGCATCAAAATAGAGTAATAAAAACTGAGTTATACAGTAAACATATATAACCATGATTGAGTATAGATTTTCACTCGAAAACAGTAAGAGGAAAGTAAGGAAAGGCCCTTAAGGGTACACACAGCACTGACACAAGGCCCAAAACATGGCGTTCAACCAAATTTACTGACACAAGGCCCAAAACATAGTAGAATGATATGAAATCCGGAGTTTCATACCCTCATGACTAGATTTACATTCGTTACTTACCTCAAACCGGTCAAATCTCTACCCCGCAATGCTTTTGCCTCTTGACTCGGCCTCCAAATGCTCCGAGTCTATTCACAAACAGTACAATACCATCAATACATGCTAATGGAATGAATTCCACAAGAAAAACTATCAATTTAGCCCAAAACCCAAAATTGGCTCAACCGGGCCCCCGGGCCCACGTCTCAAAATCTGAAAAAATGTGCAAAAACTAGGAAGCTCATCCACTCATGAGTCCGTACATACAAAATTTAACAAAATTCAATACCGTTTGGTCCCTCAAATCCTCAAATTAATCTTTCCAAAATCCCAAGCCCTAACCCCTCATTTTCACTAATTACATGATTAAACAACGGAAAATCACCATACATGCGAGTATTAGGGCTCAAACAATTTACCTCACTGATAGCCCTTGAATTACCCTTCAAAATCACTCCAAAAGCTCCAAAAATCGACTTGAAAATTGTGGAAATGAACCAAATTTCGCGAAGGGTTCTATTTATGGTTTCTGCCTAGTTGTTTCGCACCTGCGGGCAATTTCACGCTTCTGCACCAGCGCACCTGCGGAAAATCTATCGCAGGTGCAGAACTCACTTAGGAGCCCAGGTTACGTATCTGCGGACCAAAACCCTGCGCCTGCGAAAGTGCTCATGCGGGCTTTCCTTCCGCTTCTACAAAGCCTGTCCAGCATCCCCCTTTCCGCATCCGCGCCCCAGGTTTCGCACCTGCGGGCTTGCAGATGCGACCTCCAACCCGCACCTGCGCATCCTGCCTAGCACATCACTACCTGCTCTTGCGGACTCCCCATGCGCACCAGCGACCTAGCACCTGCGACTCTTCCTTCTGCATGTGCGGAAATAGCAATAGCAGCAGCTTCAACTGCATTTTCCAACTTCGACAAATCCGATAACCACCCGGAATCATCCCGAGGCCCTCGGGACCTCTACCAAAAATACCAACAAGTCATATATCAACATACAAACTTAGTCGAACCTTCGAATCACTCAAAACAATATTCAAACACCAAATTACCCTCGGATTCAAGCCTAAGAACTTCTAAATTTCCAAATTCGGCAACCGATGCCGAAACCAACCAAACCACGTCCGAACCATCTCAATTTTTGTACACACATCACAAATGACACTATAAACCTTCTCCAACCTCCGCAATTCCATGCCGACCCTGATATCAAATTTTTCACTGCCGACCGAAAATTGCCAAATTTCTATTTTCACCAATTCAATCATAATTCTACCACGGACCTCCAAATTATATTTCGGACGCACTCCTAAGTCCAAAATAACCTAACGAAGTTAATGGAACCATCAAATTAAATTCCGAGACCGTTTACACATAGGTCAATATCCGGTTGACTTTTCCAATTTAAGCTTCTACTTTAGAGACTAAGTGTCTCATTCCACTCTGAAACCATTCCGGACCCGAACCAACCAACCCGATACAACACAATACAAACGGGGCTATAACTTTCGAAACGACCGGCCGGGTCGTTATAAGAAACCACATATAAATTCAACTATACCGTTTTACGGATAAATAATTTGGCGCCCACCGTGGGACCTAGACAGCCGTGTAATTAAGTTGATCCTTGCCTTTTTTACTAATGTGTTTTGATTACTTGTCTTAGCAAAAATCACAAAAAATGACACACAACAATGTTAATGACACACACAATCTTGAGGCTCAAGGAGACCAGCCTCATCTCGAGGATTCATTTAGTGACACCTACAATGAGGGGAACGATGCCTCGCCGGTCCACAACAGGAGGTACCCACAACATGTTCGGGAGACGACTCCCGATGATGTAGAAGAGGAGCATATTGTTGATGCGGTAAGGGTTCTACAAGAGCAAAAAACGATAATTTGAGGCCACCTCACACGACAAGATAAGGTTATGCCGGAATTGAAGCATGCGTTATCGGGGGCTTCCAATAACGCGAATATACTAGGCCCAATTTCTCCCGGTGCTCCTGCAAATCAAGCAACGCAGAGGGTCAACAACAACACCCCGAGGGGTGAGGTTAGATCCGATGGAGCTGGGGGGAGCGAATCTAGCCCCAACAACGAGAATGATCCCTTCAAGAGAGAACTCTTACGGTTTATGAGGGAAGTAAACGCACGCATGGACCAAATCCCGGGCGCACCACCGGTGCTAAAAGGACCAGACACAAAGAAGTATACTCGGCTGCCGTACAAACCCAGCGCGACACCAGAATTAATCCCGAAGAGTTTTAAAATGCGTGATGTGCCGAAGTATGATGGGACTTAAAATCCTCATGAGCATACTTCCACCTATACAATGGCGGGGAAGGGGAATGATTTACCTCCCAATGAGATTGAATCCGTTTTGCTGAAGAAGTTTGGAGAAACTCTCACGAAGGAAGCCTTGATGTGATATTTGTTATTACCCGAGCACTCCCTAGATTCCTTTGAGAAGCTCGTAGAATCTTTTATTAAGGCTCATGCCGGGGCCAGAAAGGTGCAGCCCCGAAAGGTCCACATATTCAGAATTACACAAGGAGAATCCGAGTTGCTACGGGAGTTTGTCACCAGATTCCAAAAGGAGAGGATATTGCTCTCGATTGTTCCGGACGAAAGGGTGGCTGAAGCATTCACCAAAGGGGTTGAATCCGAGAAGTTCAGATACTTCTCGGAAACTATAGGAAAGTTTACTTAAATTCCAAGTGATGACTTGGGCGGATGTCCACAATCGGTACGAGTCAAAGATAAGGATCGAAGATGATCAGGTCGGTTTCCCGTCGTAGGCAAAATGACAGGAGAAGAATAAAGAAAAATTAAAAGACGATTTCGACACAGATAGACAGTATTCGAGGGGCCGATTTTCTCCCTATAAATGGACCGAAGTAAGCGGCAGAGGCTTCCGGTCAACAAACAGGTTCGCTACCTATTAAAGGACTTATCACGGTCGGAACAACAGATCATTGCAGGACAAAGAAGCACCAGGTACGAGGGATCCTTTCTACCCCAGGCTATCAGAATACAATTTCAAAGTCAGTGTAGTAGAGTTGGTATCATCTATGAGAAACATCAAAGAAGAACGATTTCTGAAGTAGATGAGATATGATCCCAGTCAGACGGATCATAACTTATGGTGTGAATACCACAAGACGAATGGTCACCGGACTGGGAACTGTCGATATTTGCTGGAAGAGGTGGCGACACTATTGAAGAATGGGCATCTTAGAGAATTCTTAAGTGTCTTGGCCAAGAATAACTATAGTCGCAACCGTGATAAGATGGAATCCTCGAAATTAGGAGAATATCCCCCGCACCAGACGATCAACATGATCTTCAGGGGAAACGAGATCAACAGGGTCACCTTCTCGGCGGCAAAAAAGACAAAGGTATCAATAACTCATAGCAAGAGGTTCCGAGAAGTTGTCGAAGACGACATCACTTTTACGGAGGAGTATGCATATGATTGTTGCTACCGCACAACGACACCTTGGTAATTTCTTTAAATGTATTAGTTTTTAAAATCAAACGTGTTCTAGTAGATCTAGGGAGTTCGGCCAATATCATACAATGGAGGGTATTAGAGCAATCCAGAATCACCGAAAGCATCGTTCCGGCCACAAAACCCCTCGCCAGATTCAACCTTGCAAGCGTGACAACCCGAGGAGAGATATTGCTGCCCACGAATGCCGAATGAGTGATGAAGATGACTCTTTTTGAAGTGGTAGACGGTGATATGTGATATAATATCATTCTGGCAAGATCATGGTTGCACGAGATCAGAGTTGTACCATCAACGTATCATCAGTTGCTGAAATTCCCAACGCCTGAAGGGATCAAATAGATAAGGGCGACCAACTGGAGGCAAGGTAGATGAATGCAATTTCGGTCTCCAATAGTAAAGGGAAGGAGCGTGCGGCATAGAAACTATAGCAACTGGTGCCCACTCCAGAATCAAATAAAGTTATCCATGGGGAAGAAGCGTCGGAATCTTATCAGGTGCTAAGATATTTTCAGGAACCAGAAGAGATGGATGCAACTAAATCCATAGCGGAAGAGCTCAGGCAAGTTGCATTGCTTGAAAAGTTCTTAGAAAGGAAATTCCACATGGGGACAGGACTGCACCCCGAGCTCAGGTCTGGATTTATATAATTTCTTAAATATAATGCCGATTATTTTGCGTGGTCGCATGTGGACATGAAGGGTATCCCAATGGAAGTGGCCGTACACAAGTTAAGCTTGGATCCCAACATCCCTCCAGTAAGATAAAAGAAATGCTCTATTGCAGAAGCCATGAATAAATTCGTCAAAGAGGAGGTAACTCGCCTACTTGATATCGATTCAATCTGAGAGGTAAAGTATCCAGATTGGCTAGCTAATGTAGTAGTAGTTCCTAAGAAGAACAATAAATTTCTCATGTGCGTAGATTATAAGGATTTGAATAAGACGTGCCCGAAAGACTCGTTCCCTCTGCCAACCATCGATCAAATGATTGATGTGACATGCCTGCAATGAGTTTCCTCGATGCTTATTCTGGGTACAACCAAATTAAGATGGACCCGGAGGATCAGGAAAAGACTTCGTTCATAACAAATTTTGGCACATATTGTTATAATGTGATTCCCTTCGGGTTGAAGACTGCCGGAGCCACTTATATGCGGCTCGTAAACAAGATGTTTGAAAAATAAATATGAAAAACTATGGAGTTTATATGGACGATATGCTCGTTAAGTCTTTGAATATAGGTGATCACCTTAAGCATCTACAATAAACTTTCGACACCCTAATGAAGCATAACATGAAGCTTAACCCCGAGAAGTGCGTGTTCGGGGTCAGCTCTGGCAAGTTCCTAGGATTTCTGGTATCACAAAGGGGGATTGAGGTAAACCCTAATAAGGTCAAAGCCATCGAAGACATCCGGACCAGCTTTCAAGCATGAAAGAAGTTCAAAGGTTCACAGGGAGATTGGCCGCTTTGAGCAGGTTCATTTCCCGGTCATCAGAGAAGTTTCACCATTTCTTCGCGCTGATCAAAAAGAAAAACAACTTCGAATGGGCCCCAGAATGCCAACAGGCTTTGAGAGATTTGAAAAGGTACTTGTCAAGCCCTCTGTTACTTTGAAAATCGAAGGAAGGTGATATACTATTGGTCTACCTCGTAGTCTCAGAAGTAGCAGTATGTGCAGTTTTAGTCCGTGAGGATGAAGATATACAATCTCCCATTTATTACGTTAGTAAAATTTTAACGGGAGCAGAAACTCGCTACCAATATTTTGAGAAGTGGCCTTAGCTCTCGTATTCACCGCTCGGAAACTGAGGCCTTAATTCCAATGTCACCCGATAGCTGTGGTGGCCACATTTCCCCTGTGGAACATCCTTCACAAACCCGAACTCTCAGGTAGGTTGGCCAAATGGGCCGTTGAAATGAGTTAATTCGACATAGAATATAAACCAAAGATTGCGATTAAGTCACAAGTTTTGGCCGACTTTGTGGCCGATTTCAGTCCGGGATTGCTGCCTCTAAAGACCAAAGAAGTAGTAATGGTGTCAGAATCGACATCAGGAGTTTGGACCTCATTTACGGACAGATCCTCCAACGTAAAGGGGTCCGGACTTGGCATAGTCTTTAAACACGTCTTCAGGAGAAACCCTAAGGCAAGCCATCAGAACGGTCCATTTAACTAACAATGAAGCAGAGTATGAGGCTTTGATTGCAGGACTCGAATTGGCCCGGGGACTAGATTCCGAGCCCATAGAAATCAAATGTGACTCCCAGCTAGTGGTAAATCAGGTCTACGAGATCTTCGAAATCAAAGAGGAGTGCATGCAACAATACGTAGTAAAGGTCCATGCTCTGCTGGCTCGATTTCGGGAGTGGTCGATTACTCATATCCCGAGGGAAGAAAATGCATAAGCGAATGCATTGGCTAACCTTTGTTTATCAACGAAAAATGAAGGGATCAGATTCCAGGACGGTAGTACAACTCATGCACTCGGTCCTGGATGTGGATAACTACTACGAGGTAAATAAGACTAATTTGGTCTGGGACTGATGGAATGAGATCATCAATTATCTCGAGCATGAGAAGTTTCCCGAAGATTCCAAGGCATCCCGGGCGCTGCGCACCAACGCAATATGGTATAGCTTCAAAGGAGGCCAACTATACAGAAAATCTTTCCAAGGCTCGTTGGCCCGATGTTTGGGAGCGTCCGAATCTAATTACGTTATGCGAGAAGTACACGAAGGGATATGAGGAAACCATTCAGGCGCAGATTCTTTAGTGTTAAAACTGGTAAGGACATGATATTATTGGCCCCGCATGGAACAAACGCCAAAGCTTTCATACAAAAATGCTATAAGTGCCAATGCTACGCACTGTTGGTACATCAACTGGCAGAACCACTACATTCAGTTCTGTCTCCGTGGCCATAAACTATTTACCCGTAAAATGGTATAGTTAAATTTATACGTGGTTTCTAGACAAGTAAGTTAATTCGATCCTAAAATAATAAAATAATTGAAAAAATACATAATACTTAGCCTTGAAATGAAGATAAAATCGCAGAAACAGTAATTTCGGGAGCAGAGCTTCCGGGCACAACAGTAATAAAATCAAGGATTAAGAAGATAAAATTGTATAAAGCTTTGAATCGATTATAGCGTAAGCTTGCCATAAAAGTCGTGTCCTTTACATAAATAATAGAGCTTCCTATTTATAGTTGCACCTAGGGAACAAGGTCCTAGGATCATTTTCTGCTTTAATGTCAATTATGAGGGCCATTGATGAAGGTGTAATGGTGAGCATAAATGATAAATTCTCTATAATGGGCAGCGCACTAAATGCAGTAAAATATTCTCCATTAAATACTACCGGGCGGAGGGTATTTATTATATATTTACGAATGTCATTCTTTCCGGTGACAAACAGGATAATTGCCTTCGGTTCTAACTATCCCCCGCCTTAGGTTCCACGTATCACTCTCTTAAGCGGCCACTTAGCATAGCATATTTTACCATATACAGATAGTCCCCCTATATATTTTATCATATACATTCAGTTTTATCTCTATGACCGTTCATAAAATGGGGGATGGACATCGTCAGACCGTTTCCGCCGTCTCCCGGTAAGGTAAGGTTTCTTTTAATTTTAACTGACTATTTTTCTAAGTGGGTGAAAGCACGTCCTTATCAGAAGATCGACGAACGTGAGGTAGTGGATTTCTTATGGGAAAACATAATCTGCAGGTTTGGAATACCAAAAGATATAGCATGCGATAATGGGCCACAATTTATTGGCGCACAAAATTTATTGAAGATTTGAAAATAAAGAGAATCACATTTTCACCCTATCATCCGAGCGCAAATGGTCAAGCGAAATCAACGAATAAAGTGATTATACAAAATCTCAAGAAAAAGTTGGAAGCGGCCAAAGGCAAATCGCCTGAAGAACTTCCTGGAGTGCTATGGGTGTACCGAACAACGGCCAAATCAAGCACAGGAGAAACTCCCTTTTCCCTTGTGTACGGAGCAGAAGCCTTAATCCCGGTGGAAGTAGGGGAGCCCACCTTGAAATATTTCCAAGCAAATTAAGAGTCAAATAATGAAGCAATGTTAATCAACTTGGAGCTACTCGATAAGCGCAGAGACTTGGCGCATATAAAAATAGCAGCCCAAAAGCAGAGAATAGAACGATATTATAATCGAAGAGCCAGCCTCCTTTATTTCAAAGTAGGAGACTTGGTCCTAAGGAAAGTAAATCAAAATACCCGGGATCTCAATGCAGGAAAGATAGATCCAACATGGGAAGGTCCCTACCAGATTTCAGCTGTCACCGGGAAAGGTTCGTACGAGTAGGAGAATCAAGATGGAAAAAAGTTGCCCAGCAACTGGAACGTGGCACACCTCAAGAGATACTATTACTAATAAATATCGTTTGTGTTGAAAGTATGTGTTGCACTCTTTTTCCCATCGTCCAGTTTTTGCCCCAATTGGGTTTTTTCTGGCAAGGCACACAAGCGAAGAACCACTCGGGTGGTTAGATAATCTTTCGCTCGATAGCAAAATTCCCACCGGGAAAGTGAATTTGCTATCAAACAAAGGTTACCCGACCATTCACAAGTGCAAACTACTAGAGGATTGTTAGATAGTCTTTTGATTGATAGCATAAATTCCAAAGGGGAAGCAAAGTTTTTTATCGAGCTGAAGATTGTCTAGCAATTCATTAGTGGGATCTTTGAAGGTACAAGATTTTCAGTGTTCCAATTCGCATTCTTTGCATTCGAACACTGGGGGGGATGATATGAGAATATGGCAATCATGATTGCCACGTAGACCGAAGCATAAAAACCGGAAATATAGTTATGTCATCGAGACCGGTGACTGCGTGACCAGCTTTGTGGAAACAAGTTATACGAATTAGCCACAAGAAATGACACTTTCTTTTTAAAATAACGAATGCTTGTGTACTTTTTGAAAAAGGAAGGAATAAAGTAAAGTCCTTTTATTTTCCATCTTGTTTCTTGTCTGATCGATGAATAAATTTTATCATTTGAAAGTTAAACAAGTACTTCAAATGCTAGTGTCGTAATGAACAGGAGGCGTTCTATTCAAAAGCACTGTAAACATAAGAGGGCCCTCTCTTATGAAAACTCTCACGTTAAAGGGTTGATTTCTGAAGAACTTATGCCCGAAATCAAAATGCCTTCGGTAAAAATACACCCAAGGCTTTACATAATAAGACGCAAACAATAAAACTTGCGCAAAACACTTAAGCAAAAGAAAAAAGAAGAATGCAAAACTTGCATAAATGTTCAAACGGAAGAAAGACTCAAACAATACTTGATCAAAAGGATGTCTTTATTTACAATAACGTGACAAAGCGACACAGATACAAAAGTTGAAAAAGAAAAGAAAAGATAAATTGCTGCATCTCCGGAACATAGAGGAAGAGAAGTGTCCGCGCCCCCAGGGGAAGCGAATAGATCCGCCGATGGCTCAACGTGTTTGGCCCCCATCAGTTTGGACTTTAACGCCTTCGTCTTCCGGTTCATCTTCAGTTCCCAAAGTTTCAGAATCGGAAATAGCAGACCCTGTCGGGAGGCCCCCTTTAACAGCTAACTCAAGCTCACGGGCCTTAGCAATTTCGGCATCAAAGTCAATGATACCATTTTTGGCCTCTTCCAAGTTTTTTCTCCTCCTGATGTACATAACATAAGTTTTCTCAACAACAAGGGAAGTCGCTCGGCACTTGAGTTCTTCTTTGAGTTGGATTACCTCGGCAGAAAGGTTTCCCAGATGAAAATAATGGACTTGAGGCTAACGTGGTTCACGAACAGTAGGACTGAGAATTCTATTACGCTCAAGGGTCTTCTTATACTTCTCCTCCAATTGGGCATTTTTCACCTCCGCAGCAGTAAGTTCTTCAGTTTTGGAGTTCAAAGCTACCTCTAAGGTTGTTAATCTTTCAGCGGAGGCATGCAGCAAGAACGGCATTATGGACTTCAGCTCTGACTTCGTCAAATTTAACCCTCAGTGGGCCAATCTCTTGTCTAAGGATTATCACTTCTTGCTCGCTTTGCTGCAAACGAGTCTCCAATTTTGCTGGAGAGGCTGGATTTGATTCGTTTGTATGGTAACGATTTTGCTGTAGTTTCGACGTGCCTCATACAGGATGCTTCTCCACCTTAGTTTATGTTATGATGTTTTTCCTATTGGTCATTTGCGCTCACACCAATTGTAATAAATAGACTAAAACGTTTTATGGATGAGGTAAAATTTGAGAATAACTCTTGCTTGGCCATTGTTCATTAAATTTGATCTATTGTTTCTTGATGAACCCTCGCTGTGTTATTTCTTTTTGAGGATGTACATGTACATTTATTCATTTATAGAAATTATGTAGTCTTTTGCATACAGAATAACATAGAACTTTTGTTTTCTGTTGCATGCAGAATAGCATAGAACTTATGTTTTCCTTTCCTTGCAGAATCATCTTGATCTGCATGCTGTCTTATGCTGTCTAACATAATACTTGGGTTCATGCTTGTTCTGATATCTCATAAACCTATCTTTGCTTCTTTCTTCAGTCAATCACAGATATTATCCATCTACAAGATCAGAAATTGAGTACCTATAAAGGTAAAAAAGACTTCTCAAGTCTTGTTGGAAAAAAGAGGTAAAAAAGACTTCTCAAGTCTTGTGTAAGAATATAAGACACATTTTTTTTTAAACAAAAAATGTGTAATTAAAGGAGTTCGGGGTTAAATTAAAAATAACAAAAGTTGTGGGTAAATATTAAAATTTTAAAAAAATCATATTCATTCAAATTATTTCAAATTTTCGTTTTTCTCTTTTTTCTTCCTTCTTCTTTTCTTCTTCTCTTCCTCATTCTCTCATTCTTCTTCCTTACTTTCTTATTTCTCTTCAACTTTTGTTGTTGCTGCAGGTGGTTCAGGTATGTCATCTTCTGCTTCTTCTTCATTTTCTTCTTTATGTTTTTCTTCTTTCCCTCTTCATCTCATTTTCATCTTGTTCTTCTTTTTTCATTTTATCTTTGGTTTAAAATATACAAGAGAGAGAGAGAGAGAAAAATATAAAATTTTACAAAGTAAGTATTTTGCAAAATATCCTCGAGATATTTTGAGACATCCCCATAAATGAGTATTCTGTTGAAACATCTCCGGGATGTTTGAAACATCTCCCATGATGTTTGAAACATCCCGGAAATGTTTGAAACATCTCCCGGAATGTTTGAAATATCCATCGGGACGTTTGAAACATCTCTCGGACGTTTAAAACATCTCCCGGGACGTTTGAAACATCCATCGGGATAGTTGAAACATCTCCTGTGAAGTTTGAAACATCCCCAGAATGTTTAAAACATCCATCGGGGTGGAGGATGAGGGGACGTTTTGGTAAATAAAAAAACTTTGGGGTTTTTAAAAATTATGTCATTAACCCTAATCACAAAAGTGTCCCTTCTACCCCATTCTTAACACTTTTGTCTTAAAAATTTAAATAAGTTTTGAAGTGTCTTAAAAATTTAAATCCCCGAGTTTGTTGTTGTGATTGTCAGCTTCAGAAAGTCTGTCGATTGTCGGGTCATAGTCAAGATCGAGATTTATTTGATAGGATACACACTTTGATACTTTCTGGTTTATACTCCATTATATTTGCTCGTTAATTATATTGATGTCTAATGCCTACGTGGCAAGTTTGGTGGATGATATGAGGATTATATTTTTGTAGATTGCCTTTGATTGTACTTCTTTGGCATAATATTTGTTTGCTCTGGTTGAGGGAGAATCAGTTTTTAGATTCCATTTAATTTCTTATGTCTGTTATATTTTTTGGTTGAATTTTATAGGATGCCTCTAACTGACTTGGTAGTAAACCAGGGGCCTCGTTTCCTGCTTTAGTGACCCTTTTTAACCGCTGGCATGGCCAGTAAACGTAGTTTTCTAGTTAGTTGCTACCTGTAACTATTGTTCCAGTCTCGAGGTCATACTTGACCTTGAATGACATGACATAGGTCCATTCATCTCCAGTCAAAGTTTCGGGATCAGGCACTAATTATTTTTTTTACTAGTTTTATTTTCTGAAGGTGTTTCTGTATATACTACAAAGTATTTTATTTGAATTTCCTCCTAACACAGCTTGCTATTCCCTTAACACACAAAAAAAAAAGTTTCACACTTGGTTAGAGCAAACCTGTCAAAATATGCGATCAGTGTACCCTTCTAGGTTCTTTCTTATTTTTATTTTGTTGTTGTCACTTGTCAGTATAACGTATTAGGTACAAACGGTTCATATAAGTTGACCCTCTCTAATTTATGATAGAGGCGTTGTTTATACAAATGTTAGAATTTTTTCTGTCAAAAATATTTGGAAAGTGTTAGTGGTCTCAAATTATTTGCAACGGTTCAAGACAAGCACTACTTAGTGTAGTAAATCAGGAAAGAGTCTGTCTAAGCACACTTTTCATTTTACTAGAAATCTTCTTTTCATTTACTAGGAGCTTTCAGCAAGAATCGACAGTCACAAACGACAATAAAAACAACACCTAGACAATTTTGCATTCGCGATGTTCTGCTTGAACTCTGTTTATGATTGATAATTTCAGTAATTGTTTGGTAGGATGTATTAAGGTAAAATAATATATGTATTACCTTTGGTATTACTAATATCTCGACCAACACTTTGACGTTTACAACAGTTTTAAAGTATTCAAACTTTTTACAATGATGCACATAAATGGTATAATAGTAAAACTGAGAAGCACGCTTTGCATTTTATTTTCTCAAATTTTTTGGGATAGAGGTGAGTCTGTGAATACTCAGAGGAGAGAGTAGCACACGGAAGATTTTCAGTGATATTAGTTTTTGGTACTTTTCAGTGATGCACATAAATTTTATGGGCAAATAAAATTTTAGGTCATTTGGCTCCTGTCGCCCAGACCCATGCAGATGGTGTGGGCTATAACACACGAAAATCTGGAAATCCGACGGAATTCTAATTTTACGGCCTTAAAACGCCAAAAAATAAGGAATGATCATAGCGAGGCGATAACTAATATTTCTTAGGTCATTTTTGATGGGCTGTCAAATTTTTAGGCGATTCGGGTCCGGACCCCAGACCCATGCAGATAGCGTGGACTATAGCATACGAAAATTTGGGAATCGAGCGGAATTTCAGCTTTATGGCCCTAAAACGCTAAAACAAAAAAAGAGGAACGGTCATGGCGAAGGGATGACTAATGTTCCTTAGGTCGTTTTTGATGGGCCGATAAAATTTTAGGCGATTCAAGTCTAGACACCCGCACTCATGTAGATGGCGTGGGTTATATAGCACACGAAAATATGGGAAACAGGCGAAATTTCAGTCTTATGACCCTAAAATGCCAAAAAATAAGAAATAGTCATGGCGATGGGATAAGTAATGTTCTTTAGGCCGTTTTAGATTCGCCGGTAAAATTTTATGCGATTCTGGTCCGGACCCATGCAATTAACGTGGGCTATAGCACACGAATTTTTGGGAATCAAGTTGAATTCCACTTTTATGGTCCTAAAACGCCAAAAAAAATGAGGAACGATCATGGCGAGTGGATGACTAATGTTCCTTAGGTCGTTAATGGGCCGAAATATTTTTAGGCGATTTGGGTTTGGTTGCCTGAATCATACAGATGGTGTGGGATATAACACAAGAAAATTCGGGAATCGACCGGAATAAAACGCCAAAAAATGAGGTACGGTTATGGCGAGAAGATGACTAACATTACGTAGGTCATTTTTAATGGGCCGCAAAATTTTAGTCGATTCGGGTCCGGTCGCCCGTACACATGTAAATGGCGTGGGCTATAACACACGAAAATTTAAAAATCGGGCAGAATTACAGTTTTATGGCCCTAAAATGTCCAAAACACAAGGAACGGTTATGGCGAGGCGATGACTAATGATCCTTAGGTCGTTTTTTATAGGCCGGAAAAAAATTTAGCGATTCGGGTCTGGACGCCCGGACCCATACAGATGGCATGAGTTATAGCACACGAAAATCTAAAAATCGGATGGAATTCTAATTTTATGACCCTAAAATGCCAAAAAAGGAGAAAGGGTTATGGCGAGCCGATGGGTAATATTTCTTAGGACATTTTCGATTAACCGGCTTATAGTCTTCAAGTAAGAAGTGAAATTTATATCTCATCATTGCCAAAGCTTATAGCATATTGATATCAGCGAGAGTCTCGAATAGCATTACTCGCTTTCTCCTACGGTAAAAATTTACCCGTACCGAATATTTATACCCGATTTAGTTAAGTTAATCATAAAAGACAAACTAAGGCTATTAGGAGTCTTACTTTTAATAAACAAAAAATTAAAAAAGAAAATAAAGTCATAATAACCTAACGTTAGAAGGTTTTGGGTTAAAGTCACTGTCCTTTTTTGTTATTCCATTCCGTTCTTCTAGGTTTTGACTCAGTCCGAAGTTTTACGTTATCCCCTAAACTACGACTGGTTGTGATTTAAGAAATTGAAATATAGCAGGTTAGTTAATTTTATACTTCTACAAGTATATTTGCATGTTGAAAGAATTACCCTTTTAAAGAAAAGTTGTTAATACATAAGTTTAATTTTCTTCCCAAAATTAAGTTTTTTCAAATATATGTTATTAATTTTCATGACCAGTAACACTGCAAGTATGAAATCAAATGCAATTCTGTGATATTTAATTGTATGAGTCTGCCAACTTTTGAAATTTGTTTTTAAGATAATTTATCTATTTAATTTAAGAAATTTTTCTTTATAAAAAACAAAAAAGAAAGTAACAGTAATATAAAATAAAATCAATCTACTTGATGTTGCCGTTTTAGAACACAACGGAGAATGTAGCAAGTTAGTAAGTTTTTCAATATTATTAATCAAGATTATTTGCAAAACACAGAACTAGTTAACTATAGTTAAGTATTAATAATTGGATTCTGCTTTATCTTGGGCTTCTTTAATGGACCAAGATCAAATTCTTGTCAGTTGTCTCTTTTTATATCAGTTGTTTAGTAAATTGTTTTATTTTTATTTCTCTTGTAATTGATGAATTTTTTACTATATAAAGATTCTTTTTTATCAAACTGAAAATCTTATAAGAAAATATTAAACTACGGTCTAAGTTATTGAAAACGTTAGACCATAGACAATTGAAAATTATATGAATGTATATATGACCCGAGTCTAATGTTATTCGGAAGGGATAATTTCTCAATAACTATATTTACTCTATTTTTCAAAATAAAAATAAAATATAAAATGTGAATTTCACTAAAAAAAAAATGAATATTTGCATAAATCAGCCTAGAGTGCGGGACTTGGGCTTCCTCGATGTGGATGGCCTGTGCATTATTTTGGGCATTTCTTATTGGACCAGTCTCTATAAAGGTACTCTCACATGGGTAAAAATAGCATGGGCTAGCCAGTTTTCGAAAAATAGCCAGAATTTACAGATTGAAAAATAGTCACTATTTTGCGTTCCAGTATAATATACTGGAGATTGAAGCACCTGTGTATGAACTTCCAGCATATTATGTTGGAACTCCAACACACGAAAAGTTCTAGTATAATATACCGGAGATTGGAGCAACTAGTATATTATACTGAAAGTTCAGTATATTATGCTGGAACTCCTGGAATATTTTTCGGATTTTGAACAGTATTTTCGTTCAAATTTATCTTTATATAAAAAATAACTAAATTTTGATTATTTTGAAACTGTGGCTATTTTTTAATTACCACTTGTAAATATGATTATTTTTGAATTTCATCCCTCACAGGCCCATCACAACCCAACACAAGAAACAGTTTTCATTCTACTGCAAATGTAACCTGGTGGAAGAAACCTTCCCTGTGCCAAATCATAAACCCTACTATGCAGCGTTAAACCCCCAAATTTGCCACTTCTGAGCTGCCAGAAATTCACCGGAAACCGCCAAGCGCCACCAGAAATGGCGTCAATAGTATCAGAAACGGTTCCAAAGTTCACTGCTGAAGCACTCAAATCCGCAGCTAAACAATCTGAACGTTGCCATATTGTTCCTCTCCGCCTTCGTAGAGCTATCAAAAAGTACCTCCGAGGTAAAGTTTCAACCTTTTTTATTTTTTATGGACGTTTGTTCAAACATTGATTTCGTTAGGATGTGCTCGTTTAGAGTTTTTTGCTGAAATAGTCCCTCAATTATTACATTTCATTCTTATAATATCACCTTTAACATATTTATTCCTTCAAGTATGCAAAAATTGCAATTTTGACATTATACTGAAGCTGATTTTCAGCAGCTTCGGGCAAAATGATTAATTTGTGAAACACCTGTGCTGGGAGAGGTGGCAGCTGGCCCGGACACCACGGTTATGGGAAGAAGATTAATTATTGAAAATGGGGTTTACTTATTTGTTAGTCAAGTTCTTGCGTTAAGATTTAGAGCTTGGTATTTCCGGTCCTAAGAGCTTGATAAGTGTTTGATGTAACCTTCATTTTTGTATAGAGTTCTACTGATTTGATTTTATAGTGGAGTGGATATAGAATTCATGCTGAGAATATATGCAAATAACACGGACTTGGTAGGGAATTGAATTCTAGTTCTAATGAAACATTGAACACCATGTTAGTTGATCCTTTTGTTCTCTCCAAGATTATGGCATATATAAGATATCAACGGAAAAAAAGTAGTAATTAGTAACAGTCATTGGTTCCCTTCACATTAGCAACCAACAATTTCATATTCAAATCATTGCCAAGTACAGCTATCTTTCTTTTGCTGCCATACCTTTCTTGGTTTTGCAGCAGCCACCACTTTTCATATGCTTCAAATATTGATACCTTTGTGTGAAGAGAATTATATGTTGTTTGAGTTCACTGTGATATTGTATGTCTAAGGAGATGAGAAGGCTTGATTTGGAATCATGTGTATGTGAGGCACGGGAATCAGACTCTCTTGCAGGACTTTTAAGAATTTCAGAAGTTTGAAATTCTGTTTTGGGGTTCTTTGGCTCAATGAGAACCGTAATGTAACAGAGTTTAATCCCATTAGGTGTGAAAAAGTTCTCAATTTATGTTTAAAAGATTTTTTTCTATCAAAGGTTATATTTCGAGGATAAGGTTAAATCAAGAGTGATACTTGTGGATTATTTTAGGCCAAAACTCTGCCCATTTAGTCACATCCTACCAATGGCCCCAAAGAAAATGGAATGGATGAGATGACTTGTGTAGCTGACTCCAACTAATTTGAGACCGAGGCGTAGAATGGTTGATATGCTTTTATTCTAAGTTGCTCGGACTCGGGTGCGGGTGTTCGATACGGGTGCGGATCTAGAGGCCAGATCCTTCATGATCTAAATTTAAAGATTCGGGGATGCGGATCCAGGTACGGATACAGGTGCGGGGATTCGGCTAAAAATAATTCAATTATTTAAAAATAGAGTTATAAAAATATGTCTAAATTATGAGACATTATGTGAAAAACTTACAAGGTATTCCGAGAAGGAGAAAATATTGAACAAGAGTAGAATTTAACAAGGAAATAAAAGGAAAAGGACAGACATAGAAATTTATATATACAAGGTATTCCATTTTCTTCCATATCACCCTAACTTTTGATTTGTTTTCAAAAATCGTTGTATCTGTCCCAAATTTCTTCGTTGATTTTGGTCAAAGTACCCAAAATCGGTTGACCAGATCCGACACGGATTCCACACCCATACCCACACCCACGTCGTGTCGACACGGGTACGGCATTGAAAGTGAAGAGTCCGAGCAACTTAGCTTTTATTTGCTCTCATCTAAAGTTTTGTGCTTGGGTTGGGTCTATTATTGTGTTGTAAGAGGAGAACTCAACTGATTAGAGATTGAAGGCATAGTTGATTATGATTGAGTATATTTTTCTGTTTGATATCTCACAAAATTTTCGTGTTTGCGCTTGTTCTACTTATTTAAGAGCTAGGGTGCCGACCCCAACTAGTTTGGGATTGACATGCAATTGATTGATTGATTGACATGCTTCTGTGTGATCTCACTCTAAAATTTTGTGTTACGGCGGGGAATACTTATTGCAAAGCAAGAAGAGCCAGCCCCAACTAGTTTGGGATTGAGGATAGTTGGTTGACTGATTGATGCTATTCTATTAGATCACAATCTAAAGTTGCCTTTCGGGTGGATCTAATTTATTGCAGAGCAACAGGAGCCACATATGAAGAGAAAAGTGTTGAGGTTATCAGAATCATTCAGCCAAATAAAGGAAGTGAATTTGATGCTGCCAACCTCCACATCCAAGGAGCTCGTGGAAGATCCTCTCAAGTCTGTTGAATGTTCGCAGCGGTGGAAAATCAAAAGCGTCTATGGTGACATCGGCCTCAAGTATAGGGAGGATGAAACAGTGGCCTATGTGGCGTCCCGTATGCCTGCTGTCTACTCTGCTCTTTATAGAGTGCTTAGTGAGGTAAACAGATATGACGTCCCATTGAAATGCTTTATATTATTCCTATTTTGTTCTCTGTTTCAGATGAATTTTCCAAAATATGGATTTTGAAACATGAATATGAATTTGGTTGCTAAAAGTGATTGCTTTTATGTGATTTTACTTTAGGTACGTAGAAGATTGCCTGGGTTTTCACCGGCTAAGGTGTTGGATTTTGGGGCTGGGACTGGTTCTGCATTTTGGTGAGAAGATTATTGATATTGTGTGTAGTTGATTTCTTTTGGTTAATTGTCATACCAATATGTTAATCTTGGTTGACCCTTTGGTTCGATAAGTTGCTCAATTGTGTGGTTATGCAGGGCACTTAGAGAAGTGTGGCCACGGTCATTGAATAGAATTAATTTGGTAGAGCCATCACAGTCCATGCAGCGTGCCGGACAAAGCCTTATAAAAGGTACATTTCTGCTGTTTTTTGGACTCCTTCGGATCTGGAGAAGTCTGACACTCTTAGTAAGCATTTTTTGAATCCTAATTACTAGCTAATTACTACCTTGCTGATCAGCTCATTAATATTTCTGAGTCACTGGCTTATGTGGAAGTATTGTTTTATTGTGCTTTGTTGCTGTCAAAATATTACGGAAATCAAATCTATTCTTCAGACACAAAGTAATACAAGTCTATATGTGTACATCATATTAAATTTGTTTATAAAGCTGATGCAACTTCCAGCCTTGCAAATTGTCCTCTTATCAGAGTATAGAATTTGCCAAGAAGAAGAAGATTTTGTATGCTTTGAGCTTTTATCATGTTTATATGAATGAGATTGGCTGAGCTTCACAAGCCATGACCTAAGATGTCACATCTTGGAGTCATTTGCTGTTGTCCCCGGGACTTTATGTGCTGCATGATATTGTGGCCTGTTACTGTTGTAGATCAAAGGAGTGTCTAGGCTTGTGGTTAAGGACTGCTTTCATGTTTCTGTCTTTAGCGGTTTTGAGTGCTTTACTTTTCATGTTTGCAAACCTATAGCTCCTTTACATATATTTTTATGACTACTCTACTACTAGATTTAGAAAAGCTGATAAAGGTGGCAAAATATGTCCTGTAATTTCTGTAGGTCTTAAAAATTTGCCACTCATTCAAAGTTATGGAAGTATTCAAGCACTCTCTCAGGATGTCAAAAAGAGTGACAGACAACATGATCTTGTGATTGCTGTAAGTACAATTTTGTTGTAGTTTGTTAGCTCCTTAGAATTTGTGTAGGAGCTGCCCCAGTTTTCATACTTTTGCATTCCCTGGATGCTCCCATTATAATACTTTATTACTTCATCAAACTAAGAAGTATGTTTAATTGTGTTTTCATTGTTAAGAATATATTGATGTGGTGCTCTGTTGCTCCTGTTTTGATTATGTGAAGCTATTTAGTGTCTTGTGCTGATTAGTTTTTAATTTTGTCTGATTGAAGTCATATGTACTTGGAGAGATTCCATCTCTGAAGGACAGAATCACGGTTGTACGCCAGCTCTGGGAACTGACAAGAGATGTTCTGGTAGGTTTTAAAGTCCATAGTTCAGCAGTCCAAAACCAATCCCCCCACCACCACAACCACCACCACAAGAGCCTGCTGTTCCACTTCTACTACAGACTTATTTTGCATGCATCCAAGTGGCAGTCATTTTCATTAAGCCTCAACAGTTAGTTGATTCATTATATTTGTGTTATCTGAAGTTTCTGATGGTTTAGAAAAGTGCTTTAGATCTTCAAGTACTATATTATATGCTTTTCTTCAAAGTTTTCACATTTTATTGATGAAGTTAGTTCTAGATTCGCCAGTTCAAGTATTATCTAAAACTGATAACATGATCATGATCTTGGAATAAAATAACAATTGTTTTCTTCCTCTCTCTTTGTTTGTGTGTGTGTGTATATATTAGAAGAAGATACAGGGGAAATCTCATTGACACGGTTGTAGTTCTACTAAAATATCTTTCTTATCTCTGTATCAAAAATCTTCTTTTTGTAAGGAAAAAAAGCTATTTCCTCTCTAACTATATACTGTTGAGCAGGTTTTGGTTGAACCGGGAACACCACAAGGATCTAATATTATATCTCAAATGCGATCTCACATTTTATGGATGGAGAAAAGGGTAAAACTCACATTTTTGGTTTTGCTTGGATGGAGAGGAGGGGCTGTTTTTTTCTAAGTTAGGATGTTTATTCTAAATGATATTTTGCCCTTCGTTTTAAAATTGTAATTTCTAGAAAAGTCGCAAACTAGAAGATGCATCTGGCAAAGAATGTAAAGCATTGACGACACTAAAGAATGGGGCATATATAGTTGCTCCGGTAAGTGTAAAGTTTCTTATAAAACTGCCTAAATAGATTTTGCACTACTACTTTTCGATCTCAATGTATTTATTCTTTTGTTTGCAGTGTCCGCATGATGGACGTTGTCCTTTGGATAACACTGGAAAATATTGTCATTTTGTTCAACGCTTGCAGAGGACAACATCACAACGTGCGTACAAGGTTTGCCTCATAGTCCTTTTCCCTACAAAATGTGCACTCTGAATTTGATGAAGTCTCTTCTTACTCCCTAGAATCTAGTAATATCCCATAGGGTCAGATATATTCCACTCTTAAGTTCCCAGCTAAGAATATTTTCTTACTGGTCAATATTGTCATTTTTTTTCTTTTCCGTTTCCTGTGTAAGCTTGCATTTTCTTTTCCCCAATACATGGGTATTAATCATGTTTCTGATTCCGTTTCTTTCATGGTCTGTTAGCGGTCGAAAGGTGAGCCTCTACGTGGCTTTGAAGATGAAAAGTTTTGCTTTATCGCTTTTAAACGAGGACAACGGCCAAGGCAAGTTGTTCATCAAGAATACAACATGCCATTAGTTAAATTGTTTTTAGCTTGGTATATCATCACAATTGTGAAATTCCATTGTTTTTGTTTCACTACCTTAAGCTAACCTTTAATTGAACTTATTGTTTGTTTCAAATAGAGAGCCTTGGCCGCTGGATGGCATGAAGTTTGAGACATTGAAGGAGCAGCATGCCAGAAGAAATCCGGAGGATTTAGAGATTGACTATGGTATTTGCTATTAGTATTTTGATTTGCCATCTAAGAACTTTTACATTTATCTAGTACCTGGTGTTTAACACATTACAAAGTAGTGACATTTCTCTTTTTATGTCAGAGGACCAGTTCATCTCAGAAGATGAGGATGTTCAAGATGAAGACCCCATCTGCTATGATTCTGATGTTACAGAAACAGATGCCATTACTGAAAATGATGATTGGGAGGAAGAAGGCGAAGAAACGGCCCATGCTGATCTTGGTAGTGGTTGGGGAAGAATCATATACAGTCCTCTGCGAAGGGGCAAGCGGATTGAAATGGACATTTGTCGATCAATGGATCGAGAAGGCACTGAAGGGTCGTTTGACCGAATTGTTATTACAAAGAGCAAAAACCCAACATTGCATCATCAGGCTCGAAGATCGGTCTGGGGTGACTTATGGCCCTTTTAAATTTTGTTAGAAAAATGGCCCTGGGGGCTTTGGTCAAGAAGTAAGAGCGGAGCGCATGATGTGTGAATTATGCGCACATGATGAGTCTGAACCCTGCAGCAGACAAAAACCTGGTATTTAAGTGGAGAAGGTTTCAGGGGCGGGCCACTATTCACTGATTTCTAACTATGCACAACTGACGCTTGGCGATTTCTTGGATCTTAAAAAAAGATTTATTAGAAAAAATGTGAAAAGCATAAAGTTGAACAGATTTCACGTGTGGGCAAAGGTATTGTAATGCATGTATTTTTTTCATAGCTAACTATTACTTGAGGAAAGAAAAATGAGTCAGATGGTTATTCTGGTAAAGCAGAGGATAAGATTGAGCAGAGGTTTGCTCAAATGGCACTTTGCTCAAGAAACAATCGAAGATATAAATGTGAATTCTGCCCAAACGATTTTACCGTTTGCATGTAAATCACGAGTTTCTTTTTTCTTTTGCAAGTGAAAATGTGAATCATGTATCGATTAGTCAATGAAATGGTTTGAGAATTCCTAATTTTAGTGGAGGCAAAATACTAAATGCTTTTTTTTTTTCCGTTCGTTTAAGCTTTAAACAAAATTACTCTATATATGTACTAGTTGTCGGAATTATTTGATACATACATAGACTAGTGATATATCCACGTGTAAAAAACAGAGAATAGTACGAGAGAGATCACGTGCCTACATGGAGATTCGGTCAACACTCCATTGATTTGGGATGTGTAATTATTAATCTCATGTGATTATGTACTCCCTTTCCAAAAGAAGAATAGTTTTGTTACTGTTTGAAAGGTGAATGATTTTTCAATTTACTAATTTTATGAGTTTTCATTTTAGGTGATGTTTTAATAATTTGAGGAAATTTCTTTTTCGTTTTAAAAAAATAACTATGGTCTATGGTATGACTAAAGTCACTTTTTTTATGAAATAATATTTTCCAACGTGAAAATATTTTCCGAAAAGATATACATTAAAGATTATTAAAATATCAGTAAATAGCAGGATATTTGCATAAAATTTTGTAGTATATATTTAACACTTTTAATTGAAACACTTTTTTCATGGAAGAATTTGATCATGAAAAATATTTTTTGAGAATATTCTTTGTAGTACCAATCACACCCACAACCAGAAAAATAAATCGATCTTTGAGTCCTCATTATTTGTAGAGTAGCATGTACTTCACATATTATTATTACATTATATTATTTTCTTAGAATAAAAAGAAGCAAGCGTCTGTATCAAATTTAGGGGCAGGACAGTTTTTTGTCTCTTTCCTTGGATATATTTTGTCCCTTTGTACTTTTCTCAGTCCTGTTTCTTTTCTTTTGGTTTCCTCTTCATCAGGTAAGGATGCACCAAAAAAGGAAATTGACACTTGTCGAAGATATATGAGCTCGCTAATAACAGTACGGAGATTCAGAATACCTCTTTTTTGAGTTTTGCAACTTATTTTACCCTAGGATTTCTTATACAAGAATGACAGTTCGGTGTATAAAGTATTCTGTATTTACGTAAGGCCTGTGAAGGATATTATCTTAAGGGGTGTAATATATACAGTTTATTTTAATACAAATATTAATGACTATTTGCACGACTTGAATCCGGGACTTATATGATTTCTTATACAACTCTGCCAAAAAAATCATATTGTAAGAAATTAGAATTTTCTTCCTTTGATGTGTGTTACCTCGTTATTGTATTTCTGCTATACGATCAATCAATCAAATGATGGAAAAAATTAAGGCGCATTTTCCCACTAGACGTTATGTTGCGTTTTTATTAAGGGGCTTGAATGAGAAATAGAAGAGGCACCTCTTGGGTGTGAATGAGAAATGGAAGAGGTACCTCTTGGATTGCACATCTTCATCTTACCCTTTCATTGGGGGTGTGAATGGGAAATGGAATAGGCACCTCTTGGATTGCACATCTTCATCTTATCCTTTCATTGGGGGTGTGAATGGGAAATGGAATAGACACCTCTTGGATTGCACCTCTTCATCTCACCCTTTCATTTTCTATAAATAGAGAGGCTTAGCCTCATTTTCTACCACTGAAGAATCTGAAATCTCTCCCCTCAATTTTCTGCATACTGCATTGGTTTTTCAAAAGCAAAACGTAAGCATTTTGTGTGATTTGCTCCGCCATTTGAGTTCGCCGAAATTCTGTGATTTGAAGTGTCGCTATCACAGAATAGTTATTCCGTTCTATCTTGGGAGAAATTAATCCGCAACCTTGGGCATTGTGAGGGGATTAAATTTCTTAAGGAAACACAAGAAACTTGTGGGCTCGGAATTTTTTCTGCTTTGTTTTTTCCTTAAACTAACATTTATTGATTTACTGGTTTTGAATACAGAGTGATAACAAGCTTAAGGAATTTAATATTTATTTTTGTATTCATCTTACATTCTGTTTTGGGAGACTAAAATCTTATTGATTTTCTACTCCCGTTTTGGAGATTAAAATCTTCGGATTTTCTACTCCACTTTGAGATTAAAGTCTTTGTGACTTTCTACTCAATCCGAGATATAAAAACTCGGTTGCTTGTATTCGGTTTGAAGATATAAAAACTTCACTGAGATACTAATTCTGTTTGTCAATTTCTTTTACAGAAAATGACAACAAGTGCAGAATAACAGAATGGTTCTGTTGGGACTACTGCTGCAATGGCAACTGCGTCTTCAAGTCGCACAACTCCTGCACCGGTGATGGCACCGGCAGAAAAACCCGAAAAGTTTTCCGGTGTGGACTTTAAGTGTTGGCAGCAGAAAATATTCTTCTACCTGACCACACTCAGTTTACAGCGCTTTATCAGCGAAGACGTTCCAGTTCTGGGAGAAGAAACTCCTGAAAATGAGCGATTTGTGGTCACTAAGGCATGAAAGCATTCTGACTTCTTATGCAAAAACTATATGTTATGTTGCTTGGAAGACGGCTTATATATTATTTATAGCGTCATGAAAACATCAAGAGAATTTTAGAATGCTGTTGAAAAAAAGTACAAGACTGAAGATGCTGGACTAAAGAAGTTTGTAGCCGCCAAATTTCTAGATTTCAAAATGGTTGACGGTAAATCTGTCATAACGCAAGTCTAAGAATTGCAAGTTATTATTCATGACCTCCTTGCTGAATGTATAAACCGAGTCAATATTTTTATTCAAGATATTGATTATTTTACTAATTATAAATTTATGATAGAAGGTATGGTCATAAATGAAGCGTTTCAAGTTGCGGCATTTATTGAAAAGCTGCCTCCGCTGTGGAAGGACTTTAAGAATTACTTGAAACATAAGCGCAAAGAGATGATGCTTGAAGACTTTATTGTTTGTCTACGGATTGAAGAGGACAACAAGGCTACTGAGAAGAAGTCTCGTGGAAATTCAACAATTATGGGTGCAAATATTGTTGAGGAAGCTTCAACGAGTAAAAAGAGAAAAAAGTTGTCTGGTCCAAAGAATTACCCAAGCAAAAAGAAGTTCAAAGGTAATTGCTACAACTGTGGAAAGGTTGGACACAAGGTTACTGAATGTCGTGCACCAAAGAAGGACAAGAAGAAAAGTCAAGCAAACATGATTGAGAAAAAATGATGAAATAGACGATTTATTTGCCATGCTTTCGGAGTGCAACCTAGTCGGAAATCCTAGAGAATGGTGGATTGAATCGGGGGCAACTCGTCATGTTTGTGCTAACAAGGAGTTGTTTACTTCTTATGCTCCCGCTGGACCCAACGAGACAGTTTTTATGGCAAATTTCGCTACTGCAAAAATTGAAGGAACGGGCAAGATAGCTTTGAAGATGACTTCTCGCAAGATTGTGACTCTAAATGATGTCCTTCATGTTCCTGAAATGCGGAAGAATTTGGTCTCGACATCACTTCTAGTCAAGAATAGCTTTAAGTGTATTTTTGTTTCTGACAATGTTGTAGTTAGTAAGAATAAAATGTATGTAGGAAAAGGCTACCTTACGGAGGGCCTTTTGAAACTCAATGTAATTGCCATTGATATGAATAAAATTCTAGCTTCTTCTTACTTGCTGGAGTCAAATAATTTATGGCATGAATATTTAGGCCACGTCAACTTCAAAACTTTGCGAAAAATGATTAATTTGGAAGTATTGCCTAAGTTTGAATGCAATAACTCGAAATGTCAAATATGTGTGGAATCAAAGTGTGTTAAACATCCTTATAAATCAGTTGAAAGGAATTTAAATCCTTTAGACTTAATTCACACAGATATTTGCGACATAAAGTCAATACCATCTCGCGGTGGGAAAAAGTATTTCATAATTTTTATTGACGACAGTACTTGAAAAGGTAAGTAAATATGAAGCAATTGAGGCATTCAAGCAATATAAAAATAAAGTTGAAACGCAACTAAACAAAAAGATCAAAATGATAAGAAGTGATAAGGGTGGTAAATATGAATCTCCTTTTGAAGAAATATGTTTGGAATATGGCATTATTCACCAAACAACTGCCCCTTTACTCACCGCAATCTAATGGAATTGCGGAAAAAAAGAATAGAATGTTAAAGGAGATGATGAATGCCTTATTGATAAGTTCGGGTTTACCCCAGAACTTGTGGGGGGAAGCTATTCTTACAGCGAATCAAATACTCAACCGAGTTCCCCATAACAAAACGCAATCTATTCCATATGAAAAATAAAAAGGTAGGAAACCCAACTTAAAATATTTTAAAGTGTGGGGGTGTTTGGCTAAAGTGCAAATTCTTAAACCCAAAAGGGTGAAGATTGGACCGAAAATGGTTAATTGCGTTTTCATAGGATATGGAAGAAATAGTAAAGCATATCATTTTTTGGTTCATAAATCAGAAAATTCCGATATTCATATTAATACGGTAATCGAATCCGATAATGCTGAATTCTTTGAGAATATTTATCCGTATAAAAATGAATGTGAGTCGTCTAGTAAAAAGTCTAAGCGACCTCGAGAAAAAGAAAAAGAAATTACGTTTAATGAGGAAAATCCAAAACGTAGTAAACGTCAAAGGACAACTACTTCCTTTGGACCAGACTTTCTGACATTTTTGTTGAAAAATGAGCCCCAAACGTTCAAAGAAGCAATGTCTTCCTCAGAAGCACAATATTGAAAAGAGACAGTCAATAGTGAGAAAGAATCCATATTAAGTAATCATTCTTAGGAATTGGTTGATCTTCCTCCGGGAAATAAATCTTTGGGTTCTAAATGGATTTTCAAAAGAAAAATAAAAGCTGATGGTACTATTGACAAATATAAGGCAAGATTAATTGTTAAAGGGTTTAGACAACGAGAAGGTCTTGATTACTTTGACACATACTCGCCGGTAACAAGGATTACATCTATCCGGGTGTTAATAGCGTTAGCTGCCGTGTATGGCCTTCAAATCCATCAGACGGATGTAAAGAGAGCCTTCTTAAATAGAGATTTAGAGGAAGAAATCTATATGAAACAACCTGAAGGGTTTGTAATTTTCGAAAAAGAAAAGAAGGTGTGTCGACTTGTTAAGTCACTTTACGGACTAAAACAAGCACCAAAACAATGGCATGCGAAATTTGACCAAACAATATTGTCAAATGGTTTCAAGATCAATGAGTGTGACAAATGATTTATAATTAAGAATACTCCAAATCAAATAGTCATTGTTTGTTTATATGTGGATGATATGTTGATAATGAGTAACGACATTGCTAACATAAATGCTACTAAGCGCATGCTTACTAGTAAGTTTGATATGAAAGACTTAGGAGTTGCCGATTTAATTTTGGGAATTAAGATCCTTCAAACTCCTCAAGGTCTAGCTTTGTCTCAATCTCATTATATTAAAATGGTACTTGAAAAGTTCAAATATTTGGACTTTAAAGAAGCAAAAACGCCAATTGATTTAAACCATACTCTTATAAAGAATAAAGGTCAAAACAAGTCTCAATTGGAATATGCTCGAGTGTGGGGAAGTTTGATGTACGTTATGAATAGTACACGACCTGATATAGCTTGTGCGTTAAGTAAGCTTAGTCGATACACAAGTAATCCCAACCAAGCTTATTGGATAGCAATGGAATGAGTTTTGGGATATTTGAAATATACCCAAGACTATGCATTGCATTACAATAATTATCCCGCAGTTGTTGAGGGATATAGTGATGCAAATTGGATCACCAGATCAACGGAATCAAAATTCACAAGTGGATACGTTTTTACCATTGGTGGAGGAGCAAAGTTTTGGAAGTCGTCCAAACAGACATGCATCGCCCGCTCTATAATGGAGTCCGAGTTTATAGCTTTAGATAAGGACAGTGAAGAAGCTGAATGGCTCTTGAATTTCTTAGAAGACATTCCATTTTGGCCCAAACCTGTGGCACATGTATGCATACATTGCGACAGTCAAGCAACTATATGAGGGGCTGGGAGCGTTATGTATAATAGGAAATGTAACGACCCGACTTGTCATTTTAAGAATTTACACCTCGTTCAGTGACTTAAGGTTTCGAGCAGCCTCGCAATATGTATTATGACCTGCGTGTGTGGTCGAGTTTGAATTACGGATGATTCGGAGTGATTTGGGACACTTAGTTCCTAAAAAAGGAGCTTAAGTCTTAGGATTTTGACCGTAGTCGGAACTGTATGCAGACAACTCCGGAATGGAATTCCGTAGGTTCTGTTAGCTCCGTATGATAATTTTGGACTTGGAAGCGTGTCCGAAAAATTATTTGGAGGTCCGTAGTGGAATTAAGCTTGAAATGGCGAAACTCAAAATTTTGGAAAGTTTGACCGGGGGGTTGACTTTTTGATATCGGGGTCGAAATGCGATTTCAAGAGTTGGAACAGCTCCGTTATGTTATTTGGGACTTGCCTGCAAAATTTGACGTCATTTCCGGGTTGGTTTGATAGGTTTCGGCATGAGTTTTAGAAGTTGGAAGTTTTTGAAGTTCATAAGTTCGATTTGTGGTGCGATTTGTATTTTCGGCGTAATTTGATGTTATTTGAAACCTCGAGCGAGTCTGTGATATGTTATGGGACTGGTTAGCATGATTGGATGGGGTACCAAGGGGTTCGGGTGTGTTTCGGAGTGGTTTCGGATCAAATTGGAGTTGTTTGGACTGCTGTTGCTGAAGTCTGGTTTCCTTCTTCGCGAACACGAAGGGAGTCCCGCATTCGCGAAGAGGAGTTTGAGGGGCTGATGATTTGTCCTTCGCGAACGCGAAGCTGTGAACGTGAACGCGAAGAAGGAACAGGGCAAGCCTTCGCGAACGCGGCCCAGGCAACGCGAACGCGAAGAAGAAAAGGAATATAGGGGCCTGGGGTCGTTTGGCCTTCGCGAACGCGAAGGAGTTGGTCAGCTGGTCATCGCGAACACGACGAGGCCTTCGCGAACACGAAGAGGAAATGATAGGGCAGAAGCAGCTGGCCTTCATGAATGCGACGCTCCTCACGCGAACGCGAAGAAGGATTAGAGGCAGCTGGATTTTGGCCTTCGCGAACGCGAAGCAATGGCCGCGAACGCGAAGAAGGCCTATCTGGGCAGAATTAAAAGTCCTAAAAACGGAGGTTTGACTTCATAACTCAAAATCTAATTTGGAGCTCGGTAGAAGGCAATTTTTGGAGAGATTCTTGCGTGGGTATTTGGGGTAAGTGATTCTCATCCAATTTTGATTAATTTTCATGATTATGTATTTGAATCTATCCTTTAATTCGGATTTAATGGAAGAAAAGTTAAGATTTTTGTAAAATCTTCCAAAAATGAAAATTTAAGATTTGGAGGTCAATTTGTTATTGAAATTCGATAAAATTGGTATGGTTGAACTCGTATCGGAATGGGTGTTCGAATTTCATGAAAATTATGTCGGGCTCCTAGAGGCGGGTCCCGCATTGACTTTTGTTGACTTTTTGGAATAAATTTTAAGTCGACGTATTATTATCCGGAATTATTTCCGATGAATTTTAATGAAGTTATACAATTAATATGGATAGACTTGAACGGCCCGGAAGTCAATTCAAGCAAGAAGGCGATTTTTGGAATATCGGCATAACTTCAAAGAAGTAAGTATCTTGCTTAACCTCGAGTGGGGGAAATTCCCCTTAGGCATTGAGTCTTATGTGCAACTTGGGTAATTGAAAACCATGTATGCGAGGTGGCGAGTACGTACTTGATTTATATGTGCAAATTTTATTGAGTTAAAGTCTTGAGCATATTGTGTAGTAAATTGGATAATTGTTGGCATATATTTAATCATCTACTTGTCGTGCCTAAACCTTTGTTGTTGACTCTGTTGTTATATGACAATGTGAGGTGATTGTTATCTGAATATTTATGAAATTTCGTGAATTTGCTGGCTTGATAACTATTGGAATTTAATTTCATTTTGGATTTTTTCCTCTGCAAATAATTAATTAAATGAGCTTAAGAAGAGGTGTTTATATAATTATTGAAAATTTAATTTTTTATGAAGACTTTGCTTTATGTTGAGTAATTTCTATCTCTATTGATTATTTTTGGGTGTTGTACACATCGTGTGGAGCATTTGGTTATTTGCTGTGAAATTTATTGACTTGGTTGTAGCTTTGAAATTTGGTTGTGGCCATTGGGCAAATTGTGATATGAATTGATTTTTGGTTATGTTGTTGTGATAATCTCCCGTGTAAATTGTTGTGTTGTGTGAGTTATTATTTTGGGGAGATAAGGGTGGCATTTTACCGTTGATATTATGTGGTTATAAGGGTGGCATTTTACTGTTGTGTTTGTTAGCTATTGATATTGTCTGGGCGGAGTGATAAGGGTGGCTATAGGAGCGATAAGGGTGGCAATAGGACCGATAAGGGTGGCTATTGATATTGTCTGGGCGGAGCAATAAGGGTGGCTATAGGAGCGATAAGGGTGGCAATAGGAGCGATAAGGGTGGCTATTGTCAGGGACGATATGTGATGACATGGGGTTGTGGTGTTGACAATTTTCATGTGATGTTGTGATTTTTTTGTATTTATTTTTATATCTTGTGCAACTTGTCTTGTTGTTAGTAAATTGATAATAATCTGATTTATATTGAAATTTGGGAGCATGTGGCTATTGGCAGGCGGTTTATAAAATAAAATGTGGGCACGAGGTACCGTGAATTGTGATATGAAATGGGGATATTAGCACGTGAATTGTCCGTGCCGTTGTGATGTGAAATGAGGGCACGAGGTGCCGGAAAAATATGATGATTTAATTATGGGCACGAGGTGCCGTAGAAATATGAAAATGGGCCGAGACGCGTATTTTGATGATTTTGAAATAAGGTGTCACATGGTGACTTTTCAATTGAAAGAATTATATTCAAAAATATTTATTTGGAAGGATTTTTACTTAGAAAGTATTATATAAAAGAATTGTATTTTGAAAAATATTTATTTGAGGAAATTGTATTTGAAAAGATTTATTGAAAGAATTATATTTGAAAAATAATTATTTGAGAAAATTATATTTGAAAGAGAGTTATCTGGAAGAACTATGTGAAAGACATTTATTTGAAGGGCTTGATTTAATTGGGTGTAATTATGTTTATTAATTGTTGAATGATATTAATGGTATTCTTGTTGTCTGTTGTGCATATCACTGGTTGTTTTATCCTGCCTTTATTATTATTATTATTATTATTATTATTTATTATTATTATTATTATTATTATTATTATTATTATTATTATTATTATTATTATTATTATTATTTGTTTCCTATTATTTTGTATATTATATTGCACAGGTTACTAGACTAGTGAGTGTCTTGACTGTACCTCATCTCTACTCCATTGAGGTTAGTCTTGATACTTACTAGGCACCGCTGTGGTGTGCTCACTCTATACTTCTGCACATTTTTATGCAGAGCCAGGTATTGAAGATAATGGACTTGAGCAGAGTTAAAGCGGGATCGTAAGGATTCAAGGTAGGGCTGCTTGGTCGTCGCAGTTCCTTGGAGTCCTTTCATTTCATTGTACTGTTAACTTCTAATCAAACAGTATTGTATATTCGGTTCTCGTGATTATTCTATGTATTCAGTTAGAGTTCGTGACTCAGTACTACCGGTCTTGGGAATTTCCGCAGTTATATTTTTTTTTTATATAAAAAAAATGGCTTCAAAATGTAATAGAAATCGGCTTACCTAGTCTTAGAGACTAGGTGCCATCACGACGCCTGTGGTGGGATTTTGGGTCGTGACAAATCTCGTCACATTCGACGAAGGCATAATACTGTTAGACAACTACTCTATCACAACTGACTATGTAAAGTCAAAAGATAATGTATTAGATCCGCTTACAAAAGGCCTACCTAGAGAAGCGGTTGAGAAGTCATCAAAGGGAATGAGACTATGGCTGAGGACAAGTCACTGTGGCGGTAACTCTACCTAGAAGACTGGAGATCCCAAGATCTAGGTTCAAGGAGATCAAACAAAGTCATTAATGACGGTTCAACATTGTCAAATAAAATTTCTTTTTGGTCCATTCTCGTGATGAGACAATGTTCAGTACCAAGGATAAAGCGTTAAGGCTTTTTAATGGTTTCTAAATTTGATACGGGGTATATCAAATAGTGTATCTACGGAATAACACGCTTAGGAATCACCTATGTAAGTGTGAAGTGTAAGCCGCTTCAAGGAGAATTCTGTAAGGCTAGTTCTCTACGCATTTATGAACTAGGTGATGTTCATGGCTGAAACGAATACAACAATGAGAACCAAAGACGGTTAAGGGTTGATTATGTGACTTATGGTTGTCTAGGTATACACCAAAGTTCGACGGTTCAAAAATATCAAATCTACCGATTGACCGAGTATATCCGCCATAAGTTCACTACGGAAAGTTCAAAGGGAAACCCACTTGTCCAGATGCGATTAATCCTTAATTGCGAATCACACAGTATTTTCATGCATGTTTTTCCACATATGTCCATTCCCCATTCATGTGGGGGATTGTTGCGTTTTTATTAGAGGGTGTGAATGAGAAATGGAAGAGGCACCTCTTGGGTGTGAATGAAAAATGGAAGAGGCACCTCTTGGATTACACCTCTTCATCTCACCCTTTCATTGGGGTGTGAATGGAAAATGAAAGAGGCACCTCTTGGATTGCACCTCTTCATCTCACCCTTTCATTGTCTATAAATAGAGAGGTTTAGCCTCATTTTCTACCACTGAAAAATCTAAAATCTCTCTAATCAATTTTCTGCATACTGCATTGGTTTTTCAAAAGCAAAACGTAAGCATTTTGTGTGATTTGCTACGCCATTTGAGTTCGCCGAAATTCTGCGATTTGAAGTGCCGCTATCACAGAATAGTTATTCCGTTCTATCTTGGGAGGAATTAATCCGCAACCTTGGGCATTGTGAGGGGATTAAATTCCTTAAGTAAACACAAGAAACTTGTGGGCTCGGAATTTTTTCTGCTTTGTTTTTTCCTTAAACTAACGTTTATTGATTTACTGGTTTTGAATACAGAGTGATAACACCTTATGCGATACGAATTCAAATAGTCGGGATTATGATATAAACAATGAATAAAGAGAATATATATATATATATATATATATATATATATATATATATATATATATATATATAGCATGGAAACTAACAAAAAAATCACAATTTTATTGTGTGGTACGGCATGCAGCCTTTTATCGTATGATATTGATTTATTCCGTATGAAGTATGAACACATTAGTTTGTCTATTCCTTTAATTTTTAGGAACATCTTGATATTTGAATCAAAGTGAGTTAAAGAGCTGATCTTTTACTGTTTTAACAATAAAGTGATTTCCAATGATTTGTGGTCACTATTGTCCAGTTAACTATGTGAAAAGTAATTATCAGAAACTTGACATTTATATTTAAGGTAAAAGTGAAAAAAAAGAATCTTTTTATTTCTTTTTCTTTTGTTTACAAGGACCTAACATGCGAAAAATTGCAGAGAGCCGCCCCTGGGCTGCTTAAATTGTGGCTGCTTTTATATGTTAAAATAGCACGGGTTAGCGCTAGTCAGTTTTTAGACTTATAATTAAAAAATAGTCAATGTTTGTAAAGTCATTAAAAAATAGTCACTATTTTGCTGCAACACAAAAAGTTCTAGCATAATATACTGGAGATAGGAGCACCTATGTATGAACTTCCAGCATATTATGTCGGAACTCCATCACATTATGAAATTTCACCATGTCATGCTGGAAGTTCACGTGTAAAAAATTCGAACTTAAGCATATTATGCTGGAATATTTTTTAATTTTGAACAGTGCTTTTGTTCAGATTTATCTTTATGAAAAGTGACTAAATTTTGATTACTTTTAAAACTTTGGTTGTTTTTCAATTATTACTTGTATATCTTTTTTTATATTTTTGAATTTCACCCCTTTTATATTTATGCACGTTTTCTTAAAACTTCTTTCACTTCTATTATTGCTTAGCTAGAAATAATTACAAATATTTGTCAATAACTCAATGGTACACTTCTACCCCACATGCATAATATCTCTCGTCCTTTAGTTTTTCTTGGAGTAGTTACTGCTATCCTACATGTCACTATTTAATGGAAATTACACCTTAGTATGTGTCCCACCGGCCTAGAAAATTTCAAGATGCGGTTGAGGTAGTATTAAAACTATGTCACTTAAATATTTTTACTATAAATAGTTATTATTTGAAAAATAAAACCGTCAACATCTTATAATATTTTAATTACACTGATAAATTAAAAGTTTTTACACTAAATGAAGAGCTTTTGATGCATAGAAAAGGAATAAAATAAAAAAGAGTAGGCCGATGCACTAAGCTCCCGCTATGCGCGGAATCCGGAAAAAAATCGGACCAGAAGGATTTATAGTATGCAGTCTTATACTGAATTTCTGCAAGAATCTGTTTCCACGGTTTAAACTCGTGACCTTCTGGTCACACAACAGGTAATTGAGGCGAAGTCACGTGCCACTGATCTCATTTAATTTTTGCACGCACAACAAAATTGAACCAAAGAATATAAAATAACTGCTCCAGTAAAAAACTAAAATTGAGCGTAAATATAAAATAACTGCTCCAGTAAAAATTAAAATTGAGCGTAAATCTAAATTAGTGGGATCATCGAATTTCCTAAAACTTTATTATCACTGATCAGAGACATTTACAGGGAAATTTTGCTCCTTTTGATGATCATCTTGAAGGTAACAATTTTCAGAAAGAAGTAAAAGATATTCTTCATACACTTTCTCCAACATGCTCTCATTCATTGGCACTGAATATTTGTTTGAAATGTAGCTGCTTTCTTGAATAAGAAATTCATCTAAATTTGCATCCCCTTCAAGTAATTTGCCAAAATCTAAGTCCCTTGGAAAGAATGAAACTTCTTCTAATTTCAACTCAGTTTCCTTGATGTCAACATCAGCTTCTTCAAAATTACTATTTGAGGAACAATTAGTACTCAATGTAACATTTTCAAAACTATTGTTCCTTGAAAGTACCTCAGAAGAAATCCTGATGGGTTTTGGGGTAAACACTTGAATTTTCTCAACTTGTACAATTTGACCCTCATTGTTTTTGTTGTTGCTCTTTTTACCTTGTTTTTTTCTTGATTTCTCTTGTTGGGGTCCTTTTCTTGATTCCTTTTTGGAACATTTGGAGAATTTTTTGTGGGGTTTTGGTTCAATTCCAGCACTTTTGAGCTTCTTGATTAAATGGGTGTTCCAATAATTCTTGATTTCATTATCTGTTCGACCTGGTAATCTCCCAGCAATTAGTGACCAACGATTACCCAAAAGAGAATGTAGTCTCAATATAAGATCTTCTTCATCTTGACTGAAGTTTCCTCTTTTAATCCCTGGTCTTAAATAGTTCATCCATCTTAGTCTGCAACTTTTTCCACACCTAAGCAACCCTGCCATTTTTATCATATTTATACAAAATTAATAATTCGTCGCCAACGAGCAAGAAAACGGATGCACTGGCCACCGTGGGCAAGTCCAAAGGTGAAAAAATCGATTCATTTTTTAGTAACTTGTCCAACTCGCCTAAGTGTAAATAAATAGAGTTTTGAACCATTTATTAATAAATTGACTCAACAAGGTGAACTCGTAATAAATACTACCTCCGTTCCAGTTGATGTGAACTTATTTTCTTTTTGATCCGTTCCAAAAAGAATTTTGCTTAGACTTACAATTTTACCCTTAACGAAAATCTTTTATAACCACACAAATAATTTGGACCCGTTTAGAACCACAAATTCCAAAAGTCTTTCATTTTTTTCTTAAATCATGTGACCCATCAAACAGATTCACATAAATTCGAACGGATGGAGTATCGAATTATTGGATCAAAACAAGTCCAAAATTTAACTCAAACATACAAAATCTTATTTGGCAATTGAAAATTATGTAAATTTAAAAGAACTTAACCAATAATTACAGTCTTTTTTTTTTCTTTTGGCGAGTAGGATTTAAAAAAAGAAGAGAGGAAGTTGGAATTTGGATCATGTTAGGCAGGTTGGACTTTTATGTATTATTTAACTTATTTTGACTCAAGAAAACTTTGACAAAAATGAGTCACGACCCCTTTACTATTTTGACTCACCCAAGGTTTGAACCAACTCGTCCATTTGTCACTTCTAAGTCAGGGGCAAAGCTACACAGTGCAAAGGTGGTGACTGATCACCTTTATCGAAATATTATAGTAAAATATTAGATTTTAGTGATATATAATATATATTGAACACCTTTTATTAGAGATTCTTTTTACTTCTTTCAAATTTGAAATAAATTTTTTTGCTTCGTGCCTCTGCTCTAAGGATAATGAAAAAAAAGTAGACGGAATAAAAAAAAAAAAGCACATAAATGGAAGCTATGAAAAATGGAGTATTAGTAAAGTTTTTACCAGCATTCTTAGGCAAAGATCTCCATTGTCCTTCACCATTTTCCTTGATATAATTAGTAAGTAACAAATCTTCTTTAGAAGACCAAGGACCTTTTCGCAATCCCTCTTTTGCACAACATGGTTTTCTTCCCATTTCTTAATTTCTTCTTCCCTTTTTTTCCTTCTTATTTTAGTAAATTTTCAGAGCTCTTAGTAAAGAAAGAAAACAGAGAGAACTTAAGAAGTAAAGAGTGAAGTGAAGATGAGGTTATGGGAAAGGTGGTGGTCTTTTTGAAGCCACGAGGTTGAAATTTACAAGGCATTAATTAATAATAATAATAATAATAATAATAATAATAATAATAATAATAATAATAATAATAATAATAATGTTGAGAGAAAAATAATTTAAAGTAAAGGACAGTCAGATCTAGTTGTTCCTTACTTATTGGGGAATGAGTTGATTGGTTTGTTATTTATAAATTTTATATTCCCCCCTTGTGCATGTTTTTCGTGGATCTAATTCTGAAAAGTAATGAAAACTCAGATTCATTATTATGTCGTACACTTTTACTTTTTTATAGAGAGCCAATCACGTTGTATAGCCAGGATAGGGACCAAACTAAGATTGTTTTGTTTCTCAAATTTTTATAATAATTTATGGTTGGACCAACAATTAATAATTTGAGCAAATGATGGAGTGAAAATAGAACCAAATCCGAACAGTAAAAGTCAAAATATGTCTCCGCAAATCAACAAATGTAATTACCTAAATTTTGAATCTTAAGGTATCAATTAAATATGTACATCTTAAGATATATATATATATATATATATATATATATATATATATATATATATATATATATATATTTTATTATTATTTTATTATTTTATTTTATTTTTATTTTCTTTTTGAAAGCGACGGGGTCCAATACCCCTGCCCAAAGGATAGTTCCGCCTTTGGTTGCCGTCACGCATTTTCTAATGGAAGCACAATATAATTAGAGCCTATATTACAAAGGATAAGTTTAATGATCATCCGTTAAATTAATCAAAATTTTAAATTACGTTTAGACATGGGCGGATATATAACTCAACATATGGAGCACGTAAACTCATAGTCTTTCCGACAAATTAGGTATTTTACGTAAATATTTTCTATAATTGATTTAATATTATCTGATGTCATCAATGCTCAAAAAAACTAAATGATACACTTGGTTGAACGATGAATTATTTATTTAGAGGAGTAGCTATCAATTCCCTTAGATACTTCTTTTTCTCACTTTTGTATCCATATTATAAAAATCTTGGATGTTTATCATATGTATATTCTCACTAATGTTTGTGCCCTTTGGTCGTACGTAGTCTCATTGGTTGCACGTGGCAAGTTGCAATTATAAAAATTCTCATAGCAATGTTCGAGAATCACTCTCGCGTTTCACAAATAAATAATCAATTCACTCGTAAATGTTAAAGTTCGTCTTATGTTTATTTAATTCTTTTTCCTTTTTCATGTCAAGTGAGTAAAAAACTAATATGTTGTGTTTTCATTATTTATATGATAAGCTTCCTTTTAGAAAGAGGCATTGACGAATTAAATAAATTCAACTCCGAAGACAGCCCGTAGTGCTGCACACATTTCCTTCAACTCAAGTTATATATTTTTTCTGTCTCCTTATAATACATTTCGAATTTTGAGAGTCAAATAATTTTTTTATTATTATAATTTATATTATTTTTTATTTAGTTTTTAAATATATAAATTTAATTTTAGAAAAACTAAAAAAAATATTTTTGAATTTGCAGTCAAAATTATCAAAAAAATTGAGATGGGGGAAGTATATATAATTTATAAATACACATATATCCAGGGGCGGCTCAACGGATCTCGTGGCCTAAGGCGAAACCATATGGAGAGGCCCTTAAATTTATTCTACAAAATATTTACACTAACAACAATATTTGCTTTTTAAATAACAAATTAATCATTTAAGACAAAAAAGCGAATTTCAAAAAAAAAAAAAAAAGAGCACAAAAAATAAAGTGGTGGACTATCGTATGTTGAGGTCCAGAAATCAAAGTGAAAATCTTGATTTGGCTATCATCACAAACAAAAAAAGAAATAAACATACATAACGTAATAGCGTAAGTTTTGAGTATTGACGGTGCCAAAAATATTTACTCCTTCTGATCAATTTAAACGATAATTGTAGTTCATTATATTAAGTAGCACTTTTTAGTGAATATCTAAAATAAATTGTAAATAACCTAATATAATATGTCAAATTACACTAAAAAGAAACCGGTGCATGAATACTTTTGTGTTCATGCAATTTCAGAGTATATTGTAAAAGAAATTCATTATGTTATCGATATATATATAATTTAATTCCTATATAAAAAGAAAAAAATTAAAATTGAAGAGTGAAGCAAATATACTAATTAATGAGGGGGAAAATTATCATAATTTATAAATTTATTGGTATAAAATAACCTCAATCAAGTAACAAAATAATATATTGTAATACTTTTTTTTATACTAATTATTTATATGAATTATTAGTATATAGTAATAATAAGAAGAAGAATTTAAAATAAATTTGGGGCCTCCAAATTTTAGGGGCCTAAGGCAATGATTTCACTGCCAAAAACCTTAGAGCCGCCCCTGCGTATATAATTGATTTGCATCTTATATGGCAGTTAGCTAAGTGAAAAGCTGTGATCGTTGAATTCATTGTCATAGAAAAGTAATGAATTATGTCGTATTCTTCATTATTAAGATGTGGTATTCTTGGTATACCTCTGATTCTCAAGGTGTGTCTACGACAGAAAAATATTCTAATTTAGCAATATAATATATTCCTGCGAAATATATTTGAAAACAGAAAACCCAACAGGGGTAAAAGTTAAAAAGAATTACAGCTCGATCTGAATTTTCATAGGTCTTTTTTTTTTTTTTGGGGGGGGGGGGCAATCTAGCTCTTTATTAAATAAGCATATGTAGATAGTAAGTAAAATAAAAATATTAAAATAAATATAAAAAATGATATTGCTTGTCGTTATAATAATTTATTTATTTATTTATTTTAAAATGTTAACAATACCGTTTATGAAAAATCATGTAATACAAAACTCTTTTAACCTTGTTTGCTTCTTGACTCTGTGTTTTGTGGCCCTGTTTGGGGACAGACAAAATTAGTAGTACTACAATGTAGACGTGCAAATGAATCCACTCCACTTAAACGACATTATTTTTTAGAGAAAACAAAGAACCTTTCAGTAGGAAATGTTTTAATTTATTTTCTTTAGTGAGTGTATCCATTACATATTCAGATTAATTAGGTCGATATATTTCAAACATCAATAATTAGGTTAAAAAAAAATTCGGAGGTTTATGTGAAAAGATACCAAGAGAAATCACCAAAGGTTGTGGTAGAATGGTAAGTACTTTTTTATTTTTCACAAGAGATCTCGGATTCAAGTTTTAGCGTGTAATCGTCTTTAGTAGAAAATGCTTACTTTCGAAAATGGAATTTTCAATTAGTGGGCCTGAATCCGGAGATTAAATGAGAAGAAGAATAAAAAAAGAGATCCCAATGGAGCGATGATGACACATTATTCTGTGGCATAATATGACTGAATATAATATAAAATATATCTCTCTCTCTATATATATATATTATTTATTTATTTATATTTGAATCTTTAGATCCAGACTAAGAGATTCTTGGAAAACATGTAGGGACGAATAAATATACCAACTAGAATCATTATGATGAGTGGCGAGTCTGGTGACTATATATCGTTTTCTAATGTAATTCTGTTTCCTTTGTTTTTCTTTTTGGATTTTGTTGTTCTCGTATTTTTCTGAAAGCACTAAAGTTAAAGTATAATTCTTTTCTCATAGAAAGATTATATTTTTCTTTTTAGCCGCCCTAACGTGGGTGTTCACGTTTCTTAGATAAAATTAATAATTCCTAGGTCTCAACTTGTATACATTTTTCACATTTTAGATCATCTTTAAGTATATAACACAACAATAATATTGTTTTAGATAATTATCTCAATCTTAAAGAATTCAAGTTCATTTAACTCATTAACTTTAATTTTTAAAGAGAAGTTTCTATAAGTGAAAGAGCCATATATATTCAAACGGTGTTAACCGATACCTCTTTGATGGAAAATTATACTGTGTAGTAAGGTAAAATTATTTTTTGTGTATACATACTAAATATTGACACCCTTTGACTTCTTTGAGAGTTTATTTCTATATATTTTACCCACCTCAGCAAAAATATTTGCTCCGCCACCGGTTTCTATAACAAATAACATTGAACTATACATATAATATAGTAATAGACAAGTCAAAATAACATTTTGAAGTATGTGTTAAATTAAATTAAGTTGTATAAAATGAACAATAGAAGTTATATTCATTTTATACAAGTCAAAAATAAGTTTGGATCCATTATGTTTTTTCGATTACAGTTTTTTTCTTAATTTCTTTGCCTAGAAAACATACCAACATCGAATTCTAAAATAGAAAATAAGTTTGATTCTCTGAGATTCCTTAAATTTACAAATATGAAAATATTGTTGCTAATTAAACAAGAAGCCAATGTCAGAGGGTCTCAGAATGTCGTTCGAACATTAACAAAGGGATACCACTTTCTGAATATTCGATTTTAAAGACTGGTTTAATAGAGATCTAATCGTGCCAGCGTGGTAATATTAATTATTAAATGGTCAGTTGAAAGGAAAATATAATATTTTGTGGGAGAATAAAGTTAAGTACTACTAGTTAATAAGTCAAGAGCAAGAATATACTCTTTTTTCCTTATAAAAAAAGCTATTTAAGTTCGATTGATTGAGTCGTCATATCTATCGATACCCCCTTATTCGACGTACGAGTAATGGTTCACTTGTGTAGTTGGCCGTTGCAATACTTATTGAATACGATGAACAACATTATTTGTAATTTCTGATGTACCTTTGCTTCACATCTTTTCTGGCTCCCTTGTATCAACCATATTGGATTCATCTTTAATTCCCACACACCATAAGCGGAGGGAGAGTAGAACTTACGGGTTCGACCGAACCCAGTAGCTTTGTTACAAATCATGTATTTGTCTTAAGAAATTCATTAAATATGTACAAATTATTAATTTAGAACCCAGTAACTTAAAAGATCTAAAATTCTGAACCCGTAAGTTTCAAATTCTGGTTCCACCTCTGCCACACACACTACGTTTTAGGCCAGATAAAATTAAGAGATAAAAAATTAAAAGGAATTCTTGGCAGCCTAAACAAAGAAAATTTATGTTACTTCATTCATTTTAATATATTGTCACTTCTTTTCTTTTCTTTTTTTCCTTGTTAATTTTTTAATACTTATCAAGGAATATATATATATATATATATATATATATATATATATATATATATATATATATATATATAGAATGTGTATATTGATGTTTAAAACTCAAAAACTCAAAATTATGAATTCCCTGCAATAACTTAGATACGGATTTTAAGGAAATATGAACAAACATAAAATTAGGGACATAGTGAGAATTATTAACAAAGGCCTTTGGACTCTTTCCATGTGAAAAAACAGGCACAAGTTTTCCACCAAGTATTTATTGTGGACCTAAAATTGAACCAACCAGCCAATTTGTTTCCACTCAAGGTGTTTAATAATTATTCCACGTGCATTAAAAAGAAGACTAAAACGTTTTTGCTAATTGTAATTTGTACCATACCATCGTGTGTTTTTGATACATACTTATATTACCGGTTTAAAAAAATGATAAGTGAAACAAAATTTGCAGATTTGAGTGTTGCCTTTCATTAGAGAGTGTTTTACCCTTTACATGAGAATTTTCGATAACAATCTAGATTTAATTGGACACCTATGCAAATATCCAACACCGGGTGAAAAATGAAAAAAAGAAATAAGAATTTTGTGCTTAGGCATGTCACATGATTCTCCATAACATCGACCTTTGTGGCCACAACATTTCTTCCAAACAAATAAAAGAATATATAAGCCAATTGATTGATCAAGACTATTACAACTTGTATTAAAGTGACTAATATGCCTTTCCAATCCTATACTAGTAACCTAAGGAGCAGGATCTTCTGCCCTTTGCACCATTTTGGTGACAAAGCTAAGAATTGGTAATTTACAAACAAAAACAATTTACAATCAAACCCAGATTTCAAAAACGAATTGGCAACCCATAATTGAGAAATGTTCTAATACATCCATCCCATCCAGCAGTGACAACCACAAGACCCCATAAATGAGGAGAGCTTAATGCACCTTGCCAAGCACTTTTCAAGAACTTGTACTCCGATTTGCATACTGAAGGGGTGACGGTTACTGGGCTCGAATTAGGCAGCTTCTCCTCTGGCCAGGTCGCGGTGCCCTAAGATAGAGAGTCTAAGAAAAATGCACGCCCCAGGGAAAAACAATCTGAAGTCTTTGGCAGCAAGTTCTCGTTGGCATTCCCATTTTCTAAAACGCTTGTAGGTAGTGTTCCCAGATTGGTTTTGAACCCGCACCAAGGTATAGCAACTGATGTGTTGTTGGAAAAGAAACTCTCTGATGACCGGACATGCTTTGGTTTGTTTGTAGTTGTCCGGCCCTGGCTAGTGTAGTTCCAGATATGAACATTTGAATCCTCAGTAACTGCAAGAATGTGTTTCCCGTCTGAGGTGAAAGATGCGGGAAATTGGCTTCCAGAATTTCGGATTCCTGGAAATGCAGCAAAAAATACTTTCAGAACAAAACTCTTAAATCTGCTTGGCGCCAACAAGGATTTCACATATAAGGCATCAACACACCTTTGAATTTGCAGATGATATCAGATCCACAAAGTATTTTAACTTGTGAGTCATCAGAAGTTACCATGACTTTGCTCGAGTCGTTCGGGCAGTACTGCATGAAGTTTACAGTAGCCTCTTAAGCGCACAAAAAAAGCGCACAAAAAATAATTCTTGTAAAAAAAAAATGAAAATAAAAGGTTACCTGAAATCCAGTTATTCTCTTGCGAGCAAGCTTCTTCTTTCCTTGAAGGCATACTTGAGAGCCCATCTGCAATCGATTACCTAATGCAAAGGAATGATAGTGCAGTGTCAAATGCCGAAGAGAGTAGATCGAAACAAGAAGAAACTAACAAACTAGCTTTCAAACATTTAGCTGTCTAATCTATGTTGAAGCTACACTACGTGAAAAAGTTAGAACCCCCATCCTATGCAAGCAGGAGTAACAACAATTTTTCCGGGAATATACCTAAATCTTACAAAGGGCAAGTATAAGTTGCAGTTGGAGGCACCCTCAACAATTTTTTTTTTTTTTTTTTGTGTGTGTGTGTGTGTGTGAGAGTGAGAGAGAGAGAGAGAGAGAGAGAGAGAGAGAGAGAGAGAGAGAGAGAGAGAGAGAGAGAGAGAGAGAGAGAGAGAGAGAGAGAGAACTAATTTGATAAAGAACATATCTCTTATTCAGGTGCTTTGAAAAGAATTGGTGGAGATAGTGTTTTGAAAAGAAAATAGGAAGTAAATACATGCAATGGATTCCTATTAAAAATGAGATACAAAAGACTTGCTATAACATAAAGGCTACTCACCTCCAGAAAAAGATGAATTGCCAATTTCAACCTACCCGCAGAAAGAACACGCTATCAATGAATTTAGCTTGTCTCACAAAACACAAAGAGAAGTGTACCAAAAACATACCCCCACCGAGTATAATGTACAGTAGGATATGATATACTCGGCGAATATATCACCCCTACCATAACAACCAACTCCAAACAATTCAAACACAAACATAATCAATTTCCGGAGTTGTTAAATTTCTTAGGACATAAGAGTTAAGACCCCATGAGAGGCAAAAGTAAAAGAGGAAAAAGAGAAGATTCAAAAACAAATATGCGTTCGTACCTACTACATCATAAAAACGACAGTTGCCATCCATGGACCCCACAACGCCCCCCTGCACCAATTAAAAGCAATAAATTAACAGAACTGCATTAAAAAATATGGGTACTATATTTTAAAAATGTAACAGCAATGCAATCAAACCTTTCCATTGGGACAATAACAAACAGCAGTCACTATTTCTTTTACATCAGTCCAATCAATTACTCGGCAACCATGCACCTCCCAGAGACGTACTTTCCCATCTATTGAACCACTAATGAAAAAGTTATCATCCGCTGGATTGAATTCTACACAGGTGACTGCACATAGAACACGGCATTTACACATTGGTACATGATCATCTATCAACTGAAAGATTATAGAAAATACATGATTGCAAAGAGTAAGCGCACAGTCAAGATCACCATAGTTATTATGTGAATAAATGCCAAGACATTGATCATGCCCCACTTGCCAGAGACGAGCTGTTTTATCAACTGAAGATGACAGCAGATACTGCAGAAAATGATATCCATTACAAGAATTATAGCGTGTTAGTATACTTGAACCAGAAAGATATATATATTTTTTACAAAGAACCAGAAAGATACTATACTAACCCCATTTTTGGACCATGAAAGGGCCAGGACCTCACCCTTGTGTCCATGGAACTCATGCAATGGCTTCTCCAATATCCGGAAAATCTTTGGCGGGAATACGACGCAAGCTGATTCCGACGACTTTTTCATGATTTTTGACCCATTAATTTTCTCTCTACTGTCGTTCAACGAAGCTAGTTTTGACAGATGAGTCAGTGAGAAGTATAAACAAGATGGGTCGCTATCCTGAACATTCAAGTTGCTTGGAATTTCATCTGCAATCACCTTCCAAATGCGCACAGTGCCATCTTTGCCGGCACTTGCTAGATACTGGCCACAAGGACTAAACTTCATTGTTGAGATTGAGCCCTCATGTGCTAAGAACTCTTGCCCTGTGTAGAGTGAGGACAGTTCTTTTGACTCCTTACTACAAGTGTGGACCCGAACTCTATGAATGTGATTTCCTGGCTTCAAATTGGAGTCCTTAGCCTTCACTTTGTCTCCTATTGACCTCACCTTATTATGGGTTGCAACAGTGATCTTTTGAAGCCAACTCTTTTTAGCTTTTTTCTTAGCATCAACTGTATCAATTCCATCTGGTACTCTCCGCAGAAGCTTCTGAACCAAAGGCGATGACCCAAGAGTTCTCTGAAACTCTTCAGCAGTGAACAACCTGTTCGAACCTACTTCACGTACTTGGCTAAGTATACCATCCCGACCAAATTCATCCACAACAAACTCTACTCCGTTGTCCAAATTCCTAATTTTGCAATGCAATCTCGCCTTTGTTGCATCATCATCATCCTCCAATTCCAAAGCTTCATCAGACTGGGAAGATTGAGAAGACCAACCTGAGAAACAACTGTCTTTAGAATCTGAATTCGCCAGCACAGTCTCACCACTATCCCTAATTCTATTTACATCACTGTGTTCATCATGTCCATCAGGTCTGTCCCAACTCGAATTCGAACCTATCCATTTCAAAAATCTATCACGACGCTCATCAACACTTTCTAAATCCTTATTCCAAAACTCATATCCTAAAACACACTCATCACCCCCATCACGAGTGCACGCCTCGTTGCAATCAGAACCCAGATCAGAGACAGAAGTGATGTCATCACGGCTATCAAAGAAACATTCTTCTTCACTGTCACTACAACTTCCCATCATTCTTTGAACTCAAACTACAAAATCCTTGAAAGAAAATGAAAATAAAATCAGAAAACAGCCATTTAATCAATTAATCAACTAAGCCTCAACCCCAAACAAATGGGGTCAACAATATTAATATTCCGTGATGGCCGAAATTTAAATTCCCAATCAAATAGGAAAGACAACTCAAAAACCAAATACAAATTTTCTAACCAAACAAAAGAAATCCACATACATAATCAATAAATACGAAAATGAAACAAAATTGAGTATCAAAATCCACAAACATGACCATAACAATCAAAAGGTAAGGTCTTGTAAAAGACTAATAAGTGTTAAACCCATCATCACAAATATTAGAGAATAATTCATCATAATTTGAAAAGGGGGTTAAAAAAAATACAATCAATATGTGGTCAACACACAAGAAATAACTAAAACAATATGCTAATCAATTCTCCACCTAAAATGACAAAAAACCACCATTTTCAGCATAAAAGAAGAGACCTTTCCTACCTCAACTGCCATGAAATTAACCCATCATCACAAGTATTAGAATAATTAATCATAATTTGAAAACGGGTTCATAAAATATACTAATCAATAAATGATCAACACACAATAAATAACTAAAACATTATGCTAATATCGTTCTCTAACTAAAATGAACAAAAATTCACCATTTTTTCAGAAATAAAGACAAGATTTTTCATACCTGAACTGCCATGAAATCATGGAAAATCCCCCAGAAATCAGTTCACATAAAGGCTGATCTACTGTAATTAAAATCAAGACTGTGCACAAAAATTGGACCAAATAAGAAAATCTCAATAAAAAAAGGAACCGATTTCGACGTAAAGGCAAGGCCACATGGAGGAAGGTGAGTCGTTTTGTTATTTTCTTCTTTCTAATTTTGGATGTCACTTTCACTTTTTGAGGAACAAAACCAACGCCACTGTATATGTATATTAATAAGGTGACAGTTTTAACCCCCGAGATGATGTGTCCGTTCAACTAACAATTGTAACTATTGCGATTTTGGGTGCTACATAGTTTAAAATTTCACGAGTTCTAATATTAATTAAACCCAAAAAAAAAAATCATTTGTCTCATTTTATTTGGATTTAACTCGGCACAAAGTTTACGAATTTTTTTTAATCTAAAATAAATTATAGGCATTTATGTAACTATTAGTCTAGGATTTTATTTTTTATATTATAAATGTTCTTCGTGTTTTTTTTTTAAATAACATAAATAATATTCAAATTAAAGATGCATTTGGTATTATAAAATAAAAATTAACATAACATTTGAAGTTTCAAAGTTTTGGACCTAGTCTAGTGGTTCCTCCTCCAATTGTTCTAGTACTTGATTCATTAAACAAAAATGTTAGAAGAATACTATTTTATTGAAAGGTTAAAAGATCGTTCAATTTTACATAAACTTTTAATAATATATATTGTTTTAAAGGATATATTAGTTATTTACAACTCGAGTTTTATATATACATAGTTAATAAAAACTATTCCTTTCCTAGCAGAGAAGAGAAACTAACCTCCCTCTCTTGTTGTTCAAATAATCCGTTCTTTAAATATCTACTTCATTTTGTCTGTCAACATATTACAACAATTGAATAATCTAGTTTCTATAAATATTTTTATTTCTTGATTTTCAGAAAGTATTAATAGTGTCATATAAAATGAGATAGAGAATTTATTGTGTCACCGAAATATGATCAATTCATCGACATATTGTTCCTATTAGTTCAACTTGTTAAAGTATGTTTTAGCTAGACTAAGTGCTCTCTAAAATGTTTTGTCCCTTGACTGCTACGAAAAGTTCGAATTAAATTTTAAGTGTGCAAATCAAACAAAATGAATACTAGATCAGAAGAAGGTTATTTTATGAAATTATGGATGAACTTTCCCATCAAAATAATATTAGACCTGTAATGTTGAGAAAAAAATAGACAAACGCCAAAATATGTTTTTGAAAAGTAGGCTAACAATATTCTTACGAATTAATTGTTGACCAAAATGTGAGGTAACAATATAATATCACCAACTCTACACGCCCCTTATTCAATTCTGGCCAACTGAATGGGTGTCGCTATTTATTTATATATAGAGAGAGTTACATATTAATTAGTACATAAATTAATTAATATATTGTTTGCAAAATCACACCGAAATAAAATTATGAAATATATATTACGCATGGACTATGGTATATGCTATGCAACACTCCACTTTTAGAGTCGTTCACTAATTCTTAAATGTTTATTTATTTTCGAGTCGACTAATCATTTAAAAAAAATAGAATTATTCAGTGCATGTGCTAATGGATAGTAAGTAGTCTAAATTTATTTCAAACACAGTAATTATTTTTAAAAAAAATTAAAACTACTACTAATACCATTTCAGGACCAAAAATAAAGAATCCATTTGGTAATTTGACTAGGATCATATTATGTTCAATTATATTTATAATCTAATCGAATCGTTGTATTACCACCATTAACATAACTGAATTAGTCTTCTTTTCTTATACTAATTTGTACGAAAAAATGTTATGTCAGCACAAGCGCGTGTTAATATCTTATGTTTGACCCTAACATAATATAGATTCTCGTCCTCATATGGAGTATATAAGAACACTAAAATTCCAAAAAAAAATACAAAAAGTTGGAATAGTTGCCTCTTCCTTTGGTCAAAATAGCGTTGCTGTTTACTATTTGAACTTCCATTTTATTGCGAAACATTTTAGTTCAGTTTAAATTTTGTGCATTGACAATATAATTTCTTTTATACTATTAGGTAAAATTAATCTACAGACTATGACAATATGTAACATTTTATATCAAGACTGATATAGTAGCTTAGAAAAATACAAAAATAACTTGCTATAACCAATAAAAATAATTTTCACATGTAACTAAGTTATGCCCTAATGCAACACAATACCTTCATTTCATGAGCATTTCTCTTTCGTTAAAAAAGTAGCCCGATCACAAAGTATCCTGCATTCACGCAGGATTCATAGAAGGGTCGCATCCCTAGAGGTATGATATAGACAACCTACCCTAAAACAAGTATTAGTGACTGCTTCTACGGCTCGAACGCATTACCTATAAATCATACAAATTATAATTTTTCTATTGCTCCAAGGCTCCCCTTCTTTCGTATAATTCGTCTCCAACATAAATATTAGTAGTATTCCTTTGCTAGTTTTTAGTGGAGGATGCTCGTAATAAAGATATTCATATCAGTGGCGAAGACACATGGTTACGAGACAACCTTTCGTCGAAAAATTACACTGTATATATAAATAAAATATTATATTTTAGACATATAATACATATTCAACAATCTACGTCAGAAAAAATTATATAAATAAAATATTATATTTTAGACATATAATACATATTCAACAATCTACGTCAGAAAAAATTATATAAATAAAATATTATATTTTAGACATATAATACATATTCAACAATCTACGTCAGAAAAAATTATATAAATAAAATATTATATTTTAGACATATAATACATATTCAAGCTATGTAGCAGTAAGGTAACCCATACCATAACCGGTGCATTACTATCTTTTTCAGGTAATTTTGCTTTATCCATAGGCCAACCTATTGGCATTTACTAATATTTAATTTAATTAGTTGGGGTCATGCCACGTGATTGATCGTTGCCTCATTCTTTATGGTTTTTGTACCCATATTCATTAAAAGTAACTTGTTTATTTTTGGAGTGATTTCAAATATCCAATTTGTCATTTTTTTCAAGTGTTTTACATCTTTAAATATTATATTAATTTTAAAAACTAAAAACAAGTTAACAAGATTTGAGAAAATAAGCTCTTTTTGCTAGAAAGGGGAAAAAACAAAAAGCTCGACTTTTGGTCAATTGATGGTTAACAAACTGCACCGCCCAATTTCTCCCTATTTCAGCAAAAGCACAGCACACATTTAGTTCCCGTAGTAACAAAAAATAAAATAAAAATTTAGCAAGAAAAAGAAAAATCTCAACTAATTTTTTATAACGTAGTTAACAAGTGAATAAAAAATACAAATTAATAATATAAAAGTTCGTTCTGATTTCAATTTATGCATTTTAATTTTTGAGTTGATTGCAACATCAACCCGCCTTAATTGACAAAAGGACACGGAGCATTTTGACTCGGTTTTGCTTGCATTTTAATTAATCATTAAGCGTTGGAATAGCTCCTTTATTTTGTACAATAAAGCTGTCCTAGTAGCGTTGAGCTTTGAGAGGTGGACAGAGATACTTTCTTTTGATTTTCCTCGTAATGTTCGGTATTCTTATATGGATAGATTAAATTCGAATTGTGCCAGAAAACCTACGCCGGAAAGTAAAGCGTTTCACAATAAAAATGACTTTCATATCTAAAGTTCGAATTGAAAACATCTAACTAAAGATGAATAAATTCTTTATCACTCGACAATAAACCATATTGGTAGAGAGTGATACTTTTTAGACCAAGAAATTGCACTTTCTGCCCAAAACTTATATATTGTTGAGAAATTTACTGAATATATACACATACATAATAAAACTTTGTATACGGTCGAAATAGATTTCGGCCTTCCTACGTTCGATCGAGTTCGAGTGTTAAGAAGTCGGAATGAGATTTTGGGAGTGAGCTCTGAGGTCGGTACTAACGAACCTCGATCCCGAAGGTCGCTCGAGGAGGCGACTCGATAATCCTATCGAGTCCGTGACCGAATCGATCCGCAAGGCACTGCTTCGAGGTCGGAAATGTGCGACACCCATCTCGAAGGTCGAACTCGATCCAAGACCAAAGGGCCCGACCCAGTAACGAGTTCGAGCTAGTATCGAGCTCACAGACAGAGCCGTTGCAACCACACCAACAAAGAGAATCTTGGCGGGAATTAAGGAAGAGACAAGTCATCATGGATCTTCCACTACATGTTTTATTTTATTATTTTTTGGTAATAACCCTCTTCTATAAAAGGGGGAATCCTTGTAAGCTAGGAGGGTGGAACATAAAAAAATCACTTCCTCTAGATATTGATAGTAATCCCCTTGTGCTTGTTTTACTTATTCATTCTTTTTGCTTATTATTTTCGTTCTTATAGTCAACAATACACATATTTCCATTTCTCTACGCGATTTATATCAAATTGTATCGCATATCCTTAGAACCATCCACAAATCTAACGTTATCCGATTTTTTCGGTAAACAGTCCTGCCTTGGATTATATGATAATGGGATATTTAAGAATTTAATTTGATATGTTCAATTTTTATGGCAGAATCTGTTACACATTTGAAATTAGGAGTTCAAAATAGAATAATTTTGATAGGTTCGGTTGAATCCGTTGTTTCTTCAATTGTTTTATATATTAATGATGTAAAGAGTATTCACACAATTAGATCACTTAAAAGATAATTGCAGATAATTGTCCCATATTTCAAGAGATATTTTCAAAAATTACTATAGTTTAGAGCCTCATAACTATAGTTTGTTTAATTACTATTCGTAGCTACTGTTCAATTGTTACTAATTTGTATTACTTGTATTTAAGCGCGCAACGAATACATCATGTTTTAAATGTGTTTGTTTCGTCCAATGAATACAACCAATATCAATTGTATTTGTTCGCATAATGAATACAATATATATATATATATATATATATATATATATATATATATATATATATACACTGTATCAATGGCGAAATATGAGGGTGTATACAAAGGATACAACTTGTATTGATTGTATACATGGGTATATACAAACGATACAACAAGTATCGACTATATTTGTTCGAATACAACTAAAGCGAAATACAGAAAAATAAAATGCTCTTGCTGAAAGTCGAACTCAAAATCTCCACTAAGTAAGTGGAGGTCCTCTAACCAATTGAGCAACGAGAGCTTGTTGCTCTCTTGTTTCAGTTTGAAGAAAATTAATCTCGTATTTCATAGATTTTGCTATAAATTTTAAATATAGCTACGAATGATAAATTTACTGAAAGTATATTTACGAATGATAAATAAAGGGTAATTGTTTGATATATCGCGTAACTTTTCCATATTTGAAATCACAATTTCATGAATTCAAATACTTGCAATGGACCAAAATCTGTAGTAGTGTTGCAAGTGGAATAAGGATCATCAAGCCATGTGGGTGGTGGTTGAGAAGTTATAGCAAAAATGGCCAAATAGTGGAACCACATTTTTTGGACCCCTTTTTTATGCCTTTTCAATTTTCATAAGATATTGTGGTCCTTTCTGAAATCTACGACACAATTTAGAGAAAACATGTTTCCTACACTTTGATTCTTTTGCGAATATGCTTCACCAATCGGATTTCTTATAAGTATTGTTGTTCCTTATTTATTTCTTCTTTGATATGAGTGTTTTTAGTGAGCAAACTACAAACCTCTAACACTTTTGTTGGACTATATAAGGATATAATAGTCTGTCTTCATAATGGCTTGGGTTTTATCTCTTATGCACATGAAACCTTTACAAATCTCCTGATAAAAGAATTAACCTAAATAGTCGCTTACCCAATCGTTTAAACTAAATATAATTGGCAGATGTATAATATGCATATAATTTATATATAATTTGTGTATAATCGTGTATAATCAGTATATAATATATGTATACCGGCTAGAAAAAGTAAATAGTGAATTCATCCGGCTATTTATGTAAAAATCCCAATCTGATATGCCATGGGCCTGGTACAGGTACTTCCAAGGGCAAGTGCACAAAATGCCCATTCTCAGGGATGCTATTTAGAGATTAGTCAGTACTTATTTTGTCATGAAATTCTAAACTAAAAATTTTAACTTCATGACACTTTTGTCCCGAAATATTAAACTGAAAAACTAAAATTCAGGACGCACTGGTTAATTCCTAAATAACATCCTTTAGAGTGGCTACCTGACATCATTTCTACGTACTTCCAGGCCACTATCATTACCGATTCATGGGCCAGCCCATTTCATTTTAGTGGCCAACATTATGCAACTAACTCCTGCTAGTTTTTTATTTTTTTTCTTCGTCCAACTAGGTTGAGATTGACGTAATAGTAATAGTATTAGTAGTAGTTGATGTTATTATGTTTTTGTAGAGTCAACAAAGGATGAGTTGCGTCCTAACTGCACCAATAGCATGATATTTTAAATACTGTAATCGAAATTATAATAACTTATTGTCCGTAACTTATTTGCCTTTTCTCCTTTTTTATGTATTGCAACAAACAAATTACTTCAAATTATGTGACGACTTTTGCAGGGTTATGTGAAAAGACACTAGTCTTGGGTCTTGAACAATAGCTAGAAGAACAAAAAGAATTTCAGTAGTGAAAATAAGAAAAAATGCAGAATAAATGCAACCGAATAGCAGATACTGACATCCAATCTTAATAAGAGATTTCGAGCTTAGAAGTTGAGATTAAATTTTTTTCCGATACGAAAGATATTTAACATGAGGTTAGCAGTAGGAAATTTCTCATCAAAATCCTTTGAAGTACTAAGCCTACTTGGGATGATGGAATTCGTTGTTGGAGGAATGATTACCCTCAACTATGCCTTATAAAAAGGACTTAGCGATCGTTGCAAATATATTCCGGCTAATAAGTCCGAAGTCGAATCCCACAGGAAATTAACCTATCAAATACAGCTACTAGACTCGCACAAATTCACGCAATCAACCTTCAGAAATATTTAATTAACAATTTGGATTTTTTTATTAACTAAATATTACGTAATAAAAATACAATAATTAATAACTAACAACGAACGGTTTGTAAACAAGAATTGGAATGATCTAAGGTTGTGATTTTCCCTATTGTCGGAATCTTTTTCGCTACGTTTTCTACAAATTTGCTCAAGTCTTCTCTATCGACCATGAGCACTCTAACTATCGTAACTCTCTCCCGAGTAATTACCACAATTTACTAGACATATTCTCCCGAATTACGCTAGCTGGCATTAAGCACAACTCACTCAGATCACACCAAGGTTTCATTATCCCTAATCCCACCTTTAAACCTCCGTATCGATCCCTCATATACGTTTAGAAGTGATGTTGTTCAACAACTACTTAAATTTGCACTCTCTCCCGAGTAATACATACTAAATAGGCACAGCTAATTGAGGGCTCTTCAATCAACCACAAGAATAATATAGTTAAACAAATAGAGAAAATACTACTGCAAATTTATATAAACGTAACAAGAAAATCATCCTTCAATAGGTTCCATCAAAACCTTAGACTATGAATTTAGCTACTCATGATCAAAGTAACAATATCCAAAGTATGTTGCATAATTAAAGTACAAGATAAAGATAAAGTGATGTAAAAATTATTGACTCTAACTCCCGACGGTTGTTCTATGAGCTACCCTTGCCTCCGGTTGCAAAAGTCCTTCCAAGTGGTATTTTTAGGTCTATTTATATGTGTAAGAAAAGACCTAAACGTGTAGGCCAAGTCCTAATCAAACCCGAAAACGAATTAAGTCTTCAAAACTCGGATTGGACCTGGCCCCAGGCCTAGCGTCGCTAGCCTAACGCCTGATGAACCTGGCTCCAGGCCTGGCATAGCCAGCCTAACGCCTGGTTCTGCTTGTCCTTTGCCTTGCATCGTCAACCTAATGCCAGCTTCAAGCCTGGCCTTTGCCTTGCAACGCCATGCTAACACCAGCTTCAAGCCTGGCGTCGCCAGGTTCTCTCATTCACTGCTTCCGCGCACGTTTTCGACTTGTAGGTCTCCTTTTTCTTCTACTTTTATCTCCAATTCACCTACACATAAAATAGACCCTATTACACGCAAATAAGGTGTACTTTATCATTAAAGCGTATAAAAATGCAAGGTGAATAATGTGCTAAACCATGAATTATAGCCACACATCAATACCCCACACTTAAATATAACACATCCTATTAAGCAATTCCCTTAACTCATTATACCAAGAATCTTTAAAATAGTTTAAGTACAAAGGTGTGACATCCTCGCCTCAAGATTCGACTCACAAATACCATACCTTATTCATAATTTACTTACTTACTCTACATGGAAGTCAACAACATTACCTTTCCTTTATGAATCATGTGCCCTTACCCAATCAAAGAGCTTAGTTCCACACACAATGAATTTTAAGAATATAGGAACTCCAGATAGACAAAATTCACTCGCTCTCATAAATAACATTCATATGCCACAAATGATGCACCATAAGCTTGCCCGTAGTATAATACTCTATTAATTGAACTTATTCAGTCAAGGATCAAATAGGACTTTAATTGATTGTAATGTAGGCTGCGGGTTGGGTAGGATATATTTGGATATGTAAGTGACTACACCTCCCTAAGTACTTTAATATATATACTTTAACATTCAAGCCCATACTTATGTCAAACCAAAACTCCACCTTCACAACAATGTATATTACCCCATACTTCTTTAAGCACAATTACATTAAGAGTCATCAATTATCAAAGAATATTCTTTTTCACAGTAATACAACTATTTTTTTCTTTCTTTCTTTCTTTCTTTTTCAATTCAAGCGGATCTTACTTTTTCAAAACAGTGCACCTTTAACCTTATTTCATTAGTTCCACAAAAAACCCAAATCAACCACCACACACTTTAACTTTTACAAAGTTCATAACAATTCAAGTGCTCATTAGAAGTGAAAAGGTTCAAATAGATGGTTAATTCAAACAATTGGGTAAGGCTTGTAGTGTGGTTGCCAAAGAAATAGGATTACACGCTCAAAGGGGTTAATTACGTTACATAACTTTTAGGTGGGTAAACTATATATATCTGGCTTAACAAGGAAACACCTATATTACTTCTCAGACTTAACAAGACTACTATTTCGCTTTGCGCACACACAGGGCAAGTTCTAGACATCAAATGTAATGCACAGAATACATACAAAACTCACACACACATGGCACATAACTCACTCAGGATTGGTTTCATCGCGACACTCCAGGTAAAGCAGTTAAGCAAAATTAGGAATCTACGATTTAAGGTATTTATGCTGGAGTCAAAAATTGAGCCTAAGCGTCACAACCATAGTACTAACTATTCTCAAGGCATAACAAAGCTAAGAGATATTGCTACAATTAAATGCATAGATTTGTGGTTCCTACTCCTAAAAATTAAAACTAACTACACCCGGTTCAACTAAAAGCCCTTAGAAAAGAACCGCGACCCAAAGAAAAACCAAGGGGGAATTAATACACTACCTAAAAAAAAACAATCTTATTGGCATTTTTTCTCTAGACATACTTCCCTCAGGAAAACTGTCTAGGAGATCCATCGTCGTGAAGGGTCCAGTTATTTTATTTTTTTATAACTAAACAAATAACAAAAACAAATCACTAAACCAAATTCTTAAAATAAATAACTAAAACAATTATCTAACGAAAACGACACTTACTAAAACAACAAAACAAACAGCTACAAGTAATTTTTTACAAGTCCTCACCCCACACTTAGATCATGTATTGTCCTCAGTGCATGCACAAATTGGCAAAATAAGACAAATGAGTAGTGTTCCCAACATTTCGAGGTTACTCAGACTTCACCTCGTATTTCCTTAACATTAGAATCAAACAATAACACATGGGCTACCCGTGAGCCACCTCACACTTAAGCTTTTAACGTGGTGCACGACTTCATAACACTTGTCTATTAATCCCGGAGACTCGGGATCCAATGGGGACAAGGAATGCCATTGAGGCATTATATCAAACACTTAACATGCACTAGTGCCATATGAGTTCTTATGGAAATGAGGGATTGCCTCATCCTCCTAAATCGTCTTGGGGGTTCCGTACTACCACATGTTTTCACAATCGCAACACCATTCATATGGGGTTCATGGGGTTGGGGCACACAAACTCAATACTACAATGAAGAATAACCACCAATTTTGTGTGTAATTGTATACATGTACCCAACTCGAAATTACAAAGGAAAGAGATCGAATCATACCTTTGAAGCTTTTGAGAGGAAGGAGCTGCCTAAGAATTTTTGATGAGTGTGAAAGAATAGCAAGACTAAGCTTGACTTCAACGGGGATGAGAGAAACAACTATGGTAATGTGTTGTTGAGTGTGTGTGGGTGAGCCAATTCGTGCAGTGTGTTTGGTTGAGAGCAAAGCTAAGGAGCAGAAGCTGAGGAGCAGATGTGTGTGTTTGTGAATTTTTCTTTTAGATCTTGATGTGTGTTTGGTTTAAGTGAGGTTAGGGTTTTTGTATTGCGTTCCGTGTTTAGGGCATGTAATGTGAGGAGGTTCGACTAAAATAAGGAGAAAAAATCATTAAACTGGCCGAAATAACTTACCTGCGTCGCCTGGCCCAGTACCTGGCATTACCCAAACGTCGCCAACCTAACGCCAGCCTTACATGGCTTGACACAGGCGTCACCAGCCTAAGCCCTGGTGGACCAGGCGTTAGTCAGGTGTCGCCAGCCCCAACGCATGTGTACGTCAGGTGACGCTGAAACCCTGCTCGACTTGCCCAAACTCGCCCGCAAACTTGTTAGTACCTAAAAACCAAAAGAAAAATTCTAACTACACTAAAAATTAACTACGAATTGGGTTGCCTCCCAACGAGCGCCTTAGTTAACGTCGTGGCACAACGAATACAACAGTCCAATGGGTTGCCTCCCATGAAGCGTCTGATTTAACATCGCGACATGACGCCGGTTATTGCACTTAAGGCTCGCTTAACCTTGGTGGCTCAAGCAAATGAGTCACCGACACTACTTTTGCATCTTTCATGCCCAAATAATATTTTAACATGTGCCCATTGACTCTAAACGTGCGAGAGTCATTTGATGCAGCAATCTTTATGGCTCCGGTTGGGTGAATCTTTACCACACTAAATGGTCCCGACCATCGTGACTTTAACTTACCCGGAAATAACCTCAACCTTGAGTTGTATAGCAATACCTTATCTCCGGGTTTAAAACTCTGCTCAAGAATATTTTTAGCGTGCATTATTTTCATTCTCTCTTGTATAATATTGTGCTCTCAAAAGCGTGGTAACGAAATTCATCAAGCTCGTGCAGCTCTGTGACTCTACTTGTGCCGCAGCTTCTATATCGAGATTCTACGGCCGCAGTGCCCACAAAGCTCTATGCTCCAACTCCACTGGTAAGTGACACGCCTTCCCAAATACCAATTTATATAGCGACATGCCAATTGGAGTTTTGAAAGCGGTACGGTAGGCCCAGAGTGCATCATCTAGTTTTCTCACCCAATCCGTTCTTATAGCATTCACAGTCTTTGTCAAAACACTCTTTATCTCTCTATTCGACACTTCTACTTGCCCACTTGTTTGTGGATGATATGGGGTGGAAACTTTGTGATGTACACCATACTTTTTTAACAGCTTCTCGAATGCTCGATTACAGAAGTGAGTGCTTCCGTCACTGATTATCGCCCTTGGAGTGCCAAATCGGGTGAATATGTTCTTTATCAAAAAGCCAATTATCCCCTTAGCATCATTTGTTGGGAGCGCTGCAGCCTCCACCCATTTTGACACGTAGTCCACAGCTACAAGTATGTATTTGTTGCCATATGAGCTGACGAAGGGCCCTATGAAATCGATTCCCCACACGTCAAACACTTCTACCTCTTGAATTGGGTTCATAGGCATCTCATGTCGGCAGGAAATATTCCCAGTTCGTTGGCATTCGTCACAACATTTCACCCATAAGTGTGCATCTTTGAACACTATCGGGCAGTAGAAGCCCGATTCCAGCACTTTCGCAACGGTCCTTACTCCCCCGAAGTGGCCACCATATGATGATGCATGATAAGCCTGCAAAACAGAAGATTGATCTATCTCGGGGATACATCTCCAGATAATATTATCAACACAAATCCCGAACAGGTAAGGCTCATCCCAATAATACATGTGGCAGTCACGAAAGAACTTTTTCTTTTGAACAGAGGAAAGATCATAGGGGGCAATACCGCTTTCCAGGTAGTTTGCAATGTCTGCATACCATGGCGCCTCCTCCATTGTCACTGCTAGTAATTGTTCATCTGGGAATGTCTCAGTTATATCTTCTACCTCGACTTTTTTCATCTCCCTCAAACCTTGAAAGGTGGTCTAACACTTGGTTCTCTGCCCCTTTTCTATCGCGGATCTCCAAATCAAATTCTTGTGGCAAAAGAACCCAACGGATCAAGCGTGGCTTTGACTCCTTCTTTACTATCAGGTACCTAAGTGCTGCATGGTCAGTATAAACAATCACTTTTGAACCAATCAAATAAGACTTGAATTTGTCGAATGCAAACACCACAACCAACATCTCTTTCTCAGTCATTGTATAATTGAGTTGTGCACCGCTTAGGGTTCTGCTTGCATAGTAAATTGGGTACACCAGTTTGTCCTTCTGATGCCCCAGGACTGCTCCTATATCATAGTCACTCACATCGCACATGAGCTCCAACGGTTGCTCCCAGTTGGGTGCAACGATGATTGGTGCAGTCACCAGTCTCCTCTTCAGCTCCTCAAATACTAACCTGCAGTCATCAGAAAACACAAAAGAATGATCATTTTCAAGGAGTTTACATAAGGGGTTAGCAATTTTAGAGAAATCCTTTATAAATTGTCTGTAGAACCCGATGTGCCCAAGGAAACTTCTTACTGCTTTGACTGAAGTGGGCGGTGGCAACTTCTCAATCACGTCAACCTTAGCATGTTCAACCTCAATACCCTTACTGGACACTCGATGCCCCAACACTATACCTTCTTGTACCATAAAATGGCACTTCTCCCAGTTCAGTACTAAATTTGTCTCCACACAGCTTTTCAACACTCTTCTTAAATTGTGAAGACAGTCTTCGAATGAATCCCCCACCACAGAGAAATCATCCATAAAGACTTCCCTAATATCTTCAACCATATCAGTGAAAATGGCTAACATACACCTCTAAAAGGTGAACGGTGCATTGCATAGGCCAAACGGCATTCTCCGAAAGGCAAAGATGCCATAAGGACAAGTGAATGATGTCTTCTCTCTATCCTCGGGGGCTATGGAAATCTGATTGTACCCCGAATATCCATCCATAAAGCAGAAGTAAGACCTCCCTGCCAATCTATCCAACATTTGGTCAATGAATGGTAAAGGAAAATGGTCTTTCTGGGTGGCTGTGTTCAGTTTTCTATAATCCATACAAATTCGACAATCCGTAACTGTACGAGTCGAGATCAACTCATTATTCTCATTGGGCACTACCGTCATTCCACCCTTCTTTGGCACACACTGAACTGGGCTGACCTAGTTACTGTCATAGATTGAGAAGTGGATTCCCGCTCTAACCACTTGATCACTTCTTTCTTCACCACTTCTTTCATGTTAGGGTTCAGCCTTCTTTGACGTTCTCTAGAAGGTTTGTGCCCATCTTCCAGTAGATTCTTATGCATACAAAATGTTGGGCTGATCCCCTCAATATCTGTAATGGTCTAGCCAATTGGAGTCTTGCATTCCATTAACACCTGCAAAAGTTGTTCTGCCTGCACATCTAAAAAACTGGATGAGATAATAACAGGTAAAGTGGATTTAGATCCCAAGAAAGCATACCTAAGGTGAGACGGTAACGGTTTTAGCTCCAACTGTGGTGGCTCTTCAATTGATGGCTTAGCTGGAGGTGTTTTTCTTTCTTCTAAGTATAAGGGTTCGAATTCAAGATTTCTTTTCCAGTACCCTCGCCCTTCAAGGGCCAAAACCCACCCTGCCAAGTTTTCACCATCCATTTCTTCTAAGTTCATGAGGCATGCTGCTAGAGGGTCTTTTGCGTTTAGAGTTTCATCTTCCTCCACCAAGATCACATCCACAACTTCTATCAGAGAGCAGTTAGCAAACTCACTGGGTCACTGCATAGATTTTTGCAAATTAAACGTTATCTCTTCATCGTTCAGTCTCATCTTTAGCTCCCAGTTTCACAATCAATTAGGGCTCTCCCAGTGGCCAAGAATGGCCTTCCCAAAATTATGGAAATCTCCTCGTCAACCCGGCAGTCTAGAATGACAAAATCTGCAAGGAAAACAAACTTTCCCACTTGTACTAATACATCATCAAGGATACCAGATGGCCTCTAGCTCTTCCAATACCTAACCTTTTGTAGATAACCAAGGGCATCAATTTTATGCTTGCCCCCAAATCACAAAGTGCCTTAGCAAACACATAGTTGCCTATTGTGCATGGGATTGTGAAACTCCCTGGATCAGATAACTTCTCAGCTATGGGTCTTGTCACAACAATACTACATGTCTGAGTCAGTGTAACCGTGGCCAAGTCTTGAAAGACGAACTTACGAGACATCAAGTCCTTCATCATTTTTGCATAACCGGGCATTTCCTTTAAGGCGTCAATCAATAGAATGTCCACCTGAATTTGCTTCAACATCTCCAAGAATTTATTATATTGCTCATCTTTTTGATATTTGGCCAATCTCTGGGGGAAGGTTTCTAGAGGCCGATTCTTTCCTGTGATTTGATTTTGAACCTGCTCTGGCATTATTTCAACTCCCTTCTCTTACTGTGACTTAGTTTCCTTTGCGACTTCTTTTTCTTTACTTGTTTCAGCTGGCGCATGTTGTACTGTCACCTCTGTTAACCATGTTGAGTCATCTACCTCGATGGTACTGGCACAAGTGTTTCAGTAGGCCGGCTTTCGCGAGCCATCTCTTGCTCCAGATCTAGGTCTCTACCATTTCGTAGACCCACTGCCATAAGTTGTTTCAGGCCCTATTCTTTTGGATTGACTTGTGTATCTGCAGGTAACGTCCCTTGGGGACAATTGTTTAGGGCCATAGAAATCTTTTCTAATTGAATCTCAATACCCTTTATCGTTGATTCATGCGAGTCTACCCTCTGTTGCATTTTTCCTGTGGACCTAATCAATTGTTGCAACATTCTGTTGTTGTTGTCCAGCATTCCCTCAAGTTTAGTAAACCCATCATCAGGTCTCATAATCTGTTGTTGTTGAGGTTGTTGATAAGTCAGCTGCTGATTTTGCTGGATGTAGCCATGTTGCCTTTGGTAAGGCGCAACTTGACCTAGTGGTCGCACAGCTCCAGGATTATTGGTGTTATTGTATTGCTGCTGCGCTGGTCTATTGTTGATTATGTTGACCCCAATTCTGACCACCCTGCCTCTGTCCCCCATAGTTGGCTGCATAATTCATATCTTCCTGATATTGCTGGTTGTCACCTTCCGCACTCCACGAGCAAACATATGGTTGGTTAATGCATGGTGTACATAAGCCCCCATTAGTTGTGTCAACTATGTGAACCTGCTGCTTCTGGCCTGATTCATCAATCTTTTTGGTGAGGATACTCATTTGTGTCATTAGAGTGGCCACATTCTCAGCTATGGAGTTGTTTGGGTCCAAATCCACTGAGTTGACTACCAGAGTGATCGTAGAGGCTCTTGTCATCCATTCTGAGTTTGGGGCCATCTTATCAAGTAGAATCTTGCATTCTGCGAACGTTTTACTCAGAAATGCTCCACCTGTTGAAGCATCAACATTGGACTTTAAGCTGTTAGCCAGTCCCATGTAGAATCTCCGCCCCAACATCTGATCTGGAATACCATGATGTGGACACTTAACCAGCATGCCCTTGAACCTCTCCTACGTTTCTTGTAGTGATTCTGATACAAGAGGCACCACACCCCGATTGTTTGGTTCATTCTCATTGTTTCTGTTGTTGATTGGATTTTCTATTCCGCCAGCCATGTCTGGTTCGATTTGTTCTATCGAGTTTTGTTGTTGTTTGCTTTTCTTGTTTGCATGATTTAGTGCCTTGAAAACTTTATCAGGATCTGATAACGCTTCGAGCAATTCACCAGTTCTTGAGGAGTTCCTAGGCATGCACCTGTAACACCCAAGACTACAAACGTTAAAATTTTAATGTATTTGGTTTAGAATGAAGAAAATTGACTACACTAAGAATTCTAGCACTTCTTTTAGCTGCAATTAATAACACCGTTAATTCCCCGACAATGGCGCCAAAATTTAGATCACGCCCAACTATGCCTTATAAAAAGGACTTACCGGTCGTTGCAAATATATTCCGGCTAATAAGTCCGGAGTCGAATCCCACAGGAAACTAACCTATCAAATACAGCTACTAGACTCGCACAAATTCACGCAATCAATCTTCAGAAATATTTAAGTAACAATTTGGGTTTTTTTATTAACTAAATATTACGTAATGAAAATGCAATAATTAATAACTAACTACGAATGGGTTGTAAATAAGAATTGGAATAATCTAAGGTTATGATTTCCTCTATTGTCGGAATCTTTTCCGCTACGTTTTCTACAAATTTGCCTAAGTCTTCTCTATCGACCATGAGCACTCTAACTGTCGTAACTCTCTCCCGAGTAATTACCATAATTTACTAGACATATTCTCTTGAATTACGCTAGATGGCATTAAGTACAGCTCACTCATATCGCACCAAGGTTTCGTTATCCCCAATCCCACCTTTAAACCTCCGTATTGATCCATCATATACGTTTAAGAGTGATGTTGTTCAACAACTACCTAAATATGCACTCTCTCCCGAGTAATACATACTAAATAGGCACAACTAATTGAGGGCCCTTCAATCAACCACACGAATAATATAGTTGAACAAATAGAGAAAATACTACGGCAAATTTATATTAACATGACAAGAAAATTATCCTTCAATAGGTTCCATCAAAATCGTAGACTATGAATTTAGCTACTCATGATCAAAGTAACAATATCCAAAGTATGTTGCATAATTAAAGTACAAGATAAAGATAAAGTAATGTAGAAATTATTGCCTCTAACTCCCGGCGATTGTTCTATGAGCTACCCTTGCCTCCGGTTGCAAAAGTTCTTCCAAGTGGTATTTTTAGGTCTATTTATATGTGTAGGAAAATACCTAAACGTGTAGGCCAAGTCCTAGTCAAACCCGGAAATGAATTAAGTCTTCAAAACTCGGATTGGACCTGGCCCCAAGCCTGGCGTTGCCTGCTTAACGCTTGAAGAACTTGACTCCAGGCCTGGCGTAGCCAGCCTAACGCCTGGTTCTGCTTGGCCTTTGCCTTGCATCGCCAGCCTAACGCGAGCTTCAATCCTGGGGCCTTGCAACGCCAGCCTAACGCCAGGTTCTCTCATTCACTGCTCCCGCGCACGCTTTTGACTTGTAAGTTTCCTTTTTCTTCTACTTTCATCTCCAATTCACCTACATATAAAATGGACCCTATTACACGCAAATAAGGTATACTTTATCATTAAAGCGTATAAAAATGCAAGGCGAATAATGTGCTAAACTAAGAATTATAGCCACACATCAAGTAATAAAATTCTCGGTTTTGTTCTTATTCGTTGAAGAACCACCACGTTTGGAGGAGGAAGCCATTGGAAAAGAAGAAGGTAAAGGGTTTGTGTTTGAAGAAAATTAGAAAAAGGATGGAAAACAAGGATGCAAATTAGAAGCTCAAGCAATTGTGAAACGTAAAGGAAAAAAAAGTTGTGTATAAGTAAAATTTTGGCGGCTAAATTCATGGCCATGATTACCTCGATAATCGGTAAAAACTGTGTTGAATCATGGGATGACGTGTATTCGGGGTATTAAATACGGAGAGACGTGCGTCTAGTCAACTCTTAGAGACCTTTAGAGGGAATTATAGTAATTCTCGCCAAAAAGGTATTTTTACCAACTTACCGGTAACACAAAATTATGTCACCGGAAAGCAGTGGGACTATCTGTATAGGGTAAAATATGGTATGACACGTGGCTAACTAAAAGAAGGACACGTGAAATCCAAGATAGGATGGTTGAGGATCGAACGCAGCCACTGCACGTGTTACCGGAACGGATAACGTTCATAAAAGTGTATTAAATGCTCTGTGCCCGGTAACATTTACCAAGGAATATTCTACAGCATTAAGAGCGGCGGTCCGTTACAGAGAATTTGACATATATACTCAACGTTACATCTTCATGAGTGACCCTCATAATTGGCATTAAATGAGGGCATGCTCCTAGGACCTTTTTCCCTATGCATAGCTATAAATAGTGAGCTCAGTTACCATTGTAAAGAACACGAATTTTCTCGCAAAATCATATATTATATTCTATACAAAGCTTTATACAATTTCACTTGCTTGCTTTTAGATCTCATCATTGTTGTGTTCGGAAACCGTGTTCACGAAATCATCATCTCTGCAGGGACGAATTTAGGGGGGCGGAAGGAGGTTTATCCGAACCCCCTTCGCCGAAAAATTACACTGTATATAAGGCAAAATCTGTTTTTTACCTTTATATATTAAGTTTTGAACCCCCTTGACACAGTCCAAAAGTTTAGCTTAGTGGTCAAGGGGGTTCAAAATCTTTGAAAGATCATAGGTTCAATTCCCACTAGCTACGATCTTTTTTTTCTTGAACCCCCTTCGCGGAGATCCTGGCTCCGCCACTGCATCTCTGCTATTTCATCTACATTCTAAGGCTAAGTATTGTATATTTCTTCAATTATTATATTATTTCAGGATTAAATTAATTCACTTGTCTGGAAACCATGTATAAATTCAACTGTACCGTTTTACAGGTAATTAAACAACGTTGAGATTAAATTTTTTTCTGATACGAAACGTTTTTAACATGACGTGAATTTAAATTAATCGGAGCGTCAATACGAATATCGAATAACAAATAAGTGAGAGAAAAAAAAAACATTAGAGGGCAATCACGTGGATTCATCAAAGGTAGAAGACCTTTTTCCTTATTTGGATGGTTGGGTTTGGTTCCTCAAAAGATAATTACTTCACTATCTCCCCTTCTTACTCCGAATCAATTCTCACGCGCGCATATGCTTTTGGGCCCCACAAACTAACACCACTAAAAACACTACCATTTTTCTTCCACGTGTCGCTCACATACAAATTTTTTTGTTGGTGAAAATACAATCGAAAATTTACAAAAATTTCTTCAAATTGAAGCAAGAATATCTTGCTCTATTTAGTGAGATTCAACCAACAATATTTCTTAATTAGTAAATATTTTTGTGTAATAAGTATGTATTATCTAGTGAGATAGATAGTCAATTATAACATACGGCAGTTGCTATATAATAACAATATTACACTAAAATCTTATGACCTTATATATTAATCATAGACACTAACAATATAAAAGGTCATAAGAATTGCAAGATTAAAATGCTCAAAATCTTAAGTACTTCTTATAAAATTGAAGTTTTAAAAGTATTCTTGCCCAATGTAGCCCAACTCCTCTGTTAATGAATGGAAATTTTCTACCTTTTTTCTCTAGGTATTCGCTATTTAAATTTACCCGTCCAATTAATACAAATTTGAAGGGAAGTGTTAGAGCGGCGATAAAGTTGTTTCAGTGCGACCTATATGTCACGTGTTCGAATCGTAAAAACAGATATTAATACTTGCATTATAGTAGGTTGTCCATGTCACACACCCCTTAGGATACGGCCCTTTTCCGAACCCTATTTGAATTCAGGATAACTTGTGCACTGGAATGACCTTTTATCCGATTAATCTAAATTAAGTAGTAGTAACTAATGAATTGTGAATGGGAAAGTTTCAAATGCTTTTGAAGTAGTCTGAACTCTGAAGTGATGATGGACCAGTTATACAAAGTACAACTGTCGAGCATATTACTATACCTTGGCATTTACACCAAACTTTTTAAGCACAGATTGTATTGAAAATTAACATTATTTGATGATGCACATGATGCTTGAAAGAAGTAAAGATGCCTAACGTGGTTGAATCACTTTGAATATCGCGTTCAGATTTTTTTATTTTATATGACTTTTTTAATCAGGCGTTTACATATTTAAGTAGGTAATCAGTTTAAAGTTGAATTTTACCATTGGGTTTCAATAGTATCAAGTAAATAGTTAATTAATGAAACATTTAAATGCTTATAATAAACGACTAAGTTATTATTTATTGTTATTGACTTGATGCAAATCTTTTTTTGTTTGTTTAATAATCGTTGTGATTGGACTACTTGCTCACAGTTTAACTAATATTACATACAAGGTATCTGTTATCTCGAATGGAGTCGTACCAAGATACGAATCATGTAATTCTGTCAATTAAAACTTGGATGCATGGATCAGATGGAAAATAATCACCGTATTATATTACTATTCGTTGGGACTTGATGCATTTTTAATTACTAGTTCTTGGGCACGCGCGTTGCGCGTCTATCCCATATAATTAGTAAAACATTATATCGTCTTGTACATGAATGGTAAAACGCTTTGAATCATGATTGTATTTATAAGAAAAAGATTGCGCTTAGAAATCATTTCTAATAACAATCTAAATATTTAAGCTAAGAAAAATAAAAGGAGAAGATAAAATGCTAGCTCAAAAAAATTATTTGATTTTTTAAGAACCGTATATGTTAGCTCAAAAAAATTATTATACGCTGAAATTAAAGAGCTTAACATTGTAAAGTGAAGAATTTAGATACATGGACCTTACTAAATTGAGTAAATTCTTTGATAATCTCCAAGTCAAATTTAATGTTACAAAACTAATTTTTATTATTAATATTGAAGGTATTATTAAAATAACTTTTAAGGGCATAAAAGTCCAATAATAGTATAGGGTTATTTTAGTCTTTCACATTTAACTTTTGATCTTCATACTTATAATATAGTATGATTTAAAATTTTTAATTTTTAGACATTAGACTTTGTCTTATGCCGAGAGACATGTATTTGTATAATTTGTTAATTTAGCTCCGGTATTTCCTTTTCCAATTTGTTTGGATGCATTTAATGTATAGGTTTTTAGAGTCATAGCTATATAGATTGACGTACAATGACATAATATTAAAAAAAGAAATAATACTGTTTTTATCAGCATACTATAATTAGGGGAATGAATGAAACATATGATGGTAGCTTGAATTATTCAAAACCAAATCAGGATGATCTCTTTCAATTATTCATTGCTAGGATGTGACTTTGATTGCGTTATTCGGTTGTAGCCATATAGCTTAATCATTCTCTTGCTTATATATGCATGTGATCTTCACATATATAGCTTAATTAGGTCAGTTAGAGTTAGGTATTTTTTCAGAATTTTAAAAAGAAAAATCTTAAAATCTTATAAAATGCAATGGTAATAGTGAAACTTTTTTGTCACTTGAGACTGCTTCTTTTAGAATTTCAAGGGGACAATCCAATTCCCTAGTGTTACGTCCAGAGACGGAGCCAGGATTTAAAGTTTATGGATTCTGAATTTGTCTCGAAACCCATAGATCGTCTTAGTTACTGGGTTTGCAATTAAATATTTGAACATATTTAATGAATTTCTTAATATAAATACAGTGTTTACCACCTCTTGTCACAACCACCTATAAATAATAGACAGAAGGATAGTCAACTAATCCATTCGTCGAAAAATTATACGGTAAGTATATAGTGTAAAAATTCTTTTATATATATATATATATATATATATATATATATATATATATATATATATATATATATATGTATATATATATAAACTTAGTAATAATCTTGGCTTCTCCACTTCTATTGCCAAGGGACTATAAATTCGAACCTCATCGTTATGACTTTGAATAATATCAACTGACACAGTACTATTGTTCAACTAGACATTAATCGTATTCTGTTTTAAGTAAATATGTGGAAAAAATATTATTTTTTCTCAACATATTTCAAATTTATATATGGTATACAGAAGTAATTAATTGTGACCAAATCGAATTTGATACTGATCATGATTATGATCACTGTTCAAGTGGTAGGTTAGATGAGAGCATTCAGACATATCCATGCACGTATCTGTTTGTAATTTCGATTTGAAAAGCCAACGAAAGGATTACAACCACTAGTATTAAATGATGGTTAAAGAAGCATAATATAAGCTTTTCATGAAAAAATTTCCATATATGTAAATGAATATTTTCGTCATATATCCCTTATGTCGGTGGAATACGTCAGTGACGGAGTCACCTTATGTTAAGAGGTGTCAATTGATATCCTTTCGTTATAAAATTACATTGTTTAGCTAGGTTAAAATTTATTTCTATATATATACTATATGTTTACTTCCCTTACTTTTTTATATTGTGACACTCCTTAATAAAATTTATCGTTCTGTCACGGTATGCGTGGCCTTAAATCAAATTAGAAGCGCACCTTTCATCATTGTTTGACTCTGATATATTCAAGTTACAAAACCGACAAAGCATGGAATAAATATTGACCTAAATCTCACTACTCTATTTTTAAACTTTTTACATTTACTTTTTTGGAACCAAAAAAATGATAATTGTCTTTTCTATAAATTGCGGTTGCAAAAGACCATAAAAGTGAAGAGTGGATTGAAGACAATTTGACTAGGATCAAGCTGCAAATCATGAAAAGGGACTTTAAGGAAAAAGGAAGTGAAAAGCAAAAGCAAATATATACAAATAGTAAATGCTTAAGTATTAGGAACTAGCTTATGTGTTGATTATAAACTATCTCCTTCGTCTAAAAGAAAGGTATCCATAGAAGTATTTCTTATAAGACTAATTATTATTATTATTATAAAATAAGAGAGGAGTGGAAAACCAAACTTTTTGAGGGGAAAAAGAAATTAAATTTCATGTAAAAGTTTTGATTCAGAAAGTTTGGAAGTTTCTCATATATCAAGTTTTTGTCACTTTTTATATTAATTATTCAATTAATTAAGTGTACGCGTGTGACCAAACTTTAATTTAATTAGAAGCCAAAGTCACCATAAAATAATGCGCCAAGATCTGAGTTAATCAAGAGTTTAATGGTAGTTACAAATTCATTAGCTACGTATGCACTAAAATGCAAATTTACCTTTAACTTTTCTTTATTCATCTTTTTGTCAATTTTAAAAAAGAACACGAAAAAAACCTTTCGTTACAAGTAAGAAAGAGCAACTAAAGGTAATGAATATAGCTTCTCTACCTTTTACTGATAGCCTTCTTAGGATTCTCAAATTATCTTACATTCCTTTCGAGTTTAAAGTTTAAACTAGTAGACGTTCAACTCCTCCACAACCGTTAGATTTTAAAGGGGAAAAGTTGTATATAATGAAATCTTAACCGTCTAGTTTTTTTCTAAACCAAGCAAAAATCACTGTTTTCAAGAATTAAGAAAAAAAAGGAAAGAGAACAATAGATTTCATTCATAATGGAAAATGACGAAAAGCAATATAGTTTCCCAAGTAGGAAGAACCACTCTTGTCTCGTCGGTTCCGGCAGCTATACCTTAAGGGTGTTTAACGGCAGGTTGGGACGGGCTGGACAAAAAAAAAAAATGACCGTTTAACGTTACGAGCTGTTAGCGGGTTGTATTTTTTCGGATTTTTTTTTCCGTCCAAGTTCGGGCTTAGCGAGCTGTTAGCGAGTTATTAGCGGGCCGTGAATTTTTTATTTTTTTTAAAGTAAATTTTATTTTTCTTATTCAATGTTATTGATACTTAAGTGTTTGTAAACTTTTAAGGCTTAGAATTAAATTTTGAAGTTTAAAATTTTAAACTTTAAATTTGAATTTTATAATGTTAAAATTAAAATTTGAAAGTAAGTGGTTACAAAAAATTATTTAATAAGACCTATATGTAAGGATCAAGCTCCGAAGACTTTCATTTGATATTTTTATTGAATAATATATAATACTTCAAATTAAGTTGCAAGTTCTTTTTTGATTTTGTTATTTTTGAACTTGCAAATTAAAAGTTTACAACAATTATAAAAAAATAAATAGTACATCACATGCTTTGCATCATTTTTGTAAGTTCATCCATGTCAACATGAGGTTCTTGATTTCCGGCATTGGTTGAATCAGAACCATAAACCATTATATCTATAATTTCTTGGTCCTCCGCTTCATCTACCTTGTCACGCCCTTGATTTCGTCGTTCTGATCTTATCCAATCTCTGAAGCACACTAGAATTTCCAAAGCGTTGCTACCCAATTAATGACGGGTATCTCCTAGTTGCTGCCTTGCTTGGCTAAATGCGCTCTCTGATGCGACTGTTGAAATCAGCACATTTAGCACGTCTCGAGCCATGGCCGAAAGAACAAGAAATTGATTTGAGTTGCTCCTCCACCAACCCAATGGTAGAAATTTCTTTGTGCGGGGATCTGCTGACTTTTGCAAGTAGAATTGAAGTTCATTGATATTCCTGCTACTGATTTGTTGATATTCCCCTATTGTAGACCAAATCAAATAATCTTCAACACCATCATTATCATCCAAAGCACTGGTCCCAGATGTTGAAACTGAACTTGAAGGAATATTTGCATCTACAATAGAAGAAGCATCAACAATGTTAGCATAATAATTATATAATATTTCTAAATATTTGTGTAGATAAGAAATACAAGTGTCAATATCAGGAGTTTCAGTTGGTCCATTAAAAATAAATAAATAAATAAATAAATAAAAAGTTAATAAACGGGCTGAACCGTGCTGTAGCCCGTTAACAACCCATTAACGGGTTAACGGGCTGAACCGGATTGTAACCCGCTAACAATCCGTTAACGCACTTAGCGGGTTCCGGTGCACCGGTATCAAAAAATTATTCGATTGAAACCCGTTCCCTGCCCAAACCGTCCCAGCCCGCCCTCCACGCTACAGTATCGGGTTGAACCGGGCTGGACCGGGCTGAATCGGGCTGTAAACGGGTCAGTCCGACCCGATTAACAGGTATACTATACCTACACACTCTATGCAACTCAATTACCTGCCTACGTCTACTAAAAAATATATAGACCGTATTTAAAGGGACTTCCTTTGGGGTTCAACCACAGAAAAAGAGAGAGTCCATGCACCTTGTTAATTGGGATACTGTAATATCCCCAAAACAAGAAAAAGGACTAGGTCTTTTTAATTTCAAGAGCAAAAATTTAGCTCTTTCTTTGGCGCCTCCACTATAGCCCAACAGTCTATGGGCACAGGTGGTAAGTCACAAATACAAGGCAAGACAAGAACACAAAGATTTCATCACAACTGCAGCTGACTTTTATGTGTGGAAAAGCCTATCTAAAGCTCATCTATTATTCTTTGCAAAAGGATTAGCCTCGAATGTAACGAATGTTAACCACATCAACCTTTGAAAAGATAACTGGATCATCGCATAGCTTGCCTCTGTGGTCTCTCATCCAAGGTCCACTAACAAATACGGAATTGGGGACAAATCTCTCGCACATATTACAACCAAATTATTGGGATCTAAGCAAATTATATCTAAGCAAATTATCCTTTGAACTCCCTCCAAATACCCAATCATTAATCCACAACACCTATATACCATTCTCCGAAAATGTCAAAGATAACTTTTTTTGGAAACCAATCAATGACAGCTCCTTCACTACAAAGTGAGCCTACTCTTTAATTAGGAATTGCCTATCTACACAACCACCAAGGGACTTCGAACACTCTTGGATATGGAAAAGCCAACTGCCATAACAAACTAAAATACTTCATGTGGCTACTAACCTTAACATGCCTACCTACAACATCCATGTTATACTACAAAAAAATAATTTCATCACCCCTTTGTCCCCTATGCAATCTAGTGGAAGACCCAGGACACATCTTTCTCCATTGCCCACGCAACACCCCCATCTGGAACACCTTACATATAGACTTTAATCCACCAAATTTCAGTATGTGGATTAAAAAACTATTTAATTCCACTGACTCAATAACTCTACCAAACCAAACACAAGTCACATTATCCACTATCACACCCATTACTCTATGGCATATCTAACTACACCGCAACAACAACCTATTCAAAAAACCTCCATAACAATCGCCAGCAACACACCAGTTGCCCAAGCTATTGAATACCTCAGCCTCACCAAACAGAGAATAACTCACCAGCAATCCACAAGAATTCAAGTACGGTAGGTGCCACCACCACAAAATATCTATAAACTCAACATAGATGGTGCACACAGAAAAAACTCCAACTATGGAGGAGCAAGAGGAATCATTAGAGATTCCCAGGGTAACTGGATAGTAGGGTTGTCTAGCCGTGTTGTGGCCAATACACCACTACAAGCGGAACTTACAGCCCTATTGAATGGACTAGAGCTAGCCTTTACTAAAAACTTAATGCAACCGGGTTTGTGAAATCTGACTGTCAGGTATTGTCAATAATCATAAAACCTCACATGACTAATGATGCTCACATAACTTTACTAATGATTGCAGGTTCCTCATCGCATCAATGGATCAGCCACCAGTCAAGCACATATACCGTGAAACAAACTCAGTCGCACACGTTCTAGCACATTACGCAAGTACATAGATGCTGGAAGGATATGTTGAACGTGAAGACACATTTTGGGGCTCAGTGCCTTTATTTGCTTTCTTTAATTACCGCAAAGACTTGTTAGGAGTTGCATCGTTAAGAACGGTTCCATGTTGTAATAACACTTTTTAATTTTCTGCTTTAATACATCTCGTCGTTTTAGCAACAAAAAAAAAAAAGCAATATAGCTTATCAACATAATAAAATGTTTTGAGATATGAAACCCTAAAATTACAAACGCATACCTTGAACTTTATGAGTCTAAATTTCTGAATAGTAATCTCAGGTGTTAATTATTAAATTTTGAATTTAACTTTTATACATATTTATTGGATTTGTTAAAACAAAATAAAATTTAGATTGAAACTATATATTGAATTCGGCCAAACTCAAAACTAGCTTTCTAATTTCACCCCTAAAATCCATTAATTAAAACATGGGGAGTGCTATTCTGTGGCGGCAAGAGAGGTTTTGAGTGCTTTTACTTTATGGATGAAGTCTAGTCATTTCTAACGTGGAGTGCTATTCTATGTGCTGGTTCCCTCGACCCTACACTATATATGTCACCATCCTTCCTTTTAGGTCAAATAAAATTACCATCATCTATATTTTTATAGTCATATTATTCAGAGTTAATTAACTTGCGTACATATTAATCAATTTTACGGGGTAATTATTATTTTCCATCAATAGAGGTATCGACCTATCGATAATTTTGTCCTTTAAGGTTTTGGACAAATAAGAAAAGATCACCTAATTTTTTTTTTTACACTGCTGGAGTTTGAACTTGAAACATCATAGTTCTTTTAACTTCTTTTATTTTCTTTCTTCCTAATTATAACTAGTCGTAAGTCTATTATATATGGAATTATTCAAGTTATAGTCAAATATACTCAATAAAAAAAGTAATGTTGTATTCCCTACTAAAAGTTTCTTCATTCCTAACGTGAATGTGAGAATTTGATTAAAGTTCTCCATCCCAGACATCTCTTAATAGTTCAATTTTTTATAATATACCTTGGTAATTAACTTTGTTGTTTTGAGACTTTGAGCTACAAATTAAGAGCCTTAATGCAAAAACTGCAACAATATTATATATACTAGTACCTTTTTTTGGCTTGTGAAAGGATTTGTTTTTTAAAATCACTCAAGTTTTCATCTAGTGACAATATTTTACTTGTTTCACTTCTCCTTTGTTCTTTTTTTCCAGCTAAATAAATCCAATGCGTAATAGAAACTCTGAATCTAAAAAGTTCTTAAAAACCCATCTAAACCTTTTGTTCCTTCAAACTAGTAATGGGGCCAGTTGAAAGAAGTAACGATGCAATTTACAGACATGATTATCACACGGATCTAAGAGTTAAACGATATAAGGTGTAAATTTAAAGATAACTCATATGCTTAAGAATATAATATAAAAAGAGACCAATTTGACTTAATGCCAGGCTCCTCTCGAGTCAGAAAAGATAACTTCACCATCACATATAAATATTATTTCTGAAAAGACACATATTCTTCCACAACTAATTTAAAAAACTACTACTACTGTACATATAGTCAATAGGTTAAAGAAAAAGAACATACTTCAATTATGAATTGTTATGGTGGAGTAATAATTACTCCTTATTTTTATTAGAGTTTCGAACTCGAGTCGCCTTTAATAATAAATTTCTCTACCTTAAGTGGGCTGACATAACTAGATTTTTCGGATTCAAACCTTAGATACCGTTTAAAGTGATATTTGTTGCAATTTCGAATTAATCAAGTTAAATATCAAAATCCTAGAGAGAAACATAAAAATATATTATTCATTCTCTTTCTTCCCACAAACATAAAGCACATACAACAGCCACCAAACGTCTCAAACATTCCTTTTTCTTCTTTTAAAACCACTTGTTCATAAAGCTGCTTATTTTCCTTTTCAGAAAGAAAAAAAAACTCCATTTCTCCTTTGCTTCTTCCTCCTTCTTCATCCATGGATACTGTTCAATGGCCTCAGGTATAATTAAACTAAGAGAATTCTTAAAGAGATCCTTCAGCTTAGTCTTTTCTTTGTTTCCCTTGATCTCATTAATTCTTGTTTTTCTATATTTTTTGGATTAGAGTTTTTGTAGATAAAAATCTTGATTTACTTTTGAGAAAAGATGATAGTTCCCCACTTTCTAGTCTCTATTTCTTTTGTTTCTACACTTCTTCTTTTTTGTTATACATATATGTGATTATGAAAAGGTTGAGAAAGTGAAAAAGATTAAACTACAGTTAAAGTTTTAAAGTAAAAGCACCTGACTTTTTTCCTTTCCCTTTCTAATTACTCATCTGAAAATCTTTGTGGTGCTTACTAGCTAGCTGATGGCCGTCTTGCACTTCTCGTCATGAAATTCAGGATCTAAAATTTAAATTTTATATAGTCCGTTTTTAAATTCTTACCACTGAATTACTATACTTTTGAAATTATATATAGATTGATCAGAATCTAATAGTTGTTGAAATTTGAGTATTTTTCACATATATATTTATTTAAAAATATTGTTCATTGTTTTCCTCTTATTTTTTTGTAGGAGATAATGGTGAAGCCAATGGAAGAGATAATACAAAACACAAATGGCTCATCAAAACCTAATTCATGTGTAGAAAGAAAAGTTAGGCCACAAAAAGACCAAGCTTTGAACTGTCCAAGGTGTAATTCAACAAACACAAAGTTTTGTTACTACAATAACTATAGTCTTTCTCAGCCAAGGTATTTTTGCAAGACTTGTAGAAGATATTGGACTGCTGGTGGATCTCTTAGAAATATTCCTGTTGGTGGTGGTTCAAGAAAAAACAAGAAATCTTCCTCTAATTCTTCCTCCTATTCAAATCATGTTAATAATCCTTTGAAAAAACTTCCTGATTTGATTAATCCACCATCTCATAATCATGATCAAAACCCTAGTAAGATCCATATTGAAGGGAGCCAAGATCTTAACTTGGGTTTTTCATCCGATTTCAAGACTATCACTGAGCTAATTCAGGTACTTTCACTTCATACAGTTTCTCGTTTAATTCTTTCGAATTCATTGGATTCTTTTATGCGTTGTTACTACAACAACAATTCAGTAAAATTTTACAATTGAGGTATGGGAAGGTAGAGTATACGCATATCTTATCCCTGCCAAAGGGGAAGAAGGCTGTTTTCGAAACACCTGCTACTCAAGAAGACGAAAATAAATAATAGATTAGTGACAACAACAAAAGCTAGAATCTTTTATGCGTTGTTATTTGTTTTAAAAGATGTCTTTTCGAAATAATTAATCGGGTCAAAATTAATGTTATGTTATGAATGTTTTGAGGAATCAAAAAGTCACTTGTATTTATGTATGTGTAAATGTGCATGTTAAGTGACGATTGTTGTCTAAACTATATGTTCTAACGTTACTAGCTACTCGACTTCTCAAAATTACGATAATTCGTTCAGAAATACATTTTTGATTTTGATTTTTTTTTTTATATCAGTAGTGTCCGAGCTGCTTTACTGATTTTGACTCCTGCTCCTTCAAAATCAACAGGTACCAAATTATGATGCAAGCAACAAGGACAACAACAGTCCAAGTATTTCACCTTTGCCTCCTCCTCCATCTTCTTCTTCTTCTGCGTCTTCCTCATCTCAGCTTTCAGCTTTGGAATTAATTAATGGGATTACATCAAGAGGGATGAATAATAATTCATTTATGTCAATGGCCAATATTTCTGATCCAAATTCAGTTTATAATAACTCATCTGGATTTTCTTTGCCATCTCTAAATTTCTCATTGGATCATGGACTTGGAAATGCAGCCTATGGAAATAATCTCCAAGAGACAAATACAAGTGGAAGGTTTTTATTTCCTTTTGTAGGTTTAAAACAAATTTCAACCACAAATACTACAAATGATGGTGGTAATGAGAATAATAGAGATCATCATCAGCCTGCTGAAGAATCTACTAATGGATTTTGGAATGGAATGTTAGGAGGAGGAGGTTGGTAATATATATATATATATATATATATATATATATATATATATATATATATATATATATATATATATATATATATCAAGGGTTTTTCTTCTATTTTCTTTATGGGATTTCTCCTTTTTCTTTTAGAAAGAAAAAAAAAAGATTTTCTATCACATTTGGGGGTTAAGAAAACAGCGAGAATTGAACATGCACCTATTTTGTGATTTTTCTTTAAGTGGTTATTGGTGGGGTGGCCTTGTTTGGATTTAAGTTCTTCAAAACTAACTCATAGGATATATAAAAGGAATTCTGATTTCTCCTAATTAATCTTTTCTAGTTTACTTTACTCTCTCATTTTTCATATAGTTGTCATTAATTTACTTTGGATTATAGTTGGTGGAAGTTATCTGAAAGAAAGGGAAGCCCAGATTTTTTGGAGGGCAAGAAGACCAGAATTTGTGATGCCTATAATTATTCTATTATCACAAAAAGGAAGGCAAAGAGATTCCACTAGTGTTGTTTCAATTAATGTCATTAGAAAAATAAATGTATTATAATGTATAATTTTCAAGTTTGTATTGAGCTTTGTGAGACTTGTTATTAATTAATTTATTTGAGCTACTTTATTCTGCAAAGTATAGTTTTGCAGCATAATTTCTGAACATAAACATGGCTTACTTCATGATTTACTACTCTCTTCCCAAAAAAGCTTTTAAGGTAGTCTGGTTCTGTTTCACTTCAAATGACTGTATATGACTTAAGCCATGAGCATCAGTAGCCAGGTTTGATAACATAAAGAAAATTGACACGAGGTATTCCGTGTTCACGCAAAGTTCGGAGAAGGGTTCTACCCCAAAAGGTGTGAGGTACACGGTATACCCTAATATAAGCATTAATAGTTGTTTTCTCAGTTCGAAACCCATGACCTGATTAATGCTTTGCAGTTGCTCTAAGACTTCCCTTCTAATTATTTGATAACATAGTGGTTTTGATTATTAATTAGAGTTATCTAATTTGAATCTAAATACGATTAATTTATATACACTAACATATATTTTTACGTTAGTTTAATATAATGGAATGTGACAAGTTGTTTATTATATTTGTACTTATATTAATAAATACTATAGTAATCTCATAGGCTTATTAAAAAGCTTGTATTTAGGAGGAGAAAAAAAAAAGGACTCTCATCCAAGATTGTTTCTCTTATTAATATATAAAAATGGTGAAAGAATGTGTATGCAACTCTCTTTTTTCTATTGTTGAATGTTGAACCAGGAAATTATCTCTACTTTGTAAAATTTTACTTATTCATATAGTATTTCTTATGGTTTATTTTTCTTCTTCTTTTTTGGATCTCATAAGGTGTATATATATATATATATATATATATATATATATATATATATATATATATATATATATATATATATATATTCCGGGATGCACAAAAATTGTTGCTACTAAATAAGTTTTTTTTCTTTTATTTGAGATTGTGATGTAATTATTATTATTATAATTTTAGAATTAAGGCGTAATTGTTGTTGCATAAGGGGTGGAACTAGCATACGCGCTACGAGTTTGATTGAATTAATACCTATGATCCAAATTATATATTTATTTTACAAAAATCTATTGAATATATATAAATTATTAATTTAGAATTCAATAATTTAAACCGTAAACGATAGTATCTAACCATAAGTTTGACTCTTGTTATTGTTCAGCATATATATAATGAAGAAAGGTGGCTAAGGAGCAGTTTCAATGGGATGATAATTGCGCATGTTTTTTAATTGTTAAAAAGTAAAAGGAAGTAGGAGAAAGATATGACAAACTCTAATTTTTTTGGTCATATGTGGGATCCACAAACATTCCCCTTTGACAAGCGTGCTAAGGAATAATCTCTCCCACTTTACTCCACATCTACACCCTCCATTTCTCTTTAATTTCTTAATAAAAACATCAATATCGAACTAACTCGGATCTACTAACTGCAAATTAAAAGTCTCACTCTATTTTTCATAGTTCTAATAATTTATCATTAAAGTTTATCATCAACTTATGACAATCTTTCTCCTTAATTCACTCTTAATACGGCTTACACTTCTGAAATTCACGGAAACATAAGACTTCAGTAGCTTTTGTCTAAACTATGTATATGTATTAAGAAATTCACTAAATATCTGTAAATATTTGAGTGTAAATACAGTTATTACTGTATATTAACTTGAGGTTGCTATATAAACTCATAAACTTCAAATCGTAAATCTGTTTTATTTAAATAATTTTTAAAGAATTATTAGTTGCAGTAAGTCACTTTCGGTGGAGAATCAGAGCCTGAATGGCTGAATCCTATTTCAAGGATTTAGTTTGGGACTTTGGAAGGGTCATTTTCTTCAGGCCATTTTAGGAGGTGTTCTCTTTAGGAAGTTGGAAAACCCCCAACAAAAGTTTGCACATTTATGAGTCTTTTTATCCCGTGATATTCGGGATTTCTCAACAGAAATCAACGATATATATGATCATATGAATAATTTTTAATTTATTTATTTATTGGATCGTATAATTTCCTTAGTAATATTATGTCTTACGTTTTTTCTTTACTTTTCATTTCAAGCAAAGAATGAGAGTTTCTGTTTTAGAATGAAACATCAGTAACATTTTGGTTTAATTTGTTTCCTTTTAGTTTTTCTCCTTTTTGCTTGAGTTTGAAAAATCAATTTCATGAATCACGATTACAAGTTTGGTTGATAGAATATAAGTTTACAAAAATACTAAGTTATCAATCGAAATCAAAAAGGGAAAAATAGAACCATAACAAATATATTTCGATATGATACTGGTATTACACTTTTAAAATAAAAAAGCGAAAATATCGAATCGAAATCTTTCAAAACCGTGTACAGAGGCATCTTAGTTTACTCAAGATGCTAATGCAAATCAAATATTATTTCTTTCTGTGTTATGTATTCAATTAAACCAAGCTCATTGATCTGCATTTATCCCGAAAATACGAACCTTGTGCATATTTGGAAATTTGGCAACAACCAGTATAAAAACTGCGACAGTGTTGAAGAACAACATTGGGTGTTGATAATCGGTTGTATGAGAGGCTATCAAGTACCTGTGAATAGAAACCAAGTATGAGAACAACTACTGCAAAGGCATCATACAGTACAGAGGATAAGATGGACAAAAGACCCAAAAAAAAAAAAAAAAAAAGGCAGCTAGGTGCACTACGCTCCTGCTATGCGCGGGTCCGGGGAAAGGCCGGACCACAAAGGGCCTATCGTACGCAACCTTAATTTGCATTTCTGCAAGAGGTTGTTTCCACGGTTCGAACCCGTTACCTCCTGGTCACATGTAGGTAACTTTTTACTTCCAAGGCTCCCTTCAAGATGGACAAAAGACAACCACAAATAAAATTAGTTAGAAAAAAGAATCTTTTCTCCAAAGGGAAAAGGAAAAAAGAGGATCATTGTGTAGTTGGTAGCACAGGCAAGACAAATGGCAAACAAATCAATGTCCTACCGCATCATTAATACAAAAGCTGCACTAGTTGTTGTTCTGGGTACAATAAATGAGAACACCACATTTTCCACTTGCTGATCATCAACCTTAGCTACCTTCAATGTTCCTCTTTAAAGTGATAGTGCATAAGCCCGGGCAGCTCGGTGCACTAAGCTACCACTATGCGCGGGGTTCGGAAAAGGACCGGACCACAAGGGTCTATTGTACTCGGCCTTATCCTGCATTTCTGCAAGAGGCTGTTTCCACGGCTCGAACCCGTGACCTCCTGGTCATATGGCAGCAACTTTACCAGTTACACCAAGGTTCCCCTTCACAATGCATAAGTGTATCATTAATACGACACAGTATTGTTCAATAAGCATCTGCCTTACAAAAATTAATGTTCCTGAATAATAAAGGAGGAAGGAGAGTCCAATATCTAGGAAACTACAATGCTTCATCACTAATCAGAAGAAAACTACGATGGATGAATAAGAAAAGAATGCTGCAAAATATCAATAAACATAATTCCAGAGAGGGAAGTAATAAGCATGGCCACAGCAACACCCCCCCCCCACACACACACACACACCCACCCACCCATCACTCCACTACCTCCAACTAAGTGCACATGCACCGTTTAACTTCCCCCCTCCTACTTCCTTTCCCATCAAATTTTGTGATTCTTTTTTATGAAATTAAAGGCAGAAAAAGAAACGTTATGCAGCAAAGCAAACTAGGATGTGTGCATAGGCCCATAGCATAAATAAAAGACTCTGACTATGGTATCAAGATGCTAGTGCTGATTCATCATTTTACTCCTATGCGCAAAAAAGTGGGGGTTGGGGTTGGGGGTTTCTTTTTCCATTTTTCTTTTGATGAGTGTGCATTTGGTTGATCGCTCTTTCATCATTTTCTCTGCTATTTTCTAAGTTTAAAATTGAACTCTGTCAACAAGAATTGTTTTGCATATAAATCAACTGCCTTAAGAAAGCTTGCTACACTTACAAAGATTAAATACCAAAAAGGAACATATTTCCTGGTGCGACTCCCAAAATAAATAGGTTACAATGCAAACACAAGTTTCAGGAGCCAGCTCAGCTGTAGCTGACTCCAAAAGTGAGTTTTCATAAGCTCTATGTCATTGAGAACTTGAGAGCTTCCTAAACAACAAAACATATTGTTAAACGAAGGATGCATAATGCTTTTCTTGTGAATAAATGGTATTTTTATCCTTGAAATACTGAAAAATCAGTGCCCCAGGGCTTAGTTCAAGTGACAAAGGTTGAGGGACTTATAACTTACGTCACAGGTTCGAGCCTTGCGTCATGCGAACTAAGCCTGGTATTTAAGTGGAGAAGGGTAGAGGGACGGGTCCATTATCCCCGAGTTTCGAAGGCTGCAGTTCATCCTAAGGATTGGTCCCAAACAGATTTCTCGGTCACCCAAAAGAAATATTGAAAAAGCAATAGCGCGTTTAAAATGTGGAAATTAATTTGTAATGCTTTCAAAAGAATTTATTATTCTGCACTTTTTGTTTTAGATCATTCAATAACTAAATCTTATGAGGAGAACCACATTCCAGACAACTCGATGACTCCAGAGATAAAGAGCAAAGATTGAGACTTGACGCCACAAGACTATGAGTTTCCTCCTTCAATTCCACAATTTAGGTAATTTTTCCAGGCCCAAAGGTAAGGTTTATTAGTTTCTATAAACTTTGAGTAATAACCTTTAGGATAGCTACCTCCAACAGTTGTAAAACAAATTATAGATGATTCTTTTCCCATCAAGATTCACAGTCAATTTTTTTCGAGGAAAAGTTCACAGTGAATTTATTTTTTTTCCCCTTTTTGGGGCGTAGGTCCACTGAACGCTAACTTTAATCAAATGAAAATTCAGCATATTGCTTTCAGGGGAAAACGTTGTTTCTTTTCCCATGAAGCATTTGGGTTCTCAGCAAATTCATAAATGTTAATTGTTATAAGCACTAATTAAAAACTCAACAGTTCTATATCCACCTTAGGGAGAATTCCATTAGTGGCTCAATAAGCTGTGAATGCTCAATAATTGCTAATGGAACCTGTCACAGTCGTACAACCATGGCATGTCCAGATACCTTCTGCTTCAGAAATTAAATGCTAACAGCCTAACACTTTCTAAAAGTGTCAGATTTTGGTTTACCATGTAATATGTAGGTCTTGAAGCTAAATGGGACCAACTTCCCACTAAACTAATACAATTGGGGTATATATCAATCAGCAATGTATCAACCTCAAACTAGCCGGGTCAGCTAATGAAATCCTCAACGCCCGTTCTGGTCTATTAAGGTCAATTTCATTTGACTACTAAATAAGTTGTCTTGTACCACAAATTAGCGGTTTTCCAGAAATAGAGATCTCAAAATGTTACACTTACCCCTAAACGGGCATATAAATCTATAACCAAAATAAAGACACTTCTAACAAACATCAGGCCTAATTTAAGTGTAAAAACAAGTAAACCTTAATTTCTAACTAATTAGTATCGGCCATACAGAACCTTTGATTCCATTCTTAGCTAAACTTTCATTGATTCTGAGAGATATTCAGCAACTTGAAACATTCATCTCGCTCATATGTAAGCTAACACTCACTTCCATGTAATATTGCCGGTGCCACAATCCCACAACCATTTTCCAAAACATGGTCTTCACCTTGGTAGGTAGACCTATCGTAAATCACTCCACCTTTTGAGTGATCATATTCTAATTTCTACGTGTTAATTCTTCCTTTGTCATGCCATTCTCTAGGAGACATTGATGCCAATTTTTCCACTCTAAGAGTCCCAAAAATGCGACTATGAGATTTAATCAGAGGCATTATCCTCTTTTTTGAAATGGTAACATGGTGACTCGAACCCACAACGTAAGGTTGGAGGTGGAAGGTACTTCCCACTTGAGCAACACTCTCTTGTCCAACACATAATCCACTTATTTGAGGTAGTATCTTCAACACCGAATCCTCCATAAAAATTTATAGCATTAGATTCGATAAATTTGCTCGTGTTGCAATGATGCTTTGTTGGAGAAGCTATTAAGAATAAGTGGTTAAAACATGCTTCCAGTACAGCCTGTTATGTAGGGACTATATCATATATTGTTTGATAAGGAATTCCCAAAAACTAGCTTAAAAATAGAGTAATCAAGCTCAAAATAATTAACACTTGGGCTGATATGATTGATCATGGAAGTTACGCATGAACATAATGCTAATGACAAAGACTTGTGCATAATCCATGTTACTTTCATTCAACCGCTACATGATCACCAATTCCATAAGCTTGGATGCTTAATTGGTCTAACAACTACACTCTATGTCCTGACTTCTTGTCCCGTTTATTGATAACTTTCAAATAGTAATAGTGTCATATAAAATGAAACATAGCAAGTTTTAGTTAACCAGAGCCTAAGAATACTACGCCCTCCAATATATGTACTAATACAATGATTAGAAGCACTGTTGCAAAATGCATGTGCAACTTAGAAGCTTATTCAAGTCAGTTGGAGAGCTCATATACATGTCAACTATACTTGCAAGCACGATATCTTTCATAGCATTAGAAGTCTATATAGCAAAAAACATGATGATATTGACTACTTACAGCACCACAGGGACAACTGTTAGAAACTTCCTGTTGCGAGTAAGCTGCTTCCCATTATCTATCTGCTCCCACCAAGTCAATCCATTGTAGATACCTTGGTCATCAGAAAATGGTGTTCCCTTCTTCCAGTGAAAACATTGATATGTGACCTGAAGATAAACAGACAAGGCGAAGTCGTTAGTAAAGCAACAAAAGATTTGGAGTATGTACAAATTCTATTCCCTTCTTCCAGTGGAAAATAGTGACAAATGACGTGAAATAAGTAGAGAAGGCTGTCTTCCAAAAAGAGAGATAAAATCGAGGGTAGGTATATTACAAGGTTTCCACCCATGCTACAACACCAGGGAAAAAAACATACACACAGAGACACAGAGAGACAAGAGTGGGTTGCTCTAGTGGTGAGCACCCTCCACTTCCAACCAAGAGGTTGTGAGTTCGAGTCACCCCAAGAGCGAGGTGGGGAGTTCTTGGAGGGAGGGAGCCGAGGGTCTATCGGAAACAGCCTCTCTACCCCAGTGTAGGGGTAAGGTCTGCGTACACACTACCCTTCCCAAACCCCACTAGTGGACTTATACTGGGTTGTTGTTGTTGTTGTTGTACACAGAGAGACACAAATTGGGACCAAAGAGAAGGTAAAGATCATCAAGTAAACTTTGGCACGCTTAGGAATTATGCATACGCACATTATTCACAGCATATAACATAGGTAAACAATGTTTCTTATTTGCTACTAAACACATGGGCAGGCAAGCATAGCAAGAATAAGGCAAAAGACGCCAAAAGGATAATAGAGATATTAAGCTTTCAAAGTAGCAATCTTAATAATCCCCAAATTCCAAATGTACTTGTTACTCCGCATACTGGTGACTAAATAGAGAATTGCAAGGTACGTCAATCATGCATCATAATTGTCATGAAAATGGTCTTAGACCTAACTCAACTCAAAAAACTAGTTTAAGTGGTGAAAATTCTCGAAACCATATAAATAGACTATAAAATGTACCCTCAACCAATGTGGGAATTTAACACACACACACACACACCCCTACTCCTACCCTCCTCTCCCGGCACAACTAGGACTAGATATCTAGAGCATGAATAACATAACACGAGAGCTCAACAATGATAACTCTAGCTCTGATACCATGTCATGAAGAACGAACCTTGGGCTAAATCAACCGTAAAGATAGTTCAAGTGGTGAGAGTTCTTCAACATTATAATAGATTAAAGTCCATAGAGCCATAGACTCCGTACTCTAAACTAATATAAGACTATAGTAGTAATGTCTAGTAAAATTGATCAAGACGCAAAAACCAAGTATACAAGACACTAAAAAGCTAAAACTTTTATTACAATTTGCATGTCCATCTATCTAAGAATCAAATATATCAATTGTGCGTGCCATCAATCACAAAATAGTAGGAGTCGGCTGTATCCTTTTCTACTCTATCTAAGAATCAAGACGGATAAATTAAATTCCAATTCACCCCTCAAGCTACTTCTCAAAATCTCTGATTTCAAGTTGACATAAACAAGTAATAAATGACTCAAGCTTAGACCTAACTCAGATCAATTACAAATTCCAAGACAAATCCCCAAATGGTGCAGTACCATAAACCCAGAAAACACTAAGACAAACGAGACTTGGAATCCAAAAAAAATATCCAGAAAGGCAGAAACATAGACATCAATAAGTCAATCATTCAACTATGCATTTATTTGTGCGGACCCATTTCAAAAGAACATAGTTGTGAATATAATTCATCATGATTGGACTACTTTAAAGCAAACTATCAACCTACCACAACCATAGGCGCAGAGCTAGCTCAAAGAAAGTTGTTCAATTGAATTCCCTTCGCCAGAAAATTATACTGTGTAGATAAGATAAAACTAGTATTTTTGATCATATATAAGCTGTTGAATCCCCTTGACATTAGAAAAAAATTCTAGTAAAGTGGCAGCGAGGCTTCAAAAGTTGCTTTAGATCACAAGTGCAAAAATCAGGTGTAACATTTGATATTTTCGAATCCCATTGTATAAAATTCTAGCTCCTCCACTTACCACAACCCTCCTCCTTTATTGAGAAGGTGAATACAAAAACAACAACTACTACTACTACTACTACTACTAAGCCTTAATTCTAAATTAAACGAGAATACGAAAAAGTTAAATAAAATAAGAAGGTAGAGAAAGAGGCGTACGAGAAAATGAGAGAGATGAACGATGGTCCAAGCCATGCCAGGAGAGCAACCAAAGACGGAGAGAACAACGAGCCATGAGAAGAATAGAATTAGGATGTAAGTTGTCCATACACCTGGATACGTAAACCACTCAGTGTTCCGATTCAGATCCGTCGGCGGCACCGCCGTCACATACAAATTCGCCATCCACAATTTCCAATTCAACTAAACGAGATCCGATAATCCTTTTCTGAATTGAGTTTTTGTATATACAAATTAGGAAGATGAATATGAAGCTTCCGATTATTGAATGAAGATGAAAATGGGAATTAATTGTTATTGGAAATAGTTTAAGATATTTGATCAAAACGTTGTTGATATGAAACGGCGACTCTATTAGCCGGTGAGTTTGATGGGTAGGACCACTGAGGTTCCCTCATTTCTGCTGCTTTTTTAACTACTCCTATTTCATTTACTACTTTTTGTTCTCTTTTGACAGGTGTTAAATAATTAATCGTAAAAGGCCAAAAATGCACTTGAACTATTTAAAATAGCTCAAAAATGTCTTCCGTTTATTTTTTTCGGAATAAGTGTTTATTTTGTATTTTAATAAATAATTCCGAAATAAATAATTTTTCCAAAAATTTATTCTAAAATGAGGGCATTTTTGAGCTATTTCAAATAGTTCAAGGGCATTTTTGGCCCTTTTCTGAATAATCAAATATTGAAATACAATAGGAAAAAGGGCCAAATATACCCCCTCTACTTTGATATATTGTTCACATCTACCCTCCGTTATACTATCAGGACATATCTACCTTTACCATTAACAAAACGTTTTAAAAATACCACATCTAACGGAATCCACCACATTAATAAAATAACCATTTTAAGAACCCACAATCCGTTAAACCCATCATATAAAAATACATAACCTAGTTTCTGAGACGTCTTAACACATTTTATTCATTTAGAGAGAGATCGAGAATAGCGGTGGAAGTATGATTAGTAAGAATTTATATTTTTGGTTCTTAGTTGTTCATGGTGGCGTTAGGATGTCATGTTATCACTTTTGGTTGTATTTTTTGTGGTTATAATACGGCATCCCTATATCTAATGCAATGCACACTTGATAGTTAGTTTGTATGCGAGTAGCAACCGATATATACTATATCAATATTTGTGTTTAGTTAATGCATGAAGTTAGTGTACTTAGGTTGTTAAGTTGCTTTCCAACTTGTTGGTGTACTTTCTTTCATTCTTGATGATTTTTGTAGACTCCAGCTTGATATTAAATTGAATCTCTTCTAATTATTTTCTAATATTTGTTCCTTATAAGTTCAGTTGTTACTAAGAATTATGAGTATCTCATCTCATAGCTTGAAATCTAACTTTGATTCTTAAGGCGTGATTTGGCAATAATTACTCGTTGCTCAAATGCTTATAGCAGAATAAGGAAATATGGTGCGTGAATACTCATCAACAAAGGCCCATTGTTGGAGGAAGAAATACTTCGGTATCTACCTTAAGACTTCATAATTGTCAACCTAATAAGATGCTATAAACATTCACGTCATGGTAAAAAAAAATCATGATAAATACTCGGCACAATTATGCATGGTGAGAAATAACAAAGAAAAAGGCTAGAAGAAAGAAAAAATTGAAAAGGTAGAATATAATAAACATACAATAAGGATATTAAAAGAATCGCGACTCAGTATATAAATGAATATATGATTGTCGGTATTTTTATGTCTTTCACGTCTTAAGTTCAACAAATGACTACGATGGAGATGACTAATTTGTAAGGAAGAAGTGCAGTAAATAAAAAAGATTTAACGGGTTATTAATGGGTTTTAAAAGAATAGGTATTTTTTTAATTTGGTGGCTTTCCGTTAGGTGGAGGGTATTTTTAAAAAGTTTGGCTAACGGTAAGGGCAGATGTGACCCGATAGTATAATGAAAAACAGATATGAACAATATACTAAAATAGAGGGGATATATTTGGCCCTTTTCCCTACAATAGAACTATATTTGAAATAATATCTGGTGATTATTTATTATAAAAGGTTATGTTTAAATATGTGGTTAAGAGATATGTATGTTTACTTCCATTCTTAACTGATAAAATTAAATTATGTAATTTAACATAAGCATTATAAGATTCTTTCTCTCAAAAAATCACACACAAAGATCTCCTTCCATATTTTTAAGTGTGATTAGCAACATTAGTTGCAAGACGGAAAAGAAATTTTATGAATAAGGTAGCAAACAAGGTGATGAAATACAAAAAAAAAATATATACAAGATTTCAAAAATCTAAGCAAAAAGGGACTTTTTCAATGGGTATGGTTGAGATTCATTGAAAACATATAGATGAATCAATATACAAAATTTGAGGAAGATTGGAGGTGATTTGGACCGATTTGGTATCAAAATTGGTAGTTAAAATCGAGTTCAAAAAATTCTCCAGCGACACATGTATCACCCATGTATCACACGCAGATATACATGTGATACATATATGATACATATGTGATATACAGTGTGATACACCTATCATTTTTTTAATGTTCATCTTCTACTTCAAATTTTCAATTCAAACCACCTCAAAACTCCACCAAATCATCGCAAAACTTATATTAAAGCTCCTTAATATATACCCAATCTATTCTAATAACACTCACTCAAAAAAAAGAGCAAAAAATTGACCTTTTTGGCTACAAATAGCTAATTGGCTAATATTAATAATATTTTATGAATTAGCCAATTTTTGTAATAAGCTATTTATAAATGGACATAGGTGGTATTTTTCCTCTTTCTTTTTTCTTTCCTATACACTATATGAAACCGTATTACCAAAATTGTCCCGGATTTGAAAATTACCCGTCCTGAATAAGATTTGCTTATAATTTATATACAATCCGTTATTAGTGCCTTAAATTAAGGGATTAAATTACCCCATTTTCCTTTTTTTTCTCTCCTCTTCTCTTTCAATAAGATTCCTTCCAATTGTGAATTACCTATTTTAGGCTAAACACAAACTCGTCCAAAAACATTTGAAACTTGCTCCAGTCACAACTTCTTAGCTGTGTATGTTCTTCTTTATCTATTTAGCACACCATTTTCTTGATTCACTGTAGCACGTTAATTTTGTTGAGATTTGGGAACAAAACAAAAACTTTCGAATTCAAGTATGTACTATACCGTTTTCATTATATAAAACGATTAGCAATTGATTGCCATCGTTCAACTATATGCTATTCCATTAATAAAATAAATTTCATACAACTAATTATATAGTATACACTTATTCACAACTTATCTACAACTTTCATACATAATTCTTACCAGTTAAAATACATCTACAACATCATACAACTTAAATATAATTTTCATACAAAATTTATACAATATATTTTTTTGTATATTTTGTATCTGAATTGTATATATTTTGTATGTGGTGTGTGCTTCTTCCTCTCTAAAATTCTAATCAAAGCTTTCTCTCTTAATACAATTTTGATATATTTCAACAACTTTATGTAAAAATATAGTATTGATAACTTTAATACAAATTTTATACAATGATTCATACATTATATAACTATTTTTCAACTTTCATACAACATTCAAATAAAAAATATATATAACTAAAATAGAATACAATTTACATACAATTATAGTACAACTTTACTACAATTTCGTAAGTATATTGAATGTCATATGTTCTTCTTCTTCTTCTTCTTCTTCTTCTTCTTCTTCTTCTTCTTCTTCTTCTTCTTCTTCTTCTTCTTCTTCTCTTTTCTTCGAGTTTCAATTTGAAATTCAGCCAAAATCAAGTCTAATCTTCACCAAACACCCTCAAAATTGAGATATAAACTCCAAACAATATTCCCAAATATTTACAACAACACCCAATCCAAACAAATAATAGTTTTTAAAAACCCAAATTCAAATTCAAATTCAAAGGTTCAAAGATTTATAATGACTGTCAATGGTGGAGAGTAAAAAAATTTCAATTTGAACACCAATTGTACAACATGAAAGGAAATTATTAAGTTAAAACTCTATAGTAAAACGATTGAAATCTATTGATGAATTCCACTTAAAATATATACAACATGAAAGGATAAAAAGTAGAGAACATTAGAGGAAGAAAAATTGTAGAAAGAATATAGAATGAGAGATAGAGATACAAAGAGACGCGGGGAGAGAGAGAGAGAGAGAGAGAGAGAGAGAGAGAGAGAGAGAGAGAGAGAGAGAGTAGGAGAGAGAAAGAGAGCGCATGAGAGAGAGAGAACATGGATGAGAAATAACTCATTCCTTATTCAATTTCTAATATAAATGGATACTCATTTAAAACTAATTTGTGTATAATTGGTAAATTGTACATGGACATATAATTAAGTTAAAACTTAATTAGGGAGTATAATAAAGTTTCATATGTAGTATAGTAAGGTAAAAATTCCAACAAAAAATTACACGGCATGTTCCCAACGGGACTGGTCTTAATAGAATGTTCTCGGTTTTGAGGGTCTTAGCAAAATATTCGTGTTTTTCTCTTGAACATTATAGTTCCTCAATATTTAAAGCTTAAAATTCTTGTTTGATGGTAAAAAGTAGAAGGTTAATGATCCATTATTGTTAAAATCATTTGGATATTGATAATTTATCCTTAAACTTTTATTTCAATCACCGATTTAGTGATTTACTATAAAAAGCTCAAAACTTCATTATTGGACCTTAGAAAGTGTTGAAAAAGACAAAGTAAATCCGTTTGATTTAATGTTATTTGACTAAATTGGTGACTAATTTGTGCTAGTATTTGAAATCTTTATTTCAAATTTAAAATTATTTGGCTTAGATTTGAGGTGACTTTGATCGAAATTGAAGTTACAAATTCGAAGAACGCTTTGTTAAAACAACACAGAAAAACTAAAACAATAGAGTAGAATTTGATAAATAACTTAACAAATATAGAAAATAAATATATGATAAAATCTACCATTCCGGTAGAGAAATCTGTCCCCGAAGAGAAAAATCATGCCAACATGTATATTTTGGTGAACAACATAACTGATAAGTAAAGTAAGTATAGCATAAACTTTACCAACCCAATAGAACAATACTAAATAATAATAGTGTGCAAGGGAATATATTTTTTTAAAACATCGCTAATTTTGAAGACATTAGCTAAGACCAACATCTTACAGGGCTATTTCTGTCAACCATTCATCCAAGAATGGACAAAAAATGAAGCCCAAGCATTCAATCCCAAAATAGCCCAATAATTGTGACAAGTAAATGCAAGTTACTCTCTTTTCGTCTTTTTAAGGGGAGAATTTTTGGGAAACAACTTCTCTATTCTCTCGGTAAAAAAAATATTTGCGTACACGCTATCCTCCCGTGTTAAAATTTCACTGGGCGATTGTTAGTTTTTTAAATGCAAGTTACAGTTAACTTGGAAAAATGGAAGAGGTAAGTGATGATGTATAATCCCATCATAAGCCTGCAAATGTCATAATTAGCCCCACTATACTACAGGCATCATCTCTCATTCTCAGTTAGTGGTCCCAAAACTACCAATGACTCTGAGCCCCAAAACAGAAAAAGATAAACAAAAGTCAGTGTCAATTGTCAGTTTTTACAGAGCTCATTTGCCTACCTTATCACCGACATTTGACGCCTCGAATAAGTAAACCGTCCAATTCCTATTTCTTGTTTCTTGGCCTGAATTCTGAAACCCTAGCTCTCGAGGTACCACTTGGTCTAAGTAGGATTAAGACTTGATGTTAAACCTATTATTACCTCCGTTTCAATTTAGGGTAACATGTTTAACGGAACACGAAATTTAAAAAAAAATAAAGATTTTTAAAATTTATGATTCTAAACAAATTAAGTATTTGTGTGGTTATAAAAACTTTTCATTAAAGGTAGAATTCTAAGTTTAAGCTAAATTATTTCCAAATTTATAAAAAGATCATTCTTTTTTGAACGGACCAAAAAAAAATAAGTTCACGTAAATTAGAACGGAGGGCAATACTTACTAGAATGTCACATGTCACTAATTGCACTACAAGATTGAAGCTAATTCTATTGTAACAATAACAACACACCTAGTGTGATTTTATAAGTAGAATTTGGAAGAAGAGAGTGTTTGCAAATTTACCCTCACCTTGTGTAAGATTTTTTTTTCTTTTTTCGATAGACTCTTGGCTCGAGAAAAATATTTTCAGAACTGATTTAAAAAATACAAAAATAAAAAACTGTGACGAAAATACTGAATAAAAGATTTAAAGTATTGATGCTCATTCTAGTGAGTTCAATTTGAGTGAGTGTGAAGTCTAAGAAAATAAAGAAGATTTTTTATGTTCTCTTAAATGAAAGATATGTTAATTACAATAATAACATACACATAATGATCTCACAAGTGTTGGGATGAAAAATACGTTAATTCAATCTTTGAATTTTCTGATTTTAAATATGATATATCATTCCTATAAGAAAGTATGTTGTAATGAGAATGTTAGAATTTAAAAATTATTAAATATAAAAAGACATAGTACTACTTTTTTAAATAATACTGAAAATGGAAATAAGACATTTTTATTATAACGGTAGCAGTATGTAATTAAGTAAACTTGAACTTGACGTTTAACTGTTTAATACTCGCATTTTCTGGACTTGAAAGAACAATATAGAAGGCCAATTGTTTAGGTTAATTTAATTATAACTTTCTGTGTTTAAGCTTGAATAATTAAACAAACGGAATAATAATTGTTTTAACGAAACAATTTAACCGGACAAAGAAAGAAAGAAAGAAGAACTGAATTTTCCATAAGAGGGTAAACAAGAAAAAAGGTAAGAGAACAAACAACGAGGAGGCAAAATGGGAGACATTCTCTGGACAGAATAAAGGCTTTTGTTTGTTTCCGAGGGGTTTGGGGGCCCATTTTGAAAGACCTATCAATTATCATGGGCCTGACTTACTGCTACAGAAAAAGTTTTAAAAAAATAATATTATATAATCGCTATAAAAATAATAACCGAAATAATATATAAATTTGTATATTTTATATATATATATATATATATATATATATATATATATATATATATATATATCTATATATAAAAATTATACATATTTTATACACTTTTTCGGCTACCTAATGTAAATAGTTTCTACCGGAGTATAAAATTGATAAAACCCAAACGATATCCTTGAACTTTGTGATAATATATGCCTCTTCATCATTGAATCATTAGTGCCTCACAGCAACCTTATTAACATCCTCGCCTTTTGTTAATAAATATCCTAAAAGACATGGAGCGTTTTTCCGAACTGAGGATCAAATTTAAAAATAGCCAGATTTATAAGTAGTAATTAAAAAATACTCACAATTTTAAAAATAATTAAAATTTAGCCATTTTTTATGTAAAGATAAATTTGAACAAAAATACTGTTCAAAATTCGAAAAATATTCTAGCATAATATATAGGAGTTCGAATTTTTTATATGTGAATTTCCAGCATAATATGTTGTAAGTTCATACACATGTGCTCCAATCTCTAGTATATTATACTGAAACTTTCTGTGTGATGGAGTTCCAGCATAATATGCTGGAAGTTCATACACAGGTGCACGAATCTCCAATATATTATGTTGGATCTTTGCGTGTTGCAGTAAAATAGTGGCTATTTTTCAATGACTTTGTAAATACTGACTATTTTTCAATTACCAATCCGAAAACAGGCTAGCCCGTGTTATTTTTACTCGAATTCAAGTTAGTTGGAGTTTTAATCCTATATCAAACATTAAGGGAAACAAATTATGTTTGCATTTCACCCAAAAAAAAGAAAAAAGAGTAGACTTAAGTGTGAGTTTAAATATAATGTAGGTTTTTTAAGTTGTAATTTAAAACAATTGTGACAAGTATATATTTGATGTTCAAATAGTGACATTGCTATTTTCTGAGATAGCGGTAATACGAGAGATAAAATATAATAACATGATATGGTGAGATTCGTCGTAGCTAGTTCTGCGTCGCTTGAGACATACAATAACACATAGTGCAAGACTTCTTTCATTTTTAGGGTATATTTATGTATTTCATTCAGATGAGTTAAACAATTCATGTGAGCTAAAGAACATATTTAAATTAATATCAATAAATAGCTCTACTTTGCATAAATAAAGATAGATGTCCCTGACTCGGGATTAGCCCTTCCTCGTCTCTTTCCTACATTCTTGGCTCAGTCGTTGATCTTGTTGTCAACTAGAAAGAATATAAATAAAGGCGCATACATGGAAAAGGGCCTTCCCACTACTTCTTAATTTGGGGAGGGGGAGATTGACCCTTTTGATCTCATTCGTATTTCCAATTAGTTAGTAATCGTTTACCGTGAGTGAGTGCTACGAATAATTTAAGAGAAATTTTCAGAAATCACTATTGTTTAGTGATTATTAACTTCCTATAGCTATCATATACATAATTACTTCCTGTAGCTACTATTCAGTTGTTACGATAGTGTATTCGTTGTATTCGCGTTGCTGTATTCATGAATACAGCAGCAAAAAAGCCTAAAATTAGGGCAGCCCAGCTTTACTATTGCATTCATTAGATTCAATGTTTGTATTTAATGTATTCGCTATTTTATATACAATGTATTCAAATGTATTTGTATTAACAGTATTTTAGTTATTCCTAATACATGTTATTACTGCTGTATTCTGTATATTTCATTGGTTGTATTCACTATATTTCTATTTGTATTCATTGTATTTTACTATATTTTAAAATTAAATATACTCACTATTTATATTTTGTTCTATTTTAATATTTTTATTCAGTGTATTTCAATGTTTATATCATGTATTCATGTATACTGTTACAGTATGCATGAATAAATACATGCGTATTAAAAAATACATGGCGTTTTCCGGCCAAGCTAAGACTCCTTGTATCGCTTTCACTATCTCATCCATTACAATTTACAATGCTTTCAATTCAACCACTTTCTTCCTCTTTTCGCTCTTACTTACCGCACTAAGAATCCCTCTTTCTCTTCAATCTCTCCATCATCAAAGGTATCACCGCTTCCTTTTTTTGATTATAGGTTTACTTTCATGTTTCCGGTTTTGAGATTTTGAGGCTTTCTTTCATGCTTTGTTTCTCTTTTGTGTATCTATGATTCAGCCTATTTTGCTGGAAGAGAGGAGAAAGAGAGAGAGAAAAAAGAAAAATTCTGAGAGAGAATCGCGTGTTAATTAAAAGAAAGAGAGGAAAAATATAAATAACGTATTTCATGACTTATTTCACGCCTCAATGGTAATATATACCATAAATACTTATTTTGCTATAAAATATAAAAGGTAGGTATAGAAAATAATATTTTAAAATAATTTTGGTTATAATAAATAAGGTGTATATCTTTGCTATAGGAGGTAAAATTTCCATAATTTAATGACAGATTCACTATGAATTTTGTAGCTAAATTCAGTTTTTTGTAGTGTTTTTAAGTTTAAGTGCTACTGTGCACTCATATATTACCTACCCCTAGAGGAATCTCATACATTGTAAAGTGCAATCAAGTAGCAAAAACCTGGAGAAAGGATTATTACCCTTTTGTATAGCATGGCCCAACTTCTTTCCTTCTTCCCCTCTTTAATTATTCTTCCTTTAATTAAAATGTCAACCAAGTCAAGAACTCATGGCAGCTTTTGTTTCCCACATTTAAAAGCAGGTTGAGTCCCCCATTTTTGTGGCTATTGCAAACTCATTATACTGTCTTAATTTCGAAAAATAGTAAAAAGTTATTAATAAATATGTCTATACTAAGTTCGCATTTATCGTCACATGGTCATAGTAAATGCAGTAAAATTTCACATAAGAACAACTTGAATTACTACTTTTCAATTTTATAGCCCATATTTCAATTTACAACCAACTAGCCCAATAATAATAGGTTAAAATTAAACATTCAACTCCAAAAGGTTCTCGAAATTACTATTTAATTTTTAAAAAATATTGCTCAAGCTTTTAAGTTAATTTTCGAATCATTAACTGTGACTAAAATATTAGTTCAACAAATCAAATCCATCTGGGTGGTGAAAATTAAATTTTTGACAAGCTTAAATATGTGGGTTTAAATTTCGAATTTGATTTTGTGAGAAATTTGGAGTGAGTGTTATTTAGACTTGTTAGAAATAGTATAAGGAGGTTGTATATAAAATTTGAAATCATTTAATGGAAATTTGGACTGGTTTTGAACAAGAATTGTAACTAAAAATCGTGGAAGAAGTTCGTCTACAGACGCTTGTATAAAAGTATATAAGATGTGTTTATACTCTCTTATACACTATTATACAAGATTATACATAATTATACATAAAACTGACTTCGTCTTCTTCCTTGCGTTTTTTCTTAAATTTAACTCAAATCTTGCTCAAATCTACTCCAAATCACTTCAAATTTAAATTTTGAACTATCTTTTGATATTTTCGATCAATTAGAACAACACCCAATCTAAACAGCTAACAAACTCAAAAAATCTTATTTTCGAAAGCAAAACTTTGAATGACCTTCAATGGTGGACTTCTACTCTTAAATTTTCTTACATTGCAACCAGATGATACAGGGGGAGAAGTGGTAATGGCGGACGGTCCCTTAAAGCATATGTAGATGATGTGAGAAGAAGAGAGAGTGGAAGCAATGCTTGTGAGAATACAGATTTAACTCCATAGCTTTTAGAAGCAATGGTTGTAAGAAGACAAATTTTGAATTTGCTAGTACTTTCAAAATATGTACAATATGGACTAGGTCGGATAAAACTTAAAAACATGGGCAATTTTTTGTTATGGTGTGAAGTCACGTGTATTTTCTTGTAATTCTTTCGGTAAGAGTAATGATATTATCTCGCTATAAAAATTTGTTGCGCTATTATATTCAGTTTTAGTCTAATTGGCATAGTTATTTTGGCATGTGTGTGAAAAATACGTAAACTAACTGTAACTATTATAAATTGATACAAAAAGTGAACAATATCTAATTTTGATATGGTGTATATGTCTTCATCAATGAAGCAAAACTCAAACAGTAATAACAACATAGTCCAAAAGAAAACATTCGAACTTTTAGAAAATATCTTAGTATTATTTGGCCTAGAATGCTTATTACCACAGAGGCACAGAAGACATATAAAGGTACGAGAGTTATTTTGTCACCACAAATTAAATAATTTAGGAGAGTTTATGGTTTAAGGGGGATAATACTGAATTTAATTAATTTTCTTTTTACTAGGATTGAGTACGCACCAAAAGATGGAGTTGTCATATCCAACACAAATATCTAGTTTAATTGCAACAGAAGGAATAATATAGCACCGCCGTGGTGACATGGATGAGATTACCTTCAATGAAGAAACATATGATAGAAAACGTTTTCCTCTTTAATAAGCTATAAAAAAATTAAGTTGAATTAATTCGATCAGTAATCATAGAATATCACATGATTATAAATAAAATAGAAAAGGAATAACTTACAGTGACATTTCATACAGTTAGATTGTCGTTAATAATTGCCGTAAAACAAAAGGAAAGACAAATTGGACCAAATATATGGTCCTTATCCTAGGTTTAACATATATAGTCTACTAGGATTTTCTCAATTTTCTTGAGAGGTATGTCTCAACACACTATTTTGTTTCTTTAGAAATTTTGAATTCGCCTGTCATATATATATATATATATATATATATATATATATATATATATATATATATATATATATATATATATATATATATATATATATATATATATAAAATTCACTTTAGATATTCAGAAATTATAATGGAAGTATAAGAAGTTTGTTGTTTAATTTTCTCATATAAAAATGAATGCATTTTAAAAAGTCTAATTAAAGTTCACTTAATTTAACTCATGAAAAATAAAAGACGACAATCATTTCAAGATAAGTAGATCGTACCTATATCTTTATCTTTAAATTAACATAATCTTTGAATACAATGAAAACCATAAGAATTTTTTAACGTAATAAGCGGCGTATATATTAAAGTTATTTTTCATCACACATTTGCTATATGAATAATCAATAGAGGTATGATTGATGAAAATGGTTCCCTATGCATCTTTAATTTCAAAGTCAATATCAACTTCCTCATATCCATGCAAAATCAAACGCTACTAGTTCTCATAATCTTAATTACAGTCAGTTTTAGCTGTAAAGTACAATTAAAAACATAAGACGATCATTCTGGCTATCAGTTAGCACAACAGAAAAGTCTTCTGTTGGGTCCTATGCTTCCTAAAAAGATGAATATTCATTGCATTTTCAAATATTATGTTCTTGTTTAACCCTAATTTGGGACATCTACATCTTATTCAATATCATTAGAATCTTATCCTTCCATATATTGTAAAAGTAGATTATATTTTACGCACTTACAATGTAAATAACTTTCAAATGTATTATGAGCTTAATTAGTACAGTGGACCTACAATAATAGGTACGTAGTAACTCTTTACATCAAGTCTAATATGGTTAAAATAATGTAATTTTTTTATAAGACATGAGAAAATAAAGTAAGGAAAAGATGTTTTACCAACTCGTTAGACTTTTTTTTACCTTTTCTTTTTTTGACATAATGAATTTTTATTAGTTTTTTACCATGTGTTCAATATCTACATTGGGGTCTGACTAGGGGTCTGACTAGATTCAGATTCGCACCGAGAAATTTTATGTTAGGAGCTAAATGACTTTACACCCAAAACTCGAATACGAGACCTCTAATTAAGGACGAAAAAGTATATCGCTCCACCCCAATTCTTTTTGGTGCCTTCGTTTGAATTATCATGGAATTAGAAAAGACAAAGGAGCATAGAGAACTTTTGAGATGCCGTTGACTTAGGTATCAACGGTGATGATGAAGCGTGTGCTGTTTCAAGCAGACATAGAATCATAAGCTTTGTTACCTAAAGATGAAAGGTGGTGAATATTTTTGGTGTGCTAATTGCTAAAAGAGTAAAGATCCAAAGAGAGTAAATGGAAGGCAACTTTGCGTCTGCAATAATCAGTGTGTTGCGGGTCTTATTTTGATTCTCTTGTTTAGGCACCTACCCACCAAACTTTGGCTGGGGCTGTTAGTTAGGGTAACTTATCATTGCCATATGTAGAGTGACAAGCAAACAAGACAATTCAAAATGTTTTAGACCCTTCCTTTAATCAAATTAATCTTCTTAGTATAACTTTGATGTTTCAATATATATTACAACCGATGATTGTGGTGGAATAGATATAAAATCCATCCATCCTTAACTAGAGGTATCAGGTCAAGCCACTGGAAACGGAAAGAATCCTTTTAGGAAATCATTTTCCTTTAACGAGTCTTAAAGGGCAACCCGGTACACTAAGCTCTCGCTATACGTGGGGTCCGGGGAAGGAACGGACTACAAGGGTCTATTGTACGCAACCTTACCCTACATTTCTGCAAGAGACTGTTTCCACGGCTTGAACCAATGACATCCTTGTCACGTGACAACAACTTTAATGAACCTTTAATGAGCCTTACGCCACGTAAATCTGAATTAGTCGAGTCCAAATACAGATGTCAGGACTCCAATAAGAAATTAAGCATTTTAAATACGTTGTCCTTGGCTAGGTGATTTTGTGTAGGTTGGTCTTGACAAGTTAAATCACAAAAAAGTACCATTAGCCAATAAGATAATTAAAAAGTTGAGTTGGGTTTTCAAAAGGTAGATAAATTAGATTAGGGTGTGCTTAAAGTGTTTAAGTGCTTAGTGAGGAGTAGATTTTGTGGCTAAGTCAAGATTCTCAAACTATATTGATCAAGATGTTGCATTGGGGACCAATACAAAACAGTCCTTAAGTTTTGTGCACTAGAGTCTTCCCTTTGTATCATGACAAATAATATTAGATATTGTTCCCCTTTATTAGATTGTGAGCATTGGATACCCTAATACTACAAACTTTCTATTCTCTGTTCCTCTCTTTTTCCCTTGACGTAAGGGATTTTCCTCAACCTTAAAATAAAAAAAGTGGGGATCGAGTAGTAATGGATGCTTGTATGGAAAGTTCACTTGATAGGTAAATTACTTACTTAAATTTATCGGTAACCGTCATTCTTTATAACAATATTTTGCTATAACAATGAAATTATTTTGAAATCGATTTTTTATGTTATCTTATATTATATATTTCTATAATAATATTTTATTATAGTAACCAAAAAATATCGGAAAAATTAGTTTGATTGTAAATATATAAAAAGACTAGAAAAAGGGTTGACAACGCATCAAAAAGTAAAATGACTAATGGAATGATCGAGTACTCAAAGTGAAATTAGACAAAGACAAAGATTTCAGGTTTACTTCAGTAGGTTTTGACTGTGCACTACTTTTACTGAGGGGTAAAGAGTAAAAACAGGTTATCATCAATCCATCATCTGTTGCTACTTCCAAAATTGTTTGTTTTTCAGTGTCAATGACTTTCCTCTTTGCTTCTATATAGCAGCAGATAGTACTATAGCTAGGATATATCCATGCATACACTAGCTCTTGTTTCTTTTTTCACAATTGCGAGCTGTTCACCGAAAAAAAATTGGAATTAACTACGAATATCGTCGTTAATTTGTCGTTAAAACGCTTGTAGCTAACGAAATTTCTTGATAATCCGTTGTTAATCCGTCATTAAATGAGATTAGCGACGGATTTTTTTGTTTAGCTACAGAATTTGTCCGTCGCTAAAATTGTTTCTTCTTGCTTGATGAGCTAAGTATATATATTCGGTGTTTGACACTTCTTTTAAACGAAAATACACTTTAAATTATTTATGATATGTAGTTCAAGAGAACAAACTGAATAATCAAAACTATTTTGTAAGTTTATCATATTAATTCATACAAAACTTATTTTCAAGTATAATATCACTTAAAAGATACCAAGTAGTATTATATTACCTCATAATTAGTTACTGAAATAAAAGCAAGCAACCAGGTATATCATATTAAAATAGCTAATGTCGTAAAATTCTTTTATTCCATGTATATGTAAAATCCTACTTGAAATTACACCCTCTCAAGTTTTTTTTTGGTTACATTGAAAATATTTTATTTACCAAGTATCTCAATATGTATAAAGTGAGTCTTTTGGACTCACACCCTCTCAAGTTAGTACATAGTTTTTTCCTTTTACTTTATGCATTTGATATTAAAAAGGTAATGATCCAATTAATTTCAATTCGCATTACATATATAGGTTTCACTAAATGAGAAAGGCTTCTTATTACATGTTTCTTCATTTATAAGGGACGAACTCAAGGATTTTTGATTAAAAACAAAAGAAATGAGATTAAATTTGCTTAATTGAAAGGTGGAAGAAATAAAGAAAATAAAAAGATGTCCAGTAACATCCTTTGGCTCCTTGTTCTATGCTCAAGAAGGATTGCTCAGAACCTGATCACTACAAACCCCACACCCCTTGTTGTCATAACACTACCCTTCGCCTGTATTATTTGAACTTTCCACAAATATTATCGGGTGCGTATATTTTTAGAGAATCGGATACGAATGTGATAATATTTTAAAGATATCGCACGATATAACTCTTTACATCCTAATACAATCTCAGCTAATTAGGACCTTTATTATACTTTTTAATGCAAGAATAACATTCAACATCTAATATATATATATATATATATATATATATATATATATATATATATAATTTAAGCATCAATATATAAATTGATTTTCCAAAAAAGAGGTTCGGACATTTCGTTTCTGTATAGGTCCTACTTTCACTCTGATATTTTTCTCTTTCAAGTAATTATGCAAAAGGAGCCATTTTAGATTTTAAAATGAGTAACTTGATATTAAAGGAAAAGGAGAGAAGAGGAATAATGATAACAATAGAGAGTATAGACCGTATAGCGTTTTTGAAAAAGCTCCTGAACTAGCTAGGAAATTATGTACACTTCTTTAGTTGACTATAACACCACTATATATCATTCAAACGAGAGCTAGTCAAAACTTTTTATGACCTACTTTTAGTTTTAATTTTTGTTGTCCCTCTAGAAATACGTAAAATCAATTAGCTAATAAATTTGCGATAAGTTAATGTGTATGCATTTCTATGATTACATTAAAGGGGACTTTAATTAAAATCAACATTTATTTCTGATGGACGCAAAGAATCAGTGTCTTTATATTCGACAATTATGTTACATTATCAAAGATGATTTTAATTGGTTTGCGCAGAAGATAAGTATATCAATGCAATTTATGATTCATAACTAAAAAATCTACTATTAAACACATTCATGCATTAGCACCATAGAACTTTTTCTCAAGAGCTCTCAAACCAGCTTATATTTGCTCTAGAACTTTACTACAGCAAAATACATAACGAAGATTCATGACTTTACCAAAAAGATAGAAGAGAATTTAATTTAATCCATAAACTATAAAAATTAATGTTAAATGCATTGGGCGAAGCAGGAATTTTTTCAATGATATTCAAACTGGAAAGAAATAAATACAAAAATTCTCGACAAAGGGTGTTAACTAAATATTATGTACATCTAAAATTTAATATTTTACTTATATACACGATATAATTTTTCAGTGAAAGATGTTCAATTGACAATCCTTCTAACAATGTAGCTTCGCCCCACTTAAACAATGGCTCATAAAAAAGATCCTAAAAATTGTTGATATTACCTATAGCAACAATACTTTGTTTACTGTCGATTTATATAGAGTTAAATTATTTATATCTGGTGCAAGTAGATTATTTTTTTAGCTCCCAAGTAACAACCTGAAATCTTGTCATAGAAAAGGAAAAAACAAAAAAGATCTTCATAGATCTTATAGCAAGACATCGGAAAAGAAACTATCAAAATTAATGAAATGATAAATATTTCTTTATTCTTAATTTTAGTTTTAGGTTCGAGCACAGAACATAAAATCACTTTTGATAAGGAATGTTTTGCCCCCAAAATAAAATTTTCTAACTAGAATGCAAATTACTTTAGCATTAAAGCAAGGTATGGAATATCAGTGAAAAACAAAGAAAAAGACAGGAAATGAACGTAACATAAATTAAGTAGGCGTTTGGACATGAATTTCAATTTTTTTTTTTTTTTCAAATTTAGAATTTCACTAAAATTTGAATTGAAGATGAAGTTGTGTTTGGTTATAATTTTTGCAACATATTTGGATGTCTTTTTTTCAACATATTTTGCAACTAAACACTAGCAACCTTCCCATTTTCAATTGAAAAACTGGTTCAAATTTGAAAATACATTTTCAATTAAGATTGAAAAAATTGTACGTAAGATTTTGATAACCAAATATTATTTTCAAAAAAAAATTTGAAAAAAAGGAAAATTTCGCATGTCCAAACGGGCTCTAAGTGGGCGTTTGGACATAAGAATTGTAAAATTACAAAATAGGGGAAATTTTTTTTTAAGTGAAAATGGTATTTGAAATTTAGAGTTGTATTTGGACATGAATATAATTTTGGGTTGTTTTTGAAGTTTTGTGGGTGATTTAAGTGAAAATTTTGAAAAATAAATTTTTGGAGTTTTTTAAATTTTCGAAAATTTTTAAAATGCATCTTCAAGTGAAAATTAAAAATTTCATGAACAAACGTTGATTTCGAAAAAAAGGTAAAAATTTTTTGAGGAAAAAAGAAAAAATTTCTTATGTCTAAACGGACTCTAAATGTATAGCAATAAAAAGGAAAATTTCAGTTCCTTTATAGTTTGTAGCTCCAACTTGTTTCTAATTTGGTCTTTACTCTCCTTTTTTGCATAGACAATATCAACCCCCTACCCCCACCACTACCCCCCAAAATCCATCTTCTTCTCTCTCTCTTCTCTCCAATCTCTAATTTTTATTATTTAAACATATATATACTATAAGAAAGACCCCATCAGTATATTTGTGATAAGTCTCACAAAAATTCTTCTCCAAGCTGAAAACTTTATTGCAGTGTTACCATTTTTATCTTTTTCTTGTTTGCTTCAGACTAGTCATTAAAATCACTTGTTTTCCACTTTAGACTTTTTTTTGTTTTTTTGCTAGTGAATGAAGTTTCTGCTTGAGATCAGTTTGATATTTTAGCTGTTTAAACAGTGAATACACAAAAAAGACTTGCTTTTTGCTGGCAAAGTTGCATTCTTGGGTTATTTTCAAGAAGTAAAAATGTGTGAAGGGAAGTTTGATTCTATGGCAAAAGAGACACTCAAAATCCTTTGTAGAAGCCATGGCTGGTCTTATGGAGTTTTTTGGGGTTTTGATCACAGAAATTCTTTGTAAGCTTTTCAACTCCTCTCTCTCTCTCTCTCATGCTCACCATTTTATTTTCTCTTTTTCTTTATTTTTTCTGTAGTTTTTAAACTACTGAAATAAAGATCTTTTTTTTTTTCTCTTTTTACTCTAAAGGGCTTACTTTTCTTTCAAAGGAGATTTTTTTTTTTATTATTTTGGGCTGAGAATTTTGATTTTAGTACCTTGTTTCATATGTTTTACAAATACTACAATAAGATGCTTTTGGTAAGTTAAAGTTGTGGAATAATAGTCCTTTTTAAAATGATAAGTGATAATTTCTAGTCTTTAATTTCTCTAAATCGAAAATTACATGAATGTCTTGGATCATTAGATTTATTTGATTGGTCTTTTAATTAAAAGATATTTCTAGTTCAGTCTCTTCTGCCAAATTCAAATTGGTTTTATGATTTTCTTAACATATTTAATGAAATTACAGCATTAGATTTTTGGAGAAAAGCTAATTTTTTTTTGTTACTGAAAGTTCATTTTTATATGTTAATTGGAAAAAAGAAAAGATTTCTGAAGGCAAAAAGAGTTTGCTTTCATTTGGAAAAGTTTTTTTTTTTTTGAGAAATATTTTTTGGTGCACTGAAATCTTCTGCATGTCAGATTATTAACGTTACAAGATGCATACTATGAGGAACAAATGGCAGCTGTGATTGATGAAATGCTTTTGCAAGTCCATATTGTTGGAGCAGGGTATGCTGCAAAATTATATCTTTCTTCAGAAAATTCAGTTAAATTTTAATGGCTAAAAGTTACAAGTTTTCACAACCATAATTTTGATGATATGACTTTTTTACAGGATAATTGGCCAAGCAGCATTTACTAAGAAACACAAATGGATGCTTTCTGATGCTAATCATGAAAAGCAGATCTCCATTGGATCATCTAATAATTCCAATTTATTCCAGGTAATTATAATTTGTTTTCTTGCTTTCAAAAGCAGACTGGTTTGACTTTTCTTTTTGTGAAAGTTGTTGGTTAAATAACAAATTTTACTGATTTTAAAACTGGCAATTGTAACTTCATTTTGTAGGATGATGCTGAATTTGAGCAGCAATTTTCCACTGGGATCAAGGTACTCTTTTTTGCTTATTAGTTTGCCTGATTCACTTCCAGCACTTGGAAATGTTGGTTTACTCTAATAACAAATTGTTCTTGTTATTTTGCAGACAATTGCTGTAATCTCAGTTGAACCACTGGGCGTTCTGCAATTTGGTTCTACTACTAAGGTTAGCACTAAGTAATTTCTTATTCAACAATCCGAGCATATTGCACAATCAACTTGTTCAGCTTAAAATCCTCTTTCTCTCATTAATTCATTAGTCATTGTGAAAGGGAAAGGAATTAGAAAATTACAATATATTGGTGTAGGCAATTACTTCTTTGATTAGTGAAAGAAGGTTTGCTCAATGATCTATGCAAATTTAATTCATTTTTCATTCTCATTTTCGATCAAATTTTGAAACCTCAACCTGTATATTCTTAAGTTGTATATATGTCTACTTAATTATTTATGTTTTCTGCAGCTTCCAGAGAGGACATGTTTTGTGGATCAATCTAGAAAACTTTTCCAGGGGATAGAAGTCAAAGCAGGAAATTTTCCATCACAACATTCACCTTCTTGTTCAGTTTGGGAGAATCTGCATTTTGTGAATTCCAATGCTTTGCCAACTGCAAACAATGAAAGTTTTATGAAGGAATCTTGTTTATTAGAAGATCTCATAGCGGACGATCAGATAATGACATCTGATGCAGCTACATCATCTTTGAGTGAAAACCAGTTTCAAAGAGTTCAGTTCAATTCCTGCAGCGGCCAATTTGACACTCAATTACAGCAATCGACATTCCAGTCTGCTGGTGTCTTTACCGGCTTCCAGGATTCCTGTCTGACTTCAACCTGGGAAGATCTCACATCAGATATGAGCATACAAGATTTCGATTATGTCCTTTCCACGGAGCCAAACCATTTTGGATATGGGGCAGATGCAACTCAAAACTTTCATGAGAGCACAGCATTCAGTTCCTCAGGTGGAGTCGAAGTATTTGCTAATGGGGTTAAGACCACCGAGCAGTATTGCACACCGTTGATCAACCAGAGGAATGATGGAGCAGTTGGTACTATCAATGACACCCTATTCGATATGATGGGAATTATCTCAGCGTCTGCCAATCTAAACGAGCAGTGTAATTTTAATGTAGACTGTGATGCTTCTGTTTCAATACAGAGTTCCATCACCAATGCCTTTAACCATGTTGAGAAAGGAAACTGTTCAAACATGTCTCCCTTTGGGAAAATGACTGGTTTGAACCCAGATGTTAGTGGTCATTACCCGGACTTTAGCACTTCCAACTGTGGATGGAACTCTGGTCAAGCTAATGAACTCAGATCTAGGCCGGATAACAGGTTATTCTCAAAACTGGGAATAGACCAGCTTCTTGATGACGCCTTGAACGGATCTTGTTCATTTGCTGGATCTGTTTCCGATGATCAGTTGTCAGTAACAAATAAAAGAAGAAGAATTGGAAGTTCTTCAGGATGCAATTATCTGGCAATGCCTCCTAATTTTTCTAGCTTTGATAAGATTACAAAGTTGGACAGCAACCTTGAGGCGAAGAGTGAGGCCATCACGAAATTGGATGCAAGTACATTGATTGGAGACAGATGCAGCATCAACGCTTGCAATACCATTTTACCAGTTAAAGGCAATCAAAAATCCTCAAAGCCTACTAAGAAGAAGGCTAAACCAGGGACTCGGCCTATTCCTAAAGATCGGCAGCTGATCTATGAACGTCTTTCAGAGTTGCGAGAGCTTATTCCCAATGGCGAGAAGGTGTTGTCTCTAAACTCTATGTTTTGCTTAAAGAACTAACAGAAATAAATTAACATTGGAAATGTTTCTTTGACAGATGAGCATTGATCGCTTATTACACAGAACTATAAAGCACTTGCTTTTCTTGCAAGGTGTTACTAAACATGCTGAAGGACTCAAAAGGACTGAAGATTTGAAGGTAATAATCAATCACTTTGATTTATTTGAGCAGGTAAAAAGATAAACATTATTTTCACTGCCAATTAACATGCGTATTTTCAACCAGCAGGATGCTAAAATTCGGTTAGAGATGTCCAAGACTAATGGCAATGGAGTTACATGGGCATGTGAAATTGGCGATCAAACAATGGTTTGTCCGCTGATAGTTGAGGACCTTAGTACCCCTGGTCAAATGCTCATAGAAGTAAGTAATCGTTTCTTTATCACCTATCATACCTACAATTATTTCGATGAGTCTTGATTAAACCTTTATCTTAAGTAAATGATTAACATTGGATTATGTGTGCTCTTTTACTCAGATACTCTGCAATGAACAAGGTTTCTTTCTGGAGATGGTAGATATAATTCGAGGCTTTGGCTTGAACATATTGAAGGGAGTGATGGAATCTCGCGAGACAAAGATGTGGGCACATTTTGTTGTTGAGGCTGAGGTAAACGCTAAACTGGAAAACAGCAGCAGCAAATAAAACCACTTTGCTTCTCCTTTGATCTGTTTTCATCTATTTAACGTTACAATTTTCTTGCAGGCAAACAGGCTAGTAACAAGACACGAGATTTTTTCATCCCTTGTTCAGCTGTTACACTTGACGAATACAAGTGAAGTCGGTCTGAACAATCAGCTTCAGAATATAACTGGTGGAACGACTGCTCTAAAAAACGATTGCCCAAAATCTGCTCTGCCCATATCTAGCAGCTTACCTGAAACAATTCGATGTGTAATATAGCGAACATTGAACTTACTATAGGATCTGTTTGTGGTAACATAGAATATGCAGAGGAGCATATATTGAGAAGAAGGTGTTTCAAAAGTTTTTCCCTTTTCAAGATTGCTCCTTCTTTTACACCTTAGGATTATCTTCTTTTTCTCTCTTAGTAGAGTTTGATAGTATAACTTTAAGCTGACTGACTAGCTAGGTAGTTCCAGGTTACTTTTGATTGTTCTTTTTTGCAATTTCTGTTGTTTCTTCTGTAATTCTGAAACATGGATTACTAAGAAGAAATTACATTAGTCTTGCTTGACATATATTAACATCCTTCATGATCTTTGTTTTACCTTTTCCTACCTTTCTGGTGAAAACCTGTTTTTTTCATTTCATAGCAGGCTAAAATTTGTATTCCCCCCCCCTCCCCCCCCTCAAAAAAAAAAAAAAAACTAAATTCACTCTGTGCAGACCTAAAATAAATATATAAAAGATGACTCCTCTGTACCAAGTTAAAGCTCTCACATGAGTTTAGTTTCATAGCCACATATTATCTACCGAGTTTCGAACCGTGTGGCATTGGCCGTCGGATATTTGCAGTTTATAAAAGAAAATAGTGCATGGTTATATTCCATTAATGAAAAAAGTGACACATGAATCCTCTAATAGCTACTACCATTTTAGTACTGATGGTGGAAAAGGACAGGTGTAATATGGTTGAAACTTACTTGAAGAAAGGCCAAAAGTAGAACTTTGACACTTCGTTAGTGTGTAGAATTAGTTGATCATTTAGACAGAAATTGACAATGGAGTAAGCAGCAATCAAACTTTTGATAACCGAAGTATTTTCTCAAATAAGTGCAATAATAGTGGAGATAAGTGCTGTCACAGTTCAAATTAAAGCAGAAAAAACCAACTGAAACCTGATTTATAAAGCTATATAAAGTTAGTAACCAAACATAGATGGGTCCATTCATGGCCTAATGTTTTCCCAACTTTGGTAGAACCCCAGTACCGAAAGGGTTTTAGATTCACTATAGTCTATTCTATAACGTAAATAATATCTTGATCACAATATTATCGATCCAATTTACGTGCACCTCGACTATTTCATCGTGTACATTCATGTAACTCTTCCTATCAAGATTTAGGCAAATGGAAAGAACTCACCGAATATTTTATTTTTTTTCTATTGAGATTTGGACCCTGATCTCTCATGGTTTTAATGATCATTTCGTTGATGGATAGGCCACACCGTTAGATGCTATAATGTAAATAAATCCTCTATTCCTCTCAATTTGGGGAAAAACGAATTAATTAAAAATCCCAAGCTCAAATCATAATATACCACCATAAAACATTAAAACTAAGATAGCAGAAAAAGACTATAAACAAACTTAAAAAGCATAGTTTTAAGTGACTTTGCTAGATAAGCTAATCGTCAGAAACTGATAGCTAGAGGATTCTGATGAAAGAAGCACTAATCTGAAAGGATTACTATAACTGGAAAGCTAATATAAACAACAAGATGACCTAAACCATACTTTAAAGTAAGGATTAGTTAGTGACCACCAGCTGTTTAAGCCAAACTGTGATGGAATTTTGGTTATCTTTAGACCTACTATCTTGAGAGAATTTTATTATTTATAAACTCACTGCTTTATAAAATGAACGGATATTTGATACTTAGCTTATTCATGTACAAGAAATAAGAGGGAAATAGAGAAATGCAACGACTGAGTCATGACCTACTCAAATAGTATTTGAAAATCTTGAAAAGAAAATGGATTTCTTAAAAAATTAATTATCTGACCAAAGTTTTACATCAGCATCATCTTTATATACATGCATTAATATATAGCTAAGGTCAATTCTTAGTAGTGCATGGCATTAAGCTCCTAAAGAAGTACTAACATTCACAATATTCTGTAGCTGTGTAAACTTGTTATTTTTGTTCATCTACTTCATTTTCTCTGCTATATTACATTAACATGAATGCCATTAATGCTGCTGCTGTGGCAGCAGAGTGGAGTATTAGGATGGCTGATGGCTCGTTCGCGATTTTGGCACCAGAATCAAGCCTTGTCACAAGAATAAGTCTTTCGATTAAAAGCTTCTTTAAAAATTTAATCTTGGTATTCTGTAGATTCTTGGAAAAATCATGGAACATAGGAATGAATGAGCCTAGAAAAGTGATTCACTGTATCAAAGTTGGAATAGCTCTAAGCGTTGTATCGTTGTTTTATTATATGAAACCTTTGTATGAAGGTGTTGGAGGAACTGCAATGTGGGCAGTTCTGACTGTTGTGGTGGTTTTTGAGTACACTGTAGGTAGGTATTCATCAATTCTAAACATATTTTACTAGCTTCATTTTACTCTTTTGTGTACAGTGAAAATGAAAAGGCTAAATGTTTCAAGAAAATTGCAGGTGCAACGCTTTACAAATGCTTAAACAGAGCTACTGGAACTTTTCTTGCTGGATTTCTTGCAATAGGAATCCACTGGATTGCCAATCAATCAGGCAAAAGATTTGAGCCTATAATTATGGGAACTTCCATTTTCATATTAGGTGAGTGATCTTTGTAAATAAACATTACTTTTTGCATATGTGATATGGATTATCTGTTCTCATTTTTTTTTTCCTTCACTCAATTAGGCTCAGCAGCAACCTTCTCAAGATTCATTCCTGCAGTGAAAGCGCGATTTGATTATGGCGCTATGATATTCATCTTGACTTTCACTTTGGTTTCAATATCTGGATATCGAGTTAAGAACTTATTGACCATGGCTCACGAGAGAGTATCAACGATCATAATCGGAGCTTCTTTGTGTGTTATTACAAGCATTCTCATATATCCAATTTGGGCTGGTGAAGAGCTCCATAAACTTGTCATTAGTAATTTGGAAAAGCAAGCAGATTCCTTAGAATGTATGTGTTTTGCCTAAACTTTTGATATAGTTTCTGAAATTTCATTATATATATTGTCTTAAATTTGGTCCTCAAATGTCATTTTAGGTTGTGTAGCTGAGTATTTTAGTGACAGTGAAGACACAACAACAAATACTAAGAAAATGCTAGCTTTCAAGTGTGTGCTGAATGCTAAGGCCTCAGAAGAAACAATGGTAAGTTTCTGTCAACATCAACATAAAAAACCTTGACAACTTTCAGGGATTAAACCAAACTTAGTACTACTAGTACTATATATATATATCTTTTACTGATAAAAGGGAATCCCCGGTGCGCTAAGCTCTCGTTATGCATGGAGTCCGAGGAAGGGCCGGACCACAAGGGTCTATTATACGCAGACTTACCTTGCATTTCTGCAGAGGCTGTTTCTACGGCTCGAACCCGGAACCTCCTGATCCCATGACAGCAACTTTACCAGTTATGCTAAGGCTCCCCTTCACATCTTTTACTGCTATAACATGGAATTATTTTCTAGGCCAACTTTGCTAGATGGGAACCAGCTCATGGCAATTTTAACTTTCAACATCCATGGAAATATTATATTAAGATCAGTGCATCGATGCGAAGTTGTGCCTGTTGCATTGAGGCACTAACTAGCTGCGTCAATCAAAAAAATCAGGTTCATAATCTGAATTCTTAAATCCATTAGTCATGTAATCCCTTTTTTCTAAAATTTTCTAAAAGGCGAAAATCTTTATTGTGTTATAGGCATCTGAGTTCCTGAGGAAGCAGCTTACTAATACTTGCCAACGAGTAAGTTCAAGTACAGCTGAGATATTGAGAGAGTTAGCAATGAACATGAAAACTATGAGAAAATCCTCCAGAATTGATATTTTAGTACAAGAAAAGAATAGCACGATTCAAGAGTTGGAAACTCAGCTGAAACAAGCTTCAGGTTTACTCATTGTGCCAAAGGGGGCTAAGAATGAGAAGGATGAAGAAAAACCAGTTGTGAGAACTAGTAATGTTATACCAATGGTGGAAATTATACCAGCTGCAACATTTGCTTCTTTAGTTATTGAAATCGCTACGAGGATTGAAGGAGTTGTTGATGCAGTTGAAGAATTATCCAAAATGGCCAAATTCAAAATTGAAGATGCTGAGAAGATGAAACAAAGCAAATCAGTCATCAAAATCATAAACTAGTAGTCCTAATAGATAAACTTTACTCACAATTTCATGTGTCTGAGTATTTTCAGGTGACCAAATGCTCATGTTGTACTACCCATCCCACTCTTAACATTTCACTGTGCATGAAACAATACGCGGCTAGTACGAAATGTTTATTTGATGCATTGTATATTAATACCATTCTCGGTTTGGAGTTTAAAACCTTATAAGCTTCCACTATTCTTTAAATAACAACAACAACACCAGTTTAATCCCATAAATGGGGTATGGGGAGGGTAGTGTGTACGCAGACCTTACCCCTACCTTATAAAGATAGAGAGGTTATTTCCGATAGACTCTCGGCTCAAGAAACAGTATAGATAAGATAAAGCAGTCAAGTAGTAAACAAAGGTGACAACATGAATACATTATCGTGACAGGCGTGAATGACACAACAACAACATACACAACATGTAATAATAAAGCACCAAGACTAAGATAATACAAAATTAATCTTAGTATTACTGGTAGGCCTAGGAGGAACACACTACTAACTATCAACCTACAACCCTAATCCTCGACTTTCACACCTTTCAATCATGAGTCATATCATCGGTAAGCTGAAGCAATGACATGTTCTGCCTAATAACCTCTCCCCAATACTTCTTAGACCTTCCCCGTCCCCTCCGCAGACCCGCCATGGACAACCCCTCACACTTCCTGAGCAGTGCATCTATGTCTCTCCTCTTCACATGCCCGAACCATTTCAACCTAGATTCCCGCAACTTGTCATCCATAGATGTCACTCCTACCTCACCCCTAATAACTTCATTCCTAATCTTGTCCTTCGTGGTATGCCCACACATCCATCTCAACATCTTTATTTCAGCTACTTTCATCTTCTAGACATGAGACTTCTTGATATGCCACCACTCAGCCTCATACAACATAACTGGTCTAACCACCACCCGGGTTGTACATTCTTATCACACAAAACCCCTGAGGCGAGCCTCCATCTCATCTACCCTGCTCCAATACGATGAGTAACATCCTCGTCAATCTCCCAATTACCTTGAATAATGGCCCCAAGATAATTGAAACTATCTCTTTTGGGGATGACTTGAGTACTAATCTTCACTTCCACTCCTTCTTCATACAACTCATCACTAAACTTGCACTCCAAGTACTTAGTTTTTGACATACTCAACTTGAAACCTTTAGACTCTAGCATCTATTTCCAAACTTTCAACCTAGCGTTAACTCCGCCTCGCGTCTCGTCAATCAATACTATGTAATCAACGAATAGCATACACCATGCCCCCCATGTATGTGTCGGGTAAGCACATTTAACGTTAAGGTAAACAAAAATGGGCTAAGAGCTGATCCCAAGTGCAGCCCTATCTCCACTGGAAAATGATCAGAATCTCCTCTCCCAGTCCTCACCCGAGTCTTTGCTCCCTCGTACATGTCCTTAATCACTCTAATATACGCCACCCGATCGCTAGCCTCCATAAATCTCCATAGGATCTCTCTCGGGACTTTAGCGTAGACCTTCTCTAGGTCAATGAATATCATATGCAAGTACTTCTTCCTCTCCCTATACTGCTCCACCAATCTCCTCACAAGGTGAATGACTTCTGTAGTAGACTGTCCCTGATATAAATTCGAACTGGTTCTCGAAAATAGTAACACTACGTCGCATCCTACTCTCCACCACCCTCTCCCAAACTTTCATGGTATGACTCAGCAGCTTGATACCTCTATAGTTATTACAGTCCTGTATATCACCTTTGTTTTTATACAATGAGATCATCAAACTCCACCGCCAATCTTCAGGCATCTTCTTCGTCCTAAAAATGACATTAAACAAACCAGTAAGCCATTCCAAGCTAGCCCGACCCACTTCCTTCTAAAATTCCACTGGGATCTCGTCAGGCCCAATTGCCTTACCCCTGCTCATCTTCTGCATTGCCCGCCCCTTCAACCTCCTTGTTCCTAATACGCCTACAATATCCAAAATCCCTCGAACTCCCTGAGTTCTCTAGCTCACCTAGCACGATATTTGTGTCCTCTCCCTCGTTCAAGAGTCTATAGAAATACTCCTGCCATCTACTCCTGATACACGCCTCTTCCACCAGAACCTTACCATCTCCGTCAGAGGAGGATTAAACCTAAATAGTCGCCCACCTAATCTCTTAAACTAAAAATCCGGTTCCCATGATATATATATATATATATATATATATATATATATATATATATATATATATATATATATGTATGTGTGTGTATATATATATATGTATGTGTATGTATAATTAATTTATAATATATGTATACTGGCTACAAAAAGTAAATATGGATTCTGATAGGCTATTTGTGTAACAATCCTAAAAACGGCTGTTCGTGCACTTCGCCCAACTATTTCCTGGCCCAATAACTTTGAGCCCGTTTGTGTACCTGCTATGGCCCAGTCCGGAACCCCACTGGAGTTCAGAAGTAAAAAGCCCGTCATCTTCTTCCTTACAAAATAAACCTTCGCGGGGTTTCCAGAAAAGTGCTGGAATTGTTTTTTGCTCCCATGTAAAAATTTTCCTGTCAGCTACTGCTTCAAAGTTTTGATCTTTCTCTTGAATTAAATTATTGCTTTTATTGTTTGCTATGGGTGAGACAATTTTAACATCGGAGGCAGCTTCAAGTTCGTCCCAGTTGAACTCCTCATCCCGTATAATTTGTCGGGTGTAAGTATGACTTATTTTTTTCTTTGATTTCAATATCTGTTTCTTTATCTTGCTTAATTTGATTCAATTTTTCAGTTTTAGCTAGTTGTGAGTTTTCTGCTCAACCCGTATGATATGTCGGGTATTATTGATTTGGTTCTTGACTCGTTGTTGTGCTCAAACTATGCCCTTTTTGATTGCCTTTTCTTTTCCTGTGGATTTTTTAGTTTTTTTTTTAATTAGCAACAATTTTGTCACAAATTTCTAACTTTGCCAGCAATTGGGCTGATTGTATACATTAGTACTATTATGCTTTGATTAAGGAAAAAAGAAAACAAAATGAAATCATACATTGGTAATGTATCCTAGGACCAAAGCTACTGGCTTAAAACTTCAATTTCAAATTGGGATTTTTACATTGTACCACCAGAATGCAAGCTGCTCAATTATGGATAATTAATAGGTACAAAGTTGCATTTTCTTCTCGGTAACTGCTTGACCTTTCACCAAGGGGAACTTATGTGGATGTATCTTGGATGAACTTTTCGTCGTAGTATATCTTGGATGAACTTACGTGACTTAACAGCATATTTGACTAGTTCTCCGTTCGGGGATATTAGAGCGCCTATAAGATCCGTATCTTAAATATGCATTTTGCTTGCACAATTATGGGCGGATGCAGATTTTGTTGGGATCGAAGTGACAATCAGACATGTTACTGAACCATCTGAAAATTTGATAAGGTAGTAGACGGTTTCAAGTGGAAATCCTCGTTGTGGGGTTATTCAAGTCTCGGTAGAAATTTTTTAACAAAATCTGATACTTTCCTCTGATTGTATTGACGATGAATATGTCTTTTCCCTTCAGGTTGAAAAGATAATTTCAGGTGAAAGGGCCATCATTTTATGATTGAGAATCAATTCCTAGAATTGAACTCACTTAACAAGGAAGTTTTACCTACATATTTCTTCTATTATGCAATTCCTGCTTATTCTACGTTCCACCAATGCTAGGCATACAAGCAGTGTTTCACTAAGCCCAATATGTTGACTTCATCATCATCTACGTTTTGAACCTGCCTATTTGACAATCTACTATTCTAGGCACATGAGAAGTATTGGTTTCTGAGGTAATCTTGGTAAGACCAAAAGAAAAGTTGTAGTTAAGATGGTTGAAACTTGTAGTGTTATGTGTATGCATGTGGTTGCATTGATTCGTATTCTATCTTTCCTGTCACCTATTCATTATAATAGGGAAATTGAAAATCCGATAGTTTCATGGTTAGCAAGTTACGTGCCTATCAAAATTGTGAGTGGACTTTGGCTAAACTAATAGCAACGTCTACTTTTTTGTGCAGTTGTCAAAAGCAATTTTCGCAGTATACCTGCCCTCGATGTAATACCCGTTATTGTTCTCTTCCTTGTTACAAGGTGAGTGAGAGAAATTCATTCCTTGTAGTGAAGAAGCTTGAAAAAAAGAAGATGATATTCTGCAGTTGCTATTTTTTTTGTAGTCTGCCTATGCTGAGAGTTGTTATTATTAGCCTGTGATGGCTATAAGTCCAATATATTGTGGAGACCCTTTTGATTCATCATTCCTGATTTTTCTTAATGGTATTTTTGGCAGTCTCATAGTCTTCGTTGCACTGAATCCTTCATGAGAGAGAATGTCATGGGGGAACTACAACAATTACAATCAGATGAGGGGAGTAAGCAAAAAATGCTGGACATACTAAAACGATTCCACTCAGAAGATGAAGCAGACACCATGGATGAAGATGGTAAGCATTCTTATATGGAATAATGAATTTATTCCTGCTTGATGCGTTTCCCCAGAATGACATTTCATTAATTATTAGGCATTTGTATTGCTAACTTATTTAAGAGAGGAGTAATATGGAATATTGTTTTTGTTTCTTACAATCTAAAAAAAGGGCAGCCCTGTGCACTAAACCCCGCTTATTTACAGTAGAAGAACAAATTATATTGATATAACTTTTGTTGTATTTTACAACAAGGGGGAAAGTTTGATTTGCTCAAGAAGTTTTGTTTTGCGGGATTCTTTTTTTGTATTATTATTATTCATTTTCTTGATAAGGATACTCAGTCCAGGTTATCATACTTTCAACAAAGTTGGTGAAATTGATGAACTGACATAACATGCTACTATTGAAGACAAAATGAGTTAACATTTCTTATTGCTATGCAATTCTTAACTTTAACTTTTCGCTTATTGGTTTTGTTGCATCAGTTTCCCCGTTGTCTGAGGAGACTATTCAAAAAGTTCTATCTGGTATGTTCCTGAAATATCATATTCTGATGCTGTTTCTTTTTCTCTTTTACATTTGGGCTCCGGGGGAGGGGTGCAGCTGGATTATTTATCCTTACAGCTAATATTTTTCTCTGATCGGGGATGGAATGGTGGCTGCTTCCTTTTATTTGCAGGAGAGGAGATAAATTTTGATGATTTATCTGTTGAAGAAAGGAAACATTTTCAAAGAGCCGTGGCCTCAGGAGAGTTGAGCAAATTGATTAAACCCTGGGAGCCTTGGTGGTTGAAGCCTTCTGCCAAGAATATATCTCTTGGTCAGGACGGAACTCAACTTGTCCAACCACTTGTGAGGGAGGATACAGCTGTGTCTTCAGAAAATGACATAGAAGGTGGTCCGTTACACGACATTCCACTTGGCCCCAACTCTCCATTACCCTCAGTTAGTAAGCTCAGTGCAGCTGAGCCTTCCCCTTTGTTGGCTGTTCACCTGGTTGACATCATGTACAGTTATTGCTTTACTCTTCGTCTCTACAATGGTGATTGGCAATCAGATCCCATAGGATCAGTCACGGTCTTGTTGAACGTCTCGTCTGTTCTTGGTCAAGGGGGGCAACCGGAGACACTGCTGGAAGCTCTATCGCATTGCCTGGAGCAAACGCGTTCACCGGCTTTTAGACACATGGGTGGCCTACAATTTGTGTTGGGGCTACTCAATGATACAATAGCCCTTCTTCATCTCGAGGGTCCAGCCTTAGTTTGCTTACTTTGCGATCTAAGGAGGCTAATTCAACATGCAGAGAAGGATTTGAAGTCAGAGAAGCCGCGCAAGTCCAGAAGTTCTGAAATCAGAACGAAGCTCAAGTCTGCTGAAAGGAAGGTTTATTTTATAATGTGCTGGGCTCACGAGCAGCCACGAGAAGCATGGTCTTCCTTAGCAGCCATTGTCGAGGCAGAGAAGAGCCGATTAATGGATGTCATAGGGAGTAAGACAAGTCTTCCAAAAATGGAGAAAGTACAAAATGAGGGCAAGCCTCTGATTAAGGAAATTGAATAACTGACTATTCTTTCATGTATTCCAGAGTTCCTGTTGCCTGGATTTTTATGTCCTACTATTTTCTCTTTGGAATTTTATGCAAGTTTCTGAAACAAATTCTTTTTTAACAATGAAAGAAAAAAAAAGGTTGTATGGAAAATGCAAAAATCTCTCCTACTTGTGTTATATATATATATATATATATATATATATATATATATATATATATATATATATATATATATATATATATACACACACACACACACACACATAATGCTTCAAGTCTCGACTCTACTTTTGAATTGTGTCCTTTTGGTCATTGGATGTCTCATGAAGACGTGTTTCTAATTACTTTATACATAGACGTAGTTAGTAATACTTAAATGTTTTGGTAGTGTTCTCTTCATTTCGTTTTATAAGGCTGCATGTTCCTTGATTTAGCACTGAGGCTGGTACATTGTGTGTTGTATTAATTAGCTGTGTTAATAATTCAACAACTACTAACGGACACTTCGCCGTTCAAGCTTAATTCTTCCATTTAAGCTCAATTCTTGTCAATCACCATACCAAATGAAAACAAGAGTAAAAAAACATTGATATTTTTTTTAAAATTAAAGATAACCTACTAAGAAAATGAGAATGGTAGATTCGTAATTACAAAGGTAGTCAGAGGCATTTTTGGCTTTTCACGACTCGACGTCACGTAAAACTGATAAAACCCAACGCCATAGTCCATTACATTATAGTTGCGAAGAAGCTTCGCGATTTCTGTAATTGTCATTTCATCAAACACTTCGCAGAAGAATACAGAGCGATTATTGTCTCTTAATTTTACATAGCGAGCAAAATATAGGCGGAAATTCAAATTGAATTGGACAATAAGATAAAAATGAGCGATGTAGCTGATAAGATAGCGTATTTTCAAGCGATCACAGGTGTCGAAGATGCCGATTTGTGCACTGAAATCCTCGCCGCTCATGGCTGGGATCTCGAGCTTGCGATCTCTACTTTTACATCATCAAACTCTTCAGAAAATCACCATTCTGCTACTGACTATGCCTCCGAACCCACCACAAGCACGAATTTACCACCGGAAGAAACCGGTCTTGTCGCCGGTGGAACCGCCGGACAACCACCGGGACTAGCTTGGAAAATTATTACTCTTCCGTTCTCCATCATTTCCGGTAGTCTAGGGTTAATTTCAGGTGCTTTAGGGTTTGGTGTATGGGCCGCGGGAGGTGTACTTTCCTATTCGTTGAGAATGATCGGGCTCAATTCGGGCCGTAATGCCGAGTCCACGTCACCTTTAGTATCTGTATCTGCATCGGCTTCAGAGTCAATGAATTTTGTGAATATTTTTGAGAGGGATTTTGGGAGTATAAGGCCGAATTTTATTGCTGAAGGTTTTATGGATGCTTTACAGAGGTCTAGGCATGAGTTTAAGCTGCTTTTCGTGTATTTGCATTCGCATGAGCATCCTGATACGCCTATGTTTTGCGAAAGGACTTTGTGCAATGAGGCGTTGGTGGCATTTATTAATGAGAATTTTGTTTCCTGGGGTGGGAGTATTAGAGCTAGTGAAGGTTTCAAGATGAGTAATAGCTTGAAGGCCTCAAGGTTTCCCTTTTGTGCTGTTGTTATGGCTGCGACAAACCAGAGGATTGCTCTACTTCAGCAGGTAAACAATGAAGTCTGTTAGGCGATTTAATGATATGATCGTTTTGTTTTTTGCAAATTGTCAATGTGCTGTTAGTGTATGGATTTGGATTAATAGAGAGCTCGTAAAGGAAACAATTTCTAGATATGGTTTGTATCAGGCAAATGTTGTTATATTGCTTTGCAAATTGTCGATATAGTGTTAGTATATGAATTTGGATTGACTGGGAGCCCATAATGGAAATAGTATCTAGAAATTGTTTGTATCTTGTCTAACACATTTCGGGGAAATACTTTAGTTGAAGTGAATGCATATTAAATCCTGGCTTAAAGTTGCTTTATTTAGTCAAAGACTAGCTTTGGATTATGTGAGGGAAATTATGATTCTAGATTGAATTTGGATCAGTAACTTGAAAGCAATCAGCACAATCTTGGACAAACTGGGGATTGCTTGGAAAAAATCCTGTAAACTTGGGGTCTTCATAAACCTTCGATTCCTTTTTTTTTTTTTTTTTTTTTTGTGTGTCCATGATAGAGCCATCTTTAACTTATTAACCACATAGGATATTGGAGAGCAATGCATGTCAAAATATGATTTCGTACTTAATGGCATGGCAGGATTTGATTCAAGGACTTTGTTGACTTGTCAGGTCGAGACAAAGCAATGACAACATTGAACAATTTGTCAACCACCTGAGTTTATCATAAAACACTCCTCAGTTTGCCATACTTTGTTTTATATGATACTTGTTTTCCTAATAAGTAACGAGTTCAGTGCGGAAATCAGTAATGCCTAGCTTAATGTGTTTTTCCTAGATGTCTATTTGTCTACACACAGAGCGTATGGTCGGTTTTTTCTGTCACTAATAAAATATGACGAAATGAGAGAATTTGGAATAGAACTGCTGGTAAATTCAAGAGGATCTAATTGACTATGGGATTGAAGTATAGTTACTTACCTGACTGCAATTAAGTTGTCTGGCTATTTCTGTTAACTTCTATACTACTGTTGCACTAGTATACAAAAGCTCCTTTTGAATCATTTTCTAGAGTTAGAGAATGATCTGAGGGCAATAACTGTTGTATGCTCAGTCAGCTGATTTTTGTGATTTTGGGTATGTAGATGTCATATGGTTGTGTCCCTCTTTGTTATGCTGAAATAGTAATCTTTGAAGTAGAAAGAGAAATGGTGGATCCTGTCTTTCTACCTCATTCTTTCCTTGTCCACATAGTTACACCTTTTGCGCCAGCTTGAATATCAGGAAATATATAAATACACCAACGACAACAACAATACCTCAGTCCCAAACAAGTTGGGCCAGCTGTATGAATCATCACTTCTTCATTTAAGCTCAACTCATACCATCATCATACAGGAAATATATTAATCAAGATAGAAAGATTTTCCTACTGAAATGATGTCTAAAACTGTCATAAAAAAGAAACAAACTTTGTTAGACAAGCTTCCTTTTATCATTATTGGAGCAAGGTTTAATATTTTTAAGTATCAAGGTTCTATTTTTTTTTACCCCTGTATGCTATGTACTCACTACTCAGTGTGACGAAATCGATTGTTGTTAGAAGCAGATTTATCAACTTTTGCACATTATTGCCCACTTTGGTTTTATGCTTCATTGTCTTTTTCACCTCAATATTCGTTTAACAGCTTGTTTGGATGGTTGTTACCCATTGTATCGTATTGTATTGTTATCCCAAAACAATGTTTGTTTTGATTGTTTCATTAAAATTAGTTGTATTGTATTGTTGAATCCATTGTTCCGGAACAATGAAAAGTCCCATCTTTTGAAACAACTGATTTGGTGTGGTGGGATTGTTTCCTATTTTTCTTTCTAATTATGCCCTAACTTATTACTCCATAAATCTATTTTATCCTTTACCTTTTTTTATTTTAACACCAAATCTCCAACCTGTAACCTACTTTATCTTAGTCCCTTTTTTCCTTCTGCCGCTTCCAACTCCAACATAAAAGGTATAGGTTTTGCCTTCTTTTTGTTTCGTTTTTTCTCTTAATGTGATTTTAACTCCAATTTTGATTACTTTAACTCTAATTCTTTGTTCCTTTGTTCTGCCAATTCTCGTTCCTTTCTTTATCATAGTTCTTTATTTATTTTTTCTAATGATAGTTAAAGACATATTTGGTGATAAATTAGTAGAAAGGGGTTTTCTTAAATTATTTTTATGCGTAATTCTTGATAAATTTAATATTTAAACAATTAAGAGTATTTTAGTGAACTTACCAGATATAGTCCGTACGATACAGTCAAACCAAACAGCAAAATGTTAATTAACAACAGCAAACAATACAATCTATCCAAACGTTGTATTCATAAAACTATACAATACAATATAATACAATACAATACATTATAAAACGATGGGTAACAACCATCCAAACAAGCTGTCTGGTTGCAATTTTTGTCACAAGAGTCAACTCATGCCGACATTGACTAGCAATGGTGGCACACATAATGCTTGTAGTTTTTTAAAATATTACTTTTCAGTTGTTCTGGACAATAGGGCACACTTGAAGTATTTTCTGTTAGGAAATTTATCTCTCTTTAAATATCTGAAATCACTTCTATCAGAAATAAAAACTTTTCCCCGTAAATCTCAAGCCTAAAGTTTACCTTTTACTTTTTTATCCATCCCTAAGTGAGTAAAAGGGCGAGTATTATCATGTCATATTTCCTAAAAGCGCCGGTTTTCAGCACCCATGAATTATCGTTGAACACAGTGTTATCTCTGTAATGAAGCGAATTGATCCTTGTTTGTTCTTCCAGCACACTGCTTCATCCTGTTCCATGCTTCATTAATCAGGTTGTTGGAGAGGTTAGCATGTGGTATTCCTTGTTGCTGCTATATGACAATGTCCAAAATTGTATTTGTGAATTGTGTTAGATGCTCTGTTGAGTCTGATCTTTTGGTCAAGAAATAAAATCATATGAGAAGCTTTATTCTCTTTCGGTTTAGCTGCTTGTGTGGGGTCGCCTTAAGCATATCTGTTTTCCTTGTTTGCTTAGGTTTACTGTTGTTATCTCTTAATCTAGGAGGAAAGATGGTGGTTTTCTAGCTAAAAGGTGAACTGCTGTGCTCTATTACCCTCATGGAAACGAAGTTTTGACCTCCCTGTTCCTTTGTATAGGTAATATGTTAATGATGTTTGAAGTTCTAGATTTGAAGTTAAACCCTTGAGTGCGGTCTCTCTTGTAATTATCTTAGAAAACATAGTATTGATTAGCACTGGTTAGCACTTGGCGCTGGTTAGCATCTGGCGTTGTTGTATTTTTGCTTAGCGGTTTGGCTTAGTCTATTTGACGTATTGGAAATGTTTTGTCATTAATTCGGACATATCATGTGGACATTCTTTCCCGGGTTTTTGTTAGTTCTGTACTTCCTTTCTATTGCTTTATCCTTCTTAGCTATCTAGCAAAAAGTAGCTGTGCAAGCTTTTTCCCATTTGTCGGCGAAATCCAATTCTAGTTGTATTTACTATGTTATATACCAAAAGTAGTGCAAAATCATACCAGATATTATTTGATGTTTTGTGGCAGCAAACTTGCTGGACTGGTTTCTACAACAGCTACTTCATTATCCTCTCCTTCAGGTTGATGTCTTCTTGTATATTATATTCTGATGAACACTCTGCAGGTGGAGGGACCAAAATCTCCTGAAGAATTGCTTACTGCACTGCAAAGGGTGCTTGAGGAAAGTGCACCTGTGCTTGTTTCTGCCAGGCTTGAAGCAGAAGAAAGGAGAACTAATATACGTTTGAGGGAGGAGCAGGATGCCGCTTATCGTGCTGCACTTGAAGCTGATCAGGTAAGTACTTTTAGGTTCTAAATAGGCTTTACAAGTTCAATCTTGAGAACAGGGAAAAAGTACCTTGTGCGTTGCTGAACTGTTTATCCTATACCAGGCTAGAGAGCGTCAGAGGAGAGAAGAGCAAGAGCGGCAGGAAAGGGAAGCTGCTGAAGCTGAGAGGAAAAGAAAGGAGGAAGAAGAGGCTCGTGAAAGAGCAGCCCGTGAAGCCACTGAAAGAGAAGCTGCATTGGCTAAGATGCGTGAGGAGAAATTACTGTCACTGGGCCCTGAACCTGATAAGGGTCCTGATGTTACTCAAGTAATCATCTTGGTCTTGGTTCTTTTATTTACCTGTCTATCAGTATATATCATAACCGTAAATATGTGGTTGTTTTTGTTGGTTTTAAGCATGCAAAAAGAAAACCTTGACAGTAAAACGCATATATTAAATGCAGTAGAAATACCTACTTCGCAGATGATTAAATTCTTTGTTTTTGCTTGTATCCTTCAGGTTTTGGTAAGGTTTCCTACTGGTGAGCGCAAGGATAGGAGATTTCACTGTACTTCAACTATACAATCTCTGTATGACTATGTAGATTCTCTGGGATGCCTGGAGGTTGAAAAATACAGCCTTGTGTCTAACTTCCCCCGCACAGTGTATGGCTCAGAGAAGCTTGCTCTGTCCCTGAAAGATGCTGGATTACACCCTCAGGCCAGCCTTTTTGTTGAGTTGAACTCATGAGAACAACATGCTGAATAATGGGGTCTATTGGAAGTTTTGTGCTAGAGCTGTCATCTTCTGCTAAAAACGTTTGTATGTCGATCAGAATTGGCAATGAATTCAATTAGATGCACTATTGTCTTGTTAACGTCGTTAATTTTCATCTACTTTTCCTTAAAATGAATGGATAATTGGATACCATGATATATCCTTTAAGTGGCCGCCTAATGGTCGACCACTTAATCTGGCAAGGTATATTTGAATGAAGCACCACATATAATCTCTCATCTTACGAGATTTAACTTGACCCGTTTAACATCTCAATTTAAAATTAAAAGAAAAAGTGAACAAGTATTTCTTTGGAAATATTAGAAGGCTAGATTTGTCAGCAAGAATGTTACGTTCGCTCAATGATTTATCCTGTTATCCTCTTTACTCATTTTTCATCACATTGAGTGTTGAGTGTTGATGTAACGCATGCCTAGGTGACATGTCCCAATGTTTTTTGTACGTGAAAATTTATCGTGAATTGTCTAGTTTTATATGTTGTTAACCTATCACAATCTTTCTCCTTTATCCAAAATTGGGACCGGGAATCGGCAATGGGAAAGACATTGAACAGGCCAAGTGTATTTGCATAGGACTAACTCAAGGCCTGTTTCCTATCTATCTTAAGGACCACAGGTATATTGTCATCTCTAAAACAGGAAAGACATAACTAACTAGCAGCCTAAATAGCAGCCCTTTAGAGTGGCTACATGGTGTCATTTTCATAAGTTACACAACTCTTGACATATCTAGCTCTTGTTGGATGTCGTTGCAAATTCGCAAGGGAATGACAATATCTTTGTAAATCAGTCAGCTGCAGCTTGGTACTAGCTGCTAATCCCTTAGCAATCTCTTTTAAGGAAACCAAAATACAACCATAGCAAAGCTCAAATTATGCACCTTCCTCTCAGTCTTCATCTGCATGTTCACGAATGTAATTTGTTGAAAGAATCTCCCAAATGACTATGGAGTAAATGTAAAGTGAAAGTAGCAAAAAAATATTAGAGTTCATAGCCCTTCTTCTTCATAAGCAAGACATATCCACATAGCTTATATGATTCAACATATCTAATTTCAACCAAACAACAATTGTTCAAAATTTTTGTTGATGTTGTGGGGAAGCCTTGGTATACAAGTAGTAGACAATAGATAAAGATATGGTTCTCTAAGCAAGGCACCTTTCAAAAGGTTTATTGTTCCTAACATATTTCTATCACCAAATCTCCCTACAATTTGAATTCAGGTCTCTTTCTTCCATTGTAGAACTGAAAAGTACAAAATGTATACTACAATATGCAGTCTAAAGAATCGCACAAATTCACCGAGGAATCAGATTCACTGTGAGAGTAAACCTAATATTATTTGTGATTCACCTTTACATGTTTGTCTATTCAATGAGCAGTGGTTTAGTTTTCCTCTGATATCAGGAAGGAAGAACCAAATAATAGCAAGAACAAACTAAAGAAAATTGACCCTCCCCCCCCCAATACAACAACAACAACAACAACAACAACAACAACAACAACAACAACAACAACAACAACAACCCAGTATAATCCCACTAGTGGGGTCTGGGGAGGGTAGTGTGTATGCAGACCTTACCCCTACCCTGGGGTAGAGAGGTTGTTTCCGATAGACCCTCGGCTCCCTCCCTCCAAGAACTCCCCACCTTGCTCTTGGGGTGACTCGAACTCACAACCTCTTGGTTGGAAGTGGAGGTTGCTTACCATCAGAGCAACACACAAAAGAGCACTAAAGAAAAATACAGCAACAACAAACAACAAAACACTAAGGAGCCCTCATAAGAATGACGTAACAAAGACAGTATGAGCTCAATTTATCAAAGAAAATTGACAAGGATAGGCAAGCTGTACAAGGATCGACAGAGCAGGAATGGCCAAATTCAGAATATTAACATAGCCAAACTGTACAAGGATAGTATGAGCTCAAACTAAAACGGCTCAGTCTCTGCATTTACAGAGACCATCCCTACAAAAAATTTCAGACAACCAACACTTATCGAACTGCCAGACATACATGACAAAGTGTAAAATTAGAAATATCAAACAACCACTACAATTTATAGAGAAGTGAAATGCGTCTTACCGGAAAAGATTCCATTGAATTTCCATTTTACACAGTTTCCGATCAACCAGCCACTAGCATTGATTTCGAGCATTGCCTTGACATCCGTAGCACATTGAAGAGAAAGCTTAGGTCTTCTTCCTAACCAACTGAAGTAGTTGCATTCAGTAAATGGAATGGCTGTAGTGTTTGGGATCAATTAATTAGACCCCTCGATGATTTGGCTTTAAATGAAAATTGAGAAAAACATTCAGGACCGAACTGCAAAACACTCCCAACAGCAAATTTTGCAAACAAAACATTGATCTTGTTCTCACTTCTCAGACATTCTTGGAATTAGAGAAAATATTTTTGATTCTTCAAATCAATTGTGAACAGCCCTAAGACAATTACAAGCAACGAATGTAACAAACTCTTATCACAGTCAAACAATGTACTCATATTCAGCAGTTTGCAAATAAAATCCTATCTCTGTCAATAGGTTAATTCTCATCTACTGCTTTAACATAGTTCATCAGAAGTCAAAACAATTGTAATATGGCCAAATTTTCATGATATTTGCCATGACATAATATCCATTATAACAAATTTGTGGTTCATGATATTTGCCATGACATAATATCCATTATTAGGCCAAGGATTTCTTGCTATAAATAGAGTAGTTTCTCCTCATTTGCAAACACACCAATTCAAGAGCTTTTTACTCTTGTCTTTCTTTCTCCTCCTTTATTTCATTATAGAGTATTTTGCAAGAGAGTGAGTGTTGGGAAACACTTGTGTGAACCCTTTCTTTGGAGTGATTTTGTGAGGTTATTCTCTTGGGGTATTTGGGATTAATTAGAGTATTTACTCTAATTTTGTACTCTCTTTTGTACTCTTGTTGGTATAGTGAAATTGCTCACTCTCTTTTGATGAATCCTCTATGTTACATTCTAGAAAAGAGTCTTCTAGTTCTTGTAATACAGATAAAGGAAAGAGTACACAGAACCGGGTGGAGATTGAGATTGGTATTCCTTCTGAGCCAAGCTCATCAACTTTGGAGCAAAATACAGTTGAAACTCCTGAAGTTGAGACAGAAGCTAAAATTCCTGAAGTTGAGACTCCTGAAGTTGAACTAGAAGAAGAGGAGTATTCTATAGCCAAACATAGACCAAGAAGAGAAGGTAAACAACCATTAAGGTTTGGAGATTATGTTGCATTTACTTTTTCAGTTGCACAGGAAACTGAAGAAATTGGAGAACCATCAAAATATTCAGAAGCAGTTTCTGGTGCTGACTCAGCCAAGTGGCTGATTGCAATGAATGAAGAAATTGAGTCTCTCCACAAGAATGGTACTTGGTCTTTTGTGAAGCTGCCATCAGGAAAAAGAATTGTTGGTTGCAAATGGGTCTTCAAGAAAAAGGATGACATTCCAGGGGTTGAAGATGCAAGGTATAAGGCACGATTAGTTGCAAAGGGCTATAGTCAGGTACAAGGAGTTGATTTTAATGATATTTTCTCACCTGTTGTTAAACATAGCTCTATTCGTGTCTTGCTTACCTTCGTTGCCATGTATGATTTGGAATTAGAACAACTTGATATTAAGACAGCTTTCTTACATGGCGAACTTGAGGAACAAATATACATGCATCAACCCGAAAGATTTGAAATTGAAGGAAAAGAAGATCATGTTTGCTTGTTGAAGAAATCCTTGTACAGATTAAAGCAGTCTCCAAGGCAATGGTATAAAAGGTTTGATTCCTTTATGTGGGGTCATGGTTATTCGAGGAGCATGTATGATAGTTGTGTTTACTTCCGGAAGCTAAATGATGGTTCATTTGTGTACCTATTATTATATGTTAATGATATGCTCATTGCTGCTAAGGATTTAACAGAAATTCACAATTTGAAAAATTAGCTGAAAAGTGAATTTGAGATGAAAGATTTGAGAGCAGCTAAGAAAATCTTTGGCATGGAGATCAAAAGAGATCGAAAAGCCAACAGGCTATTTCTGACCCAGAAGAAGTACTTGGAGAAAGTCTTTGGCATGAAAGATGCTAAACCAGTTAGTACCCCTCTTGCTGCTCATTTTAAGTTATCAGCTGCTCAGTTCCCGCAGTCAGAGGAAGAAGAGAGGTACATGGCACATGTTCCTTATTCCAGTGCAGTCGGCAGTATTATGTATGCAATGGTTTGTACACGTCTAGACATTTCACAAGCAGTGAGCGTGGTAAGCCGGTATATGGCTTACCCTGGTAAAGCACATTGGCATGCTATAAAATGGATTCTCAGATACTTGCGAGGTACTTCAAACACATGTTTGGAGTTTGGGAGAAATACTAACACTTTGGTTGGTTTTGTAGACTCAAATTATGCAGGTGATCTTGACAAAAGAAGATCACTGACAGGCTATGTATTTTGCATCGGGGGTTGCACTATTAGTTGAAAAGCTACATTACAACATGTAGTAGCTTTATCTACTACCGAAACAGAATATATGGCAGTGACCGAGGCGATCAAAGAAGCTTTAAAGTTAAAGGGTCTATTTGCGGAACTCAGTTTACACCAAGGTGGTATTATCATTTTCTGTGATAGTCAAAGTGCCATTCACTTGACTAAAGATCAAATGTATCATGAGAGGACAAAGCACATTGATATAAAGTATTATTTCATCCGAGAAACCATTGTTGAAAGAAAAGTCTCTGTTCAGAAGATCAACACTAGAGACAATCCTACTGACATGTTCACAAAACCTCTTCCAGTATCCAAATTCAAGCTTTGCGTGAACTTGATTGGCATTTATGAATAATGATTTTGCCCATTGGGGTTTTTGCGGAGAAGGTGGAGCAAATTTACTATAAGCCGAAATTAGGCCAAGGTGGAGATTTGTAATATGACCAAATTTTCATGACATTTGCCATGACATAATATCCATTATAACAAATTTGTGATTCATGACATTTGCCATGACATAATATCCATTATAACAAATTTGTGGATCATGACATTTGCCATGACATAATATCCATTATTAGGCAAAAGATTTCTTGCTATAAATAAAGGAGTTTCTCCTCATTTGCAAACACACCAATTCAAGAGCTTTTCACTCTTGTCTTTCTTTCTCCTCCTTTATTTCATTATAGAGTATTTTGTAAGAGAGTGAGTATTGAGAAACACTTGTGTGAACCCTTACTTTGGAGTGATCTTGTGAGGTTATTCTCTTGGGGTATTTGGGATTAATTAGAGTATTTACTCTAATTTTGTACTCTCTTTTGTACTCTTGTTGGTATAGTGAAATTGCTCCTCTCCGCTTTGTGGACGTAGGTCACCTTGACCGAACCACGTTAAATTTGTGTCTTCTTTATATTCTTTAATTGCCGTTATTATCACCTTCCATTGTCTTTGTTATTGTCATTATACCGTTGTTTGGCTAAATTCCGCACTACCCGGGTTTCCGATCCTAACAACAATTGATGGGTATTGAAAGTTCATTGTTGATGACATTTGCTTACGTGAATCAGGGGCAAAAACTTTAAGCATGTAGTTTCCCATTTCCTCGTGCGTTTCCTGGATCTGCTTGGCAAAAGTCACAAGAGAATAGCAGCATTTATGCAACTCAGTTAGCTGCAGTGTCACACTATCTGCAAATTCTTCTGGGATCTCTTGTAAGTTATGGCAATCTCTGATGTACACACGCTCAAGGCATTGGAAACAATCATCGGTGGCTGTCCAATAATGAAGATCCAGATACTCAAGGAGTAAGAACTTCAATTTAGGGAATCCTGCCTCTGTTACATCCCAATCTTCACCTAGGGAGGCCAAAGCCTTCAATTCGAGCACCTCGAGATTGGGCAACTTGCTAAAAATGTTTATGCAGTTCCAAGGAAGTCGAGTGCGGATAAGTTTCAACTTCTTGAGATTTAGTGGGAAAGAACCTAGGCTTGGATTTATTAAACACGACGCGCGATACCGAACTGCAACAGTTAGTGCCTCGAGCTCTACTAAATATTTAAGATTATTATGCCATCCCATCTCTGATACACATATTTCAGCTGCTAAGGGGCCTAATACCAACTCAGATGCCAGCTAAGATGCCATGTAGACCAGCAGTTAGGCTTAGCATGCAGTTGTTGTGCCGAAAATTCAAAATGAATAATGGCGGGAAAGTTAGTTAGTGGCATTTTCAACTATTTTGCTCTTCTTTTGAATTTCATTTGAATTCCTTGTATTAGTTATATAAATAGGAGAATTGTAAGGGGAAAGACACGTTTTTGAATGCTAAGGAACTTCTGATTTCTCCTATCCTCTGTTTCTCTCTTCCTTCCTTCTCTTCCTCTCCTTCGCTTAATTACTGTTCTATTGATCTATACCTACAATTTGGTATCAATCTCACTATGAAATTCCCGTGGTTTACCAGCAATTTTCAATTTCTTCACTTTCTTAAACCCTTCAAATATTTCCTTTGTGCAACAAGAAGGTATCAACCCAGAAACGGTTTGTAAATTTTCAAAACCCAGTCCTTTACCTCATTTTCTGACGCCGTCTGAGGAGAGTCCAAATACCTACACCAACAATCGAGATGCCTTAACTGAGAGAAGTTCCAAACTGTTGAATTTTGACAAGATTAATGTGAACTAGTGTGAATATTTGAAGCCTCCTTTTAGGAAGAAATTGGTAGATGCATTTTTCATGCATTTACATTGCATATTCACACTTAATATGATGTCATGCATGACATTATTAAGGCCATTTCTCTTCTATAAATAGCAAGGGTTTTGTTTATTTGTAAACATCTCTCACTTGCCTTCTTATCTCCTAAGGCATTTGAATCTTCTTTCTCTCTTGTAGTATTTCACTTGTATTTTTGGAGTGAAATAAATTTGAGTTGACTGTGTCCGAGGACTAGGGAAAAAATTAAATTTTGCCAAACCTCGTTAATTTCTGGTGTTTATTTTATATTGTCTCATTTACTATTTATTAGCTACCTTTAGATATATTAGTTATGATTTAATCACTCTCGATATATTCGGCTTCCGCAACAATTGGTATCAGAGCCAAGATTCTATCTTAGTATGCTCTGTGGTTGCAGCATAGTCTGAACTTCCACATCAGAAAAGAATTACTTTGGTGTTCTGTACTGTCAGCAAATAAATAGTATCTATAGCAAAATGAGAGATAATAAAAATGAAGAGTCCACATCGGGTGTCAGTAATACGTCGTTGGCATCTTCGCTTATAACAAGAATTATGTCAAATGTGAAATTTGCAGTTGAAATTTTTGACGGGTCAAGACATTTCGGGATGTGGCAAGCTGAGGTTCTTGATGTCCTTTTTCAACAGGGGCTAGATATTGCCATAGAAGAAAATAAACCAGACAATATCGGAGAAGGAGATTGGAAGATTATCAACCACGTTGCTTGTGGTACCATTCGATCTTACCTCGCAAGAGAACAGAAGTATCCATACACAAAAGAAACTTCTGCAAGTAAATTGTGGAATGCGTTGGAGGATAAATTCTTGAAGAAAAACAGTCAAAATAAACTTTACATGAAAAAAAGACTGTTACGCTTCACATATGTTCCTGGTACTACAATGAATGATCATATCACCAGCTTTAATAAGTTGGCGATAGATTTGCAGAATATGGACGTGACTTTTAGTGATGGAGATATGGCCTTAATGTTATTAAGTTCACTTCCCGATGAGTACGAGCACCTCGAAACTACTCTACTTCATGGGAATGATGAAGTGTCTCTCAAAGAAGTTTGTTCTGCCTTGTACAGCTATGAACAAAGAAAGAGAGAAAAACAAAAGAGTGGAGAAGGAGAAGCACTGGTCGTGAGAGGTCGTTCTCAAAATCATATGAGAACGAAGAAAGGAAGATCCAAGTCAAGATCCATACCCAGCAAAGATGAATGTGCCTTTTGCCGAGAAAAGGGGCATTGGAAGAAAGACTGTCCAAAGTTGAAAAGCAAGGCCAAACCTAACAATGGAAAGGCTGTCATGGATTCAAACGTAGCTGATTGTGACGACTCTGATTTCTCGCTAGTTACAACTGAGCCATTCAAACCATCTGACATATGGCTGATGGATTCAGCTTGTAGCTATCATATGTGTCCCAACAAGGACTGGTACGTTGATTTTTAAGAAGGAGAATGTGGAGTTATTCACACAGCAAATAACAATCCTCTTACCGCATATGGTATTGGTTCAATCCGATTAAGGAACCATGATGGATTGATCAGAACATTAACAGATGTTCGATACGTACCGGAATTAAAGAAAAATCTCATTTCTGTAGGAGCCCTAGAGTCAAAGGGGCTCAAAGTCATTGCAGAAAATGGGGTAATGAGAATATGCTCTGGTGCACTAGTGGTAATGAAGGGAATCCGGCGAAATAATAACATGTACCACTATTGCGGTAGTACAGTTATTGGGACAGCAACAGTGACATCCAGTGATGACAAGGAGGCAGAAACAACTAAGCTATGGCACATGCGCTTGGGATATGCTGGAGGAAAATCCTTAAAGATTTTATCAGATCAAGGATTGTTAAAAGGAGTAAAGACTTGCAATTTGGAGTTTTGTGAGCATTGTGTCAAAGGGAAAACAAACAAGGGTTAAATTTGGAACAGCAATCCATAATAATAAAAGTATTTTGGATTATGTTCACTCTGATATTTGGGGTGCTTCTAAAACACCTTCATTAGGTGGGAAACACTATTTTGTATCCTTTATTGATGACTTTTCTCGGAGAGTGTGGGTGTATACTATGAAAACCAAAGATGAGGTGCTGGGAATTTTTCTCAAATGGAAGGCGATGATAGAGACTCAAACAGGCAGAAAGATAAAGTGTCTTCGCACAAATAACGGTGGAGAATACAAAAATGATCTTTACAATAAGATTTGTGAAGATGATGGCATTTTGAGACATTTCACTGTCAGAAATACACCACAACAGAATGGAGTGACAGAACGCATGAACCGGACTTTGCTGGAGAAGGTTCGGTGTATGTTGTCCAATGCTGGCTTGGGCAAAGAATTTTGGGCTGAGGCAATAACATATGCATGCTAGCTCATTAATCATCTACCATCTGCCGCTATTGGAGGCAAGACACCATTTGAGAAATGGTATGGAAAACCTGCTAAAGATTATAATTTTTTACATGTGTTTGGCTCAATTGCATATTATCATGTGAAAGAGTCAAAATTGGATCTGAGGGCAAAGAAAGCTATATTTATGGGGATTACTTCTGGAGTCAAAGGATACCGATTATGGTGTCCAGAGACAAGAAAAGTTATATTCAGCAGAGATGTTACCTTTGATGAATCTGCCATAATAGATAAGGTGACATTTGAAGATGTCATAGAAACTGATGGTGCTTCAAAGCAGGTGGAGTTTGAGGGAAAATTAATTTTCCCAACACAGGGAGAAAACGAGGAAACAATAGAAGATTTTCCCCTGGAAGAAGAGTCAGTGGAAGGGGAGATTCCAACTCAGGAACCCCAACAACAACTTGAATCAATAGCAACCAGCAAGCCAAAAAGAACAATAAAGAAACCTGTTCGTCTCATAGAAACGGTGGCTTGTGCAGCCTCAATTGTAGCTGATGGTGTTCCTACCACTTATAAAGATGCAGTCCAAAGTTCAGAAGAAGATAAATGGAGGATTGCCATGAATGAAGAAATGCAGTCCCTTCATCAGAATTGCACATGGAAATTGGCCAATCTCCCGAAGGGCAAGAAAGCAATTGGGTGCAATTGGGTGCAAATGGGTATTTGCAAAGAAAGAAGGATTTCCTAACCAAGAAGATATTCGCTACAAAGCAAGATTGATGGCCAAAGGGTATGCTCAAAAGGAGGGAATTGATTACAATGAGGTGTTTTCTCCAGTTATGAAACACCCCTCCATTAGAGTTTTGTTGGCTTTGGTAGCACAGTTGAATTTAGAACTAGTTCAGTTAGATGTAAAAACTGTATTTTTACATGGAGACTTGGAAGGGGAAATCTATATGACTCAGCCAGAAGGATTCAAAGTTGCTGAAAAGAAAAATATGGCGTACAAACTTGAAAAATCATTGTACGGATTGAAACAATCTTCTAGACAATGGTACAAACGATTTGATAAGTTTATGTTACGGCAGAAGTACAAAATAAGCAAATACGATCAATGTGTGTATTTGCGCAAGCTTGAAGATGGATCCTTCATATATCTTCTCCTATACGTTGATGATATGTTGATAGCTTCCAAAAGTCAAGAGGAAATTGAGAAGTTGAAGATTCAACTAAGAAAGGAGTTTGAGATGAAGGATTTAGGTGAGGCGAAGAAAATTCTTGGCATGGAGATAAAAAGAGATAGATATTCAAAAAACTCTATCTATCTCAGAAAGAATACTTGAAAAAAGTAATAGATCGATTTGGCATGAATGAGAATACGAAGTTGGTTAGCACTTCTCCCGCTCCTCACTTTAAGCTTAGTGCTGCTATGTCGCCGAAGAATGAAGCTGAACAAGAGTATATGTCAAGAGTGCCATATGCGAATGCCGTTGGTAGCTTGATGTATGCAATGGTTTGTACAAGACCTGATATTTCACATGCTATCGGAGTTGTAAGCAAGTATATGCATGATCCAGGAAAGGAGCATTGGCAAGCTGTGAAATGGATTCTACAGTATATTTGTAATACTGTAGATGTTGGATTGATTTTTGAGCAGGAAGATAGTCAGTATCTGGTTGGATATTGTGACTCGGATTATGCGGGTGATTTGGACAAGCGTAGATCAACTACTGGTTATATTTTCACTATTGCAAATGCACCAGTTAGTTGGAAGTCTACTTTGCAGTCAACGGTTGCTTTGTCTACTACTGAGGCAGAGTACATGGCAATTACGGAGGCTGTAAAGGAGGCAATTTGGCTTCAAGGGTTGCTTAGAGATCTTGGTATTGGTCAAGAAAATATCACACTATTTTGTGATAGTCAGAGTGTTATCCAATTAGCAAAGAACCAAGTTTATCATGCAAGGACGAAGCACATTGATGTTCGATATCACTTTGTACGAGATATTATAGAAGAAGGTGGAGTCATGGTGCAGAAAATTCGGACTACAGACAACCCTGCCGATATGCTAATAAAAGTAGTGACTGCGATCAAGTTTCAACATTGTTTGAACTTGATCAACATTGTTGAACTTTGAAGATTGGAGTTGAAGACACAATCAAAATTTATCAGTAAGAGAAAATTGCAAAAGTGAAATCTTGCCAAGGTGGAGATTTGTTGAATTTTGACAAGATTAATGTGAACTAGTGTGAACATTTGAAGCCTCCTTTTAGGAAGAAATTGGTAGATGCATTTTTCATGCATTTACATTGCATATTCACACTTAATATGATGTCATGCATGACATTATTAAGGCCATTTCTCTTCTATAAATAGCAAGGGTTTTGTTCATTTGTAAACATCTCTCACTTGCCTTCTTATCTCTTAAGGCATTTGAATCTTCTTTCTCTCTTGTAGTATTTCACTTGTATTTTTGGAGTGAAATAAATCTGAGTTGATTGTGTCCGAGTACTAGGCAAAAAATCAAATTTTGCCGAACCTCGTTAATTTCTGGTGTTCATTTATATATTGTCTCATTTACTATTTATTAACTACCTTTAGATATAGTAATTGTGATTTAATCACTCTCTATATATTCGGCTTCCGCAACACAAACTTCATTTGGTAAGGACATGCTCCAAACATTAGTGTATTTTGAATTTGGACGAACAAGGAGAGTTTGTAAATTCCGAAGTTCAGAAATTGGTAATTGTGCAGACTCACCAATCGTCAATGCCAAATACCTTAAAAGAACTAGGCCTAGTATAGCTATGGGGAAATCGGGATATGTATTTTGCTCCACGTCCAATACTCTAAGAAGTTTGAATGAAAAGAATCTTAAATTAAGGTCCGTATCAAAATGGTGGAGAGAAAAGGAACGTAAATAAGGAAGGAAGATCATGAAATCTAAGGCGTCCATAAGTGGATAGTTGTCTTGATACCCACCTACAACCTTGAGGAAAAACCCATCCGGGTCCTTTAATTTTGGTATTCTCAACATACAAAACATTCTGGCTGTCGGCTTCTCTCAAGCAGAAATCATGAACAAGATCATGAATCATACATGTCATGCCATCTTTCTATAACTATAGTCCTTAGACACGATAATCCATCCACGGATGTCAAAGAAGCTCAAAACTGAGGGATGAGAAAACAGTCTTTTGGCAAAAGTTGACTTACCAATGCCGCCCATACCAGTAACAGAGATGACTTCCAGTTCAGGCGAACCACTCGTGAGTTGACTCAGCATGTTTGCTTGTTCAATGTTGTACCCCACCATATCGTTCTCAAGGGTTGAAGCATGCAATCCTGGTGAACTGTACCATAGTTCGTCCATAACCACTTTTATTTGTGACTCAACTTCGTCTTCTGCTTCATTTGCTATGTGTTTGACCTTTGCATACAAATTCTCCATTTGTTCACCATCAGAATTATCAAGAAGCTCTTGCAGAGAATCAACCTTCTCATGGAATAAATTCAAAATTGTCACATTTGTGTCCCACAGATCCAAGTTTGATTGCATGTCTTCTGCTTCATTTGCTATGTGTGCAAATTCTTCGTTTGCTCACCATCAGAATTATCAAGAAGCTCTTGCAGAGAATCAAACTCTCCGTAGAGTAAACTCAAACTTTTCACATGAGTGTCCCACAGAGATCCAAGTTTGATTTCAAAAGCTCTATTGTTCCCATTAGAGAAGTCAGCCATCTCTATCTATACTTCTGCCTGCAGTAAAGGACATCCAGATTAGCGAATGAAGCACGTTGGACTAAGCAGCACTTAAAATGACAGACATTAACATTGAATTTCATCACATACAATACAACAATACAAGTTGTCATTTTTTAGGCTTAATACATATTTTACATCTCTAACATGCACAAAAGTTCCTTTTACGTACATTTTCTTTGCAGACAACCTATTACATACCTTAGGTTGCAACAGAGGGCGGATCCAAAAGTTTAAGGTCATGCATGCACCACTAACCTATTATCCAACACATGCGCAAGGCGAGAATGAAATATAAACCGTGGACTAAAAGTTTGACTATGCCTCATATGTTTAACGCATACCTTTCAAATTACTTCGGATGCCCCCAGCCAAGAACTTGTGTACTTCTATCATACACCATATAAATATACTGAGAGGCAGATCTATGTGTTTGGAGGAGAGGGGTTACCGAACTCCGTTAACTTCCGTAAAAATTCCGAATATATATATATTGAAAACCATCATATATTTTACTTGGAACCTTCAAGACCAAAATGCAGAAGGCACACTTTAAATCCTAGGCCTGTATTTATACTATTTATCACCAACTCTGTAAAGGCAAATTGGACAAAATGGTACAAAATACTCGATCACAATTTAATAGAAAAAAATGACTGTACAAAGATCTGATTATTTTTACATCACCAGTCTCCTATATCTTAACACAGTTCTCTTGTGAAATGATTCATAATAATTAAAAATAATATTTATAAACGATCATATAACTTTTTTTTTTTGAGAATGAAAAACAAAATTAGTTATATGACCGGTTATAAATATTTTTTTCGTTATATGAAACCCTGCCCAAGCACTAAGTGCTCTTACTATTGCTTCCGAAAGTTTAGACAACTCCTCATCTTCAAGTGCTAAACCTTTATAAACAGTTTCATACCAAAATTGAGGACCTCCTAATTTCATATAAGGATTTAACAAAGCAGCAACACCATAATAGAGGGAATAGGGAAAAAATATTTTTTAAACTTTTTTCTCATAGAATCAATAGTAAGTTGATAAATTTTTCCACCCTCTGAAAAATTAGCAAACAAATTTTCAAGTTCTGCAATATAAACTAAACAATTAAAAATAGTAGGATAATATTGCCTAGAAAATTCATTTGTAACAATATGAAATTTTTCTAAAAAATCTACCAGCATTTTAATATTAGCCCAACCAGCATTTGTAAGGTGCTCATCATGATCACTTACATGAGCATTAAATGTTGAGTTTATGGGGTTTCTACATTCATATGCAACAACTAAAATTTCATACATATAATTCCATCTAGTTGGATAAGGTTTAGGAACCTTTTTTTCTCTTAGGCAAAATTCATCACATCTTTTAAAATATTCTCTAAGTCTACTTCTACGGTTTGAATAAAAAAGCCAGTTAAGAGCTATTTAAACCTTTTCAATTTCAATATTTAAAATTCTCATACCATCATCCCACAATTAAATGATAAATATGACAAATACATCTAACATGAAAAATGATACTAAATGCAGGACTTAGTGTAGTGGTAAGCAAGACTATAACATTTGTGTTACTAGTAGAATTATCCATTGAAACTGACATTATTTTATCACTAATGCAAAAATATCTACAAATATCCGTAACTGTGCTAGCAATAAACTGCCCCGTGTGACGTGAATTAATGATTCTATAAGCAATAATGCGCTTTTACATTATCCAATACTCATCAATCCAATGACTGGTAACAGTAAGATAATCACAGTCGTTACCACTTCTACCAATATCAACTGTAATAGCAACACGACAATTTATATGAGTAAATAAATAGCGCAAATATTGTTCATATTCATGTTTATATTTATAAATATCGCTCTTTACGGTTGTGCGAGGAAAAACTTTATAAGTAGGACTAAAAATTTTTCTAATATAATTCACAAAGTTAGGGCCAGAAGGAAAACTATAGGGTAAGCACATAGCAGTAACCATTTTTGCCAATTCTTCTCGATCCTTTTTTGGGTCATAATATAATATACCACCGGTAATAGTATTAATTCCCGGTTGAAATTGATTTGACCTGGTACTAGGGTCAGCCTGACTAGGAGTAGGTACACTTATCCCCTCGACCAAAGCTTGGGAATGAAGATATTTGACTTTATGTTGAGGGTGTATCAATATGTGTCTAGCCAAAGTTCCCGTCCCCCCGCGATCCAAAATATTTAAAAGCTAACTCCTTGCCACAAGTTTTACACTTAGCCTTATTTTGTGGAATTAGTTGAATAACAAATGGAGACAAGAGTGGGTTGCTCTAGTGGTGAGCACCCTCCACTTCCAACCAAGAGGTTGTGACTTCGAGTCACCCCAAGAGTAAGGTGGGGAGTTCTTGGAGAGAAGGAGACGAGGGTCTATCGGAAACAACATCTCTACTCCAGGGTAGGGGTAAGGTCTGCGTACACACTACCCTCCCCAGATCCCACTAGTGGGATTATACTGGGTTGTTGTTGTTGAATAAAAAATGGCCAAACAAGAGATGTTTCTGTCCGTTTGGTATGTTGTCTAGAAAAAGTAGGGACATTAACAGAAGTATCAGACGGGGCATCATTTGGATTATCACTAGTTGGGTTAACTTCAGGAGCAGGACTAATGGGTGTATCGTCATCCGGTTGAGTTTCATCAAAATCTATTTCCTCCTCATCATTTTCATCAATAGTTGGATTAGAATAAAGAGCATTCATTAATTCATGATCTAATTGTTCACCAGCTCTAATATTATGGCAAAATTGACTCTCAGTAAATTGTAATAAACTATTATCGCTATCAAGAATAGCAGGTGTAGGATGGATATGGGGTTTGGGTCGGGGAGCCGGGGGCAGTGGAGGAGGAACAAATTGGCCACTAAATTCGCCACTCTTAGATTTTTCCTTATTTTTACCAAAAAGATTTTTTAAGGAAGCGATCTTAATTAATCAAATAATAGAAAATAAATAAAACAAACAAAACTATAATATTAAAAATTATGAGTTGGAACGAGTTTACCGAATTGACGAACAACTTGTTGAAAATTGATTATCGTTGAAGACTTGAAGGTTTCAATTCACCAACTTCACAATTGTTTCACAAATTATAACAATAAAGTAAGCAATAGTAGCAATTATAGAAGAAAATTAGAGAGATTGATGATTTTGTGAGAAAAATAAAAGAATGAGGGGGTATTTATAGTTGAAAATAGGGGAAAAGTGTAATTATAAAAAGTTTAGGGTTAAAATTAAGTTGGAGGAGGGGGGGAGGGGATTAAATGGCTATTTTATAAATAGTCAACGACTATTTTTTAAAGGCCAACGACCAGATTTTTCAAAGCCCAACGGGCAAGTTTTTTTATTTTTTTTGAATTTTGACCGTTGGGACCGTTTGGGCCCGCCAAGGATCGGGACAACCCGGTCCTAAAGTGAAGAACCGGCCCAGAAGACCGGACCAGGTCTACGTACACAGTTCTAACCGGTTCAGGCCCGTTTAGACCCAAAAAGACCGTTTGGTCCGCGGTTCCGGGTTGGTCCCGGTCCTGGATCGGCCTACTTGCCACCCTTAGTCTTAACTGCTACTCCCTCTTTCCAAAAAAGATCCTATAACTTTTAGATTTCAAAAGTTAAACTTCTCAATTTTGAACATAAATTCAGATATTTAATTTTTAACTTATTTAAAGTAAAAATTACATATTTGAAAACTACATAAAAGTACTATAAGTTACAATAATTAAAAATTCAAAATATTTAAAAGATATATAAGAAAGTCGTGGTCAAATAACAACTCATTTTCATTTGACTCTCGAATAAAAAAAATATGAACTGAGGGAGTATCAATTTAACAACAATCAGTTTAATATTAATTCATGATTGAATTGCACATGGCCTTTTAAACTATGGCTTAGGAGATGATTTCTTAAATGGTCGTCCAAGTTAAAGAAGCGACTCAATAAAGTGACTTTTGCTTGTTTTTATGCCAATAAAATTACTTATCTTTTCTTCATTATCCCACATTAACATAAATCCTACCTGAAAAGTTATAGAAAATGACATAAATGGTCATCTAAATTTGACTTTTGAGGGTAAGTTAAAGTTGTTATATTAATAGAGCTTTGTTTATCAAAACTAAGCATTTTAGGTCTCCTGTTAAAAGTAAATAGAATCAACTGAGGGAATACACAGACAATCACAGTGTATGGCTCAGAGAAGCTTGCTTTGTCCCTGAAAGATGCTGGATTACACCCTCAGGTCAGCCTTTTTGTTGAGTTGAACTAACTCATGAGCATAGGTGGAACTGAGATTTCAACCTTATGAGTTCTAAATTTTAAAACGACGATTTCGAGTATTAGTGACTAGATTCTAAATTTTAATATTTGTACATAGTTAATGATTGTGCCTCCGCCCTTGCTCATGAGAACAACATGCTGAATGATATATATATAGTCTCTTGGAAGTTTTGTGGTAGTTATAAATAGCTTTTGCTGAAAAGTGTTTGTATGTGAGTCAGAATTGGCAATGAATTCAATTAGATGCACTTTGGTCTATGAAACTCGTTATTTTCTCTCAATTTCTCTGAGATCTCTCTCTCTCTCTCTCTCTCTCTCTCTCTCTCTATATATATATATATATATATATATATATATATATATATAAAAGGTCAATGAGTTGGCACCTTTCTTTGGCCAAAGATTCTATTTATCTATTATCTCAATTTTTTTTATTTTTTTCCTTTCCCTTTTTATTTATGTGATATTTTAAAGAAAACAAAAGTCACCTCATACTTCTAACTAAATATTAATCCTAAAAGTCACTATTACTTTAACCAATTTTAACACGTGTTTCATTTCCCAAAGGGCTCTCAACTTCTCCTTTATAGTAAATATATAATACTCCTTCCGTCCATTTTTAGTTGTCAAGTATTCTAAAAATAAATTTTCATTTTTACTTGTCACTTTTCGATATCAAGGAAAAAATAATTTTTTTCATATTTTGCTCTTAGCATTAATTAATCATTCCATCATTTTTCAAATTCATTAAGACTATACACCAATTAATATGGGTATCATGGTAAATTATGCAATTTATTTATTATTTCTTAAGGGCTGTGCAAAGTTAATCAGAGGCGGATCTAGGATTTAAATTCTATGGTAAAAATAGCACGGGCTAGCTATTTTTCGGACTAGTAATTCAAAAATAGCTACCGTTTGCAAAGTCATTAAAAAATAGCCACAATTTTGCTGCAACACGGACCGGTCCAGCATGATATACTGGAGATTGGTGCACATGTGTATGAACTTTCAGTATATTATGCTGGAACTCCAACACGCGAAAAGTTCCAGCATAATATACTGGAGGTTGGAGCGCACCTCTATATGAACTTCCAGCATATTATGCTGGATCAGTATATTATACTGGAACTCCAGTATAATATGCTTTCCAGTATAATATTATACTGGAACTCCAGTATAATATGCTGGAGTTCTAGTATATTATGCTGGAATATTTTTCGGATTTTGAACAGTGTTTTCGTTCAAATTTATCTTTATATGAAAAGTGGCTAAATTTCGATTACTTTTGAAATTGTGGCTATTTTTCAATTACCACTTGTAAATCTGACTATTTTTGAATTTCTCTCAATTCTATGGGTTCAACCTTTAGTGTTTTTAGCATTGAATCCATAGTATATTTAGAGTTATGGGTTCATATCTACTATTTTTTGTAAATTTGATAGATTGTTACACATAAATTTATTCTTTGCGTCAAAAGTACTAGGTTCAGTTGAACCCGACACTCGTTTGCTGCATCCGCCCCTGAAGTTAATAGTGGACAAGTAAAAGTGAGTGTAGGCAGTAGTAAAAATAGCAATTAAGGAGCAAATTACACTAGTTTTCTCATAAATTTGGTAATTGTCTGACAATAAATTTGTGTAGAATTTACTCGATGATGAGAAAGGCATTCATTTTGGATTATGGAGAAGGCATCGTTGTAATTTGTTTCTAACGTGACACTTTTGATTGTTATAATATGTTTGGCACTCATTCTGTGTCATTTTCTATTAACTTGGAATGTTTCTCACATACTTCTTTTTTTAAAGAATTTTATTCAAGCTATAAAAGAAAAGATAAAAAGATGTTTAATTAGTAGATTAGTTTCTATTTAAAAAATGATAATATTTAATTATTTTAAATTTTTATAAACGAGTGAAGCGCAGGCTTAGTACACTAGTTAACAGATAATTGAATACCATGATATATCGTTTAATTAACAATTTCATTTGTAAGTGGCCGCGAAATGGTCGACCACTTAAATCTAGCAAGATGTATTTGAATTAAGCTCCTTTTTAACATAAGCTCCTTCAAATATTAGAAGGCTAGATTTGTCAGCAAGAATGTTAATGATTTATCCTGTTATCAACCTTCAGCTAGTTATTCCTGCGATACATTTCTCGACAGTTTTTTTTACCTAACCTGTCTATAATCCATACTCCCTCAATGGAATTGGCAATGTAAAAGACTTTGAAAAGACCAAGTATATATTTGCATAGGTGTAACTCAAGGCCTGCTTCCTACCTATGTTAAGGACCACAGTTATATGATCATTTTTAAAATAGGAAAGACATCTGAAAGACATTGTCACAATATTCTTCAAATACTCATTCAAACAAGCTGAATTTGGCTATAAAATCCCAGGCATTATTACAGTGTCACATTAAAAATTCAATCTTGAGAAGTTTCGAGCAATAAATATCACCACAATTTTTGCTAGAAAAATGACATGAAAAATTTAAAGAAAAAGCAAGAAAGAGAACGCAGGAATAAGTAACACAACACTGGTCATATTTTGCTCTTGTTGGATGCCGTGGCAAGTTCACAAGAAAACGAAAATATCTATGTAAATCAGTCAGCTGTAACTTGGTACTAGCTGCTAATCCCTTAGCAATCTCTTTTAAGGAAACCAAAATACCTTCCTCACAAGTTCACTGCAAAACTCAAATTATGCATCTTCCTCTCAAACTTCATCTGCATATTCACAAATGTAATATGTTAAAAAGAAACTCCCAGCTGACTATAGAGTAAATGTTAAGTGAAAGTAGCGAGAAATTGTTAGAGTTCATAGCCCTTTTCTTTATAAGTAACACATATCCACACAACTTATATGATTTACCATAAACTTATTTCAACCAAACAACAATTGTTAAAAACATCTCCAACTTATCATTGATGTGTGAGGTATTATATTTTCTTTTTTCTTTTCCCGCAACAATTCATGTGCCGCCTTTTCAAGATGTTAGTTTACAACTATGTATATAGTGTAGTCTTGTCCCACATTGGAATAGGAGTAGTATGTCCTTGTATAATATAGCTATAAATAAGGACCTCTTGTATTGTATTATTCATTCAATGTCATATAACAAATTTTCTCCCGTATTTTCTCACATGGTATCAGAGCAATTGTGAGAGATTTATCGCTGTGCATAAATTCCAGCGATTCCAGGAAGAGAAATCAGTCACCGGAAGTCTTTCCGGCGACTTTTTCAAGGCTGTTTGCGTCTGCTTTATCTCCGTCAGTGTTGTGCAAAATCCAACACTACCACAAGAGTAGTCATTGTCCGGCGACCAAACCCCAGTGAAAATCTCCGGCAGCAGCCTCCTGACGCGCCTCCACGCGCCACTAGAAGCTCACGCGCGTGAGCTCACGCGCCGGCGCGTACGATCACTTCCGACCATTTTTTGAAAAACTTCCTTCAGAACAGTTGGGTCGCCTTGTAATTCCGATCCTACCCCTATTATTTTCATTTCATTCCGACCACTTTGAATTTTTTCCGGCTGCTGCAGTACTATTACGACAGCTACAGTAAGATTCCAGCTGCTACAGTATTTCATTATTCTGTTTCTGTGTTTCCTTACTTTGTTTCAGTGGATTACAGTTGATTCTTTCTCTTATTTGGTAATAGTTTGCAACAATGTCTTTGGGATTTGATGCTTTTGGGTCTAGAAACATGAGTTCCGGAAGCTCTAGTATTATTATTACCTCGGAACCTTTAATGGGAGGTTCAAACAACTTAGCTTGGGCTTCATCTGTCGAGTTGTGGTGTAGAGGCCAAGGTGTTCAAGATCATCTAATCAAACAGTCTAGAGAAGGAGATGAAAAGACAATAGCACTTTGGACAAAAATTGATGCTCAATTATGTAGCATCTTGTGGCGAGCTATTGATTCCAAGTTGATGCCCTTGTTTCGTCCATTCCAGACATGTTATTTGGTTTGGGTAAAGGCATACACCTTATACACTAATGACATATCTCGCTTCTATGATGTGATATTGCGGATGACAAACTTAAAGAAGCAGGAATTAGATATGTCTACTTACTTGGGTCAAGTACAGGCAGTCATGGAGGAATTTGAGAAGTTGATGCCAGTTTCTGCTAGTGTTGAAAAACAACAAGAGCAGCGACAGAAGATGTTTCTCGTTCTTACCCTCGCTGGACTTCCTAATGATCTTGATTTAGTACGTGACCAGATTTTGGCTAGTCCGACTGTCCCGACAGTTGATGAATTATTCTCTCGATTACTCCGCCTTGCTGCAGCACCAAGTCACCCAGTGATCTCATCATAGATATTTGATTCCTCTGTTCTTGCATCCCAGACAGTGGATGATCGGGCATCTCAAGCTATGGAGCATAGACGAGGAGGAGGTCGTTTTGGAAGATCTAGGCCCAAGTGTTCTTATTGTCACAAACTTGGACACACTCATGAAATGTGTTATTCCTTACATGGCCGTCCACCCAAAAATGCTTACATTGCTCAGACCGAGACTCCAGGTAATCAGGTATTTTCTTTATATAAAGAAGAATATAATGAGCTCCTTCAGTATCGAGCAAGTAAGCATACATCTCCATAAGTAGCCTCAGTTGCTCTGACTGATACTTCTATTACTGGTAATTCTTTTGCTTGTGTTTCCCAGTCTAGCACTCTTGGCCCATGGGTCACGGACTTAGGCACTTCTGATCACATCTTTGGTAATATATTACTTTTGTCAAATATTGTATATTCACAGTCTCTTCCAACTGTTACTTTAGCCAATGGATGTCAAACTAAGGCAAAAGGAGTTGGACAAGCTAATCTCTTGTCTTTTATCACCCTAGATTTCGTTCTTTATATCCCTGGCTGTCCTTTTAGTCTTGTATCTGTTAGTCGTTTGACTCGTGCCCTCCATTGTGGTATATATTTTATTGACGATTCTTTTATTATGCAGGACCGCAGTACGAGACAGACAATTAGTATAGGACGTGAATCAGAAAGCCTTTACTACCTTAACTCACTCAGTCCTTCCACAACATGTCTAGTTACAGATCCTCCAGATCTAATCCACAGACGTTTAGGACATCCGAGTTTATCCAAGCTTCAGAACATGGTGACTAGTTTATCTAGTTTGTCTACATTAGATTGAGAGTCGTGTCAGCCTGGGAAACATACCCGAGCCTCCTTTTCGCGTAGTGTTGAGAGTCATGCAGAATCTGCCTTCTCCTTAGTTCATTCTGATATATGGGGTCCTAGTAGAGTCCGTTCAACCTTGGGATTTCGTTATTTTATTAGTTTCATTGATGATTATTCAAGATGTACTTGACTTTTCTTAATGAAAGATCATTTTTCTATATTCTAGAGTTTCTGTGCTGAAATCAAAAACCAATTTGGTGTTTCTATTCGCATTTTTCGCAGTGATAGTGCCTTAGAATATTTATCTTCTCAATTTCAGCAGTTTATGACTTCTCAAGGAATTATTCATCAGACATCTTGCCCTTATACCCCTCAACAAAATAGGGTTGCTGAGAGAAAGAATAGGCACCTTATTGAGACTGCTTGCACATTTCTAATTGAATCTCGTGTTCCGTTGCATTTTTGGGGCGATGCAGTTCTCACAACTTCTTATTTGATTAATCGGATGCCTTCATCTCCCATCAAGGATCAAATTCCGCATTCAGTATTGTTTCCCCGGTCACCCTTATACTCTCTTCCACCCCGTATTTTTGGAAGCATGTGTTTTGTTCAACTTAGCCCCTGGGAAAGATAAGTTAGCTCCTCGTGCTCTCAAGTGTGTCTTCCTTGGTTATTCTCGTGTTCAGAAGGAATATCGTTGTTATTCTCCGAATCTTCGTAGGTACCTTATATCAGCTGACGTCACATGTTTTGAGTCTAAACCTTTCTTTACTTCTGCTGACTACCATGATATATCTGAGGTCTTACCTATACCGACCTTTGAGGAGTTTACTATAGCTTCTCCTCCACCTTCGACCACAGAGGTTTCATCCATACCAACCGTCGGGGAGTCTATTGTTACTCCTCCTAGTTCCCCAGCCACGGGAACACCACTCTTGACTTATCATCGTCGTTCGTGCCCTACATCAGGCCCAACTGGTTTTCGTCCTGCACTTGACCCTGCTCCTGCTGCGGACCCTGCTCCTAGTACACCGATTGCACTTAGGAAAGGTATACGAATCACACTTAACCCTAATCCTCATTATGTCGGTTTGAGTTATTATCGTCTGTCATCTTCCCATTATACTTTTATATTTTCTTTGTCCTCGGTTTCCATCCCTAAGTCTACAGGTGAAGCGTTGTCTCATCCAGGATGGCGACAGGCTATGAGTGACAAGATGTCTGCTTTACATACAAGTGGTACTTGGGAGCTTGTTCCTCTTCCCTCAGGTAAATCTATTGTTGGTTGTCGTTGGGTTTTATGTAGTCAAAGTTGGTCCCGATGGCCAGATTGATCGACTTAAGGCCCATCTTGTTGCCAAAGGATATACTCAGATATTTGGGCTCGATTACAGTGATACCTTCTCTCCCGTGGCTAAAGTGGATTCAGTCCGTCTTTTTTTATCCATGACTGCGGTTCGTCATTGGCCCCTCTATCAGCTGGACATTAAGAATGTCTTTCTTCACGGTGATCTTGAGGATGGGGTTTATATGGAGCAACCACCTGGTTTTGTTGCTTAAGGGGAGTCTCGTGGCCTTGTATGTTGCTTGCGTCGGTCACTTTATGGTCTGAAGCAGTCTTCTCGAGCCTGGTTTGGTAAGTTCAGCACAGTTATCCAGGAGTTTGGCATGACTCATAGTGAAGCTGATCACTCTATGTTTTATCGGCACTCTGCTTCAAGTCTCTGTATTTATCTGGTAGTTTATGTTGATGATATTGTTATTACTGGCAATGATCATGATGGTATTACCAATTTGAAGCAGCATCTCTTCCAGCACTTCCAAACTAAGGATCCAAGCAGATTGAAGTACTTTTTAGGTATTGAGGTTGCCCAGTCTAGCTCAGGTATTGTTATTTCTCAAAGAAAATATGCTTTAGACATTCTTGAGGAGACATGGACTAAAGTAGTAATAATTGACAGAGACCACCCTTAGAAGAGTTTCATAGAACCATTTTCATAAATATAAATATTTGAGTACTTTATGCAATGATTTTTCTAAATCTTTTGACTGACCATGTATAATATCATAATTAAAAAGGCCCTACAACAAGCACATGCAACGGATGTAACAAACTCATACTTTTATTAGTCGTTATGCAGAAGAATTCCTATTACATCAATAGGTCAATTCTTACCTAATGATTCAACACAGTTCATGATCAGAAGTCAAAATATTTAATGGATATTGAAAGTTCATCGTTGAAGATTTACTTACTTGAACCAAAGACATAAACTTTAAGCATGTTGTTTCCCAATTCCTCATGCTTTTCCTGGATCTTCTTGGCAAAAGTGACAAGAGGACGACGACATTTATGTAATTCAATTAGCTGCAGCGTCACACTATCTGCAAATCCTTCTGGGATCTCTTTTAAGAGTTTGCATTCTCTGATGCAGACACGCTCAAGGCATTGGAAATAATCATTGGTGGCTGTCCAATATCTAAGATACAGATCCTCAAGGAGTAAACACTTCAATTTAGGGAACCCCATCTCTGTTATTTCCCACTCATTGCCTGAGCAGGCAAGATTTTTCAATTCAAGCACCTCGAGATTGGGCAACTTGCTAAAAATGTTCATGCAATTCCACGGGAGACAAGTACGGCTAAGTGTCAATTTCTTGAAATTTGGTGGGAAAGAACCTGAACTTGGATTGATTAAACACGGCAGCCGGTTGGAAATAAAACCAGGCGGAACTGTAACCATTAGTGCCTCGAGCTCTTTTAAATATTTAAGATTATTATGCCATCCCATCTCGCTCTGAAATTCCTCTGCTTTACCAGCAATTTCCAAGTTCTTTACTTTCTTAATCGCTTCAAATATTTCTTTTGTGCAACAAGAAGGTATCAACCCAGAAACAGTTTGTATGTTTTCCAAAACCAAGTTCTTCACCTCATTTTCTGATACCGTCTGAGGAGTGTCCAAATGCATACACCAACAATGGAGATGCCTTAACTGAAATAATTTCCAAATTCCATTTGGTAAGGAGTACATTTTCCATGAACTAGTGTATATTGGATGTGGACGAACAATGAGAGTTTGTAAATTCAGAAGTTTAGAAATTGGTAATTTTCCAGACCTCCTAATCATCAATGCCAAATACCTTAAAAGAACTAGGTCTAGTATAGCTACGGGGAAATCGAGAATCTTCTTTTTCTCCAAGTCCAATACCCTAAGAAGTTTGAAATGACAGCTCTCAACATTAAGGATTGTTCTAGGATTGACAGAAAAGGAACGTAATTTGCTATAAGCAAGATCAGGGAATCGACGGTGAAAATAAAAGCCCATTGATTGTTGTGACACCCACCTGCAGCATTCAGGAATAACCCATAGAGGTCCATCAATATCGGTATTCACAATATACAGAAGATTCTGGCTGTCGGCTTCTTTCAAGCAGAAATCATGAACAAGATCATGAATCATACATGTCATGATTTTACCATCCATACTTCTCTTGCTAACAATAACTAAACTTTTATCAATAAGAAAATTTAAATGACTAGCAGCCACTTCTTCCAATCCCTCCATTCCCTTTACCTTTAGGAGCCCTTCCGCAATCCATAATCTAATCAACTTTTCCATAGAAATTTCACTAGCTTTTGGAAAAAGTCCAAAATACAGAAAGCAACCTTTCAGATAAGAAGGAAGATGATTGTAGCTTAAAGCAAGCACTCCTGAGCATTGTTGATAAGCATCAACTTCTGCTAATGAGCTCACACTTTCAGCTACTTTTGTCCACTCGTCCAGTGTCCTCTTGCTGGAGAGAACCTTGGCAACCACAGCAATCATAAGTGGTAAACCATTGCAGTTTTTGGCAACCTCCTTTCCCACATCCTCAAATTCAATCGCAAAACCTTTTTCTGTAAACGCATTTTGGTAAAACAAATTCCAACTGTCCTCTTGGTCAAGTAAATGCATCCTGAAAGGATCCTTCGGAGAGCTAGCATATTGAGCAACCTCAACGTCTCGAGTAGTCAACAGTACCCGACTTCTTTTACCATCGTCTGGAAGACACAGGCTAATCTCATCCCAAGCGTTTTTGCTCCATATGTCATCCACAACAATCAAATACCTTCGACCCATTAAATTTTGTTTCAAGCAAACGGCTAAATCTGAATCGCTTTTCTTATCAAGGTCTTCTTCCTTCCCAATATTAGCATCTACTAGGAGGCCTAAAAGCATCTTTCTATAACTATAGTCCTCAGACACGGTAATCCATCCACGGATGTCAAAGAAGCTCAAAATTGAGGGATGAGAAAACAGCTTTTTGGCAAAAGTTGACTTACCAATGCCGCCCATACCAGTAACAGAGATGACTTCCAGTTCAGGCGAGCCACTCGTGAGTCGACTCAGCATGTTTGCTTGTTCAATGTTGTACCCCACCATATCATTCTCAAGGGTTGAAGCATGCAATCGAGGTGAACTTGAATCACCAAGTGAGGAATTTCCAGCTTGCGAAGTGTTATTCTGACTGTGCTTGATGAGCTCTTCCTTGAGGGAATCAACATTTTCAATACCTCGTTGTAAGATCTCAGAAAGACTCTCGAGGGCTTCCTTTTGATGGAGTACGTCATGTTGTTCGTCCATTACCACCTTCATCTGTGATTCAACTTCATCTTCTGCTTCATTTGCTATGTGTCTGACTTTTGCCTGCAAATTCTTCGTTTGTTCACCATCAAAATTGTCAAGAAGTTCTTGCAGAGAATCAACCTTCTCGTAGAGTAAATTCAAACTTTCCACATGAGTGTCCAATAGATCTAAGTTTGATTGCAAAAGCTGAAGCTGTTGTATTGTTCCCATTAGAGAAGTTAATGCAACATAAGCAGCCATCTCTCTCTATACTTCTGCAGTAAAGGACCTCCAGATTAGCAAATGGATCAATTTGGACTAGGTAGACACTAAAAATGACAGATATGGTAAACAATAACATTGAATTATTGTATCGCATGCAATAAAAGTGGTCATTGTTTTAACAATTGACTGTTTCACATAGTCTCGTTGGTGAGCTTACTAGGATTCTTATAGTTTTGTCAGAAACTTATATGATAGTAGCGAATTTTTAAATCTCTAGAGCTTTCAAGAAATACTAGCAACAAAACAAAAGAAAATGACTTTATGATAGAAAATATTTTCTTAAAAAAAGATCTATTTCATACCAAACAAACTGTACATAAACTTTAATTGCTCATTTTTTAAACACAACTAGCATTGCACTCAAGAACAACACAGAAGGTTTAGTATGATCCTTCAAATCCTGTAATTAACTAACATGCGATGATAAAATATAATGATCACGACACATATCAAACTCCATATGCAGCAATCCAAAAGAGTGAAGCATAAATAGAATGATATGAAAATTGTAAAATAAGAGAAGCACCTTAATTAAAGCAGAGATCTCTGGCTTATGGCTAGTTCTCCCCCTCGACTGTCAACCACGTGAAGGAACTTTGGATTGAACTGTGTATTGGTCGATATCTCTCTCTTGGAAGCTCTTGAATGTGGTAAATTTGTTTCCCTCACTAATGTTGTGAAAGCTTCTTTATAAGAGAGAGTTAATTGAGGTGAAACAATAACAACAACAAATATTATAATTATAATAGTAGTTGTAATTACATTATCTTCTCTCTATTTTATATTGTTATTATTATTTGTTGAAATTATTTGAGCATTTTAACATAAAAAATATTCCATGACTCATGTTAGCTGGCTTATAAGTTGAGGTTAACCACAATTAAGGAACAACATTTAGATTTAAAATATTATTTCTTAATTAATGCCTCTAACATGGATGAGTCATGGAATATTTTTATTTGCATATAGTTTTCTTAATATTGGGTTAACTAGAACGGATCTAGAGCACAACTTATGGGTTCACGAGAATGCAATAGCTTTTGCACAGTCCGTGTATTTTCATTAAGAAATTTACTAAATATATACAAATATTTGACTGTTATCTCAATTACTTATTGTATATTAACTTGAGATTGTTGTACCAACCCATAAAACTTCAAATCCTGGATCATTGTGACGGGAAGCAATTAGACAATCAAAAGTCAACTTAACTCTCAACTTGCAGCATTAATTAAGGGATAACACTTAAACAATGATTCTGCACATGTATTTTTAATTCTAGTTTTGCCAGTTCAACCAACAAGATAAGTCTAAACAAATATAAGCATTAATCAAGGAGCAACACTTGAATGAGAAGTCAGATTTTAACATAAAACTTTTCCCTGTCTGGTTCAGCTAAAGTCAACTGGTGAGCTAAGTCTTAACAACTATTATTAGCTAATTGTAGCATTAATTAAGGAATAATAATTGAATTATAATTCATGATTTAAGTGCATATGGTCATGGTTTAGCTAGTCTTTCTCTTTTCAGGAAAAAACAAAACATTAACCTCCTAGCTAGGAGAGAACTCCATTCAACATAGCAGCTGTAATTACAGATTTACCATACTTCAGTACTAACAAAAGCTAATATTTTGCTCTAATGAATCTAAAGGAAGAAGTTGTACCAAATCTTTGTTAATCATTAGCTGCTAACAAAGAAGGATAGTCAATGCTTCCATATGTTGTTGTAATTCCACGAGCACCCATTCTTCACCAAGAAATCAACTGTCACATTTGCTTCTCTGAAAAACTGAACAAATATAAATTACAGCATAAATATAAGCTCTCTTATCTGCTAAACCGCTATTTTAATTCTCCAAGACGTAGTTACAGAATCCTCAATTTCATTACACAAGAACATTTCAATAATCTGTTTAAAACAACTCGAGATCATATATAGATTCGAGTATCATTCTAGTAATATGTTGAAATGTGAACAATATAAACTTGTTTCCATTTGTTTACATTAGTTCATGAACTAGAATATTAATTTAGTACATGTATTAGAGTATGAACACATTGATGTACTTTGGAAGATATAATATCTAGTAGTGTCATCCATGTACCTTGAAAGATGTGAGCTGTGGACTTTATCCTATAAATAGCCATGTATTACTAGCCATTTGGAGGAAGTCAAGTTGAATAGAAATCATCCTTTTCTCCACTTTCTTCTTGAGAAAATGCTAAGTATGAATATAAGATCCCACCCATTATTGCAAAGCACATAAAAAATTTGATCTTGAGAAGTTTTGAGCAAAACATATCCACACAATTCTTGCTAGAGAAATGACATGAAAATTTTAAAGAACAAACAAGAACACAAGCATATAGCAGGAATACGTTACATCTTCCTCACAAGTCTACAGTAAAACTCATTTGCGAATCTTCATCTGCATGTTCCTTGAATCTCTCTCTACATTCTTCTCTAGGCCATGCTTTCTGAATGTAATCTTTTTTTTTTTTAAAAAAACAATCCTCCAAGATGACTATCGAGTAAACGTAAAGTGAAAACAACGAGAAATTAGAGTTCATAGCCCTTTTCGCTCTAAGCAACTCATATCCACATAGCTTATATGATTCAACAAATCTAATTTCAACCAAACGACAATTGTTCAAAAACGATGTCCTCCTACTTATCATAGAGTTGGAGGTATTTTTCTTTTCTTTGCAAAAGTTCGCGTGCCACCTTTTCAGGAGGTTAAAGTATTAATTTTGTTGATGTTGTGGGGAAGCCCTGGTATACAAGTAATAGACAATAATACATAATGACATGATTCTCTAAGCAAGGCACCTTTCAAAAAGGTTTCCGTCACCAAATCTCCCTATAATTTGAATTCAGGCCTTTTTCTCCCTTTGTAGAACTGATACCTACACAATGTACACTGAAACATGCAGTCTAAAGAATCGAACAAATTAAAGGAGGAATCAATTCCCAGTTAGAGTAAACCTATTATTTATAGTTCATTTTTACATGTTGTCTAATCAATAAACAGTGATTTCGTTTTCCTATTATATCAGGAAGAATAAGCAAGTAATAGCAGGAACAAACTACCATGATTCCCCCTCCCTCAAAATTTTGCAGCAGGGAACTAAAGAAATCTACAGCAATGACGAACACTAGAAAAGAGCTCATAAAAAATGAATTTATGACTGGATTGACAGAGCAGCAATGACCAAATTACTGCATTGGGCCTAACTCCCAAAAGCAAAACTCAGAATACGGATATAGGCAAGCTGTAGAAGGATAGATGACCTCAACTTGTCACAGAAAATAAACACAATAAAATATGGCTCCGTTACTGCATTTACAGAGACCATGCCTAAAAGGATTTTCAGACAACCAACATGTATTGAATGCCGGACATAACAAAGTATAAAATTAGAAATATCAAATAACCACTAGAATTTTCTTGATCAAAAAACAATTAACCACTAGAATGTAGGGAGAAGTGAAATGCGACTTACCAGCAAAGTTTGGATTGAATTTATATCAACATAGTTTCCAGTCTGATTCACTCGGAGGGTCGCAGTCGCTCCAAAGCAGCAGGGTAGTCAGGCAAGGGTGATAGTTTGGCTGGAACAAATGAAGTTGTTGCGTTCAGTAAATGTAATGGGTGTAATGTTTGGGATCAATCAAATGTCCCTCTATGGTTTGGCTTTAAATGCAAATAGAGAAAACATTGGCGACCGAACTACAAAAATAATTCCAACGGCAAATTTTGCTAACAAAACATTGTTCTTCTTCTCAGACACATAAGCAATTGTAAAAAGCTTTTGGAAGAGAGCATAATAAAAATGCATTATCTCATTCCTATTTAAATGGAAGGAGCAAAAATAAATTTTATCACATTAAAAGAACAAAACCTTTTGACCAAAGTATTTGATTGATTTTGGGTGATTCCTATTTGTTGGCCCAAGTGAAGGTTAATTTTGAAGATTGACAAAGGAAGCTCATGCATGAACCAGGTTCATCCCTTGTGTGCATAGACACGGGCAGATTTGAGCATGTGGGATGCACGTGAAGGAGGTAAGCTTAACTTGGTCTAATTAATATCTCCTGATCGAAAAGGGTTGCATAATTGATAAGAAGAAAGAATCCTTAATCAAAGAGAACACTATCCAAGATAAGGGAGGAGTTAGAGGTTGAGATCAACTAGAACTCTTCCACCAAGGAAGAGTAGCATTAGAACTCTAGTTGTTTTCTACTCTACTAACTCTATAAATCACAGAAAGTTCTCATTCTACAGGTAACGCACAAAAGCAGAAGTTAAACGTGAATTGAGAGTAAAATAACAAGGCATTTTGCAAGCAGTTCGTGTGTGATTCAAGTGTGCGAACTTGAAGCTACATGAACCATATAGAAGAACCAGTTCCAAGTGTCTGTCTTTTATTCTAGTTCAATTGTAGTAGGTGTTTTCATATTGTTAGAGTTAACTTGAAGTTGTCGCAATAGTTAGAGGTTGTGTGCCACAACAGGATTAGAGTTAATCCTAGGTTTTCAAAAGTGTTTTGTAAATGCAGTTTTTGGCTCAGTGATTTAGTGAAGAGTTTTGGGAAAATACTATTGGGAAGTAGGTCGTGATTTTTTTTTTTCACCTTTTGAGCCAGGTGTTTTTCACGTAAAAATCCATGTGTTCTTTAATTTCTGCATTTATTATTCCGCAACAGTAGTATAAGGAACACATAGAAAAACCAGGCCCTTCTATAATCTGTGCACGCCAAAAATTGGACACCACACAAATCACCCCCCATCTTGTGTGGTATTGAAGTTAAAACATCAATTGGTATCAAAGCGGGTTATCCTTGAAGAGGCTAACACCTTAGGAGAAGATCAAGATGAGTGCACCACCTGCAAACTGGGAAGGGCAATCCACTACTAGGCCACCACTCTTCAACGACCGGTATTACTCTTGGTGGAAAAACAGGATGGGAGATCACATCATAAGAAAAAACTATCAGCTATGGGACATTGTTACAGACGGTCCACTGGCTACCACGAAGATAAATGCCGAAGGAGAAGGGGTGCCAAAAACAAGAGCTGACTGCACTGCTGACGACTTGAGGAAATGAGAGAAGAATGCTAAAGCTAAGAAATGACTTGTTTGTGGACTCGATCCAGATGAGTATAGTAGAATCCAAAGTTGTACCACTGCTAAGAAAATCTGGGACACTTTGCAAGTGGTTCATGAAGAAACACCTCAGGTGAAAAGGTCCAGAGGAACACTACTATAGTCTCAATATGAGAATTTTACTATGAAGGAAGAGGAAACCATCAAAGAGATGTATACAAGGTTCACCACACTAACAAATGAACTTAAGTCTCTTGAAAGGGTTATTCTTGAAGAAGACAAAGTTGAGAAGATTTTGACAAGGGTTCTGCCAGTCTCATGGGAGAGCAAAATCACTGCTATTCAAGAATCAAAGAACATTTCCACTCTTAATTTGGATGAGCTAATTGGAAATCTCACTGCTTATAAATTTAGAAGGCAAACCATGAAGATGGATGTACCCAAGAAGGAAAAGAGCCTGACACGCAAAATCACTGAAGGTTCTGATCTAGAGGAAGATGAAATGGCTACGATCACAAAGTACTTCAAGAAGTACCTAATGAGAGGAAATGGCTCTTCAAGAAGTGGAGGCTACATCAAACCAAGGTTTCATGAAAAACAAACCAATGAGGGCTGCTACAAGTGTGGGAAGACTGATTATCACATCAAAAACTGCCCTCAATGGGAAATTGAATGGAAGAAGGAAAGAGCTGAACGAAGAAACAGAAAGAAGGAACAGGTTCATCCCAAGAAGAACAAAGGATCAACAAAGGCTATGGTTGTTGCTTGGGGAGAAGGCTCAGATGAGGACTCAGATGATGAAGATGGAGATGAACAAGCACTTATGGCAATTGGAGAATCCGATGAGGAATCTGAAGTAAGTATAATCTATCTAAAAGACAAGATTAAGTTTTTGTCTAAAGAAAGGCTATCTGAGTTACTTCTAGATTTCATTGATGAATCTGAGGATATAAACAATGAAAAGAAACATCTGTCTAAGGAATGTGTGATTTTAAAAGCAAAGTGTAAGAACTTGGAACTTAGAGTTAGTGAGATTGTAAGTGAAAATACTGCACTAAAGAACCAGGTTCATGCATTTGAATCAAATGTCCTAGAACTTAGATCTGAAAACCTAAAACTGAAATTAGGAACAAGTAAGAAGACAACTGATTGCACACAACTCACTGTAGGAGAAAATGTAGGTAAACTAAAAGATGAGTTGTATAAGAAGGATGAGCAGGTAAGAATTTTGACATAGGATCAAGGCAAGGTCAAGCATGAACTAAACAGGTCCTCCGATGCACTGTCATGGCTACATAAACATCATAGTAGCAATAGAAGAGGAATTGGCTTTGGGAATCTGCCACCTAAATGGGATCCCTAAAGCAAATATCTCACACTTCCTGAGAACAAAATTTGCACACATTGTGGTAAGACTGTTCACTATAAAAGTGAATGCACTGCAAAAGAAAAGGCTAGTCAAAAGCATAAAAAGTTTGTTCAAGGGAAAGATAGGCTGTCAGGTTGGGCTAAAAAGAATTTGATTCATCCTTTTGCCTATAGAAAGGGACCCAAACTAGTTTGGGTTACTAAGACTAACCCTTGATTTTCTTTTGCAGGTCCAAGTGAAGGGGAGCAGCCAAATATGGTACATGGATAGTGGCTGCTCAAAGCACATGATAGGAAGCAAGAACCAGTTCCTTTCACTTGAGGACCTCAAAGGAGGTAATGTATCCTTTGGAAATGGGAAGAAAGGTGAGATCATTTGGGTTGGTAAGGTAGGTAAGACTGACTCTCACTCGATTAAGAATGTCTATTTGATAGACGACCTAAAATACAGTCTAATTAGTATATCACAATTGTGTGATAGAGGTAACTTGGTAGCATTCACCTCAACTAAATTCTTTGTGATTAATCTTACCACTGACAAGATTGTTTTGCAGGGAAAAAGAATGAACAATATATACATTGTAGATCTGTCCTCACTGTCAGAAAATGAACTCACTTGCTTAAGTGTGTTGGACAATGATCCCCTCATTTGGCACAAGAGACTTGGCCATGCAAGACTGAGTCAACTCAAAAAATTAGTCTCCAAGGACTTGGTGATAGGACTGCCTAATACCAAGTTCAAGAAAGACAAAGTTTGTGAGGCTTGTGCAAGGGGGAAGCATGTAAGATCCTCCTTTAAATGCAAGAAAGTGGTAAGTAGCACCAGAACGATGGAACTGGTCCATATGGATCTCTGTGGTCCAATGAGAACATTAAGCAGATGTGGTAAAAGATACGTGATGGTGCTTGTTGATGATTATTCTAGGTTTACTTGGACATTGTTTTTAACATCTAAAGATGAAGCATTTGACATGTTCACTTCTTTGTTTAGAAAAACTCAGAAACAACTAGGTAATCAACTTGCATCAATTAGGTCTGATCATGACACTGAATTTGAAAATGCTAAATTTGCTGAATTTTGTGATGAGCATGGCATAGATCATAATTTTTCTTCTCCTAGGACTCCACAAAAAAATGGAGTAGTTGAAATAAAAAATAGGACACTTGAAGATATGGCTAGGACTATGCTTCTTTCTAGTAAACTGCCACATAGCTTCTGGGCAGAAACTGTAAATACTGCATGCTATATCATAAATAGGTGCATAACTAGACCTCTTGTTGAGAAGACTCCCTATGAGTTACTTAAAGAGAGAAAACCAAATATATCCCATCTTAGGGCATTCAGATGCAAGTGCTTTGTGCACAACAATGGTAAAGACTCCCTAGGAAAGTTTGATCCCAGAAGTGACGAGAGAGTATTCTTGGGATATTCTTCACATAGTAAAGCTTATAAGGTCTATAACAAAAGAACTATATGTGTTGAATAAAGTGTTCATGTGGTTTTTGATGAAACTAACATTCTTTCTGAGAGACAGGAACATGATGATGCATCAATTGGGCTGGTGAGAAACTCAAATGAAACGACAACCCAGACTGAAGCTGCACTAGAGGAAGGAACAAGTGATGGAACAGGTTCTTCTATCCAGGGCAACATGACAGGGGAAATAGAACAAAGAGGAAATGATTCTCAAACCTCAAAGGAACCTGTCCATGAATCTGTTCCACAACAACAAAGCATTGAAGGAACATCAAAGGGAAACCAGTTGGTAGTAAAATCTTACAAGTATCAAAGTTCTCATCCCATTGAGAACATAATCACTTATCCAACCTCTAGAATCAAAACCAGATTTTCATTAAAAAATCTTTGTGCTTTTGATGCCTTCTTATCTCTTATTGAACCTAAAAATGTTATTGAAGCTTTGCAGGATGCAAACTGGGTAAATGCAATGCAGGATGAACTCAACCAATTTGAAAGGAGTCAAGTTTGGCATCTGGTACCAAGACCCTTGGACAGATCAGTAATTGGCACAAAATGGGTCTTCAGAAACAAGCTTGATGAGGATGGAACAGTTACAAGGAACAAGGCAAAATTGGTGGTTCAAGGATATAGCCAAGAGGAAGGGCATAGACTATGATGAAACCTTTGATCCAGTTGCAAGGTTGGGAGCAATAAGACTCCTCACAGCCTTTGCTGCTTACATGGAATTCACCCTTCACAAGATGGATGTCAAGAGTGCCTTCCTCAATGGCTATCTAAAGGAAGAAGTGTTTGTCAAGCAACCTCCGGGGTTTGAAAGCAAGGAGAGTCCTGATCATATGTACAAACTTGACAAAGCACTTTATGGGCTCAAGCATGCGCCAAGAGCATGGTATGAAAGATTATCAAAGTTTTTGCTTGAGCATGACTACAAGAGAGGTAAAATTGACAATACTTTATTCTTGAAAGAAAAAGGTAAAGATCTCTTGGTAGTTCAGATATATGTTGATGATATAATCTTTGGAGCAACTACTGATAAGTTAAGTAAAGAATTCGCTAAACTAATGGGGAGTGAATTTGAAATGAGCATGATGGGTGAGCTTAATTTCTTTTTAGGTTTACAAATTAAACAAAATTCAAATGGAACTATGATCCATCAACAGAAGTATGTAAAAGAGTTGCTTAAAAGGTTTAAAATGGAAGATTCCAAAGAAATTGACACTCCTATTGCAACAACTACAAAGTTGGATATAGATGAACCTGGTTCATTTGTTGATCAGAAGTTGTATAGGGGAATGATTGGCTCATTATTGTATCTCACTGCTAGTAGACCTGATATTGTTTTCAGTGTAGGCCTTTGTGCAAGATTTCAGGCAAATCCAAAGGAGTCTCACTTGACTGCTGTCAAGAGAATTTTGAGATATCTAAAAGGCACCACTGATCTCTGCCTTTGGTATCCAAAAGATAGTAATTGCAATCTTGCGGGATATGCTGATGCTAATTATGCAGGTTATCTTGTGGATAGAAAGAGCACCTCAGGTATGTCACACTTTCTTGGCTCATGTCTTGTGTCTTGGGCCACCAAAAAGCAAAATTCAGTGGCCTTATCTACTGCTGAAGCTGAGTATGCCTCATGTTGTGCTCAATTGTTGCTGATGAAACAATAATTAATGGACTTTGGAATTGATGTTGGTTGTATCCCCATTTTTTGTGATAACACTACTGCTATTAGTATGATCAAGAACCCGGTTCATCGCAAGAGAACTAAGCACATAGATGTTAGACATCACTTTTTGAGTGATAACTATGAAAAAGGGTTGATCACTATGGAATTTTGCGCTACTGACAAGCAAATAATTGACATCTTCACAAAAGCCCTAAGTAGAGATCACTTTGAAAGGAACATGTTAGAATTAGGGACGATTAAGATCACCTAAAAGGACCAGTTCAAAATTCACAACGGAAAAAAAATTGAAAAAAAATTTTTTTGGTTAGAAAATCTGAAAATGTGTGTATAATTAGATTAACTTTTGCTCAGACTCATACTTTCAATAGTATACTCTTGTGCCATGTGTTAAAATGACTCATTAATCTCTAATGATATTTTCTCTATTTTGACAAATTTAGACTTACACAAGAGAATTATCAGTGAAGAACTTGGTTCATCAAGATAACACAGTATGTTTTCTACACTCTCCATAATTTGAAATAATAATATTTAGATCATGAGCAGAGTCCTACTTAATTCTAATCTCCTTTTGGACTTATCCGTTATAAATGAACCAGTTCCGTTCAAAAGAGTCCCAACCGAATTGAACTACCTAGATTCTAGGGATACACTCCAAAGTTTTTTCAAAACTGAAATTCAGTTTAATTAGACTTCCACACCCACTATCATCCCTTCCACCACCCCAACCTCTAAGAAAAGAGTAAAAATTCTTGCTCGCAAGGTTGTTGCGGGGAGAAAACAAATCAAGAAAATAAATAAAAAATTGAAAGCGGGTAAGGAAGAAGACCCCAGAAATCTGATGAATCATTCAAATTTGCTACTGAGGGGGAAGAAACTGTTTCTTCTGAAATTGAACAGGTACAAATTTGGAGAATAGGTTTGTACTAGTAAGGTCTATAGCAGGTGTTGAAACTACAGAGTCTGGAGGAATTGGTGGTAAAAATAAAAAAGAAAAAGAAAAAGAGAGCAATGGTGTTCGAAGTGCTGTGAGGGGAAAGGGTAAAAGAGTGGTTGATTCTTCACCCACTCCTGTCAGTTTAACCAAAGACACAGGTGCAATGGTTGTTTAGGGAGAAAAATCTGCTGTAGTAGAGAAGAGTGTAAAGAAAACAGGGGGAAGTGGGTTTGGCGAAGCCGCTGAAGGGCTGGTTCAACTTGGGAAAAATATAGATGAACCTGTTTCATCTGAACAGGAAACCCTCGCAGACCTACTGAAGAGAGTGACCGAAAGTTATAATCCAAAGAAGAAAGGGAGGTTGGTACAAGCAAGGATCATTTTGGGGCAAATACGCTGCCTGCTTGTGACTATGAAGTTCATGTCACTCCTAAAGAACCTGGTTCATCTAAGAAGGTACTAGTGAATAGCAAGGTGCGAGCCTTGGTGCAAGAAAGTGGGACTAAGGATGTTGAGATTGAGAGGCTGAAGAAGAGGTTGGCAGAGGTGGAGACTGAGAGAGAGATGCTCTCAGAACTGAGCTGGCAAGAGAAAAGGAGAAGAATGATAGTATTCTTCAGGATATGCTGAAACTCCTCCAAGACAAAAACCAAGCACCCAGTTCTTCCAAGCCTTAAACTCCTAGCCCAGTGTAGAACTTTCAGTGACCCAGTTTGGGATGTTTCTTGTTTCCTCATGTTTTCAGTATTTTTGTTTCTTTTTGTGGATTGTGGAAGAATCATATCGTCTATCAATGAAATTTGCTGGTTTTTGCTCTAATTGACTGTCTATATTTCTTTGATAGTTTAAATTCTTAGCTTGATTGTTGATGATTAATCTATGAATGTATTTGAAGTAGCCCCAGTGGCCATGAGTAAGTTTTAAAATCTGGGATTTACACATTTTTTATGCAACTTTTCGATGATGCCAAAAGGGGAAAAATGTTGTGCTTTGAACATTGATGTTTATAATCTAACGAACATGGTCCTTGATGATAAGTGAAAATGTTCTAACATTATGTTGATGTTGGGGTAAGTTGAAACAGGGCCTAAGCTTATGGAAACACAGAGTTTGTCATCATCAAAAAGAGGGAATTTGTTGGCCCAAGTGAGTGTTAGTTTTGAAGATTGACAAAGGAAGCTCAGGCATGAACCAGGTCCATCCCTTTTGTGCATAGACACGGGCAGATTTGAGCATGTGGGATGCACGTGAAGGAGATAAGCTTAACTTGGTCTAATTAATATTTCCTGATCGAAAATGGTTGCATAATTGATAAGGAGAAGGACTCCTTAATCAAAGAGAAGACTATCCAAGATAAGGGAGGAGTTAGAGGTTGAGATAAACTAGAACTCTTCCACCAAGGAAGAGTAGCATTAGAACTCTAGTTGTTTTATACTCTACTAACTCTATAAATCGCAGGAAGTTCTCATTCTACAGCTAACGCACAAAAGCAGAAGTTAAACATGAATTGAGAGCAAAATTGCAAGGCATTTTGCAAGCAGTTCGTGTGTAATTCAAGTGTGCGAACCTGAAGCTACATGAACCAGATAGAAGAACCAGTTCGAAGTGTCTATCTTTCATTCTAGTTCAATTGTAGTAGGTATTTTCATATTGTACCTTTCAGCTTTATCTAGAGGCAATTATAATAGGTACTGAGAGTATTCAAGTTAGAGTTAACTTGAAGTTGTCGCAACAGTTAGAGGTTGTGTGCCACAACGGGATTAGAGTTAATCCTAGGTTTACAAAAGTATTTTGTAAATGGAGTTTTTGACTCAGTGATTTAGTGAAGAGTTTTGGGAAAATTATGCTGGGAAGTAGGTCGTGTTTTTTTTTTTCACCTTTTGAGCCAGGTGTTTTTCACGTAAGAATCTGTGTGTTTTTTAATTTCTGCATTTATTATTCCGCAACAGTAGTATAAGGAACACATAGAAGAACCAAGTCTTTCTATAATCTGTGCACGCGAAAAATTGGACACCACACAAATCATCCCCTCTTGTGTGGTATTGAAGTTAAAACATCACTATTGTTGGGAAGACATTAGGCCTTTGAAAAATTACTTCACTATTGTTTCTTCTTTACACAAGTAGATCTGAACTTTACTAGTGACTGTTTAGCTCTTTGTTTCTGATATTATCTGACTTGCTTCAATATTTTATTTGGTAAGTGAACGAGGCCTTTAAAGATGTAAGTAAATGTATCAACTTATCTGTCCAATGAATTTCATTCTTACAAATATATAAATACATAAATGAGTTTTTTTTTTTTTGATAAGGTATAAAATACATAAATGAGTTAGATGCAAATATTAGGTACTTTGTGTTATAATCTTTATGAACCCTTTCACTGAACCTAGTAATACTAGCATAATAACTGCCCTACAACAATCACATCCAACAAAGGTAACAAAATCTCATCACGCTCATACAATATTCTTAGCAGTTATGCAGAAGAAATCTTATCGCAGTCAATAGGTTAATTCTTATCTAAAGTTTTAACACAGTACGTTAGAAGTAAAAAATATGTAAATGGCCTAACGGGCAGCGAAAGTTCATTGCCGATGATCTTACTTGTATCGAAGGCATAAACTTTAAGCATGTTGTTTCCCAGCTCCTCATGCGTTTCCTGGATCTGCTTCGCAAAAGTCACAAGAGGATGACAGCATTGATGAAGCTCAATTAGCTGCAGTGTCACACTATCTGCAAATCCTTCTGGAATCTCTTCTAAGAATCTGCAATCTTTGATATATACATGCTCAAGGCATTGGAAATAATCGTCGGTGGATCTCCAATATCTAATAAACAGATACTCAAGGAGCAAGAACTTCAACTTAGGAAATCCCGTCTCTGTTACTTCCCACTCATCGCCTAAGAAGGCATGATCCTTCAATTCCAGCACCTCGAGATTGGGCAATTTGCTAAAAATGTTCATGCGCTTCCATGGTAGACGAATGCCGCTAAGTGTTAACTTCTTGAGATTTGGAGGGAAAGAACCTGGACTTGGAAGTCTTAAACGCGATGCTGCGCTGGCTGCGGCGGATAGAATACGACCGTACCATACCACAACATTTAGTTCCTCGAGCTCTTTTAAATATTTAAGAGTATTTCTCCATCCCGTCTCACTACGAAATTTGTCTTCTTCCCCAGCAATTTCCAATTTCTTCACATTCTTAATCCCTTCAAATATTTCCTTTGTGCAACAAGAAGGTGTCAACCCAGAAACAGTTTGCAAGTTTTCCAAAACCAAGTTCTTAACCTCATTTTCTGATACCGTTTGAGGAGAGTTCAAATAAATACTCCAAGAATGGAGATGCCTTAACTGAGATAATTTCCAAATCTTACTTTGTAAGAACATCCTCCATTTATGATTGAACCTTGGACGAACAATCAGAGTTTGTAAATTCCAAAGATGAGTAATTGGTAAATATCCAGGTTTAGAAATCGACAATGCTAAAGACCTTAAAAGAAGTAAGTCTAGTATATGTCTTGGGAAATTGATAAAATTTACTTGCTCCAAGTCCAATACCCTCAAAAGTTTGAAATGAAGTTGTGCTAAGTGTTTAAAATAGTTATCATTGTGGACAGAAAAAGAACGTACTTTGTTGTGAGCAAGATCATTGAATTGAGTGGGAGAACAATCACGTGAATCTGAATGATTTGACACCCACCTGCACCCTTGAGGAAGAACCCATCTGGATCCATCAATACTGATATTCATGATATAAAAAAGACTCTGGTTGTCGGCTTCTTTCAAGCAGAAATCATGAACAAGATCATGAATCATACATGTCATGATCTTACCATCTAAACTTCGCTTGCCAACAATAACTAGACTTTTATCAATAAGATAACCTAAATGGCTAGCAGCCGTTTCTTCCAATCCCTCCATCCCCTTTACCTTCAGGAGCCCTTCTGCAATCCATAGTCTAAACAACTTTTCCACAGAAATTTCACTAACTTTTGGAAAAAGTCCAAAATACAGAAAGCTACATTTCAAATAAGAAGGAAGATGATTGTAGCTTAAAGCGAGCACTCCCGAGCATTGTAGATAAGCATCAACATCAGCTAATGAGCTCACACCTTCAGCTACTTTTCTCCACTCGTCTAGTGTCCTCTTGCTAGAGAGAATCTTGGCAACCACAGAAATCATTAGTGGTAATCCTTTGCAGTTTTTTGCAACCTCCTTTCCAACATTCTCAAATTCAATCGGAAAACCTTTTTCTCCAAATGCTTGTTGATAAAACAAATTCCAACTGTCGTCTGGATCAAGTAAATGCATCCTGAAAGGATCCTCCCGAGAGCTAGCATATTGAGCAACCTCAACATCTCGAGTAGTCAACAATACCCGACTTCTTTTACCATCGTCTGGAAGACACAATCTAATCTCATCCCAAGCTTTTTTGCTCCATATGTCATCCACAACAACCAAATACCTTCGACCCATTAAACCTTGTTTCAAGCAAACGGCTAATTCTGAATCGCTTTTCTTATCAAGCTCTTCTTCCTTCCCAATAGCAACATACTGAAAGAGGGCTAAAAGCATCATTCTATAACTATAGTTCTCAGACACAGTAATCCATCCACGAGTATCAAAGAAGCTCAAAACTGAGGGATCAGTAAACAGCTTTTTGGCAAAAGTTGACTTACCGATGCCACCCATCCCTGTAACAGAGATGACTTCCATTTGAGTTGAGCCTCCGGTAAATTGACCCAGCATGCTTGTTTGTTCATTGTTGTACCCCACCATATCGTTCTCAAGGATTGGAGCATGCAATCGTGGTGAAGTACTTGAACTACCGAGCGAGGAATTTCCAGCTTGCAAATTGTTATTATGACTACTTGATGAGCTCTTCCTTGAGGGAATCAACTTTTTCTACAGCTTGCTGTAAGATCTTAAAAAAACTCTTGAGGGCATCCTTTTGAGGGAGTTTGTCCCATTGTTCGTTCATAATAACTTTTATTTGTGATTCAACTTCATCTTCTGCTTCATTTGCTATGTATTTGACTTTTTACATGCAAATTCTTAGTTTGTTCATCATCCGAATTATCAAGAAACTCTTGCAGAGAATCAACCTTCTCGTAGAGTAATTTCAAACGTCTCACATGAGTGTTCCGCAGACCTAAGTTTGATTTCAAAAGCTGAAGCTGTTGTATTGTTCCCATTAGAGAAGTTAGAGCAACGTAAGCAGCCATCTCTCTCTATACTTTTGCAGTAAAGGCCCTCCAGATTAGCTAATGAAGCAACTTGCACTCAATATACACTTGAAAATGCAGGCATGACTAAGACTGAATTGTATCACATACAATACAAGTTGTCTTTTTCTTTTTACGGATAGGTAACAAGTTGTCATTTTTTAGGCTTTACACATACTTTACCCTTCTAACATGCTCAAAAATTCCTTTTACCCACATTTTCTTTCCAGTCAATTTATTACGTGCCTTATATTGCAACTTCTCTAGATAAGACCCCTGGACAGGCTAAGACTACTTACTCCTGGAAAGTTCATGACACAAACCACTCACAGAGTGACATGTGTCACAGGGGAATTGACTATTCCATGGTAGAAAAGCTTTTGTCCTTAGCTCCAAAGGTTTCCATGTGGTTTTCTATATTCTAATACATAATCTTAACTCATTTGTTTCTGCTTCTCCAGATCAAGGAATCCTCCAGAAGAGTTTACGAAAACACCAGAACACAAAAATTACTACTTGTAAATTTCCTCCCCTTAATATGCACAAATGGTCAGGTTCTGACCTTTAGCCAATTATATTTCTTTAATCTGTCTCCCTTTATTTTCTTGGTAAAATTAGCATGGTTTCCTCAGGAAGTGCTTCTAGATACGACGAGGCCGACTCTAGTCCCCAAACTTCTTGCAAGATTTCTTGATGACAAAATCTTCTTATCCATGGACCATGTAGGTGAAAGAAAATCCTTCATATACAGACACATTAAAAGCATTGCTACCCCACATTCAATTGCAGATTTGCAGTATTAACTTGATAAAGCATACCGTAATCTCAGCCCAACATATACACCCACAAAAAGATACTCCTTTTTGGTCCTATTTATTTGTTACTTTAACCTTTTGCATATCCTTAAAAATTAATAATAAATATTACTATTTGATTAAATTGTCCTTATCTTTTTCTTTGGTCTCGCAATCTTTCTGGAATATTAATTAGAGTAGTAGAAATGAAATTGAAAACAATAATTAATTCTTTCTTGATTTTCGAAAACAACTTATGAAACAACTCTTTCTAGCAAAAGTGACAAGTAAATAGGATCAGAGTATTATGATCCTGCTCATCTTTAAACAGAACTAGCATTGCAAGAACATAGCAGAAAGCATTTCAATCATGTAACAAACCAGCGATTACGAACAATTTCATGATCACGAAACAAATCAAACTCCATATATAGCAATGCAAAATATTGAAACAAAAAACAGAACTAATGATATTTAAAGTTAGAGAAGCGCCTTAAACCAGATACCTCTTGGATTGAACTGTCAATAATGTTGTGAAGGCTTCTCTGGCAGTGTAGGTGTGTATGTGTGGTGTTTGTGTATTTATAGGAGATCAAGGAGTAAAATGATGAGATCGAAGATTTGCACACACACACATACACACACACACACACACACACACACACACACACACACACACACACACATATATATATATATATATATATATATATATATATATATATATATATATATATATATATATATATATATTTTGCAGTGAGAACAATGTGAATGAGGGAACTCTCGTAATAACAACTATAATTATAATCATCGTTGTTATTGTTATTTATTGAAGATATTTTAACATTAAAAATATTCCAGGACTCATGTTAGTAGCATTAAGTTTAGGTTAGCCACACAAGAAACAACGTTTTAATGTTAGTGCCACTAACATGACTCAAGGAATATTTTAAGTTGCATAATACGGTTTTCTCAATAATACCAGTTAAATTAACTTAACTCTCAACAGCTATAATAGTTTATTAGAAACACTTGCAGCATTAATCAATGGATAAAATTTAAACAATAATTCTTGATTTTTAGTTCATACAATACAATAGACCTGGTGGTCCGGCCCTTCCCCGGATCTCGCGCATAGAGGGAGTTTAGTGCCCCGGGCTGCTCTTTTATTTATTTTTAGTTCTGATTTAGCTAGAATCAGTCTACTAGCAATAAAATGTCTCAACGGCTATAAGCATTAATCAAGAGGCAACACTTCAATGAGAATTCAAGATTTTAACATAGTCTTTCTTAAATCTAGTTTAGCGAAAGTCAACTGGCGAGCTAATTCTTTAGAACTATACTAGGTAATTGTAGCATTAATTAAGGGATAGCAAATTTAATAACAGTTTTTATTTAAATCCACATGGTCATTTAAATTATTTAGCCACAAGCTGTCTTTTTTCAGTGGGAAAAAAAAAAGAAGTAAAAATGAACCTGTGTCGACTGCTAGGAGAAATTTTTATTCAACATAACGGTGCACAAACTTACAGATTTGGCCATACTTGCATTGCAGTACTAGCAAAAGCTAATATTTTGCTCTAATGAATATAAAGGCAGAATTTGTACCAGATCCTTGTCCTTGTTAATAGGCGCGAATTGGGGAATTTGGCGGTGGCGCAGCCGTCGGCAGGTGGAAGCATTGCCGGAGATAGAGTTTCTTTCTTTCCTTTTTTCCAAACAAGTGTCACGCAACACGTGTCATTTTAGGAAGGTAATTCTTTCACTTTTTTTTTTTTTTTTTACAAGTATGGGTGTGTAAAATATGTCAAATAAATTTTTGTGGCAGTTACATGAGTAAAATATGCATTAAGCTTTTTTTAACTATTGATATATAATTTGACATCAAGGCTATTTCTCAAGTTTCCTAGAACTTAGCTAAATTGAAATTTGTAATTTGACATTAGGGGCTACCTCCATAAGTTCGAACCGTCACCTGGTAGCCTTCTCATTTAATGTTTGATACATCAATTATATGTCATACCCCTATAAAAAAACGACAAAGGGAAGGAGGTTTAAAACATCTAACAATTTGGCTAATGTTTCAAACAGGGTTTTAGTGGATACAATATTATTGCCCTTATACCCTAAACCCTCCTTAAACTATTATATTTTTGTCGGGTTCTATTTAAATTATTCGGTGTCTCCAAAATTCCCATCAACTATATTATCATTTATACTAAAAAATCTCTCGTTGCTGACCTGACATAACGTGTGTAGGCACTAACTTGGGAGCGCGTGAAAGCTGAAAAAAATCATCAAAATGGCCCATATGACAGAAAATAATGGTTAATTAGCCTAACCCTCTTTTACATTTATTTTTTAATAAATATTCTCCTTATTTCAGTTATATCCATATTTCTTCCTCATTTTTTCGCTATTTTCCCTTATTTTTGTTACCTTTCTTCTTATTTTTTAATCTTTTTTCTTAGTTCTCCATATGGATTTCATTTAGAAAAAAAATTCTCCCTCTCGTTTCCTTTGAACATACGGTTTTCTTAATATTGGGTTAACTGAACCATTACGGATCTAGAGTACAACTTATGGGTTCACGAGAATGCAATAACTTTTGCATATCCCGTGTATATATATTAAGAAATTTATTAAATATATACAAATATTTGATTGGATTAATTATTATTTTATATTAACTTGAGATTGTTGTAGCAATCCATGAAACATCAAATCGATTTGGATCGTCTTTGACGGGAAGCAATTATTAACTCTCAACCGCTATATATAATAGCTTTTTAGTACCAACTTCCGGCATTAATTAAGGGGTAAAACTTAAAAAATAATTCTGCACATGTATTTTTAATTCTGGTTTTGCCGGTTCAACCAGCAAGATAAGTCTAAACAAATATAAGCATTAATCAAGGAGCAACGCTTCAATTGAGAAGTCAATATTTTAACATAAAGCTTTTCCCAAATCTAGTTTAGCTAAAATCAACTGGCGAGCTAAGTCTTAACAACTATTATTACCTAATTGTAGCATTAATTAAGGGATAATAATTGAATCATAATTCATGACTTAAGTGCGTATGGTCATGGTTTAGCTAGTCTTTCTGTTTTCAGGAAAAAACAAAACATAAACCTCCTAGCAGAACTCCATCCAACATAGCAGCTGTGATTATAGATCTACCATCCTTCAGTACTAACAAAAGCTAATATTTTGCTCTAACGAATCAAGGAAGGAGTTGTGCCAAATCTTTGTTAATCATTAACTGCTAACAAAGAAGGATAGGCAATGCTTCCATATGTTGTCGTATTTTCACGAGTTCTTTGTTGGGATTAAAGATTGGTGAATGGGAAATGTAAGGAAGAAAGTGGAGGGAAAGTGAACTCCCTTTTGCTTTAGAAAGAGCAAAGTGTCCCTCATTGGTGGTGGAAAAAAAAAATGAATGTGCTTATATTGAGAAAGTACTTCTCTTGGTGTTAAATGGATTGGAAAGAAAGTAAGCCTCGCGCTGTTGTCGTCGCTCGCCTTTTAATAATTAATTAATTAATTGATTAAAATTCAACCCGGAATAACCCTGGACCATGACTGTACCTGAAAAGGTTGCAAAAATCTATAAATATACTTTGAATCCCAGAATCTTTCCTTACGAAATTTTCTGATTTACTTCTTCTTCTTCTTCTGCACAAAATTTTCCAGTGTATTTTACAACTATTGAGTGGTTTGAAGTTCATCATAGTTTTTTGTATCAATGCACTGGTAAGTAAAAATCGTTCTATCATGGGAGTATAATATTCCAGCACCTCGGGTACTTGAGGGAAATAATTTCCTTAAGGACGCACTGTACATTCAGTGGGCTCGATTTATTCCGAAATTATTTTTAGATATTATTTCGACCTTCTATTGCTACTAACTTTCTGTTACTGTTTCTATTTCAGAAAGTTTACAGTTTTTTATTATTTATTACAGTAATACAGATTGACTAACAATCTTAAGAAAATTATTTATTGTATTTTGTATTCTGTTTTTTGGAGATTAAAACCTGTGTGATTTTCTATTCCTCCTGAATTTTTTTATTCTAATTTGAAGATATAAAAACTTCATCGGAATATTAAAATTCAGAAACGATTTGAAGAACATAAAACTTCATGGCTGTATTTAGGTTGTGTTAATGGTTGATTGGTTGTTGGTGTTGTTGTATTGTAATGTTTGACAGGTGGTGTAGCTCAAAATTGGGCAAAATTCTACCCAGTTTTACAGAAAATTCCGACCGATTTTCGATGGAAACAGTCGGACAACTGCCCATATTTTGCCAAAAATTCCCAGCTTTCCGATCGATTCGGTTGGAAATTTTAAAAAAATAATTAATATTTAAAGATTTTCGACGGATTCCGTCGGAAATTAAATAAAATTTATTTTTTAATTAGTAGTTTCCGACCGATTCGGTCGGAAATTATATATTTATATTATTTAATTTTAAATAAATAATTATTTTTATTTATATTATTACGACAGATTCAGTTGGTAAATTCCGACCACTTTGGTCGGAAATTTAAAAATATTTGGCCGTCTGCCCTTTTGAACGTTCCAACTAATTTGGTTGGAAATCACCGACGGATTCAGTCGAAAATAGTTTTCCGACCAACTGTTTTCCGACCGACCCATTTTGGTCCGAAAGTAGTCGGAAATTCCTGATTTTTGACCGTTTTGGCAGTCAGAATTCTGCCATTTTTCAGTAGTGGATGAAGAAGCTAAATATCTCCGAAATTGCTTGGAAGATATTCCATTTTGGCCCAATCCTTTGGCACCTATATGTATACATTATGATAGTCAAACGACAATAGGCATAGCAGGGAGCGTTATGTATAACGAAAAATCTCGTCATATACGACGGAGACACAATACCGTTAGACAACTACTCTCTAGTGGTGTTATCACGATTGACTACGTAAAGTCAAGAGATAACGTGTCGGATCCACTTACAAAAGGCCTATCTAGAGAGGCAGTTGAAAGATCATCGAAGGGAATGGGGTTAAGGCCTAGGACAAGTCATCATGACGGTAACTCTACCTAGCAGACTGGAGATCCCACGAGCTAGGTTCAAAGAGATCAAACAAAGTTATGAATGACGGTCCAACATTGTCAAATAACTCAACCCATTCTCGTGATGAAGACAATGTTCAGAAATCGAGGTAAAGCATTAAGGCTTTTTGATGAGTCAACAAAGCTTAAAGGTTTTTAATGATTTGCTAAGTCTGGCAGGATATGACCAGATAGTGTGTCTACAGGATTACACGTTTAGAAATCACCTATGTGAGTGTGAAGTGTAAGCCGCTTCAAGGGGAATGAAAGTAAAGGCACATTTTCTAAGCACTCATGAAACCATGAGGTGTTCATGGCTGCAACGAACACAACCGTGGGAACCGTGACTTCTCTGACTTTCTTGATCAACAAGCAGTGCATATGCTTTGTTGATAATAGGCACAGAAGACATCATCATAATTTGGCTTTTGGATTGGGCATAGGTTTCATTCAAACGTACCAGAAATTGCAGTAATCTATTAGCTTCAAAATGCTGAGAATATTTCTTAAATTCAGGACAGGGGCAACTAGGACAAGGCATGAGTGCGTCAAATTCATCCGCGGATCTTTCAGTCTAGAGAAATAATCATCAATTGTCATGGTTCCTTGAGTAAGACTATGGATTTCTCTATGAAGATATAGAACTCTAGAGCCATTGATTTTATCAAATATTTCCTTGAGATCCTCCCAAACTTTATGAGCATCAGAAACATACAGAACACTACTCAATAGGCCTGGTCTAATAGAGTTCATGATCCATGATAGAACAACAGTGTTAACCTTCTCCCACTGATCATGTAACTCAGGTTCAAACCTACTTTTAGGAAATCGACCATCAACAAAACCTAATTTGCTCTTACCTAAAAGGCCAATTATCATAGCACGTCTCCATAAGGTATAATTGTCAGATCCAGTCAACTGAAGAGATATCAGTGTACTACCTAGAGTATCTGTTGACTGTAAGAACAATGGATGATTGTGATCGATTGTTGGAAAACTTGTAGTACATGTGCCAAAATCACCATTTCCTGTGTTAGGAGAAACATGTACACCACTCGAGGGACTCGACTCATCTCCAATTGCCATTTTCTAGTAGCAAAGTACTCGCGGAAGAGTTATAGCGAACAATTCTGCAAAATCTTTTCTCAATTCACAAACTTTAGCTCCTTCTAGCTCAAATGAACTCTAAGACAATTCAACCAGAAATTGTTGAATTGAAGTTTCTGCGAAAACTGGAGTGAAACTAGAGCTGCGATGTAGATCTACGCCGGCAGTTGTGACACCATGTTAGCTGTACCTTGGCCACTATATATATATATATATATATATAGAGAGAGAGAGAGAGAAGATGGAGAGAGAATTGAGAAAGAAGAAGAACAGATCAGGTAAAATAAGAAATGAAATCTGTTATTTTCTATTCACATAACACTGTGTATATATACAGTAAATAACTGCCACCTAACAAACTAACCATGACTAACTTCTAACTACCAAACTATATATTTAACAACCTAACTACAGTTCAGTCTTCTTGCTAACTATGGTTAGTCATCAGCTTGTGTTTCGTATAGTCAACAATATTTTTCTTTTCTTTGCAAAAGTTCGCGTGCCACCTTTTCAGAAGGTTAAAGTAATAATTTTGTTGATGTTGTGGGGAAGCCCTGGTATACAAGTAGTAGACAATACATAATGACATGATTCTCTAAGCAAGGCACCTTTCAAAAAGGTTTCTATCACCAAATCTCCCTATAATTTGAATTCAGGCCTTTTTCTCCCTTTGTAGAACTGATACCTACACAATGTACATTAAAACATGCAGTCTAAAGAATCGAACAAATTAAAGTAGGAATCAATTCCCAGTTAGAGTAAACCTAATATTATTTGTAGTTCATTTTTACATGTTGTCTATTCAATGAACAGTGATTCCGTTTTCCTCTTATATCAGGAAGAATAAGCAAGTAATAGCAGGAATTAAACCTAATGATCCCCCCTCCCCCCCCCCCCAAAAAAAATTTGCAGCCACAGAAAAGGGTACTAAAGAAATCTACAGCAATAACAAACAGCAATGACGAACGCTAGGAAGTAGGAAAACGCTCATAAAAAATGAATTTATGACTGGATTGACAGAGCAGCAATGACCAAATTACTGCATTGGGCCTAGCTCCTAAAAGCAAAACTCAGAATACGGATATAGGCAAGATGTACAGGGATAGGTGAGCTCAACTTGTCACAGAAAATAAACAGAATAAAATATGGCTCCGTTACTGCATTCATAGAGACCACTCCTAATAGGATTTTCAGACAACCAACATGTATCGAATGCCGGACATAACAAAGTGTAAAATTAGAAATATCAAATAACCACTAGAATTTTCTTGATCAAAACACAAATAACCGCTAGAATGTAGGGAGAAGTGAAATACGGCTTACCGGCAAAGTTTGAATTGAATTTACATCAACATAGTTTCCAGTCTGATACACTCGGAGGGTCGCAGTCGCTCCAAAGCAGCAGGGTAGTCAGGCAAGGGTGATAGTTCGGCTGGAACAAATGAAGTAGTTGCGTTCAGTAAATGTAACGGGTGTAATGTTTGGGATCAATCAAATGTCCCTCTATGGGCTCTTCACCCTTAGATCCTTCCATAAAGCTAAAGGCCAAAAAAGGTACCATCCTACTAGATCCTACTTACCATAAAAAGCTGGTGGGCAAACTAAATTTTCTGACCAATACTAGGCTGGACATTGCATATAGTGTCCAACATTTAAGTCAGTTCATGCAAGAGCCTAGAGAACCTCATTTGAAGGCAACATTCCATCTACTTAGGTACCTGAGAAATGACCCTACTCTGAGAATCTTCATGTCTAAAGATGCAGATTGCACAGTCAAAGCCTATTGTGACTCTGATTGGGTAGTGTGCCCAGACTCCAGGAGATCCATTACAAGTTATTTGGTACTTCTGGGCAATAGTCCTATTAGTCGGAAGTCTAAGAAATATTAAACTATATCCCTGTCCTCTGCAGAAGCAGAGTATAGGGCCCTAAGGAAAGTAATGGGGGAATTGATATGGTTGAGTAGATTATTTGAAGAACTAACTGTTCCTTTTTCAATGCCTATTTCAGTGTTATGTGACAGCCAGTCTGCACTTCACATTGCCAAGAATCCAGTCTTCCATGAATGAACCAAGCACATAGAGGTGGACTGTCACTTTGTGCATGATCAGTTACAGGCAAGACTTGTTTCACTTTACCATATTAGGACAGACAATCAACTAGCCGACATTCTGACTAAAGCTTTAACTGGGATCAAACATAGTGCCACATTAGGCAAGTTGGCTGTGTTTACCACACCTCCAACTTGAGGGGGGTGTTAAGATTAATTATCTATTCTTTCATTACTTAGCTTAAGTCATTAGCTAGTTAGTTAGTTTAGTGGAATAGTGACAGCTGTCAGTTAGTTATAGTTGTTCATTGCTTTGTTGTTATATCTGTGTATATAGTGGAAGCTCCACTCAATTTTCAGTTGAATGAATTGAGAAAATCATATTCCAGAATGTTCATCTGTCTCTCTCTATCTTCTTCTTCGCTCTTCTCTGTCTCTCATGGCGTGAGAACCAAATCCATCCACCATTGAAGCTCGACCTCTTCAAAGCTCAACTGAGGTCTAAATCATTGTTCTATTGACGATTTTGATAAAGTGAAATACGTCTTACCGGAAATAGATTCCACTGAATTTCAGTTATACACAGCTGTCGTTTTGATTGACTTCAAGCGTCGCCTTTGCCTATAGAAACGGCTTGTTACTTCAGACTGAACAACTGAAATAGTTGTGTTCAGTAGATGGAATGGGTGTAGTGTTTGGGATCAATTAATTGGACCCCCTTTATGGTTAGGCTTTAAAGAAAAATAGAGAAAAACAATGGGGATCAATCTGCAAAACAATCCAAAACGGAAACTTTTGCAAACAGAACATTCTTGTTCTTACTTCAGACATGTTTGGAATTAGTAAAACGATTTTCTTTCTTAAAAAATAAACAATTGTGGAAAACCTTTGAAAGAGAGCAAGATTATCTCATTTATATTGGAGAAAATATTTGACCTTTGAGAAGTTACTTTATTATTGTTACTTCTCTTAATTAAGTAGATCTTGCACTTTAGTAGTTATTGTGTAACTAGGTTTCAACTTTCTTTGTGCTCTGATATTATCCGAGTTGTTTCATTTTTGATTTGGTTAGTGGATGAGGGCTCTAAAGATGTAGGTAATATTATCCGCTTATCTATCTGATAAGTTTCACTCTTACTGTTAGTAAATAGATAAATGAGTTAAAATAGGAATATTAAGCAGTTTGTGCAATGATATTTTGATATCCTTTCACTGACCCTATAATAAAAAGGCCCTACAACAATCACATGCAACAAATGTAACAAACTCTTATCACAGTCAAACAACATACTCCAATTTACAAGTTATGCAGAAGAATTCCTATCGCTGTTAATAGGTTAATTCTTATTCTACTGCTCTAACACAGTTCATCAGAAGTCAAAATAATTAATGTGTATTGAAAGTTCATTGTCGATGAGATTTACTTACTTGAATCAAAGGCAAAAACTTTAAGTATGTTGTTTCTCAATTCCTCATGCTTTTCCTGGATCTGCTTAGCAAAAGTCACAAGAGGAGGACAACATTTAAGCAACTCAATTAGCTGCAGTGTCACACTATCCTTCTGGGATCTCTTCTAAGAATTTGCATTTTCTGATGTATATGTTGGGAAAAATAATAATCCCGCCCAGGAATAATATCCATGATAAATAATAATAACACAAGAGAGTAACAACGATAACAACTTTTTTAATGGGTAAAATACAATACCCGAGTAGAGCAATGTAACCACTATAATATTACAACTTAGTAGTGTCAAGAGACTACTACAATCTTGAAAGAAATAATACTCTTTATTTAAAATACCTCACTGCAATATTACTCACATTCACTATTTATTTCACAGATTACAATCTGTAAATTACTCTCTCTAACTTCTATTGCTTCTCTCTTATTTTAGTGTAATTGAAATGAAGAATGAATGCCTCTATTTATAGTAAGAGATGCCATACAACTACTACAAAGAAGATGACTTGTTGTTGATTTAGTCCTAAAATTTTTTAACAAAGTTAGGAACCTCTCATTTTCTTCAATAAAGTTGTCAACAAAGTTAGGCACCTCCCATTTGTTTCAACAAAGTTAGGCACCTCCCATTTTCTTCAGCAAAGTTAGACACCTCTCATCCCATTTTTCTTCATTTCTTTTTTGTTTTTCCTTAATATGAGCCCCACAAATCTCTCCCTTAATTTTGATTTTTCTTTTTCATTCCAAGACTTGATCTCAATCTCTAAAAATTCTCAAACTTAAGAGGCTTTGTAAAGATATCTGCAGCCTGATCATGAGACTTCACATATTTGAGCTTGACTTCCTTCTTGGCAATGCACTCTGTGATGAAATGATATCTTGTATCTATATGTTTACTTCGATCATGATACACCGGATTCTTGGCGAGTGCGTGTGCAGATTTGTTATCAATACAAATCTTTGTAGCTTCAATTTGTGGCAAATTGAGCTTCTTCAATCATCTTCTTAGCCAAATAGCATGACAGGTACATGATGATGCTGCTATATATTCAGGTTCACAAGTCGAGAGAGTAACTATGGAATGTTTCTTTGAACTCCAAGAAATAACATAATCACCCAAGAAAAACACAAAGCCAGTTGTGCTTTTTCTATCATCAATATCTCCCGCATAATCACTATCATAAAATCCCATAAGGTTGAAATCATTAGAATAAGAATAAAATAACCCAAAGTCGATCGTACCTTTTAGGTAACGAAAAATTCTTCTAGTGACCTTCAAGTGAGTGGAGATAGGAGCTTCCACGAAGTGGCTTACTATTCTAACCGCAAAGAGTATATCTGGCTTGGTACAAGTCAAGTACTTCAAATTTCCCACAAAACTTTTGAAAAATGTGGGATCCACTTTTTCTCCTTCATCAAACTTGGACAATTTTGTCCCACTCTCCATCGGTGCGTTCACGGGGTTGCAATTGAGCATGTTGAACTTCTTCAATATCTCTTTTGTATAGCTTTATTGAGAGATAAAAATTACATCCTCCATCTGTTTCACTTCTAAGCCCAAGTAGTATGACATTAGCCATACATCTCTCATCTCGAACTCACTAGACATATCTTTCTTAAAAGTTTCAAACAAACTTGGGTTATTACCCGTGAAAATAAGATCATCAACATAAAGACAAACAAGTAAAATATCTCCATTAGTATGAACGTTAAAGTAAAGAGCATATTCATGGAGACAACGAGTAAACTCATTGTCTTGAAAATACTTGTTGATATAACTATTCCATGCTCGCGGGGCTTGCTTTAATCCATATAAAGCTTTCTTCAACCGCAACACTTTATCTTCATGGGTTTTGACCAAAAAGCCCAATGGTTGTTCAACATAGACTTCTTTTTCAAGATAGCCATTCAAAAAAGCTGACTTGACATCTAGTTGATGGATCTTCCACTTCATTTGCGCCGCCAAAGAGATAAGCAAATGAATCGTCTCCATGCGGGCAACAGGTGCATAGACTTCTTTATAGTCAATGCCTTGCCTTTGCTTGTAGCTCTTAGCCACAAGTCGTGCTTTGTATTTCTCCACATCTCCATCGGCATTCTTCTTTGTCTTGTATACCCATTTAACTCCAATTGCTCGATGACCCTTGGGAAGAGATGTTAACTCCCAAGTGTTGTTTTTCTCTATTGACTTGATGTCACAACCCAAAATTTCACCACAGGAGTCGTGATGGTACCTAATCTCTAAGACTAGGTAAGCCGATTTCAATTACATTTTGAAGCCATTTTTTTAAAAATTAAATAAGTAATCAAAACTAACAATGGAACAAAATGAATATACAACCTCCCAAGACTGGTAGTATTGAGTCACGAACTCTAACTGAATACGTGGACTGATCACGAGGACTGAATATACAATACTGTTTGATTAAAAATTAACAGTACAATGAAATGAAAAGACTCCAAGGGACTGCGACGACCAAGCAGCTCTACCTTGAATTCTTACGATCCCGCTTTAACTCTGCTCAAGTCCGATATCTCCAATACCTGGCTCTGTGCAAAAATATGCAGAAGTGTAGTATGAGTACACCACGGTCGGTACCCAGTAAGTATCAAGACTAACCTCAGTGGAGTAGAGACGAGGTACAGTCAAGACACTCACTAGTCTAATAGCATGTGCAACATAATATACAAAATAATATGAAACAAATAACAATAAGGGCAACCTAAAACAACCAGTGATATGCACAATAGACAATGAGAACACCATTAATATCGCTCAATAATTAATAATTACAATTACACCCAATTAAATAAAATCCTTCAAATAAATGTCTTTCACATAAAATTCTTCCAAATAACTCTCTTTCAAATATAATTTCTTCAAATAAATATTTTCAAATATACTTCCTTTAAATAAATTTCTCTCAAATATAATTTCTTTAAATAAATATCTTTCGAATGTAATCCTTTCCAATAAATCTTTTTGCATAAAAACTCCTTCCAATTAAATATTTTAAATATAATTCCTTCAATTAAAAAGTCACCATGTAACACTTCATTTCATAATCATTCAACCACGAGTCTCAACCCATTTTTCATATTTCCATGGCACTTCGTGCACATAATTAAATCATTATATTTCTCCGACACCTCGTGCCCTCATTTCATATCACAACTGCATGGATAATTCACGTGCCAATATCCTCATTATCTACTCACGGCACCTCGTGCCCACATTTTATTTTATAATCCGTCTGGCAATAGCCACAGGCTCCAAATTTCAACATAAATCATATTATTATCAATTTACCAACAACAAGACAAATTGCATAAGTTATAAAAATAAACACAAGGAAACTCACAACATCACATAAAAATCACTAATGCATCCACTTCTCATCATCACATACCATCCCTGACAATTTCCACCCTTATCTCTCCTATAGCCACACTTATCCCTCCGCCCTGACAATACCAATAGCCACCTTTATTGCTCATATTGCCACCCTTATCGCTCCTATAGCCGCCCTTATCGCTCCACCCAGACATTATTCCAACAAATATAACAATAGTGAAATGCCACCCTTATACCCATATAATATCAACGGTGAAATGCCACCCTTATCTTCTCAAAATAATAACTCACACAAAACAATAATTTACACGAAAAATTATTACGGCAACATAACAAAATCAATTCATATCACAATTTGCCCAATGGCCACAACCAAAATTCCAAAGATACAACCAATTTAATTAATTTCACAATAAATAGCCGAAGGCTCCACACAATGTGTATAACACCCCAAAAATAATCAACAGAGATAGAAATTACTCATTATAAAGCAAAGCCTTCATTAATCCAAATTCTCAATAGTTATATAAACACCTCTTCTTAAGCTCATTTAATTAATTATTTGCAGAGAAAAAATTCATAATGAAATTAAATTCCAAGAATTATCAAACCAACAAATTCACGGAATTACATAAATAATCAAGTAACAATCACATCAAATTGTCATATAACAAAAAATTCAACAACAAGAATTTAGGCATGGCAAATAGATGACTTAATAAATACCAACAATTATCCAGTTTACTACACAATATGCCCAAGACTTTAATTCAATGCATTTTTCACAAATAATCTCGAGTACGTACTCGTCATCTCGCGTACACAGCTTTTCACATTTCATAAATGGCACATAAGACTCGATGCCTAAGGGGTAATTCCCCCACTCGATGTTAAGCGAGACACTTACCTTTTTTGAAGTTATGTCGATTTTCCAAAATCGCCTTCTTATTTGAATTGACCTCTGGACAGCTCAAATCTATCCAAATTAATTATACAACTTTATTAAAATTCATCAAAAATAATTTCGGATAATAATACATCGACTTAAAATTTTATTCCAAAAAGTCAACAAACGTCAATACGGGGCCCGCCTCTCGGAACCCGGCAGAATTTATATGAAATCCGAACACCCATTCCGATACGGGTTCAACCATGCCAATTTTATCAAATTCCGATAACGAATCGACCTCCAAATCTTCAATTTAAAGTATATAAAATTTCTACCAGTTTCAACCCAAAGCACTAATTTAATGATAAAAACAACAATATATTCGGGTAATGTAACCAAAATTGTGTTAAGAACTCTTACCCCGATATTTCTCTTGAAAATCTTTCGAAAATCGCCTCTTCCCGAGCTCCAAATCGTCAAAAATGGAAAATGGTCTCATTTTAAGAACTTAAATCTGCTGCCCAGTCATTTCCTCTATGCGTTCGCGGTAAAACACCCACGATCCCGAAGAACAAAATTTTTCCAGCCCCTTTTTACTCTATGCGATCACGGCCATTCTCCCGCGATCGTGAAAAACAAATTCCCCAACAGCCTTGTCCAACTTCTTCCGGACAACCTCTAGTATAACGGCCATAGCTTTTTGTACATAACACAAAATAATGAATAGTTTAACTTTATGAAAACTAGACACCACGAGATACAACTTTTATGTTTTGGTCATCTTCCAATTCCTTATAGATATGGATATATAAGCCTCCAAAGTCAGCCGTATGCAACACAAATTTCTTTCGATTTCCAAACTCTTCCCGAATAGCCTATAGTATATCAACCATAACCTTTGGTACACAACTCCAAATAACAATTGGTTTAATTTTATAAAAACTAGATACAAAGGGCTACAACTTTTAATTTTGGATCATCTCCAAATGCCTTATAGATTGCGAGATATATGCTTTCAAAGTCAGGTTAGTGCAGTGGAAAATTTCCTCTACGTGATCGCGGAAGGCCTTTCGCGATCGCAATTCACTGGCCATTTCCCCCCATTTCGTGCTTCGCGATCGTAGCCAATTCCACGCAATCGCATAGCACACTACTGTAGCCAATAACCAACAGCTATAAATGGCCTAGAAATGGTCTGAAACTACCCTGAAACTCACCCGAGCCACTCGGGACCCCGTATGAACATACCAACAAGTCTCAAAATATATTACGGACTTAGTCGAAACCTCGAATAACATCAAACAACATTAAAACCACGAATCATACCCCAATTCAAGTTTAATGAACTTTGAAATTTCAAGTTTTCACAAACAATGTCGGACCTATCAAATCAATCCGGAATGACTTCAAATTTTGCACAAAAATCATAAATGACATAACAAAGCTATTCAAATTTCCAGAATCGGATTCCGACCCTGATATCAAAAAGTCACCCTCTGTCAAACTTCCCAAAAATTCATCTTTCGCCATTTCAAGCCAAATTCCTCTACAGACCTCTAAATAATTTTCCGGACATGCTCCTAAGTCCATAATCACCATACGGAGCTATTGACATCATCAAAATTCCATTACAGAGTCGTTTTCTCAAAAGTAAACTCTCCGGTAAACTCTTTCCATTTTTTAAGCAAATATACTACTAGGTTTTTACCCTAGTAGCTATTATATATAATAAATCCCAAACTGGATAAAATTACAGAATGTTTAAGTAACCTACAAACAAACAATGTAGGAGTAGCGTTATGAAAGATGGAAAATACAAGGTTAGTAATTTGCAGCATCTAAATATTGTCGACGACTGTGAATGTACACACCAGTTGCCAACAATTTATTGTAGCACCTACAAAGCTCTCACCAGGCGCCATTTGTTGCAATCCAAGGATTAGGTATGTTTAAATCCAGTAGTTGTATAGCAAAGCATTTTGGATAATATGATCTTGAGGCTGAAAATTCCAACATCATTATTGATACATTGAACATGACTTTGGGATGAAAGCATAATAGCGATAGAGCTACCTGCTTGATATATGAGGACAATATAGTATCTTCTTATCTCCAGATTGAGCATGCATGTACACCAGTACCACTGGATAATGAAATGACACTATACTATCAATACCCAAACCAGATGTGTGCAACAGTTTTCCCTGTATTTCATGTGAGTAGATATCCTCAGTTTGATATTCCAATACCAACAAATCATACACCAAGAGGCTGTTCATATGTGCAGTCATATACTGTGTATAAATGCAATCACATTTAGTATAAGCCGTATCTATGAGATGGCTGCTTGACTCCATGGTTCTGTATGGTGTTAAACCACCCCTAGAATGAGAATGATAACATGCTAATACTACTGAGAAATAGTCTAATCACCACACAAGCATTACACTGCAGTCAAGCTCAGGCCATGTGATAATTGTCTATGTAGGTACATCTGATTGATGTCCAAGCCAAGTTTCTTGTGATGTATAGAAGGATAGCTTCCATTTTTCTGATCTTGATGTGTACTAGTATCTATGTTGTTTCTGAGTATGTACAACAGATGGCTGACCCCTTCAAGATGATTGAAATTGATCTATATAGCATGATTGTGCTGTCATCTGTGTTGCTGATATTTGGTTGTTGTAATGTGCTAAGAATCTTCCATAATGAGCAGTGCAATATGCTAATACCTTTGAGAGTTGATACTAGTAGTAATACTCTTCAAAGGAGCAGCAAACATATGTTGTGTTGAATCAGTGTTCTACTGATTATTTGTAATGTATACACCCCTATGTATACTTTCCAAAGGAATCTTAACCTGTCTATGACAAAATAAAGTAATCAAGTTAGGATGTAGTATTGTGCTCTGAGGTTTCTGTGTGTGTTGAGAACTTTGAAGATAACTAAGTGGTGAGTGGTGAGGAAAGGTTGTTGTTGGTGCTGGCTTGTGATTCTCTTGTTGGTTATCTTCAAGTCATTCCCAAATAGCAAGAAGCATTGGCAACTCCAACTGGCAGTTAATGATAGACCAGACATTGAACAAAAGTAATGGTTCTGCTAAAGACCATTCATTTTTGTGATTGTCTTCTATGCAAAAGCAGTTTAGGTTGAGCATATACTATAAACCCAGTAGAGGTTGAAAATCCTCTGGCATCTGTATGGAACTAGTCCTTGCCTTAGTTTTCTGATCCTGTTATTGATCCCTGCAAAATGAAGCAACCAAGTTAAGGTGCAATGTTGTGCTCCCAGGTTCTGTGTGTGTTGAGAACTTTGATGTTGACTTGGTGGTGAGTGATGAGGGTTGTTGTTGGTTCTAGATTGTGATTCCCTTTTTAGTTATCTTCAAGTCATTCCCACATAGCCCTAATTAGTGGCAACTCCAACTGGCAGTTAATAAAGAAGTACTGGTTCTGCTGAAGCCTAATCATTTCTTGATTGTCTTCTGTGCAGAAGCAATGCTGATTGTATATTATAGCCTCAGTTTTTTGAGCCTTTTATAATTGTTGAGTGCATAACTAGTGCTGCATCCAGGCATATTATAGTCACCACTACTCAGGCATCTACACCCTTCAAGTCTGGTGTATGTAATCCCAGTAGAGTGAAAGAGAGAGAGCAGTTATAACCAAGCAAATATGGCATCCTTTGGTATCTGTATGAGACTAGTCTTTGCCTCAGTTTTCTGATCTTGCTATCCTGCAAAATGTAGCAAACATGGTTATAAAATGTGTATGTGCTCCCAGATTATGGCATCTACACCATTCAATTGGCATGTATTTGACCTACAGATTCAATAATTATTATACACCTTGGCAAATGATATGCCAACATATTATTGAGAGCAGTATTAGCATTTACAAGTGGTCACAACAGAATGTGTGGCACCCTGGAGATGTGCAGAAACAGTTTGACCATGAAATTGCCTCAATTTTCTACGGGCATTTGATTATAACTTACAGTCAACACTACTCAAATATCTACACTCTTCAAACCGGGTGTATTCATCACACATATTTAAGCCCAGTAGAGTGAGAGATATAACATCTATAACCAAACATTTACAGAGGCAGTGCAAGTCTTTGGTATCTGCAGCAAAGCACTTACAAGTGGTGTGTAAATCCCTGGAGATGTGCAGAAACACTTAGTCCATGTAATTGCCTTAGTTTTCTGAGGATATTGACTATATCTTATTGGCATATTACAGTCAACACTAAACAAGCATCTACGCCCTTCTAGGATGGAGTGTCTAAGCCCAGTAGAGTGAGGGAGGGGCAACAGGTCCCCTATAGTCTGGTGTTGTGCAATGTTAGCTATAATTATAACCAAACAAGTATGTACACCATACAAATAAGAATAACTGCATGTTTAGGAAGGCTAGTTGGTGGAGTTTTACTAGCCTACTTTTCTTTAAAATCTTGCATGTACTATTGAAAATAAGGCAAGGTCTTATATGTTGAGCTCATTAATCAGGTTCTATTCGCTTCACAATCCTAATCCGATGGTTAGGAATTTGTAATTTGTCCACGTTGATCATTTTTTTTCCTGCACTTGGCAATTCATTAAATGATTGAAATGTGTGTGTACCTGCAAAATTGAAAGCTAGATTAGCAAATATTTCAGCAACACTGTTCCCTTCCCTTAGTACATGCCGAAAGACAACATTATAATTGTTCTTTATATGCTTGATTTTCCTTACTTCAGTACCTATACACCAAGGAGTTGCCCATTCGCCATCAATTATCTTCCTCATTACTAAGGAATCAGTCTCCATAATTAGTGGATATAGCTACCTTTCCACGCAATATGCCAGCCCCTCAACAATTGCCTTTGCTTCTGCCACTATGTTAGTTGTCTCTCCTATCTCCTGTGCTTTCGCAAACACCAAATCGCCAGCATGACCTCGAACATAAAACCCATATGAGCTTGGTCAAGGATTGCCCCCCTTCTTCCTTTGATAGGCATAGATTTTGCCATTTTGTCCAATGTCTACTTCTACCTTCTTCCTTGTTACTTCAGAAGAATCTCCCAAAGGTTTTATGAAGGTGTTTTGGTACATTTTTAGGTAGATCAATGACAGAAAGGATGTGCGTTGGCATGCTCTGTAGGACACTGGAGATTAATGTAGATTTTCCCCATAGGATAGTAGCTTCCCTTTCCAAGAGTGCAGTTTTGCCTTTACATTTTTGATCAGGTCGTTGTAATAATCCTTCCTTCTTCTTGTGTAGAATATTGGACAACCAAGATAAGTAAATGGAAATTCACCCCTTGAAAATCCAGTGATAATACCTATAGAGCTAGACACTGTTGAGGGCACAATAGAATGCATATAAAAGGAACTCTTTGTCTTATTAATCATTTGGCCTGATGTGTGCTCATACTTGGACAATACTTCAACAATTTTCCTTAAAGAGTATGGATCAGCTGAGGAAAATATTATAGTGTCATCTACGTAGGCCAAATGATTCAATGGATCCGTCCATTTAGGCATCCCAAAGCCCTTGAACCTCGTGTCGTCAAATAGTTTATTTAATGACATAGACAGTACTACTGAAGATAGTGTGAACAGGGTTGGAGAGATAGGATCCCCTTGCTTGACACATCTTGTTGAGTGTAAGAATCCTGAGGCTTGACCATTAATTAGAACAGAATACGAGTTATTGGAAATTAAATTCCATATTATGTTGATGAAGCATTATGCAAATCCCATTTTCCTCAAAACATGCATTAACTACTTCCATGAAACCCTATCATATGCCTTTGCCATGTCAAGTTTGATAACTATATTGGCAGGTTTTCCCCTTAATCTTATGTCAGTAACAATCTCCTGTGCTAACAGAATATTTTCAAATATACTTCTCCCCTTGACAAATCCTGACTGATTGGAAGAAATCAAAGAAGGCAGTATTTTTTCCAACCTATCATGAACAACTCTGGAGATAGCTTTATTTACAAAATTACTTAAGCTAATAGGCCTTAGGTCATTAAATGTTTGAACCTGTTATTTTTTTGGTAGCAATACAAGGTTTGTGTGAGTTATAGACTTAGGAAAGGAACTTCTTCCATAAAATAGTTTCAGCATCGCATGTATGTCTTCCCATATTATATCCCAGCATTCTTGAAAGAAAATGCATGTGAAACCATCTGGCTCACTTTCACTTTCACCACTCAGTGCAAAAACCGATGCCTTTACCTCCCATATTGTAGGAATTTTACAAAGCTCTATGTTTTTATCACAAGACACCATTGAGGGCACATTGTCGAGGAGCTCAGAACTTGTATGATCAGCTTCATGTGTGAACTGTTTCTGGAAAAATTCATCTGCTGCATCAACCATCCATTCTTGTGACTCAATCCAATTACCATCATAGTTCTAGATCCTCTTCTGTTGGAGCTTCTGCCTTTTACCATTGAATGGGTATGAAAGAAACTAGTGTTTCTGTCTCCTTCTGCAAATTAGGACATACCTGCTTTTTGTTTCCAATATTGTTCCTCTATGCTCAGATATCTATTTAATTCGGACTGTGCCTTCTGAAGTACAATTCTCTTCTCAACTGTAAGTTCTTCTTCAAAAAGCATTTCCTTTATTCTGACCACATCTTCCCTTAAAGCTAGTTGCTTGAAGATGTCCCCGTAAGTGAGCCTACTCTAATCTTAACTCTTTTTAATTTCTATTTGAACATCCAGAAGGGGTCACCTGTGAAGTTAGCCTGCCAATTTTGTCGAACCACCTCTCTAAAAGTGGCATGTTTTGTCCAGAAATTCAGAAACTTGAATGGTTTAGTAAATATGGTTGCCGTGTCAGCACATGTTATAAACAATGGTACATGATCCGAGCATGTTCTAATTAGATGTTCGGCCTATATAGTTGGGAATAGAGATTGGAATGGGGAATTGACAAGGATTCTATCCAATCTTTTAAATATGCATTCTGCATTTGGCCTCCCAATCCACCATGTGAAGGGACTTCTTTTGTAACCAGTGTCAAGGAGTTCACATGAGTTTACACAGAAGGCAAAGTCTTCATACTCTGGAGTATAGACTAGAAGCCCTCCAATTTTCTCTTCTTCATTCAAAAGCACATTAAAATCCCCTCCAACTAGCCATGGTAGTTCCATGTCACTTGCAAGGTAGTATAAACTGTCCCATCATTCTAATCTGTCCAGTGATGAGCACTTAGCATATATGAAGGTCATCATGATATATTAACCAATATCTTGATGATAGACTCTAATAGTAAGTTGTTGTTCCGTGTAAATTAATATGTCCCACTGCACGACTGAATCCAGAAAAAGCCATATCTTGCCATTGACATTTGAAATGGCAACATCCATGCCTAGTATCCTCCTGCAATTTTGAATAAATCTTTAATTTTGAAAAGGTTCCATAAGTGCTATAACAAAAAAACCATGTTCCTTTTGCATGTTGATAACTCTCTGAAAGGCATGTTGTGTCTTAACTGACCTAATATTCCATATGAGTGTTTTAATCATCATCTAGTTATGGAGGCTGCCCTTTTGGGCAGTATTATTGTAGGTGGCAGCTGTTCCTTTAATTGGTTTTTCTTTTTTTCTTTCTTCCCCTGTTTAGTAGACAACCTAGGTGACAAATCTCCTTCTCTTGCAACAACCTTGAAGTTCCCAGCAATAGATTCATTGTCACCTTCATCTTCTAGTTGCTCTTTATTGACCAAGGGAATATAAGGTTCCATTGGCTGTTGGTTGTGTGTAATAATATCATGCATTACATGATTTAGAGATTTTAATGGTACAATTACTTGGATCTGTATTGGAAATCCTGTCTCTGATGTACAAGCCATAGCAGTGTATTAATTGCAGTTGACTCGTTTGGTACAATAGTTGTACCATTCTGTTCATGTACAATGATAGCATCCTTCCCAACCACATCTTGGGGCTCTGGAGCATCATCACTGACTTTGTCATTTGGTATGGTTGCTACTATTGGTCCTTGAAAAGTGGCTAGAAGTTTTTCAGTTGTGTTGTTGCTCAAAGCATTGTTGGGTAACACATTGTGAAGCTGTACTGGAATTGGCTTTTCCTTATGATCATCAACTCTGTGTATTGTTTGTTTCCCTATTCCATAACTTTTTAGTTCGGTCCCTAGTTGTACAGATCCTGTTGTATTGCCATTAGGCATAGGAGATTCCTTACATGTCTGTGAAGGAATATCCTGACATGAGTGGTTGAGTGTAACATTAAGGACTTCCTTGTTCATTCCAAAACTCCTTCGAACCCATTCAATAGTATTTTCCTTTGTCACAACTGGTGATACCCCAGCAATTGTAGTAGTATTGTTTGTACCAATTCCTGGATCTTTTGGATTGTCACTGGATTTGTCTGTAGTCCTGATATGTTGGTTCTCTTGAGTTATGTTTATTTCCACTATTTCATGCTTGTGCATGTTTGTCATTTATCTGGTCCATGCCATTGTTATCGCCATCAGTTGCAGCATCAATACTAGTAGTCCTGGCACTTGATTCTGCCATATTCTCTAAAGCATTTTTCGTGTCAGTTTGTGGATTGGGTTGTGACCCATGGTTCTGAGTTTTTGTTGTTATCTGTTTTGCATTCATTTATTCATAAGGTTGTTTGTATTTCTCTTGCTTGTTTATTTGGTTGATACCATTGAAGTTCTTTTTTTTTTCGAGATTGCCATTGATCCTTGGAGTGGTTTGCATTTATTGGTTGTTGCGCTGTAGGTTTGATTTTGCCTCGTTGTTCTTCAGTTTGGTCTTGTACCATTTCTTTGTGGTTGTAGTTTTGTTCTTTGTGCTGCCCTGGTATGATTGGGTCCTTTTGATGTTGTATTCTATTTGCTCTTTCAGTATTGTTTGATATCTATTTGGTTTGAGTTTGTGGGGTTTCAACAATTGCTTTTTTCTTGTCTTCTTCTCCTCTTTCTCAAATAGGGCATGAGTAGTCTTCATGACCTAAGTGCTTGCAATACGAGCAATATGTTGGGAGATCCTCATAAACCTCTTCTAGCCACTGTCCATCCCCGTTAACATCCTGATCTTCATCAAAGCCTAGCCAAACATGATGAGGCCCAAATTGAGTCAAGTCAACCTGCATTTTGACTTTATCTACACTTCTTTTTATTTCTGCATAGAGGCTAGGTCGAGATGCAATACCTTAGCAATAGGAGACAACAATACAGATAGGACTTCCATGTAGTAGAAATGCCATGGTAGTTCAGGAATGACTATCCAAACAGGAACAATTGGGTTATCCTCATTCGGGTTGAAGTTAGGTGTCCAAGTTTGTAATTTCATTCTTTGACCTTGTATGTACATGAAGGTTTTTGTTCAGACAGTTGTGTAATCGTATTCATTATGTAGATCAATGTAGACAGTGCGAGCATTGAAATTGGCTATTTTAACTCCTCCTCTTAGTTCTATTTGTGCTATGAAGCTTCTCCTGATCACCTCCACTCAAGGCATTGTGTTAGGGAATTTCCCTACAATTGTATATTGGTATCTGGATGCAAGTGTGATCATGTAGTCCTTCCTAGTAAATATGACAGCTGGTTGGCATTGATTTGTAGTTATTTTTGGGGGTGTGAACTCTATTGGGTCTATTTCGGTTGCTTGCCTTGCTCTTAATTTTGTAGCAAGTGAATGAGATATGGTAGGAGGTGATGGGGCATGATAGTTAGTTGGTTTAGGTGGTTGGGCAGTAGCTTCTGTTTGGTTTAGTTTGGTTGCTGATTTTGTTGAGTAAAACTGGGTACTTTGGTGGACATTTGCAGATGGTTGTACGAAGTGTGTGTGCGTTGGTATATAAAAGCTGGTTAAGATGCTTGGATGTGTGTTTGCAGCAGATGTACTAATTGTTTGACTATGGTGTTTGGTATGTTGGGTATTTTCTTTTGGTGTTGACATCTGAGCGTTAGTGTGATGATGCTTAGTCTTAGTATTATTTTTATTCTGGAAAGCAGGTTCTTTGTCAAAGTTGGCGGAGATCTTAGGAAAATTTGTTGGCATTGATATTTGATTGAGTTGGGGATTAGTTTTAGCATTGACATTCCTAGGTAAATTAGTATTTGCTGTATTAGACACGTGTTGCAGAAATATTACCTGACGATGCCAAATTTGTTGTTGTAGTGATTGACCGCACTTGAGTAGTAGGAGTGGTTGCGATTTCCTTTTCCTTATTAATAGATATTATTTTGACAGGTGAAACACCGGGAATTCCATGGGCAGTCAGTGAGACACTCAAGTTTTTCGCCAGTGGTTGAGTATCAATGATATCAACTGGAGTTTGAGATTGGACTTGCGGGTGACCTTCAGCAACATGTGGATAATTTTTTCTTTCCAGTTGAGTTTCAACTGGTGTTAGGCCAGTTGAAAAATCAGGAACTCCATGGGCGTCATGCCTTTTATCACCCTTATTTGTTGTATTTTCTTGCAACTTCTCTTGACGACTAATCTCAACATGACTTTGTGAAGAAAAATCATTCATATATTCATCAACATTAACATTAAAACTGACCCTGGCATTTCATCGAATAGATGGTATGTGTGATTCCGTGTGTACTGTATTCTGCCATATTGGATCAAGTTGTTCATCGTGGTTGTTGTTTGAAGAGTTGGGATCAGTATCCAGATTAAATGGAGTATAGTGGCATTGGTTTTGACCATTTTGGATATCTGTCACCCTATGTGCAATCAACAACTAGTTGTTGTTATTGTACATCTGTGTAGCGTCGTTGTTTCGTGTGTTGTTGTTGTCTGAAACTATTTGTATCGATTGTAATTGAGGTGTTGAGTAATCTCCATGGCTTTGAATCAGTTGATTTGGTTCAGAAATATTGCAGTACGTTGCAGCTATCTCTAATTGTTTTTTTGGCATGTTTATAGTTCCGCCATTGTTGACAGTTGCAGCAGATGGGGAAGAATCAGTGAGAGTGCCCACATGGGTTTGTGCATAGAGTTGATAT